>NC_058342.1:22486639-23111639 GCF_905475395.1 Chrysoperla carnea | reverse complement strand
TTTTCTTAATAAAAAGCCACAAAAAATTGTATTTCGGTAAAATAAACAAGCTTTCTTGCCATAAACTTAAATTTTTAAACCTTTTTTTCTCGCAAAAACGCTGTCAGCTATTTTGGTGACGTAATATTGGTAAAAACAACAGTCGTGTTTGTAATTATATATGTATTTATAAATAAAGTTGATGGTAACATAACCTATAAAACTATGAAAGTCGTCAACAAATTAGTAATTAATGCATATTATTTTTACCTATATGATGTCACATCATGGCGGCTCGTGTTTTAGGTCACGTGATATACGGATTAAAAATTACGACTTTTAATTTTAATATAATAAAACAATAATGGGTTTTTATGACTTAAAATCAGAATATTTAAGTATATTTCTACATAAATTTTAATTTTTATCAAATTTCATAGTTTATTTTTCACTACCGGAAGTAACCTATTGCAGGGTCGTCAGCGATCAAAAAAAAAAAAAAAAAACTGAATATATATCTGTCTACGAATTTTTAAAAAGCTTAACGCGTTTCGTACAGTGACTTTTTGTAAGAATCTGAGTTATGTTTTTCTACATAAGAAGTATCGACACTTGCGCATTCAATACTAGCTCAGTAAATAGATACTCTTTGGATTTGAGTTCTCAATAATTTTTTAGTTTAAAATGATATATTTTTTTTTATTCTGACATTCTATTATTTTTTTTAAATAAACTTTTAATAGCGCGCCACTAAGCGACAAATTTTAACAATGCCATTTATCTAATATACATTCCTAATTTTATGAAAATTTTTTTTTATACGTAAATCGATTACTTTTTTATTACAATTGATTTTATACTCCTGGATAAAGAACTGTCTCTATTATTATTCCAAGTTAAAGTTACATTTGGGATTGTAAAATTCAGAGGACACAAGTTTATTTTTTGGTTGTCAAGGGGTTAGTAGGGGTTACCTAACCTAATCTATCCCTTGTCTCGAGCCCGCCAAGGAAATTCTAAATTAAAAAAATTATTTTTAAGTTATTTTTGAGTTTATCACTAAAAGTTATTGAATCATAGTTAGAGAATTTAATTTGCATGAATTTGCGACGAATAGCATGCCTGATATAGTGTAAAAACTTTTCGCGTCCCCTTTTTACAAGATGGCGATCGCGGGACAAGGGTTGCGAAGTCACAAACATGGATTCAATTTTATACCAACCTCCTCTCGATAACTAAAAAATAAAATTGCACCCTTTGACTTATTCACGCTAAGCGTAAAAATTGTAATATTTCAATGGATTAAAAAAACTGTCTGTATTATAATCGACAGTCTGTGATTAGACGCCATCTTGTTTATTATAATGTCAAATCTTTCAGCTGTCAAATCATCGACTTTTTTAGGTTATTTAATATTTTAATCGGGTATTTCCAAAATCTTTTTGAACCCCTTTTTACAAGATGGCGGCCGTGAGGCTAGAGTTGCAACCCCACAAACATGGATTTAATTTTACACTAACCTCCTCTCGATAACCAAAAAATAAAATTGCATCCTTTGACTTTTACACGCTAAGCGTAAAAAATTGTAATATTTTAATAGATTAAAAAAACTGTCTGTATTATAATCGACAGTCTGTGATTGGGCGCCATTTTGTTTCATGTAATGTCAAACGTGCCAGCTGTCAAATCATCGACTTTCTTAGGTTATTTAATATTTTAATCGGGTATTTCCAAAATCGTCATTTAAATCAAAATATTACTGAGAAATAAATTATAAAAATTTAATTGAATCATTAAATTTAAACAGATAATTAATTTTTCGGAATCGACATGTTTTGAAACTCATATTTACATCGATAGAACATTTAAGATCACTTTTTTTAATGATGAGACAGATCGAGATGCTGTTTTTATGTTTTTGGCATTTGATTCAGGAAATCAATTATAAAATTTGCGACCTATTTTGATTCTATCAAATCCATGAAACTTTTCTGGCATTGCCAGGATGCATTTTCGCAATGACGTTAACAAAAAAAGGAAGAACTTAACGGGGAAAAAATTTACGAAATCGGCCAAATTTTGTTACTAAGGGGTGATTGGAATCGCTGATCATGAATAAGATGTTCAAAAGTTTCCTCGATGCACCTGGCGACCAGGACAACCTGGTTGTACACCTTATCCTGCAGGATTTTTCACGAAATGCATCCAAAATCGGTATATGGGGGTTTTAGAGGTCGCTGAATCAACTTAGGTCACAAATTTTATAATCGATTTCCAGAATCGAATGCAAAAAATCGCATCTTGATTGGTCTTGTCCGAAAAAAAATTGATCTCAAAACGATCTTAGTGTTCTATCGTCTCGCTTATTACTTCTTTTATTTGAAATATTTTGTATAAAATCAAAAGGACAACAATTTCGACGTTTCTTTGGAACACCAATCACAGTTTATCATTTTTAATGAGTAATTTTAAAGAACAGGCAAATATCAAGCAGTATAAAATCGAAATACTTTTTTTTACTCAAAACTCAAACTCCAACTCAATAATTGAATAGATTTTTTAAATAAAAAAATTAATTTTGAATTGAACACTCCGGGAATTGTTGCCAATAAAGTATACAGTTCGAGATACACGCCTTATCTTTCAACATCTTTACCGAATTTAGATCAATTAATTAAAATTTCGAACTAAGTAAAAAATCTAGGTCAATTTTTCATCGGTTATCGGATTACGTTCTTCAAATTCGATAAACTGTATGTATATTATATTGTCACCAATTCGGAGGAGTGTTAACAAAAAACAATAAAATTTTAATTTGAATAATAATTAATTATGAACATAATAAATAAATATATATTATATAAATATATAGCGCTTATGAGTAATAGACAATATTTGATTATATTAAAAGAAAACCATAAAACTAAAAATATGTATATAAAAATTATATATAATAATAGTACTATAATACAACAAAAAAAAATCAACATAGATCATAGTTCATTATAATATGCACTATATTAGTGCTGCTATGTTCTTCTTTTAAATAATTTAAATAATATTTTAATAGACCAGGAGCCAGCATTGAAAAAGGGTAAATTTATGCGCCACATGTAGACAACGTTCATCGTTATAAATACATATTATCAAAGATAATAAATTAGAACTGTAGGATATTTCGAATTAAATTTTGATTTTGTCTCAATTCTTAATCATAGACGAACTGGCGAAACTTATAGAAGGGGGGCATTGATTCTTTTTTGCATAGGAAAATTGGTATTAAACTTTTTCCATCTCCAACAGAAACAAAAACCAATCACGTAGTAGGTTTCATTTCAAATGCATGTTGCTCTTGCTCCACAATAACTATGTACACTGTACAGGGTGCTGTATAATTGACTGCAGACCTCTTCGTTTTCTGAATAACCTGAAAAAAAGGAAGAAAATGCTCTTTAACAAATTTATATCTGAGGGTTAATTTATGAGATAATTAACCAAATCAATTTATAAAAAATACATTAATTTTACATTTAGGTCACTCCTCCACACTCTGATAAAACACATTCTTTATTTGAATGATGTTTTATTGAATGAGTTTTATTTGGATGAATTTATTTTTTATTAATTGATTTGTTAATTATGTTGTAAATTAGGCCTCATATCCAAATTTGGTAAAGAGCATTTTCTTCTCTTTTTTCCAGCTTATTCAGAAAGTCAAGAGATCTGGAGTCAATTATAGAACACCCTATATACATGATAGACTGCAGTCTATAATTACAAGAATTTTTCGTTTACACACAACGTTGCTTGAAATATTTAGTGAACAGAAGGCAGATAAAAAAAAAAACAAGATTAATTATAATCAAATAAATACTCAGATAAATTTTAATGTAGAAAATATTTCCGTATGGTCAATATTTTTTATAGGGGCATAGCCTAAAATTCACCCCCCTTGATTCGATCTATTCGATGGGATTCATTATGATAAAACTGTTGACGCTTGGGTAAGAACAAAGCAACCGACTTCACCCACATTATGAAAAATTTAATTGTATATTGGATGTAGTTTAAAATAAAATAAATAACGATTAAAAAATAATGATGGAGGTGGCCTCTGTTATAGATTGTTTTCTAAAAAACGAAGGTTAAACCCCATTATTATTATTATTATTATTATTCGATGGGATTACACTTAAAAATTTGTAGAAAAAACTCATTTGTAACTTCTACCACAATTTTTAAAAATTTTCAGGGGTGCAACATTTAAATTTTCAAAAGCATCATTGACACAGTCTAGGAGCTTTTCAGGGGTGCAGTTTTAAGTTTTGCCCCCTTTAAATACTCCCATGGAGTTCATTTTCAAATCTTCTCATAAACAAATAAAATAATTTACCCTCTCAAAACAGGTATTTCTAGGCAAGTTTGGCGTAGCCAGCAAGTTTTTCTAAAGAAACTTTTACTACCCCGCCCCCCTTACTCCCTAGCTTAATTTCATGACATTTATTTCTGAAAATTCTCAAAATAATCTTTAGAAATGTTAAAGAAAAATTTTTACTAGAAAAAAGCATTTTTTATTTTTGTTCTACCTTTACGTGGGTAACTTTTGGAATAGGTTAGTATAAATTTACCATTTTCAAATGCTGGCTCTTGGTCTATAAATATAATAATAATATATAATTATTATAAATATTATGTCTTATTTATTTCTATATTCTATAAATGCAAATTCAATAATATTGTAAATAAATTATTTTTTATTTTTAATAATTATATAAATATGAATATGAATGTTTGTAAATGAGTATGAGATGTGTTTTTAAAGAATTAAGAGAGAGAAAGATGAAGATAAATGTCGTAGGCATAACTGTAAATATTCAAGATTGAAATCTCTTCAGTTGTCAATCATTATGTAAATAGTTTTTTTTTTTGCACTTTAAACACTTCCTTACTGATAAATTGCAGTAACTGATTTCTATCTAACATTTTTATACCCTGTATATATGTAATATATATCAAGGTATACTAAGTTTAGTCTCAAGTTTGTAACGCTTAAAAATATTGATCCTATGAACAAAATTTTGGTATAAGTGTTCATAAATTCACTTAACTAGTGCTATGCTTAACTTTGTGCTATCAATTGCTGTCTAAACTATTCGGTTTACCAAAAAATGTTTGCATATTTATAAAGAACAACTTCCTAATTTAAAGCGTTCATCTAATGTTTGTCAGTTATGCATCAAAGTGAGGTTTTAATTGAACCTGAAAACTTAGATCGAATTCGATGCTGGCATAAGATTTGTGCTTTTGAAACTACCATTTTTCGTTTGAATCATTTTCCTCGATAAAATTAATTCATTGAGTTTCAAGCATATGTCAACTTAAAAAAACACCCTGTATATTCGCGAATTGCAAATTTTCAACGTCCCAAACATGTTTAACGTACAGATTAAATGACAGAATGTTGAAACCATGGAGGTTATAAAGAAGGAGAACGCTCGTTATAGAAAATATTGTCCCCAAAATATGGACAAAATAAGTGAGGCGCTGGGATCGCTAAGTTGTCTCATTAAAAGCAGGCTGTTGTGCGCTAATTTCAAATGATCTATCAACGTTTAGTATACGTGTATATAATATCATTCAAAGGAAAACAAAAAGCAAATAATGAAATTATTATTAATTATTATTATTATTTACTAATGAATAAATTATAAATTATCTATTCTACTTTATAAATTTATCTATACTACTTTATAAATTTGAATGGTACTAACTTCATCTACTTCTACTCATAAACAGCTAACTTCGCAGATACTTCTTACCGACGACAGCGCGGTTGGTGGCTGAAAAATGAACTATAAATTCTACAAATTTTCAGGGACAGCCGGGCTAATCCTTTAGCACGTAGCGATCGTTCTCTTTCTTTATAACCTCCATGGTTAAAACTATGAAAAGAAAGATGAGAAATTTCTGTTTCATACAAAACATTTGTTAAATATATTCGGGTCCTACAGAGCAAATTCTTTTTAAGAAATCGATTTGACAAAAACTTTGCAATAATCTATTCATGTTTAATAATTCAAGATTATTATTTTTTTGAATAAATTTTCGTATTCATTGACGTCAGTCATTTCATTGGAAATTATTACTCATACAATAAATAATAAATCAGCATATTTTATCAGTTTTTTTTTTTTCGATAATGTAAAATAATTGATAATCTTTAAAGGGAATTCTATAAAAAAAAATATTACGTATTTAGGGGAATTTATTATTTTTTTTTTAAACAATTTTATAGTACAGTTAAAGTAGTCCGGCTGTTGGAGCAAGTACGGTGAATGACAATTTTTTTTCGGTAGATGATAGTTCAAAGTCCTTTGCATGGAGGTTATAAAGAAGGAGAACGATCGCTATAGAAAATATTGTCCCCAAAATATGAACAAAATACGTGAGGCGCTGGGATCGCTAAGTTGTCTCATTAAAAGCGGGCTGTTGTGCGCTAATTTCAAATGATCTATCAACGTTTAATATACGTGTGTATAATATCATTCAAAGGAAAAAAAAAACAAATAATGAAATTATTATTAATTATTATTATTATTTACTAATGAATAAATTATAAATTATCTATTTTACTTAATAAATTTATCTATACTACTTTATAAATTTGAATGGTACTAACTTCATTTACTTGTACTCATAAACAGGTAACTTCGCAGATAGTACTTGCCGACGACAGCGCGGCTGGTGGCTGAAAAATGAACTATAAATTCTACAAATTTTCAGCGACAGACGCGCTAATGCTTTAGCGCGTAGCGATCGTTCTCCTTCTTTATAACCTCCATGGTCCTTTGATCACAATTAATAATTTGAATTATTTTTGACCGGATTTCGACCGGAAATTTTTGACCGGAAATTTATTTTTTGTCACAGAAATGCCAAGCTAAATATTTATCGTCCAAACTGGACTCTAGGGGATATTTTTGGCCGATGATTACGAATTCAATGTCAGATTAAACGGATTCTATCACGTATTCTTAAAATCGTGTCATTTTTGCCAGTAACTAAAAATCAAATATATTTTTTTCTGAACATAATCTCTAGAAACTACTTATACCTTGTTCGATCAGGATTTTAAATGAAACAGATTGCAGGGGAATTGGTGACGAGACAAATTAGATTTGCAGATATTTACTTTTATGTCTACGATAAATATATTTAAAAAAAATAATGTTGGATTGAATAATTTTGATTCAGGAATTAAAAGATTTAATTCATTTTAAAATGAATCAATTTTTTACTATTAACATACTTTAAAATATTTTGTTGTACAAATCGAATGAAATGAGTCATTTTAATTGAATTAAATGAAATAAATCAATTCTTAAATCAGAATTATTTAACCCAACACTGTTTTTTTAAAGATGTACGAATTTATAAATAAAAAAATTTAGAAATAAATAAAACATACGATATATAAATAATTCATTGTCAATTGTAAATAATATGAATATGTATTATCAATAAAATTATTAAATTTGATACAAAATAGTTCAATTATAGTCTAGGAGCTGATCGTTATTTTTATGTCATTCTGATTGGTAAGTGAGAATAGGGTATTCTACTATTTTTGAAAAAGTACTTCAAAATGTTGATAAAAAGCCACAAAAAATTTATTTCGGAAAAATACACTCGCTTTCTTGCCAAAAACTTAAATTAAATTTTAAACTACCAAAAACGCGGGCATCCAATTTGATGACGTAATATCGGTATCATTACACGAAATAACACAAATAAGTTTGACAGATATATTCATAGACATCTGATTATAATAAAAATAAAGACTGTTTATCTATGGATATATTATACCCAGTTGTCTACACTGAACTAACTGATGGTCTATGGCTCATACCGATATGATATCACAGCAGGGCTTGCCCGCGTTTTAGGTCACTTGATATACAGTTTAAAAATTACGATTTTTAATTTTAATATTTTAAAAGAAAAACGTGCTTTAATGACTCGAAATCAGAATATTTAAGTATATTTTTACATAAATTTTAACTTTTTTCAAATTTTATAATTTATTTTTGACTAACGATAATACCCTATTGGTGATTAAAAAAATGCTTTTGTTTTCACTTCACCTGACTGGCAGCGCAACCCAATTCGACTTTGAACTCAGGACTGTCTTCTTAATTTTTTGGAGGCTCCGAGCATAAAAAGATCACGGGATCCCTGTGTAAATAAGGATAGATGTGCAAAATTATAAAATTATTCAGCAATTGGTTTTATTTCTTTACAATCACAATAAATGAATAGATAATTGTAATATGATTCGAAAAAGAAGCTCTTTCAATGTTCAATTGAACTTAATTAATTTATATAAGACCAATAAAAGAAGCATAATACGAATTGGATTTTAACGCTTTAAGATATCAGCGCCACGAGTAAAAAAAATGTGAACCATACCTGTTAAACTCAGCTAATTCTACTATATTTGAAAAAGTACTTCAAAATGTTGATTTTTCTAATAAAAAGCCACAAAAAAAATATATTTCGGCAAAATAAACACGCTTTCTTGCCATAAAATTAAATTAAATTTTAAACCTTTTTTATTCTCACAAAAACGCTGTCAGACATTTTGGTGACGTAATATTGGTAAAACCAACAGTCGTGTATGTAATTATTATATGTATAAATAAAGTTGATGGTAACATAACCAACAATTACTATGAAAGTCATCAACATTAGTAATTAATACATATTATTTTTGCCTATATTAGGTCACATCATGGTGGCTTGTGTTTTAAGTCACGTGATATACAAATAAAAAATACGATTTTTAATTTTAATATAATAAAACAATAATGTGCATTTATTTCTCCCCATTCATAAAACCCAAATTATTTTGCTTTTAAAATTGAAATCATCCAGCAAATAAAAATTTATAATACAGTCAAACCTGGTTAAGAGATAGTTGAAGGGACCGTGAATTTTTTTTCGCTTATAAAGGTTTCTCATAGGAGGTCAGGGTAAGAAAAACGATCATATCACTTATGCAGGTTTTTGTTTCTCACTTACAGAGGTTTAAGGGAGGTCAAAGTCCGGGACCTGAGAAATATTCTCACTTATTGAGTTTTCTCGCTTATCCAGTTTTCTCTTACTCAGGTTTGACTGTATTATAATAGGATGGTCTGATATGCTTTTACATATGTTTGGTTTACAAGATTATATACAACATTTCCGTTAAATATTATATATCTATAAGAGTTAACACTAGTAGTTCTTTTTTTTATTGCTAGATAGAATATTTCTTAGCATTAAAATCCAATACTTTATAAGTTTGGGCTAGAAACTTCGAAAATCGCATTGTAAATCATTTAATTTGTCATTGAATCGTCGTGTACTTAATGCGTAGAATGAAACGATAGCTGAAAAGAATGATTTGTTTGAGGGTAGGTGGGGGGTTATTCTGATTATCTCTTTCAACAGTCTATTTTCCATATTTCGAAAATGACTATGCTACCAGGCAAGTGTAGAAGATACAGAAGCCTTATTTTATGAACAACCAGCAGAAAATTAAAAATTTTACTAAAGAATCCATCAGCTCCAAGACTATAAATGTACAGGGTTTTACAGTTACCAAAAAAATAACACACAAAAAACAATGTAAGAAGCCCTGAACTGTGAACTATGGAACAGTGAACAGCAAAAAAATGGTGCTAAAAACAGTTAATTGTTGTACACTATATTTAAAAAGAAAAAAAAGATGACGTGGCCATGAAAACTTTTATTATCAACAAAAAAAAAAATTCAAATCAGTAATGTTATTATTTTTGAAAAATTTGTACAAAGGGTTTCAAAAATATTATAAGAGATATGCTAAAATTAACGTTGGCGAAAAAGATGTTTTAAAAATAATTTATATTTCGAATATTTTCGTTTCCGATTTAATACCAATTGGTACGAGGCGAATTCAAGGGGCGTAAAGTTATACTGTTTTCCCTAATTTCAGACCCCACCAAAGCTAGAAACACATACAAGCAAACATATAATAGTATCTTTCTTATACACATTGCTTAATGCATATGTTCTCTCTCACACTTATTGATGGGAAATAATTTTAAAACATTTTTTTCATCCTTGATCTGAACGTCTGAAAACTATAAAAGTACAAATTTTCATTGAAAATATTCAAATATTTTGAAATACCCTGTGCATATTGGTTCATTGATTGTGAGAGAAATAAATCAGCTAAATAAAAACTCGTTATTTGATATTTTTGGATTAATTTTGATAGACAGTGCAAAGGAGGTGTAACTCGTATTTCGTATCATATTTTACTTTTTTGTAATTATACCAATTAGCGTAATCAAGTCTCATTTTAATTAGCATAATTATTTTTTATTTTAATCATTTTTATTAGTGATTTAAAAAAAACGAATTTGTTTATTTGTTATACATTCATTTTTCTCATATACATTAATCGTAATTAATTATACAGGATGGTCTAACAAAAACGGGCTACTATTTTAATAATTTATTATAAAATGTACCTTTTACTTTTCGTTTATTTTCTCCGCTAGGTTGGCAAAATAGTCAGTAGATGGATAAAATTAAAATTTTTTATGGTAAACTTTCTTTCATCGCGGGAAAAATTACATGGTCGCGTTACGTGTTCATGAAATGTAACGCACGTTTTATACTTTTCGTCTCGCAAAAAAAATTTCCACGCCTAGGATCGAACTCGTTTATAATATTAGTCTATGCCGCAATCAACTAATCTATTTGACTATCGATAGTTGTGTAAGTTTCAAAAATGTGATTTGCGTAGAAAATTTTTATAGTTTCTTACGATCCTAGTCCAGAAAGTTGAATTTCTTGGGATATCCAATAGGACCTCTTTTTAGGGAATCCTTAATTCTGGCCGTCGGTTGTAACGTTTCTCCCCTCATAGGTTCGATATAATAAAAATACTACTGGGTGGATTCTTTAAAAACTTTGATATATTTTATTGTTTAACACAGGTATTTGATCCAAAAAATCAATTTATAAAAAGTGCATCATTTTTCTTGATTCTGTAGGTGCAAATACGATCTTCTCGACCGCATTTAACTCCCGAAAGAGAGATTTTTGTTGCTTGCTAAAGTGGTGCTCTGCTACCGACTCCACAAAAGTCACTCTTCTCGGTTAAATGCGGCCAAAATTCCGTACTTGCGGCTAAGGGATAAAGAAAAATTTTAAAAGCTCGTGGATAGGTGGCTATTCTAATTTTTCTGAAATTGTAAATATCAAAACGATTGAAAGATCTCTTTAAAGACCCAGCGCTGGACGCTTTTTGAAATATGTATCGTTTTTGTTAGACCACCTTGTAGAATTTACTAGTCACTAACATTTTTTTTATAAATATATTTTGATTATTTTAATACTGCTGCCATACAAGTTTAATAATTAATTATCTAACACAGTTCAACAGACCACATAATGATTCGTTTACACGATAACGTAACTGAACAAATATTTACTGTGCGATGTGTTACAACTACTATGACGTGTCAGCATGCCCTTATTTTAATCCCTATAGTAGAACGCATGATCAATCCACAACAGATCATTTTTAAGATTGGTATTCATAGTCATTTTTTAAGTAGGTCTTAATTAATTATCTATAAATACGAATCTAATTTGTTTATCAACAAATCTACCTCGTTAAAAAACAATCAAATTTTCAGCTTTTATAGTGTATTTAATTTTTTTAAATTATTTATTTTCGACAGTCATTTCAAAATGGCAAGAAATTTGATAGGCTGTTGTCAAATTCGTGTCAAATTGATGAACATTTATTTAGGGGGGTGTTCAAATGAGCAGAAAATTGAATAAAATATGGAAAAATCATTTGGCTCGAAAAATTTTTTTATTTAACCTGATTTGAATGTCACCCTTAACTCGCTATGCCCGTCTCCTTGATCACAGGGGTGGTCCTCGACCTTGACTTCGCGTCAGAAAAAAAAAACATTACATGAGGTGAAAAAGCATATGAAAATAATATTAGAAGATAGAAATTTTAGAGTTATTCGATTTTTACTTCCGAACTCTAGCATGTATAGAAGAAATATCGAAAACATCCCAGTATTTTTGGTGTGTTTTCCCTATTTCGGCGGAAAGGGGTTTTATAGAAATATTAAAATTCGAATTATTCTGTTAATTTATCCCGGGTCGAATGAAAAAAGCCGCAATTTTCTAGCATGTATTGTACTGAAAAGGGTAATTTTAGGGCTGTTTTTCTTATTTTCTGGGAGTTGCAATGTTTATGTCGCAGTTAAATAGTTAAATTAGCCGTAAAATTCCAGCCGTTTAGTTAAATTTTGTGGTTCCGGTTAAATTTTATTAAAAAGCCATAACATGTTATATTTTGGATGATTCCAAGTATTTTTTTGACAATTTTCACCAAATCTCACCGTTTTCGATATATAACCGAATTTTTGGAAAAATATTTTTTTAACGGTTATATATCGAAAACGGTGAGGTTTGATGAAAATTTTCACGAGTCAAGAAATACTTGGAATCGTCCAAAATATAACATCTAATGACTCTTGACTGAAACCACAAAATTTAACTAAACGGCTGTTTAACTAAACTAGGCTGCTAACAAAACAGCTAATTTAACTATTTGGCTGCGACATATATATTAGAATTTTTTTAAGGATTCTGTTGTTGAATGTTGTTGTGAATTTTACCTTGAATACAAAAAATCGTATCTTTCTATCATGTCAAGTATCTCAAATTTCCAAAATTTTGAAATGATTATCAAATATTAGGCCAAGCCCTAGAACTATTTTAACAATTATACGTACTTATTGATGTTTAATACGAGAATACATCTTTTTTCCCGTTTGTTATTTGATTTTATGTAAAAATAAATATTTAACCTTTAATTACTCTCAAAATTCGAACGCATGCGGACTAGAGATGCAAATTTATGCTCCTAAGAGATATGCAATTAGAAAATTTAGATTCCATGTGATTAACTAAAGTTTAAATTTCAAGATAAAAATTAATAAAGGGTGTGTTCCGTAATATTCACCAGCATATTGGCCAATGCTCATGACGTCAGAAATGTACTCCATATTGTACTGGTAAAAAGGGCATGATAGTGTACATGTGTTCACCGAGTGTTTGTGCAAGAAATTTATTTATTTATTGTTCATTAAGATGCAATAATGACGTCTGAAAAAAACTTACTCGTAATTGACGAATACAATAAGAATATATATTTAAGAATTTCGGACCTATTCACCAGTATGGCGTCGGTTTATGGCGTCATTAGCACTGGCCAGTATACTGGTGAATATGACGGAACATACCAAAAATATCAATAATGTTTATTTCTCTCAAAATATGTGTTCAAAGACTGACTGCTTCGAATGGACAAAGTTATAATTTATTGAGTCAAAAATAAATCCTTCTGTATAAAATAATCGTAATGACATAATAAAATATATAAATAAATAATTATTATAATTAATTTTAAATAATAAAATTAATTGAATCAAGATGCGATGAAACAAACGATTTGTAAGATTTAAAAATATTGTACATTACACAGATTATTTGATAATGGATTGCAAGTCAATATTAATTAAATTAAATTACAAAATTATACATAATTAATTAAAAAATGATAAATGAGATGATACCAATTTACATAATTTTAAATATTTGGGTGTGTTCAGAACAACTTCGATCTGTTTAGAGTTAAGTTAAGAAACTTCAATCATATCTGAGGAATAACATCTACACTTCTATCATATCTATCATATCTGACTGAGGAATAACATCTATCTCAATGCAGTAGTTTTCTATAAATTGAGCGACGTTTGTGTGTCAAAGAGTAACAGTGATGTATTAGAATTTTCCAGAGAGTTCTAGAATTTGCAAGAATGTTCGGGAATGATCTGGAATGTTCGAGAATAATTTAAATATGTGTTAGATTCTCGCTCGGACAACACTTGGCATTGCTAGTTTTTTAATAAAAGACTGATTATACTAGAAGGGCCCTTGAGGTCCGTCTGTTAGGGGGGTAAGGGGTTAATTGATAGCTTCGTTGTCGATGGTTTAAATCACCACTACCATTAATAATGACGTATGAATCCAGAACGTATTTTCATTTTATAGATGATATTCCTCAGATGGGCTGAATTTCTAATTTAGGTCCAAAAGATCTTAGTTGATCTGAACATATCCATTCATATTTTGTAATCATTTAATTTCATTAAATAAATAAAAACAAATCTAATGTATTTGTAATATAAATATTTAAAAAAAAATTAATTAACTATGTAATTAATAACAAAAAAAAATTAAATAAATATAAATATTGTTTTTTAATTATTCATTATTCATTGTTATCAATCATTTTTTTATATCAATTACGAAAATAAAGAGCATATTTAAAAATTGAAATTCAATTCTATTGTTTGTTTTTTTATAAATTTAATCTGAGAAGGATTACCTTCAAGAATTAGGTCATACTTCTATATTTCCTAGATATAAATACAAGGTGGAACATAATGGAGTCTTAGAATTACGAGGTAAGTTTAAAACAAATTATTTCATCACTAAGATCATATTTCCCCCTCATTAGACTTCTTATCGAATACGGAAAGTAGAACACACTCACTACCCTCAATAAAAGTGTAAGCCTTACTTTGTGGAACATATTTGTAATTTTTAACAGTATTTGATAATGCAAACACTTATATTCATCACTATCTACACAGGGTATTTAAACAATTAACTCACTCAATTGTTTATTTTAACTTTTCTTTTTTTGACATATTATGCTTGAACCTCGAAAAATATGTTTTATCAATTAAAATGCTTCAAGCGAAAAATATTGAGTATGAAGGCGCACATCTTACGCAGACCATAAACGTAACCATACTATTCCTGTGTTTCCAGCTCACTCTATTCCATAATTGATGAATACTTTAAATAAGAAAGTTGTTAATGATTAAAAAAGTCACAAAATTTTGGTATAGGTGTTCATAAAATCACCTAATTAGTCCATTTCCGGTTGTCTGTCTGTCTGTCGTCTGTCCGTCTGTCATCACGATTACTCAAAAACGAAAAGAGATATCAAGCTGAAATTTTTATAGCGTGCTTAGGTCGTAAAAACTGAGGTCAAGTGCGTAAATGAGCAACATAGGTCAATTGGGTCCGTAGGAACCATCTTGTAAACCGTTAGAGATAGAACAAAACTATAACGTAAAAAATGTTCCTTATAAAAAAATTAACAACTATTTTTATATATAAAATTTTTTTTCGTAAACATCACTGTTTACCCGTGAGATCGCAAATTATGGGCAAATTGTATACTATGTATTATATGGGTATATCAGTTGTATATGTGTGACATGTTTGTATGTGTCATGTTACAAAGTAATCAACACTGTCTTTACATGGTATTTCAACAGTTAACTCAGTCAATTGTTCGTTTTCACTTGTTTTTTAATAAAATTTATGTTAACCAGACCAATGAGTGAAATAAATTGTTATCTTATCTTATCCAATATTGATGATAAGTACATTATACAAATAATCCGATTCAATTCAATCCAATTTTAAATTTATTGAAAATATATTTATTGATAGATTAGTTAAATCATTTGCTTTGAATTCACCTTGAACATTTGTACCTTCAACTTCAAAATATAAAAAGGTCGACATCGATCACTTATTTATTTTATAATACGTTTTTACTGTTTTTTTATCTTTACCTCCATGTATAGTCTATTATATAGAATGTTTTAGGGTCGCCTCACACCCAAAATAACATTTGGGTCTAGGTGGAGGTATTCGTGGTATCTGGAATTTTTTTATATTTCAATAATTATACTCAATAAATCCTACATTTTGGAAAATTTGGAATTTTCCTATCTGATCTGGTCTCTCTCTACTGCGATCAACAATTTGGGCGGTAACTTTGCGATTCTATTGTATTATCTCTATGATATTGGGCGGGGTTAACCGTTTAGCCGATCTTCAGACATAATCGATCGAAGGTATGTTTTGAGACGACGCAAAGTTCAAACGGAGAGTTCATTTGTCGCTGTTGTCACAGGTAAAATTGCTGAACGCGAAGAAGAATTTGGTATACATTTGGAAACGCATCTTTATTGCTAATGTCGAGTGGGTAATGCGTTTCTTACTCTGATTGATATTCTTATCATATTAACTTTAAGAGCATCCTTATTCTCATATTTTTGTTTTAAATAATTTTAATGCGTGGTTTTTTACACAAAAAGCGACGAATATCTATGGTCAAAAAGTCAATTGAGTTCTACTTGCGCATGATTTCAGAAAAATCATACGCGAGTAGAACTAACTTAGATTTTCGAACGGACCTAATGCATGCAATTAAAGGTGGAAAAGGAGCGAAAATTCAAAAGAAAAGTGCGTCAGATCGAGAAAATAGAACGCGTTAAAACAAAATTGACAACGATTTATGAATTTTTAAATCGGTTTCACTTTAAGAGAATGACAAGCAAGGAATGAAAGGAATTCTCATGGACTTAACCCTCAAAAACCCTTCCCTTCCGAGCTACGGCCTTTCAAACTTCAAAGGTTGTGCCTACATGAAGGGTTCAGAAGGAAGAGTTCGAACTCCTACTATAACCCTAATTATCTAAATTCAGCTCATTTAAACTAAAAGAGGCTGTTGTAATACCAGACTAAATGTTTAATGTTATTCTAAATACTTGGTTTGTATATATATAGAGGTAATGTGGAGTCCAAATAAAAATATTTAAGTATATATTTCTATTTTTTCCTTGACTTTTAGTCTTAAATAATTTTATATTACAGTAAAGTATGGAAGGGAATAGAAGAGAGAAGGAAAGACATTAAAATATACTAGCTCGACCCGTGAGGAATTCTCCTCCCGTAGATACCGTAACCCATGGGTAAAAACATCAAACAACAAATTTCGTAGAAAAGTGGTGAAAAAAGTCATGAGTCCTTAAATTAATATTAGAAGAACATGTATTAAAAATAGTAATTATATGTCTTAGGAGAGCATCTGTAAAAAGTAACATGTTTGCCTAATCATGTTTTGAGTATTAGGAGAGCATCTGTAAAAACTAACATGTTTGCCCAATACACTTATTATTTAAATTTAAAATATTTTTTCGTTCAAATTATTTATCTAGCGTGTTTTTTCCTAAGCGATACATTTTTAGACCGTGAGTATATTTTTCGTCAAACCTAGACATAATAAGTTTGAAAATGAGAGGTGAATCATGGAATTTGATAAAGGAATAAGGAAGATAAGGGTAGGACAGAAAAAAACTTGCTTGAGTAATAATATATTAGATGTTTGCAAATCTTCAAAAACCCATTCACTTAATTTAGAATTTGGATTTAGGTTGTAAGGTCACTCACTGGTCAATATGTTACGCAGTTAAAATGGATCATTTTAATTGAATATTATTAATTTATTAAATAATAGACGAATCATTTAATTCACTTTAAAAAAAAATCGAATAAACTAGTTTTGTTTATTTTTAGAAAATTAATGAAGTCTTTGAATTAGGATTGTCATCTCTTCAGATTTGATCGAAAAACTCCAGATAGTATTTTCCGATTCCCGATATCAAGATAAATCCTCCAGAGTTCCGTAAATAAAGATACTTTTTAAACATTTGATTCATATTCAGATAAATTGGACTAATCAAAGTTTTACTTATGGAAAAACAGAATATACAAAACATAAAAAATATCGTCCATTATTATGATTCGGTGATTTAATTAAATTCATTTTCATCTCCCAACTTTCTAGAACTTTGAGGCAAACCTCTTTTGTATTGCAACCAGACTTGCTTCCTTTCGGTTATGAAGGGTAGGTTAGGTTAGGTTAAGTTATAGTGGCTGTCCACAAAGGACACACTTAGGCTATAGAGCCCATATATGTGTTTTACCACCTTTCCGCTGATAATTTCATTTATCAGGAACTCCATTATTTTCAGAGGCTGACTGCACCTCCTCCCTGCATATACCATGCACTACACCAGCCCATCATTTCTATGAATTAATTTAGTTTTTGTTGTGGCGGCGGGAATCGAACCCGCTACCCTAGGCATACCGCGGACGGAATTGGTTACGTCTCAACTAACTGAGCTACTAGGGTTAGAGGGTAAAAATAAGAAGACCTATCTTCAATAGGGGTTAAAGTAAAAAAGTGTCCAAAATAACAGTCAAATAATAATTCTAAAATTGACCAGAATGCTCTATCCTTCTCTATAACAACTTGTTTAGATCTTGATCTTACTCTATAATCTTCTTCCTGTTATCACGAAAACCACTCGTCCAATTGGTAAATGTGCACGATTATCGAACTTTTTGAGTCAAAATTACCTTATACACTGAATTTGATTGAAATCGGAAATTAAAATTCATTCTCGATTTTTTGAAATTTTTTTAAGTGGTTTACCTCTTTGAAAAAATGGGGAAAATGGCTACAAATTTTTTTTCAGAATTTGAAAAAACTAAGTATATTAGGAAATTTTAACTCAAAAAATATAATAATTGGATTAATTTAACGATTGGACGAGTTGTTTCTAAGAAAAACGATATCCCAGAGTATTTCGGGCTTTATCTCGAAAAGCACTCGTAAAATTGATAAATGTGGCCTATTTTCGAACATTTTGGGTCAAATTTACCTTGAATACTGAGTTTCTCGTTTTTTTTTTTTTTTTTTTTTTTTCAAAAATTGGGTTTATTTAACGATTAGACATGGAGTTTTTTGAAATATCGTGTAAAATAATTCTTTGTGAATATCGACATATTGGAGCGTTTCTGGTTATGTCATGAAAACCAATCGTTGAATCATCAAAAACGAAAAATAATTTTGTAAATTTTTAATAACAATAGCTATTTAAGGCACTTAAAATCAAATAAAAAGTACCTGTGTACTTATGTAAGCATGTAAGAAGTTATGCTTCGGCAATAACAAATATAATAATTTATAAATAATGTAAACAAATAGTATATCTCCAGTCAACCTATCTTTTATGCTCATAGATGGCAGTTAATCACTCCTTTTCATAACGTCCTTTAAGAAGTACAACTTCTAAAATCTAATTAATTTGAAGATCGAATAAATCCTTCTCTTAATTTGACAGTTGGAATCATATCTAGGGAAGATACAAAAAAAAAACATGTAAATTTTTTTGAAAATGAATTTATTTTTGGCTGAATTTAGCTTAAAAAAGCACAATCATTCTGAATTAAAAAGAAAATTATTACAAATAGAAGAAAGAAAACTTTCACCAATCAGAAAGAAAGTACAATATACTTTCACAAGTCAGTTTGTTTTTTAATAAATAAAAAAATATTGTTTTTAAATTGTAAATAAGAAGAGTACACAAATTTGGAATAATAAAAACACCAATTTTCATAAAGATTTTAGTCTGTCCAAAAATTATAGTCAAAATCGATTATAGCATTCTTTTACCAAATGTTCTGTTATTTTCGGAATCAACCAGGAGGTTACGAAAAATTCACCTTCATGGTACGGAGCATGCTACAGGCCAAAGCGGAGACTGTAGCGTAGCATGCTACAGCCATCCCCTCCCTAAAATTGCATGTAAAAAAAATCAAGCTTATTATTTAAAATTTTCTTGGTGCTCGTACATTCTTAAAATAGCACCTTTTACCTGAAAACGTTTCGTCTCCGGGTGACAGAGTGTTCTCAAGGCACAAAGGACCCCTTGCGTGCTAGGGACCTATTTGCGTTACCCCGATTATTAATATTATTATTATATGGTCTCGTCAATGTCGCTTTAACCGATTTTAACTGTTATCAATGATTAATTTGGCGCCCATCATTCTCCTTGCATCATAAATTCTGCACTGAGTAAAAAAGGTGCCATACTTTTTTCTGTAAAATATATTTTGTGATATACCTATCAACAAAACCTTAGAACTTTTACTCATTTAATAAATATGGATAATCAACTGCAGATTTTGTGACACAGAAGAGAATACATGATCCCAAAATCTGTGTGAAAGTATTATTTAAAAAAATAAAACAGATAAACCATCGATTTCAATAAATAATAATATAATCTTGTAATTAATTCATTAAAGGTAATTAAGTATATTATTTTTTAATTAATTTATATTAATATTTTTATTTTATTTTATTTATTTTTTTATTGTTAGTATAAAAATGACCAAATAACATGTTAAGGTTCTTAGGCTTTCATTATTATTTGTAATTATTATATAAATAACGACAAACAACATTTATTACGAAATACTAATTAGGTTTATTTTTATTTTGTAGAAATACACAACAGAGTTTTTTTTGATTAATTAGTTTTGTAAATTAATTAATTTCTTAATTAGTGTCTTAAGCTTTTATTAAAAAAATTTTTGATTTTTTTAATTCAAATCTCAAAGCATTTAATTTATTGGATTTTAACGCTAAGATGTCAGCGCCACGAGTATCAAAATATAAACCATTCTCGTTACAATCAGCCGATTATTTTAATGATGAAAGAGACAGAAAATATATGTTTTATTATACATTTTAATGTGCTGTCCTTTATTTGGCGTTCTGACAATAGTTATTTTTTCTATCACTAGATAGTCTTTTTAGCATTAAAATCCAAAAAAATAATAAAAAATGAAAAAAATATTGGTTTTGTATCGTAATAAGGCGTGTATCGTTAATTTTTTACAGTGAGAAAATCGTACAATGTTCGAGAAAGAAGGTAGGGAGGTTAATACTGAAGGTAATCTGTTTTCAGTAACGACGAATATTCAATTGCCACGAATTGTTCCTATCAAATTCCCTCACTTTTCCACGACTATAGTAAAAATCCCTGCCTGTTTTTTAAATCTCATTATTCGAAAAATACAGAAATTTCTATTTACATCATATTTTGATAGAAAATATTCACCATCGTAAATCGAATAAAAAAACGCGAGATTTTGTGGTTACAATTGATGCAGAGCATGTAAATCTTTGCGCAGGGTATGTAACAGACCAAACTGTCACTAGAGCACAATTGAGAAGGGTGGTAGGACTCTTGAAAGGACACTGTCGATTAAATTATCCCCTTCAAAACAAAGGGGTTTTCGATTATCCTACTTGTAGGACGATGAAACTTCCATGGATGTTATTTGCACCTACAGAAACCAGCAGGGTGTCAAGTATAGAATGTTTGGGTCCGAAACTTTGGATTTCTCAATCCCAGCGAAAAAGCTGTGGCCTTTCTATGTGGCGTCTGGCCTCGATAGAATACTATAGCTTCATCTGCTTAAAATAACGCTTTTTACCCGGAGACGTCTCGCCTTCGGGTGACATGGACCCATTATTATCTTTCCGAAATATCAATGAAAAATGAGATCTTCGAAATTTAAATTTAGAGTCGATATTAAAATAATATAATTTTCCCAGAATTCCAAATTATCTGCCATTAATTGTTCTTAAAATTACATTGCCAAGAAATGTTTTTATGAAATTCCCTGATTTTTCCCTGCCAAGGAAATCAAAGTCAGGGAAAACCTCTAACTTTTTTTGCACGATCGATGAAGAATCGGTTTTTCGATATTCAAATTTAGAGACTGAGGGTTATAGCTAGCCTATGTATTGGGAGTCAATCGATAATCACTCAACATGAACGAGTGTTTCTGATTATAAAATTCATCAAGGGTTCTTGGCTGCTTAGAGAATAATTGGATACCCGAAAGCAGATTAAGGCGAACTGAGGACGTTTTCTATTGTTTCCTCCCTTTATAAAAAAATATATATATTATTACAAAAAGTCGCGTTATATGGAAGATTTTTGGATGCTATTTTATAATTTTTACAAGGGAAACGCATTGTACGAAAATTCACTGGGAGGCTACGTTTTTTTTTTTTAAACTTACAGAAATTTTTGATCAATTATCACTAACACTAGTAGCGCAATTAAGTGACTTACTAAAACATAGCCTACCTAAATATAATAGGCGAAATCCGATAAAAGCGTGGCCATGGTCATTAATAATCGAATGCGAAAGAAAAAATTCCCAAAGACCTAAAAACTAGGTCTTCAGATTTAAATTCTTGAGACTCTTATTTTATCATTTTTATCTCAAAATAGAAGGAAATCAGGAGATGTAATTTCTTTCAAATTTAAGTAATGACCATATACTGAGCGTGGTGTAATCTTACCTAAGCATTTCGCCCATGCTATAAACTAAATTTAAATTTTGGTAAAAAGCTCTCAATCAAATTAAATATTAAAAATAAAAATGAATGCTTTATAATACTATTTATATATATATATATTTATATATTATATGTCGGACATTTTGAAAGTAAAAATTTTGATTTTTAGAAGCAAAATAATATTTATAGAATTTAAAAAAAAAGCCTTTTTTTTTTCTTTTTTTTTTTAAAATATAAATAATATAATGATAAGATACAGTAAAAAACGGTTATAACAACATCGCTTATAAGGACGAAATATGAATCTATCGCTTTATGATGTCCTTTTTTGACAAAAAAAGAAAGCCTGGCCGTCAAAAGACAAGTTGGTTCAGTTTTCTTCGGCGATTTCAGTTTTTCTTCGGGGGCGATGAATTTTAGTGGAACTTTTATATTAGGGCTTAATCATTCTATTATTTGTGAATACGCCATAATATTAGGCGCATTCATGCCTTATTTTAATGTAATTATAACCGATTTCCGACTATATTGAAAATCCTAATAATATTAATTATCAATAAACCAAGAGTCAGAAAGAAAAAAAGGTAAATTTAAGGTAATTTGTCGAGTTACGACCATCATTTAGACAGACCTGATTTAGGTATTTATTAGGGCTTAAAGTTTTTTTTTTACGTTTGAAATGTAAAACTCAAAAAAATCAAAAAAAAAAAAATCAAAATATAACCTAGCAAATGAACTAGAAAAGATTAGGGTGCTGAGAAATTTCAAAAGAACAAAAACAAAGGTAGTATTCTGGTCTAGGAAGAAATCGATTTGCATATTTTTAAAGGTTAGATCCTTAAGAATATGTCCTTAAACGGATGTTTCAAAATTCGAATTATTTTCGGATATACAGCGGATTTTCTAGTAACGAAGTTCGAATTGATCGGTCTGTACTGCGAGCTTCAGCTGCTTCAAAAGAAAGCGTTTTTCTTGAAACTACATTTTTGGAGGTGGTTGACATGAAGTCAAGTTCTACTCGACCGATTTCTTTGAAATTTGTTGAGAAGTTTTTTTTTTTTTTATAAATCTCTCAATCGTTTGAACATCAAATTTTAAAAAAATTTTAATTTTAAGTTTTTTAAACAAATTCGAAAAATTAAAAAAAAAAAAGATTAAAAATGAATTTTTTATTTCATTTCGACACCATTTTATGAATTTTTCTTTCTTTTTTTTTTACCGAAGTTCAGACGATAACGACATCTTTACTTGATTGATATCTCTTTTCGTTTCTGAGTTATCGTGTTGACGGGCGGACACACAGACGGACAAACAGAAATGGACTAAATTAAGTAATTTTATGTACATTTAAACCAAAATTTTATTTGTATCCTCACTATTTTTAAGCGTTACAAACTTGGGACTAAATATAGTATACCTTGATATATATTTCATAAATACAGTATAAAAAGTGACCAAAAATAGACTAAATGGAAAATTTAAATCAATATTTCTTAAAAATAATGTCGTCAACTATACTTGAAAATTTTACCAGTTAATAATTATTTAAATTTAATAAAATTTCACAAAATTTTTCAATTTTCTATTTATTTAAAATTACAATGAGCACAAAAAAGGTTGATAAATGAACATCCTTAAGCCCCTTTCAAAGTATACCGATATAAAAAATATCAAATAATTTTGGATCAGAGCTGAAATAAGGCGGTCGGAACTTTCAGTGGCAAGTTTACCTATAAATTTACCTTTTTTTTTATAATTTTTTTGTTTTGTTTTGTTAAATTAATAATAAAGACTATGAATTTTGATTGAAATGTTTTTTTGAAACCATTATTATTATAATTATGATGATAAATTTATGATTTTTTGAGCAGTATACTGTCAAACATACAAATAATAATATTCAGCCTTTGTTCTCAACTATGATGGTGCTCAAGCCTTTTGTCGATACTGTTGTTTTAAATTGTTCAGGAACTGGAAATTCCGTCTGTAAAAAAATACAAAATTGTAAATAAGTTAAATAAATTCATTATAAACTTTTAGAAATCGAAAATAATTATTCAAATATCGTGGTATTTTCTTGAATAACTTTATTGAAGGTATGATTCCTATGCTGCGGCTGATGAAAGTGTCTGATGCTAGGCGTCTGACGCGTTTTTGACTGTTTCTTCTAAAGCGTCAGCTGTGTGCGGTCCTTCAATGTGAAGTTAACTAAACTGAAGTAAAATGAGTGACCGCGATATTCTATTACGCATTAATGCTTGAAGAAAAAATTATATGGGAACAAATGATGCTTGAAAGTAGTCCATACTTATATAAAACAGATTATTCACACAGATATCAGTACCCTATCACCCCTGAAGAAGTTTTTCGTCATCAACACTTGAAACCACTACTTTGGAAGTCATTTTTGTTAAATAATTAATTAAGTTCCGATTTTTGCCCTTAAAATTTTGTTTAACCCGAGACCCGTTCGATTTAATTTAAAAGAAAAATAGAATACTTACATAATCGCCATTGTCTTTAGGTACTAAAATATTCATTTCAGATGATTTTGAACTGATGATTTCAACATCTAAGGAATCTTTACTCAAATACATTTGACAGCCATCAGTTTTATCCACAGATATTGTTGGTACTTTACCTAACACCTGTAATTAATAAAGTAACACAGTAAGTTTACCATTTTTGTTTAGTTACACAGCAACAATACTGGGTTTCGGGTCACTCTGGCGTTAAAGGGAATGAAACAGCAGACTCGTTGGCACGAGAGGGGTCGTCTCAAACACCCCTTTTACCTGAGCCTATCATTCTCATAGCAAGATGCTCTGTAATTTATCGAATCAAAGAATGGCTACGACAAGCTCGCCTGAAACTTACTAGAGCGCAGTTGAGAAGGGTGGTGGGACTCTTGACAAGACACTGTCGACTGAACTATCACCTTCATAACATGGAGATTTCTAAGGATCCCACTTGTAGAGCCTGTATGGAGGATGACGAAACTTCCATACATGTTATTTACACCTGCAGAAATTTCCAAGGCGTTAGATTTAGAATGTTCGGGTTCGAAACGTTGAATCCATCAATCCTGGGAGAAATCCCGACGGAAAGGCTGTGAGCTTTCTGTATGGCATCTGGCCTCGACATAATCCTTTAGCTTCATCCGATTTTAATAGCGCCTCCTACCTGAAGACGTCTCGTCTTCGGGTGACAGGTCATTCTCAAGGAGGGCACAGAGGACTCTTGATCTAGGTGCCAGGGACCCACTTGCGGTACCCTCATTTGTTTTATTATTATTATTATCATTACGCAGCAACAATAAATCATCAAATAAAATGAACTAACCTGCATTTGAACTGATTGACAATTAATAAATTCAATAGATGAGACCAAACTGTCGAAGACAATCGATGTTTTCTTACATGAATCCAAAACAACTGAATTCAATTTACCATTCACACGAATATTTGATTGTTCACATTTGAATACATAAACCACATTATTCATTTCAACATTATCCACCACTAAATTCTGATTACCTTTATGATATTCCTGAAAAATGAAACATTCAAAATTTTAACTCCAGAGGTAATTCAGTGCCAAAATGTTGGGAACTCAACGTAACTTCCAGTTAAGGAGGATTTTCACTTATTCAGATCCCACTTAACCAGGTTTCTGTATATGATTTTGAGATTTATACTTTGGAGTATGCAAACCCTTAAGGTTTTTTTATCAATGGGATGAGAAACGAAAAAAAGGCAGCTGTTAAGCTCTTTCCATAGTATGCACTTATAAAAAATATCAAATAAACCTCGATCAGGACACTTTGTGGCAGGTTATCATAATAATATATTAAACATCTAGAGAGCAAAAGTAAAGAATCTTATATATTATTACTCTAGCAATTTTTTTTCCGTCCTATCCTTATCTTCCTTATTCCTTTATCAAATTCCATAATTCACCCTTCATTTTTAAGTTTCTTTTATCTAAGTTTGACGAAAAATATACTCATGGTATAAAAACAGGCAAATAATTTCAACGAAAAAATGTCGTAAATTTAAATAATAAGTTTATTAGGAAAACATCCTAGTTTTTACAGATGGCCTCATAATACTCTAGACACATAATTACTATTTTTAATACATGTTCTCCTAATATTAATTTAAGGACTCATGACTTTTTCACCACTTTTCTACGAAATTAGTTGTTTGTTGTTTTTAGCCACGGGTACAGGGTAGCCACAGGTTACGGTAACTACGGGAGCGGAATTCCGCACGGATCGAGCTAGTTTGAAATAAAGAGGCATGCCGTAACATGAGAGTTAAGACATTCTTTAGTTGCTCCTGTGGTGTGTATACTATTTTTCTGGTAGGCGGACGCGTAAAGCGGCAATTCCGCTTAGCGTAACGGGACGAAAGTTGACATTTTTCGCCCGGAAGGGAGAAAACTTATAAGATACTTACAATTAACCATTTCTTTCCGTCTCGAGAAAATACTGGTTGTTTTTCGGCAGGTGGTGCATTGCGAACGCCTGTTACACCTGTACTAGATGGCGCTTTAAACGGTGCAGGTCCAGTACGTAAGGTTGGATTTTTATGTGTTTGCATTTCAGATGTGACTTTCTTCAATTCTGTAAACAAATATATAATTATTTATGCTACAATGTAGTAAAAGCCTTATATTGTTTGTGTAAATAGAGCCAATATATAAACATATTCATTTTTCAGTTGTTGAGACAATTAATTTTATACAGTAGAATCTCGATAATCGGGACTCCATAAAAGCCGAGTTGTTCTGATAACTGGAATCGTATGGGAAAATTTCCCAGACTTTTCCAGAATCACAAAAATCCCTGCGTTAAATTTTGTAATATTCTTGAGTACAAACTTCTAGATACTTACTTTTAGTAATGTCTTCGCCTTGATTGATTTGTGCAAATAAGGCTGCACGATCATCATTCACATTCATATCACCAAAATTACTATCTAAATCCAATGGAGGCGGTGGTGGGGGTAAACCGCTTGGAGGTGGAGGTGGTGGTGGTCCACTATTTGTAACAGCCCACACTAAACCAGTGGTATGATATTGTTTTACATACTGTTGTAGTTGTGTCAATGTTTCGGCCCAGGCTCGCACCCAATTCACATGAGTTTTGTCCGTTTCTTTCCATTCTTTTAATACACGATTCGTGTAAAATTGTCCTGCGTCGTTCATTTCTTTGACATACGGTGCTGGCGCCGGTTTCTAAACAACAAAGTATACACTTTAATTTACAGAATAAATAAGAAAGAAAATAGTTGTAATAAAATTCTTTGCATCTAGATCTGTAGAACTTTGGGAATTTTCTTGGTAACAATCCGTCTACTGAATGGAGGAATGCCTCTTAATTATTAAAACTAGACGATGTCACACGATTTAAAGGAGACCAACGACAACATAGAACATCCAAACCGTCTCTATCTATATTTATTTTATGATTACGGATAGATAGATCCGGCCACAAATGATATACCCAATTCAGTGTAAACTTCTATGGAGAAACAGGTATAAAATCCTAATAGGGGAATCAAGGCAGATCCCGAAATTGTGGAAATGGTAGTTCAATCGAAAATTTTCATCCAAAAAATTTATCACTCTTCGTAGATGGAGATCTAGCTCATCATGTTTCGGAGAATCGCCTGTGAAATGATTTCACCCTTCTTCATTCTCTTAGACCACACGCATTTTTGGGATGCATTTTAGCCTCATAAAATTCTTCAAAATCGATGCAGTCTGATCAAGCGAATTTATTATTTTAAATAATTATATGCACATGGGATCAAGAGACAAATAAAAAAATTTCAAAAAGAACAAAGATACGGATGCTAAAGTATTAAACTTCTGGAAGAAAACTCTTGGAAGTAGCGGAGATATAGTTTTAGCGACGAAATGAGTGTATTTCGTGTACTAAACAATGACAAAGTGGTGAAATTGTTTGGTGTTAATCGCGAAATATTACCAACTTTAAGAAAAAGGCAAGTTAATTTTTTGGGACATGTGAGCAAGAAACTTGGAATACAATTTACTAACTAGGAAAATTGCGGGATCAAAAGCAAGAGGAAGAACTCTAATTTCATTAATAAGTACTTTAATTCATAATAATATGAGAAGGGTAATGCCCCTGAAGCTATCAGCCGAAGTAGCCTAGGTTAATTTAAATTTATTTTTTTAGGTCAAATTTTTATCTTCTAGTTTTTTCTTGGCATGTATTTGTTCTCCGAAGTGTACAGAAAAAGTCTAGGTAATTGGACAGACGCATTCGACCTTTAAAAAAGATCTTGAGTGTCATTCTGGTTTTCTTGGTATGTACTGTTTCTCGAAGTGTACAGAAGAGACCCAGATGATTGGACAAATGGACTCACTCGAGATTCTTGGCCTTGAATAAACCGATGAAGTTCAACTTTTCTGCCTTTCAATTTAATGGGAATTTTTGTTTCTTCTGGTTTTCTTGGTATGTACTTGTTCCTCGAAGTGTACAGAACAGACCGAGATGATTGGACAGACGGGCTAGACCTTTATTTTCTTTTATTACTTTGGCTGGCAGAATACCAATCGCTGGTAGTTTCAGGGGCATAGAAGGGTAAACTCTTTCTGCCTTGCTGATGATCGTATTCAATGATACTCCACACCCTTTTGTTAAAGCCATCCGTAAACTGACATTACCCATTTTATTTTTTCAGCATTTGATTTTTTTTTTAAATATTTTTTTCTCGGAGTTCTCAATCGCTAACCGTTTTGTTTAAAATTAAATGAGAAAAATAAAGATATACTCACAACAGCTACCCATCCTAAGGCTGGAATACTTTCACTAATTGCTGATAAATGATTAAATAATTTCGATACACGATTCTTTTCTCTAAAACCTTGAATCTCTTGAATTTTCTTATCAGTAGGTGAAAGTAATTGTAATAACTGCGATTGTGGTGGTTCAACACTACGTGATGCATTCTTTAAAAAATCTAATTGAGCTCTGAAAATACAAAAATAATTATTAGAAAATAAAAATTGAATTCGTAAAAGTCAGAAAAGAGAAATAACCCACTCATCTCAGTCAAGAAAGAGGCCAACCTGTGGTTGGATCACCTTTATTTGTATAATACTAATGTTGTCTCAAAAGTCACATGTGGTCACGTGTCAACGTCCGACATTCAAGATGAAAGATCGCAAAAATCTTTTTTTTCTAGAATATCTTATTTCCTCTGCCTTCAATCTTATTTACATTTATTATAAAAGTTGCAGAGGATAAAATTATCTACAAATTTCGTCTGCAACTTTTTTTTATACGTTGAACGGTTTTTTAAATAGAGCAAAAGAACGAAACGATATTTCGGGAGTACTTGTGAAAGATCGGGTATGTTGCGAGCATGACTTGATTGCTGCTGAAGCAAAATATTACACCGTTTAGAAAGGTTCGCCAAGTCGAAAACTTTACTCAAGCAGTACAAGAAATTTATAATTATATAGAAAATCATGAAGTATAATCGACTAGAATTCACGATTGACCCTGTACTAAGGTACGTATAGCTAGCTGAGTGGCCCATCTTCTGCGCAATCCATTTCAAAAACGGTTCAACGTACATAAAAAGACTTTAGACGAAATTTGTAGAGAATTTTACCCTCTACTACCTTTCATAGTAAATGTAAATACGATTGAAGGTAAAGAAAACGAGACATAATCAAAAAACTGATTTTTGCGATCTTGACATTTGAGACAACATTTTTACTATCTAGACAAAGGTTTGTACAAATATTCAACTTATTCCGTTAGATTCCGAGTTGAACCCTAAGATGATTGACCTATAAATCTACTTTTTTGGTATATTCCAGGCGTGTATACTTTAAAATCAACACATGGTGATGATTGAATTGTCAAGAAATGTTCTAACTTTTCCATGATTATGGTATAAATGCCTGATTTTTTTGTTTGAAGAATTATGGTATTTTTTAACCATTTTTCCCGACCGTAATTAAAATTTTCGGACTAAGAAACCCAAACTTTTTTGGAATTTCAAAATTCTCTTACATTTCAAAGTTTTCCAAGCCGTTCGCCACTGTGTCAGACCAAATTGGTTATCGAATGATAATTGAGTAATCTATTTAATAATACCCGATAATTATTTGACCGAGTATAATTTTGCAGGACCGTAATTACGAATAGCATATGAAAAAGATTATTATTGTATTAAATTTGCACACTAACAATCGTTTATTAATTCTAATTAAATAAAAACTTTCGCGATTTTTTATTAGCAAAAGTGTTGACAATATCTTGAGAAACATGAGATTCGACAAGCGTTATTGAGTCATCGACGTCCGCAATGTGTTCTTTATTTTAGTTTTCAAAATGATCTTTTCCCACTACAATTAGTTACCATTATCGATAAATAAATACGAAATGTCACTTCTGCATTAAAAAAAGTATATTGCATATTATTTTACAAAGACAAGCTTTGCTAACAGCTATACTAGAATACCTTCCTTAGTTTCTATCGAATTTGGGATCAATTAAAAAACATACCCATAATTTTTCTATTTTATCCGAATTGATGGGGGCCTTGAAGCCATATCCCCACTAGTCCTATCCTAAATTCGGCCCTCAAGCTTTGTAAACAACTACCGGCTTAATTCGTTATCAATTTATAGATCTAAATAGATTTTACTGTAAAATAAATATAAATAAACTTACTGAAATGCTTGTTGTACCATTTTTGAATGTGTTGCAACATCACCTCCAATACTTTCAGAATATAGGACATATTGAGCCAATGGGCCCAATAATATATCGTTGTATGCGTTAGCACTCATTCTGTAAAAGATTTTTTTTTTATATTAACAAAAAAATTCGAATATAATTAAACTTTATTGTCTATTGTATACAAAACATTCAATTTGTAGAATATATTTTCAAATAATAAATAAATCTAGAACAAAATACAAAAAAAATATATATAAATACCTATGATTCAAGACCATCTAGTAAAAAAAATAACTAACGAACGAACAGAATCCAAAAAATGAATCGAATCAAAATGTTTTTAAAATAAATGAATGTGGAGGCGTTATTTGTGTGTTTCATAGCTAACTATTATACTTACTATAAATACTTTATTTATTACGAAATAGTTTAATTTTGTAAAAATATATATATTATCTTATGTGTGAGATACTCTTTTAAAAATCATGGAAACGTTATTCAGTTTTCAGTTTGATACGGTACCGTCATGTCATATCAATATGTGTACTTTATGTTCACTTCCAACAGTAGTCACTAGTAGTCATTATCGGTATTATGATATCATAGACATTGTACTTAAAAAATAGATAGTTTATAAGACTGACGCACAAACTATACTCAAGAAAATTTAATCAGTCCAAGTTGATCGAGAGATTCCAGTCTCCCAAATTGTGTAATTTCTCTTAACACCCGATATTAAATAAATCGGGATAAGATCCAGAGATTAGAAAATGAAGAGGTTTTGTAAATATTTGTATCTTACATGAAATTGGCTCTACTTTGGATATTTTGAGTATTAATAACTAAAGAATAATATAAACAAAATCGAACATTAATCTTTAACGAGATAAAAAGCTGTCGAGATTTTCAATCAATATTAGTAGTCGTAAAAGCCACAAGCAATATCTTTCTTATTAGAAGATTTTGTTTAAGAAATTCCAAAATTTTATAGACGTTATAGGATCGCGAAATTATGACTCATTTAAGGATGTACGAGCGCCAGGGCAATTTTGGATAAAAGGCTTGATTTATTTATTTTTTTATATGAAGTTCAATTCTGAAAATTTTAGCAGGGGGGATTTTCCAATAATTTAAATAAATAAATGACTTTAAAAGTAGGCATATCAATCTTTGGTCTTATGGTAAAACGGTAAGAATAAAATTTTTTCAATATTTGGAGTAATTTTAAAATATCGAAAATTTTGATATTTAGCTTTCAATACTCATCTACATACATGAAATTGTAACATAAGTCATCATCAAAGTTGAAAATAAGGTACAAATTTTCAACCGCAAGTCTAAATTTGCCTTGGCGCTCGTGCTACTTTAACGATTTTGAGAGCAGTTCCAAGTACCTTGCGTTCTAGGAACTCTTATAAACTATTTTTAATCCATATCGAATAGTTTAAGTGCATTTCTTATTTTCAGAATTTTTAACAGTCGTTAATTTTGTAAGTTTATTTAAACTTCATAATGAATGACGAATACATAACAAAAAATCTTAGAATCGACTATCTATTTTTTTTGTTCAGTATCTATGGTATATGTATGATTCAACTTGCCAACTTCAATTCCATCTATTGACATGTTTATAAAGTACACATATTTATATTCTTTAAAAAAGAAACTATTAAATATCCCACGATTCGTAAATGAGTGTAAATTATGTTGAATCCTTAACCATTTGCTTACGAATATTTTTCATAGAAAAACTCTAAACTTTATACATTAATTAAGATAATGATAGAAAAAATAAATCAAACGTATAACCGGTGCCGCACCCTGTACCACTCTTATTTTACTCACATTTGTCAATTGAAGATACTGATAGTTGATACCCGGTTTACGATTATCAATCAAAACAAATCGAAAATTACGATATAAAAAACACACTGTTTTTGAATAGAAACACACACAACTTACACCTTTCAGATTGTTGAATAAAATGATTTAAATGTATTTAAAAAGTACAACTTACTTTTGGTAATATATTTTTCAGTAATCAGTAAAAATGAATCACTCACACTAAACACTGATCGCCGGCCACTTACCACTGGTATCGTTTTTTAGTCAGTCGTTTCTATGTGTGTGTTGTTGACGCCTCAGATAAAGACAACACTATCAACAAATAAAGATAACATATGTGTTGTATGCTCTCATTGAAGTAAGAATAAAGAGGAAGAATCACTTAGCGTGTAATAATAATTTATTCGCGATTTTCGCGAATTCTGTAGATCATGAATCATTGCTTAGGTTTTTATATTCTCCATATGATACATGAAATATCCTCATATAAATATGAGGATATATAAGTTTAGTTTAAACTATGAAACGTTTAGAAATATTTTTCGTGATTTAAAAATTAAATATGTAGTTTCCAAGATATGACTTTAAATCGCTCCGAGAGAACGACTATTTTATAGAATTTCAAGAGCAATCTCGGGAACTATTCGCCGAATCGTCAAATATTATAGTCAATTTCTGTATTTTTTGAGGCCAAAATTACTTAATATATCGAGTTTCACCTAATTGTAAATCAAATTAAATGTTCTGTGATTTTTTAAATTTTTTCCAAGAGACTTACTTAAGAAATTGGTTGCGAAAAATTGAGAAAGAAAAATTTTATTTCCGGTTTCCATAAAACTCAAAAAATACAAGTTCAAAGCAATAAATTTAAACTTCGTTATCAGAAAATCCGCTGTATCTCCAAAAATAATTCGAATTTTGAAAAATTCGTTTAAAGGCATATTCTTAAAGGTCTAAATTTTAAATAATGTAAAAAAAATCGATTTTTTCAAATTTGTGACCCAGAACACCAAAGGCGTCGCCATCCAATGGAAAAGAGGGGAGGGACCAGTTTCTTCCACAGACACTAAAATCCGGATTTATACTGGTGAGAACCGTGAACTTTTTTGTGTTTTCGTGAGGGGGATTTACCAAAAATCAATTTTTATACTAGTTATTTTTCTCCATTTCATCGTATGAGAGCCCTTTTAAGGGCTTAAATAAAAAATTGTCGTCAAAAATTATTTTATTTAGTTTTTGTACCCTAAATATCAAAATATATATCAGAGTATATTAAGTTTAATCCCAAGTTTGTAACGCTTAGAAATATTGGTGCTACAAACAAAATTTTAATATAGATATTCATAAAATTAATCTAGTTAGTCCATTTCCGTTTGTCTGATCGTTAACACGTTAACTCAAAAACGAAAAGAGATATCGAGCTGAATTTTTTACTACGGACCCAAAAAGTGAGTTCGAATTCGTAAATTAGCAACATGGGTCCATCGGCTCTTGTAAACCGCAAGAGGAAGAACAAAAGTTTAAATGTAAAATTGTTTTTTATAAAAAAATAAACAACTTTTCTCTTTTTCTCAAAAACTATAAAAGATGGTTAATTGAAAATTTGAACGTAGCTTGATTGATTCTAATTTCATTTCATACTAAACTCATCCGATAACTGAAATTTTGAATTCAGTATAATTTTGCTCTTTTAAAGCAAGTGGGTGTTTTGAACCATTTTTGTGAATCTTTAAGGGGGGCACCTTCCCCTACCTGCACCCCCCCCCTCGACGATACCCATGTAGAACATTGCCCTAAGTAAATTTTATTTCCAGTTGAATGTTGAATTCTTACTTCGATGACACTTCCTAAATATCATGTTATAATAGACTTGGAATACTGGTTATGCTCATTTTAACATTTATCTAGTACTCTAGTAGTTACTAGTTCGCTAGTTCCTAGTTCTAGTAATTCGAAATAGTTAACCGATTGTTTATATACGTAGTTCAATCAAATTCAATTGAATTTAGTTTACGTGTAATTAAATACAAATTGCTATATAGATTTAATATCTATTGTTATACTAGATATGCGGATGCAATTATCACTATTAAATATCCACACACCCCCAATCGAGTGCAATTCCTGTTTAGTTAATGTCACAAGAAAATCGATTAGTTTTTGATTTATATCTAGTTCAAAAATGACACAAGGGAACAAATTTTCAACTTTTTTAAACAACTGACAAAATTTTACTTGTTTTGGATTACAATTGCCTAACATAACTAGAAACTGAAAATGAATTTATTGTAAAAGGTCTAAATTTACAGATACGGCGAACAAATTTTAACATAATGGCATTAATTTTAAATTTTCCACTATTATCGAGTATTTTGTGCTCAAAGAAACAGGTCTAATTTGATTAGTGACTTTTCTATTGCCCTTTGTGCGACGTTGAATCTTCGTTTTTGAGGAAACCACAAAAATCTGCCATCATAGGTGGATCACACCGTCCTTGGTATCTTATGTCTTTTGTTCGCACATCTGGATGGACCCTCTCTCCTTGTTCATCACTCACCGCACCCAGATGATCAGGAAAACAGTCTAAATAGAAGTGTAGAAAATGAATTTTGAGCGACATTATATGGGCCGCGATGCTGATGGCTTTGGATATTTTATTTTATTCTTATTCTTATCGAGTATACGGAAAAACTTATCGTTCAAAAATAGCTATCTCGGAAAGCTCTCGCCACAACATAGGAACTGTAAAAGGCAGTTTCTATCGAATGTATGTACATTCGATAGATACGACTTTGCTTTGTTGAGAAACATTACCTTAGCAACGCCTGTTTCCGGTTGTCCGTCGGTCCGTCCGTCCGTCTGTGGACACGATAACTCAAAAACGAAAAAAGATATCAAGCTGAAATTTTACAGCGTACTCAGGACGTAAAAAATGAGGTCGAGTTCGTAAATGAGCAACATAGGTGACTTGGGTTTTGGGTCCGTAGGATCCATCTTGTAAACCGTACAAGATGTTTAGGAGAACAACCGTTTCTCTTTACGGTTGTTTAGGAGAAATTAATTATCAAAGTCAGTTTTTTTACCAATAAAAGGGCACATTTTCTCATTAAACGTAAACAATAATCGATATGAATTTTTCACAAAAGACGTATAAAAGGATGATTAATTGATAAATAAAATTTAAAATTTTGGTTGTCATTTTCATTTCAACTCTTGAAGGTATTTTGATACCGTAAATTGAAAATGATAACAAAAATTTGAAATTTTATTTATCCATTAATCATATTTTTTTATGTATTTGGTGAAAAATTCATATCGATTCTCTCTACGATTTAGGATAAATTAACTATCAAAGTCAGTAAAGGTTTTCATTTTTATGTACAATTCTTAATTTTGGTATGATTTTAAAACTTAAAACTTGAGGAACATTGCTAAAAGTTTTTTATGTAACATTTTTAAAAGTACTTATTGAGTAAAAAACCAACATTTATTACGACTTATTCATATATCACCGTATAAAAAGGGTTGTTTTTAATAATTAACTTATCGTAAACCGTACAGAGAATCCACATTAAAATATAGATGGCGTATTAGATTCGAAAACACACTTTAAAGTTCAAAAAATTGACCTCGGTAAAATAACTCAAGTATAGACTACAACATATCTTGTTATATCTATAGTTTTTACTTCTCTCATTTAATGGTTTATTGAAACACTAACATACATAATTATTTTTACTCCTCGCGCTAATGCTATGTTGAAGCATAGGGTATATAACATGTACATTTATATGACCACTTTGAAGCATGAAGACTTGCATATGAATTCGTTGATGTATAATCCGAATGGATTAACAATTTTTGGAAGGGCAACTGATATGAACTAACTAATAATTAGTTGATATTAGAGCCCGCGTAAATTTAATCAAAAAACAAGTGACAACAATTAATTGATTGAGTTAATTGTTGAAATACCATGTATAGACTGTGTAGATTACACTGTCACCATTACACATACATAACTTATATTCCCATATAAAACATAATATATAATTTGTGCTCACACGGGTAAATGTATCATGCGATGAGATTGGTTCAAACAGATCAAATTGTAAATAAAATTTTTGTCGTTTGCTAAATTTAGGAAACATAAACAGTGATCGGTAGCCAAAAAATAATTTTTCCAATAAGTAAGTTTGCTTTACCAATTGCAAAATATGTGAGATATAATAAACACAAAAAACTGTGTATTCTATGAAAAAATACAACTTTTTGACTGAGATAATGTACTTATATAACCTTTCTTCGAGCAGAAAAAATAATCAGAAAGAAATTGTTGAACGGTCAAAGATAAAAAGTCGCAACTAGTCTTAAATGTATTTTTGAAAAACCTTAAAACAATGAAAATTGCCGATAAAAATCATAACTATTAACAATGAACTTGCCAATAAATTGACCTCTTTACTCCGCTTAATTGGAATTTCTTGTGGAATCATAAATTTTTTCTCAGCTACAACCGAGAACTCTTGAACAATGTCCCTAGTATGGAACCGTGGTTAATTAATATTACAAATTAAATATGATTAAAAAGTTGTTATCAGTGATAAGACCACAATAATGTCTGATATTAATGAATAAAACAAGTGAAAACAAACAATTGATTGAGTTAACTGTTGAAATATCTTAACAATTTAATGATTTAACTGTTGATAACACTGTCACGTTACACATACATACATGTCACATATATGTAACTGATATTCCCATATAATACATACTATATAATTTTCGCTCTCACAGATAAACAGTGATGTTTACGAAAAAATGTTTCAAACAAAAGCTGTTTATTTTTTTATAAGGAACATTTTTTATATTTAAACTTTTGTTCTATCTCTAACGATTTACAAGATGGGTCCGTCGGATCAAAGACCCAATGTTGCTCATTTACGAACTCGAACTCACTTTTTACGCCCTGAGCCCGCTATACAAATTTAAGCTTGATATATTTTTTCGTTTTTGAGTTAGCATGTACACAGACGGACAGACGGATAGACGAACAGACGGATAGACGAACAGACGGAAAATAGGAAATAGACTCTTTAGCTGATTTCATGAACGCTTATACAAAAATTTTGTTGGTATCATCAATATTTTTAAACGTTACAAACTTGGGACTAAACTTAGTATACCTTGATATATGTTACATATATACATGGTATAATAACCACCTATATTTAGTAATTTTTATAGGAAAGTATGACTCATCGAAGAATATGTTCTGCAAAAAACAAATATGTACTTGTCAAGGGTTTTACATTGAAAATGATAAAACTTAAATAGTTTTTGTATGAAATGTCATTAAAAAAATTTTTTTAAAAGAATATATCAGTACTTATAATAAGCCGGAAAAACCGCTCCTAGACACGACAAAAATAAAAAAATTTAATTCAAAATTTCACCTCGGATATTATCGCTCGTGGGTTTTTGGGATCGCTGATCATAAATCCGAGGTCAAAAAGTAACTGAGAATGATTTCAATCCCATTAAAACACCCTTAAAAGTGTCAATCACAAAACAAATCTATAATTTTTTATCTGTAACTTTTAGGGGTGGTTTTAATGGGGTCGCAAGCATTTTTAGTTGCCTTTTGATCTCGGATTCATGATTAGCATCTCCGATTTTCGCTTCTGGAGGTAGTTTTCATGGGGTTGAAACACTTTCAGTTACTTTTTAACCTCAGATTCGTGATCAGCGACCCCTAAAACCTCCAAGAGACGATTTTCGAGGAAAAATTTTGAATTTAATTAATATTTTATCTCTGTCACTTCTTGGGGTGATTTTAATGGGGTTACCACCATCTTCAGTTGCTTTTTAACCTCGAATTCACTATCAGCGACCTTGGAAACCTTTGAGAGATAATTTCCGATATTAAATTTAGATTTGAAAAAATTTTTTATCACTGTTACTATTTGGAGGGCTTTGGGAATGGGAAACCACCCTCATTTTTCCATTTTGCGTTACTAAACATAGGTTAGTACGGCTGAATGTTCCTAAAGGTTTAAGAAACCTGTACAAATAAGAAATTTTGAAATCGGAACTGTACCACCACTTTTCCACATATAATGGTATTTTCCGGCTTATTTATTACTGTATTATATTATGGAAATTTGTGTGATAAATGATTCCACTCAAATGTTTCACTGCGAGGCACGTATGTGAAAATCAATTTTTAAATTACCCCACCCATAGATTCGGTTCGACATCATCGATGGTATTTTTTTTCAATGAAATCTCACGTTTCAACGACGTTCAATTGTTAAGTTTAAAGTTCTATCATTTTAAATACAAAACCTTTTAATATTGTAAAAGTAATTGTTAAATTTAACCTAAATTTCGTATATTTGTCTATTTATGGGCATAAAAATGAAATTGATCGTTTTTTTATTGAACAAAAACCGGAGAATATACAAGATGTATCACAAGTGACGTCAAATCTCTGCAGTAGAACTTTATTAAGTTCAACTAAGTAGAAAAGTCTTTAGAAGTTTTTTTCAATTCGATGTACTATTAATGAAAAACCAACTCATTAAATAGATACCATCAGTATTTACCTATTTTCATGTGTTGGGTGCCAAAACAATATTATTGTCTATATTTTTATAGATTTAGTGAATGCTTGTTAAACACACCGTACAATCTCAATAATCGTGATAACTCAATAAATCCAGAGTTATTCCAGATTGCATGAAAAATTAAAATTTATAAATAAAATTAAACACTGAAAAAACACAATTGGAATCTATGTATTTAAGCGAAATTGTACATATTCGTTGTGTGCGTAGTCATGGTAGGGACAATAAAATCGATGCCAGCGCTTCCAATGAAAAATTTTGGCGATAAAGGAGGCTGTTATGACTAATTTGCAGTTCTTTACATGTTAATGTTATAGAAAATGTCAAATTAAAATAATTGTAAAACACTAATTAATTAAAGTTAATGCATTAAAATTGTGAAAATAAGAAATCAAATCGCACAAATATTATTTTTCAAATGTAAATTATCATAATTATTTATTTAAATTTGTGTGACAATAATATTAAATTTACAATGTAAGTCATAAATGCAATCCATACAATTATACATGCATCCATACAATTCTATAAATAAAGTAGTATATCGTTACCATGGAAACGCCACCAAAAATACTCACGCACGGTGCCAATAATATAATTGGCATATGCTCCGAACTCGAAAAATAGCTTTTATCGATTTTTGTCCGAAACGGCTAAATAGCTAGAGCGGACCATGCTTGCCGCCTGGGTGTAAACCCCAAGGTGAGACGGTTCTGAATATCGATAATCACTCAATAACACTGACGGTGTCAGTCTAGTCTTAATAACTCTTTTATTTTTGGTTAAGCATGTTCGAGCGCCAGGGTAATTTTGGATAAATGGTTTGATTTCTTTTATATGAAGTTGGACTAAGTCTAAAATGTCTAAATCAATTCTGAAAATTTTAGGAGAAGTTGCCCGATTATTTAAATAAATAAATGACTTCAAAAGTAGGCATATTTAACATTGGTTTTATGGTAAAACAGTAGATGGATGATTTGTTTCCAAAGATTTCTCCAACAGTAGTGGCGACACAAATTTAAAAAAATATATTTTTCAATTTTTATGGTAAACTTGACAATATAAGACGAAAAGTAAGAATAAAATTTTTCGATACCTAAAGTCATTTTCAAAATATCGAAGATTGCAAATTTTGTTTAATTATTTAGCTCTCGACATTTCGAAAACCAAGGCAAATATCGAAAAATTGTATTCTTATTTTTCGTCTACATTCATGAAGTTATAACAAAAGTCATCATCAAAATTGAAAATAAGGTGCAAATAATTTCAACTACAAGTGTTAACTTGTTTTGTTGCTTGTAATACTTTAATATCTTATCGAAATTTATTAAAATTCGTAACCCGCAAAATTTGGCGTGTTATAAAAACATAATAAAACGATGAATAATCACAATATCTGTAGGTACTGGTATTTATTTAAGTAATAAAGTAGTAATGTAAGTAATATAAGGTGTATATGCAATGAATGTGGTTAATCAGTATAATTAATCGCATACTCAGGTAATAATTAATATCTATAACTTACTTATATTAGTATTAATAAAAAATATGTAATATTATTGTTCATGTAAATAATTGCCGTATAATATTATTTATGTGTAAGCAGATCCGTGCGCAAGGAAGGGCTTTTGGGGGTTGAGGGTCAAAACCCCTCAATATTATAAATGTGAAAGTAAGGATGTTTGTTTGTTTGTTTGTTACGCTTTCACGCAAAAACTAATGAATGGATTTGAATGAAACTGTGCAAAAATTAAATTTATTCTGACATTTTACTGCTCCATCTTTGATCATCATTTTGAACCATAAAGATTTCTAAAAAAATTTAAAATAGTAAATGTAAAACAATTCATGGCATTCATATTTTCTGAAATACTCTATGAATTACGAATATTTTACTCTTAAAAATATTCAAAACTGTGCATATATTTTGGCTGTGTAAAACAATCCCTTCGGGTATTATGGGGGATAAGTGAGATCAAGATTTAGGTAGAGACTATAAAGCGGTGGTTTTTATTTTAAGCCCAGTGAAGCGGGTGGGTATCAAGCTAGTTTCTACATAAATTAATAAATTAGTCCTATAAATACACATGCGAAACAGATTTTGATTGAAAGAAGAGGAAATGCTGGAGAAGAATTCGGAAAAGTTTTCAAAAACGTAAGCGAAAGGTCAAAGTTCGAAAAATTTGAAGAGTAAAGCAGATTTGAAGGTGGTTTTCGGCATTCGATTCGTTAGAGCGTCAGGAAATTTTATTACATTTATTGCATTTTAATAGCATTTTTAATTTCGGTCAATAGTGATGAAAATTACTCCAAACTTGTTAGTGGTATCCCCGTCAGCTCATAATGTTCGGGAAATTCGTTACATAATCGGTTCAAAACTTGTTATCCAGGAGTTTTTGGGGGTCGCAGAACATGAATATCGCAACAGAAATCTCCGAGTTACAAGTTTGGTATAATTTTCATCACTATTAACCGAATTGTGAATTTTGTATATTTACAGTTAATTTCAAATGCAAATATAAAATGTATATCAATGTATCAAATGCAAATATGTAACTAATCGAATGCCGAAAACCGTATTCAAATCCGAATTACAGCTCAAATTTTTCGAACTTCATTGCATCGTTTCTGCGACTAAGACTGAATATTACATTTTGGCCTAATAAAATGTTCTCTTACTTGAAAAAAAAGAGTTTCTTACTTTTATTGAATGTATGACCTAACATGATGAACAAAAATTTAAACACCCCTCCCCCTCTCTTAGATGATGCCACAGTATGGGACTTACCTGATTCTGACTTACCTGTGCAGTGCTAGTGAGTGCTGTTATAATTATTAATATTATTTAATTTTAATATGTATGACGTTCATAAAATGTATGAATTCATTAATATATACCTGTTATACCTAGAGTACTGACTATGTGTATGAGTATCATCTATATGTATGAATCATGCAACATCTAACAAGTTAATCACTTAAACATTTATTTAAGTCCGATACACGTGCTATGATTTATCGGGGCAATAAGCTAAACATGTTTCGAGTTTGTTCAATAGGTTATACAGAAGGTTCGATTTACATCCAGGCATATAAATATCACGAGTATGACGGAATACATGCGTTAAGCAATGCATCTTAGTGAGAGGTATTATATACATGCGTTGAAGCTTCGATATGCGTTCAAATATATGTAAGACGCTTGGAGAGTGGGAGTTTCTTAGTTGAATAGATGAGCTACAACAGATAAGCCACGATACAAGTCACTGTCGCAATTTCATATCACACCTATAATACCTCTTACTTAGATACATTGCTTAACGCATGTACTCTGTCATACTCGTGAATTTCAATCAAATTAAACATTGGACCAAATAACGTATTTTTGTTTTTTTGATTTGTTATTTGCAATGTAAAGGCAATGTTAAATCCAAGTTTTCGCCTCGGCAGACAGCCAGATATCACGCCGAAAAATAAAAAAAACCTCGAAGATTTTGACCTTCAGTTTTTGTCGATTTTGACTCGGAAAAACTGGTTTTTCAGGAGAAAATGGCCATCAAAATTTTGTCCTAATTTGTACCCTCACGGGTAAACAGTGATATACGAAAAAATGTATCAAACAAAAGTTGTTTTGTTTTTTATAAGGAATATTTTTTACATTTAAACTTTTGTTCTATCTCTAACGGTTTACAAGGTAGGTCCTACGGACAAAAGAACTTATTTATCCATGTTACTCCTTTACGCCCTGAGCACGCTTTAAAAGTTTCATCTTGATATATCTTTTCGTTTTTGAGTTATCGCGTTAACAGACGGACAGACATACAACCGAAAATATTGGCTCTAGGTGATTTTATGAACCCACATACCAAAATTTTGTTCGTAGTATGAATATTTTTAAGCTTTATAAACTTAGTATACCTTGATATATATTACATATATACAGAGTATAAAAACCAAATATTTTCTCTTTAAATAATAGGCTTTTGTCCACTAAGAATAAATCGGTTGGATAAAAGTTTCGAATGATTAATTATGATATGTGGATAACAAAATATAAAATTCTTTTTCATAAAAAATAAGGATTATTATTATTTTTATAAAATAATTTTAATAAAATTAGGCATTCAATCACGTGACAACAAAGACCAATCAGAAAGTATTAGAAGTATTACGTTACGCCATAACAAACGCTATGTAAACAACATTTCATTTTAATAGAACGAAGAAGGTTAGTTTGATTACAATTGCTTAAATTTGCATACACAAAAATGCTTGTATGCCAAGTCGTGATGTCATTCAAGACGCCATCACAGTCTAAATTGTTTTCGAAGTAAATTTGAATTGGTTTTTGTAAATGCATAATACGTAATAAAAATAGTGTTTTTTTAATATGTAATACTTCTTGGGTGTAAATCAGATACTAGTGTAAAGTATAACAAAAGCCTATTATTTTAGATTAGTGGATAGACTGGTACCAGTAAATTATGCCACGTGTAGCAACCATTTGAAGCAGTAAACACTAGTGTTTTTAATTATTATTACAGACTTAAGTAATAACAGGTAATATATTTAATATGTATGTTTTGTATTTTGATGCAAAATTTTGTAAACATCTCTTAGATTTTTTTGAATGTATTATTCATAATAATTTATTCCCATTTCCGCGAATATCTCTGAGGTCATGTTACAAGGTATTATTCAGAATCAGAAATATTTAGCTTATGTATCATCTTTACTATTTGTGCTGCGGAATAATATAATTGTCTCTGAATTATCTAATTACTATAAAACCAACGTACCCGTAAACTTAAAATATTAAGGAAATGGATGGTTTGAATTAATTCTATTTGGTTTGAGTCTTAAAGTAAGAACAAGTGAAAATAAACAATTGAATGAGTTAATTGTTCAAATACCCTGTATTGGCAGTATTGAATATCTTGTATTGTTTTATAAATTATGTAAGTTAAAAAAAAAACATTTAATATGTCAAATAAAATGTCAATCTTCTAGCCGCTCTTTTCTATTTACCCCGTTTGATTTTTTCCGACAGGTTTGGTATGAAACTAGAATCAATAGATTAAATATTTGAAGCAACCTACAAATTTTCAACCTTCTCTCTTATATAGTTTTGGAGAAAATGGAAACTTATGTTCTAGCTGAATTTGCGTCCTCGCGAGTAAACGAAGATGTTTGCGAAAGAAAATTTCAAACAAAAGTTAGTTATTTTTTCATAGGAATCATTTTTTATATTTAAACTTTTGTTCTATCTCTTACGGTTTACAAGATGTGTCCCACGGGCCCAAGATCCAATTGACTTATGTTGCTCATTTAAGAACTCAAACTCACTTTTAAGGTCCTGAGCACCCTATAAATTTCAGCTCGACATCTCGTTCCATTTTTGAGTTATCGTGCTGACCAACGGAAATGGACAAATTAGGTGATTTTATAAACACCTATACCAAAATTTTGTTGGTATTTTCAATATTTTTAAGCGTTACAAACTTGGGACTAAACTTAGTATACCTTGATATACATGCTGTCTTTTTTAAGTTGACATATGCTAGAAAACTCTAAAAATAACTTTTAACGATAAAAATACTTCAAGCGAAAAATGTTGGGTGTGTAGGCGCACATCTTACGCAGACATTAAATTTGATCTAGGCCTTCAAGCTCAATGAAAAGCTTACTCTAGGCCATAACTGACGCAAAAATCGTTTTTTCCAATTTTCCGGGGGGGGGGGGTTGCATGATGGAAAATGCAATTTTCGAACTTTTCTGTTAATTTGACTTTATTTCGAGTTGATTGGTGAGAATCCCACCTTTCTAGCATGTATAGAACAGAAAATCGTTATTTTTGGGTGGTTTTTCGCGCTCTCTCTTAACAATTAACAATCAAGAACTTAAAATTCAATAAGACCAAAAATTTTTGCAAGATGTTGGTTGGTAAGCTTTACACTCCAAATAAAAGTTTTATACATATTAAAAATCTGATTTTTTCATCGAGTTTTTGATAGATGAAAATCGTAAAAATCGAGTTTATTCAAATTTTACGAATTTTTTACTAAAAAACTGGAGGGTTTAGAAAAAAGTTTCTAAGAGCATTTTTTGTTAATTTTGACCTTAATTATATGATATTATTTTTTCCGAAGCGATTCGGTCAATATTACTCATTAGTTTAATCAATATCCTATCGGGTTACCCACCGGCAATCTGCACTTTTAGATTCAGGAGCATGCTGTGAAATGTGAAAATTAATCATGCTCAATGACGAATTTTGTCGGGACTAAAAGAAGACTAAGGGTTATAAAATACACGTCGTTTGTTTAAAATTTTTAATGAATCATATAAAGTGTAGTTTTATAATGAACTTGAACTAATTAGTAATTTTTAGCATCTCAAACAAACATCAAAAACAATGAATTTAATTAAAAATTTTTTGTTGAAACATATAGTAATTTTAAGAGAAGATGAAGAATGGATTAGTACTTTACAGTACTCAGTACTCAAAGTTTTTAGCACACTAATTTTTAAGTACTGTTACCATACAATATGAGGAGAACTTTTTTTTTTTTGAAAAAATTCTATGGTATTGGTTTTACGTGATTTTTAATTATTAAAACTTAATATTCATTCAATTTACATTTTAAAAAATTCATCTGTTAATTAATATAATTTTTATTTTAAAACGATTTTTAGTTTTAAATTCTTTGTACCATAAAATTATTAATTTATTTTAAAACGGTTAAATCATGTAACATGTGTACTTAATACATGAATTTAATCATTGGTCGAATTAGATTTTTTACCCGTAACGCGTTTTAAGTAATCTACAGTACTGGATTTAGGCTTAAGCACTTGGGGCCCGGAATTTTCGGAAAGTCTAATGAATTTACTTTTTAATGAATAATCTAATAATTGAATTTACGTTTTAATTTGTCGCAATGTTACTTTTTTAATAGATCAATAGGATATTATCAATATTAGTCTTGATCGATAAATTATTATGGATTATTCAACAAGTGAGATTTACAAAATTTTTAAAATCCCTGGTTAATCTTTCGGGTACGGAACCCTAAACTCTCGATTGAAACATAGTTAAGACCACTCTCCTAAAATTATCTTTCAAACGAAACCAAAAAACTCAAAATCAGTTCATCCGTTTAGGCACTACGATGCCACAGACAGACACACACACATAGCGGTCAAACTTATAACACTTTTTTAGGAGTAAATACAATCATTAAGAGTACTTTGGGACCTAAATCATCACGTGGATTTCTTTCCTTGTATGTCACATAATAGGGGTGCAGAGGGGGTGAAATGGGTTACACTTGCATCCCACTGGAATGAAAGAAAATACACAAAAAACAATTAAGAAACAAAACTTTTATTATTAGTGTCTGAATAAAAACGCGTCTTGATTTGGTTTCAATTTTTTCAACATCCAGTTTGCATCCACCTAAATGTCCTGGATGCACCTCCCTGAAAATAACTTGGTCAGCACCCATAGATACCATATTTGCTTACTTAAATCGTGTTATGGGTTAAAAATAATCGACAATGGTTAAATTCGTCTATTGTGACTAACAATAGAAAATTATACACTTGATCAACTATGATTAAATATAGGCAATAAATATAACACATATGTAATGTAAATAGAATGAATACAAGAATAAACTGCAGTTATTTATTTTTTGTTAAATTCTAATTAATAATCAAAAAAATGAGATGAATTGCATTCATTTAAGTGGTCAATAATCAAATGAATGAATTAATAAATTTATTAAATTAATCGACTAAATTTGTCATTAATTAAGTTTGTTTTTTTTTTTTTAGTTTTTTATGGTTTTTTAAATATTTTTTTTTTGATTCTACTTAACATATATACAATACTTTTTTTTGTTTATGTACAAATAATTTTTTTTTTTTGGTTTTTTTTGAAAGCAGAAAATGTTTTTTATCTACAAAAAATAATGTGGTTTTTTTTTTTTATAATAATTATTACGTACTTATTGATGAAATCGGTGTTTGGTTTTGTTCGATTTTTTTTTTTTTTTTGAAATTTGAGTAGCATGTGGTCATATTTATATCAATATACCAGGTGCCTCAAAATTTATTCATTTGTTCTGATACATTTGGTAAAGTTAAATGATTTAATTTTGTTAAATCTAGATTTTCCTCTTAAATAGGACACTTATTATAAAAAAATTTATTAAGGGGAGAATTTTGAATAGTCGATTGAAAAATTAGCATTGCTATGTCTTAGAAATTGTTGAGCCTTCCTGCGTGAAAATAAATTGAACCTTATTCACGGAATTTTATAAACACACTTGATATATCTTATTAGTTTGTCTAACACGCTTAGTATCATCAAAATATACAGATTATTTAATCAATTACACTGTTAATTATGTTGAATTTCTTACAATCGTATTTTATGCAACATCCCCTTCACTAGACAATTTAAAATATTTTCTGCTCTCTGCTTCGTTTAAGACTTAAACGAGAACACTCTAGTGGTGGGGAGTGAGATGGCGTGGCTTGCATATGTCGATAAATTGTTTAAGTTGAAAAAAATACTAACAGGTTTATAAAATAGCAAATTAAAAATATATACTTTTTACTCACAAAAGTTTCATTTTTACCCCCAAAAATTTCATTTTTACCCCATTTAGGATAATTTACCCCGGTTCCCCGACCGCTGGTTTAAGTATTGTCATTAATTGTACTTTTAAATGATCACTGTTTGATTTTCAATAAATATATCTTGAGATAATCACTGCATTATTACCATAGAATATTATACATTGATAACGCGAGAGATATGCTAATCTGTAAGTGGGTGCGATATGATGAATGAGAGAAATAACTGCCAGTTAGTTTCTATATGTCCTTGTCATAATCATATGCCATAATCATATGATGCATAAAGATTTTGTGTAATGTAAACAATATCTAGCCAATGACACAAGGAGACATAGAAACTAACTGGCAGTCTTCTCTTTCTTTTGGGCCATGGCGTTCTCTATGTGTAATATTCTATGATTATTACAAAGAACTGAAAAACATGCATCACAGCAGACAGGAACCGACTAGATTAAAGCTCGAAGTTTACTTTGATGTAATACATATTGCCTATCATATTGAAAAATTATAGGCATGAATTCTTAAATAGAGATTAAATGATCACTGATTATTTACAAAGAAAAAATTATATTCTGTCTCTCGATATCTTTAGTATTTTTTGAGGGATACGAATGCAGATATAACAGTTTAAAAGGCTATAATTTGGTCTAAATGGATTCAACGTTGTCTAGAAATGCGTAAAGTACTGGTTTGAGGAAACGGACAAATTTGAAATATTTTTTGACAATTTGAAATTCGAATATTTGAAACTGATAATTACTTGGATAAACAAAAGACTGAATATTGAACGAAGAAGTTCTTAAAACTATTTGTGAAAGAAAAACAGGCAATGAACAATTGTGTGATCAAGGTACATACTTAGAGATTGAAAATTCATATACGTGCTTTGGGAAAATCTGATCAAAATGAAAAGTCGAAAAATTATGATACAACAGAGACGAGCACAAATACTCGCCATAGCATAGACGAGGCGTCCTTGAGACACTATTCCTTATGAGGCAAACCATCCTGAGATTTGACTTGGGATTCCCGGGATTTGATTTTACATATTTTCGCAATGACTTGACATATTTTGAGACAACCCGTATTCTAAAACTTTTTAACGAAGACTGTCGAGGATATCGTTATTGGTATAGGCCTAGTTTGGGCGGTATTAGATTTACGGATGTTACTGTCGTGGCATCCATAGATTTTTGTCCTAAATTTGTAGAATTGGTTTATACGTTACATTAGCATCTGATTTACACCAAAAAAGTATTATTTAAAACAAAAAAAAAACACTATTTGCATTATGTATTTTGCATTTCCAAAAACCAATTCAAATTTACTTAAAAAACAATGTAAAGTATGATGGCGTCTTGATTGATATCACGATTTGGCGTACATGTTTAAGCAGTTGTAATCAAATAACCTGTTTCGTTGTATTAAAATGTAATGTTGTTTACATGGCGTGACGTAATACTTTCAATTCTTTCTGATTGATGGTACTAAAATTATTTTATAAAAATAATAATAATCCTTATTTTTTATGAAAAATAATTTTGTGTTTTGTAATCCACATATCATGATTAAGCGTTAGAAACTTTTATCCAACCGATTTATTCTTAGTGGACAAAAGCCTACTATCTTAACGGTAATTATGAGTGTCATTAAGAAGTTATAGAATTCGACCATTGTAGGTATTTTCTGGCAAAAGAGCTCTTTAAAAAATGATCGAAAATAATTAACCTTAAATAACTGAAAATTTAAAATCATTATATGCAAGTTTTTTTAAACTTTTTTTGGTCATACACAGTTAAACTCCAGATGGATCACAATAAGGAAAAATAAATTTTGAGGCACTTTCGATTGTGACACAAGAAATTACTGAAATGTCGACTCGAATAAAAATATGAACACATTGTACTCCAAATATCCAATATTATTGATATAATCACACAGGTTTCTTTTTTTTTATTAAATATAATTTTTTTTATATATAAATGCTTTCAAATTATTTTTAATTTTTAATTTTTATTATAAATAAATATCTAACAAATTCTGTACAATGGTTTAATATAATAATATATGCCTTAAATGCTCACTCAATATTAATATATGCTGTACAAGGTGTGTACTCCAACGTGAGGATTTTTATTTATTATTATTATTATTTTTTTTATTATTTGAATTTTATTTTTTTAATATTACGATTAACTTAAAAAAATATCAAATATTTTATTCTATATCAATTATATCATTTTTTTTTTTTTGTTTTTTATAATTATTTTAAGTTATAGTGAATGTGTTTTTATGTGTATGTGTGTGTATGTATATAAATACAGAGTGTGTTTTTTATCGTGAGGCATAGTCATTTTTTATATAATTGAATTTTGGTGTTATAATCAAAATCGGTTACTGACGATAAATTGGTAAGATCTTAGTCGAAATATAAATACATATATAAATATACCGTCAATAATTGGATAAAAAGACTTATCGGTTATAGCGACCAGTCTTCTATAATGACCAAGAAAAAGTATTTTGAACAGTATTTAACTAAATTTGTAAATATCTTATAAAAAAGCCAGAAGTCAGATTTAGATCCAAAGTGGGACAAATCGGGAATTTTTTCTTTGGAGCAGGGCAAATGACGAGTTTTTGGCCCAAAATATAATCATATTTAGGCATAAACACATACGGAACCAGCTAAACGTATAGGTAGTTCATATCCAGAATGATACAATTACCGCGTACCCCCTCCCTCGAAACGCAGATATGAAGAAGTGTACATTTTTATAGCAAACTTAGAAGTATACTCGCTGATTATAAATTATTGTATAATTCGACGAGATAAAACGAAATGTGTGAGTAAAAATTTTACTTTCTCTACAAAAATTCTTATAACATTTTCATTGGACCTGGAAAATTGTTAATTGCTTGGAAAATAATTTCATAAATTTAGCTCCATTGAGACTTCAACCGACCAAAAACACTGACGTTGTGTCAAATCAAATAGAATATTTATGCCATGAAAAGGTCATTCTTATGCGATTAGGTCATCAAAATCGATCCGAAGTCGTGTAAGTTGCTGTCTATGACACTATGGAAAGCTTCTTTTTGGTTTGACGTTATCCAACGCCAACGATTTACGTCGCTTGACGTCTCAATGGAACGGACTCCTGAGTCTTTTTATATCGTTGAGTGTAATTTTCCAAAAATTTCTACATTAAACTAGCAAGTAAACCAGTTTGGACAAATTTTTAATTTTACTTTTCGAATATCTGCATAATAAACGCATAAGCGGCCCAGGGAGCAGGGCAAAACGCGAATTTTTGGTCTGGGGAACGGTGTCCTAATTTGCCCTCCTTCGATACGCTCATTCATACGACTAAACTTGTGAACTTCAAAACTGTATTACATAATAAATGCCTATAGCTCATTTTAAAAAAGGATCCTGTATCATATGTCATGTCTCATGTTTACAAAAAAAGGCTACAATCAATATACTTTATTTTTAATTATTAAGAGTGGTCAAGTGGTCAAGTGGTACACAATTTATTTAAAAAACAAACAAACAACAACAATTTTCCCTGTTTCAATAGACGAAAAACAAGCACCTTTAATGATGAAAAAAATGTTATAAGAAACGTAAGTAGTCATATCGAAAAAAACATTTCTAACCTAAAAATGTTGAGTAAATTTATGATTAAAATTGGCTAAAACTGATTATAAAAAAAACATGTAAGCGGCTCGAAGTACCATACGTTGATTTTAATTAGTTTATTTTTTAATCACATTGGCGCTACAGTCTTGAGTATTTCGTCTATTGTGTGTAAAATAATACATTATTTGGTCATCAACCAAAGAAAAATTATTGGAGTATATTTCATTTTTTGTAACATAAAATGAAAAAATCTATAAAGAATCGCCTTCCTAATTTACAATTGAAATAATCTAATTCGCAAATAACTTTCAATCCTCCCAAGTTCAATTGCGAATAAACTTCAATTGGTTGAAAAACTATGATTGGTTGATGACAAATCAATGAATATTTTTTTTTTTTTTCATTAATTGTGCTCAATAATTCTCAAATGTGATTCTTTTTTTTATGAAAAAACACCAATTACATAAAAATTAAATATTTTTTTACACTTTTCTTCTGATCGAATTCACTTAAAAGAAAATTAAATACATTTAAAATCAATGGCACGCCTCTGATGGTCAAATGATGTAACTAAAGAAAGTCGTCATAAGTTTTAAGATGATATTGAAGACGATTTTTTACAAGATCATTTGTAAAAAGAAAAAAATTTCAATGTTTATGCGCCGTGCGTCATAACAAACATTTTTTCGAGTTAATTGGAGTAGGGCATCTTCAATTTCACTTCTTTGCCCTTAAAATCAGTTCAGATATAGCCAAAAAATAGAGAAAGCCAAGAATAACAAAGTTACATGCCTGCAGATATTGTGTACTTTTAACGAAACAAAAAATGCTACTCCATTATTTTTGCGGAATGTATTATCAAAAAAATTCGGCTCGAAGGACCAAAAAATGACTTTCTTTAGTTTGTTTAATGACACATATTAATGCTGCTGAAGCAATTTTTGTTTCACCTATATATTAAAAAATAAATGAAAAGTTTTAATAAATAAAACAAATACAATTTAGATCTTTGTTGAGATCTGACCTTGTTTAATCGTTTGTTTGATTGGATCTTTGGTTTATTATTCATCTTTTTTTTTTATCTACATAATTTAAGTACTTAGTACATATCTACTTAACTCTTGTTTAAAAACTATTGCACTTATTTAATTATTATTTTAAATAAATTAATAAATAATAAATTTAAAATTAAAAATATATTTTGACTAATTCCATATTATGTTTTAAACAAATTCCTAAATTCACTATGCAAATTGCATTTGGGGGGGTAGGAGAAAGAGAGAGGCATTATACAACAAACACTCATTTGTAAAAATGACTAGAAAATAGTACACAATAAGTAAAGATCACATGTTCGAGATCAATTTTAACAGCTGATTGAGATCCATTCATTAATTTGAAAAGATTTTTCGTTTTTCAACAAACACATTCATTCTGAACTCAAATCGTAAAAGAGTCTGTGGTCTGTATAATAGGATGTTCAGGTTATTTCGTATTAGAATATCTCTCTTGTGGTCAGAAATTAATTCTAATCCGAATAAATTGGGAAAAACAAACACTTCATTTAAAATTCAAGCAGGAAAAAAAAATTATTTAAAGCTTAAAAGATATTGTAAGCCCAGAGGAAAACTTCAAGAAACCAGGGAGCCTGAATAAAGTGCTTTAAACTGAAACTACATAGGTATCAAGCTTATACATATAAATTCATCGACCTTTACCCTTTGATTATATATATTTTTTTAAGTTTCTCTTTTGATAACTCTGGGAGTTCTATTTGCGAACTGCAAATTGCTCCTCAAAGAGGATATCTTAAAAAGAGGCCAATATTCGATGGAGGGGGGGGGGCGTACTTGTGGTACTACAAGACAGATATGGTCTGAATGCAATCATTCCGATGATCTTATATCTTCTACAGGACACTGGCTAGGTGGCAGGCACGCTGAACGCTTGGGCCTAGCAGTGTATCATGATGATTGCAGGAGCTGCCACAGTGAGAAAGAGGAGGGACACGGTGTCTCATCATCTCTGTTCCTGCCCAGCTCTTACCACGAGGAGATCCGTTGACGTCAAAGCACTCCTGCTGTTCTTAAACTACTCCAAATGGTTCATGGAGTAGTGGCCAGGGATGGGCCAACCTTTTTTCAGTATCACAACGGGCCCTATGGTCTAAGTATGTCCCACCCCAGGACAGCCACTCTAACCTAACCTAACCTAACCTAATGATTCTTTTCCTCATGAAAACGAAAAAAAACAGTTTTTTCTTTTTAACTGGTCTTTTGATTATTCTTTTCCACGTTTTTTATTGAATATTTTCTTTCCAATCTCTTAAAAGAAGTTCCCGAGATTTTTTTTTAAACAGTTATCATCAATTCTTTCTAAAATAAACGCGTTTTGTAGAGTACTCTTAATTGAACCGGCAGCACTACCAGATTTTATTTGTGTAAATTCTTCAAACTAGCTAGTCCTGATTGTTTGCTTTTTGAGTCCTTTTTTACGAAAATTCTTTTCCACGTGAAAAGAAGGACAGATTTTTATTGATAAAAATCTCACATTCTCAAATTCAACGCCTCTCTGATAAAGTTTTCCAAATTTTTTCTTTTACGTTTTTGTTTTTCCCTTTTTGCTGAACATCCCGTAAAAGTCTGAATGTCCTGATGATAGATGCGACTAGAAAACATTATAAATTACAATAAAAAATTACAACTTAAAAAATATTAAATAAATAATTAAAATACATAAATTAATGTTTAAAAATAAAATGACTTAGATTTTTCGTTACTTTTTGTTTGTTTGTACTATTTGAATACTTGTGGAATGTTTTTCACTAATTTTATGGCTAACTTTATTTCAAATTTTTTATAAATTAATGTGGATATGACGTTCACAGCACGGAGTATATCAATTTTTACATTTATGACTTTTGTTATAATTCAATATGGCAAAATTCGAGATGCATGAAGCACCTCTGGTGATTATATAATAAAACTAAAGCAAGTCATCATGGAATGTTGTTAAAATTTCACTAAAATTTGACTAGAATCGTATTCAAGGCATTAGCAGCGGTCCGAAGGACTAAGTGACTAAATTTAACAATTTCTCACGTTTATCTCTTCAATGGCGAAATAATATTCTCAAAGCGCTTCTAGCGTTAAAACATAATGGAATGTTTCAAAAATTTCAATGAAAATTGGTTAGAATCGAATTCAGGACATTTGAAGTGGCTCAAAGGACCAGTTACTTTAAATTTGACAGATTTTCACGTTCATTTCACCAATTTAATATGACGGAATCAAATTTTCAAACCGCTTCCAACATGAAGACATTATGGAATGTTGTTTAAATTTCGATAAAATTGACTAGAATCGAATTCAGGATATTAGAAGCGTCTCGAAGAACTAGTTACATTAAATATGGCAACTTTCCATGTTCATTTCACCAATTTAATATGGCGGAATCAAATTTTCAAACCGCTTCCAACATCAAGACATTATGGAATGTTGTTTAAATTTCGATAAAATTGACTAGAATCGAATTCAGGATATTAGAAGCGTCTCGAAGAACTAGTTACATTAAATATGGCAACTTCTCATGTTCATTTCACCAATTTAATATGGCGGAATCAAATTTAAGAAAGATCTTCTAACATCAAGACATGATGGAATGTTGTTTAAATTTCGATAAAAATTGACTAGAATCGAATTCAGGTAACTAGAAGCGAATGGCTAGTTACTTTAAATTTGACACCTTCTCATGTTTATTTCACAAAATTAATATGGCGGAATCAGATTTACAAAACGCTTCTAACATCAAGACATTTTGGAATGTTTTTGAATTTCGATAAAAATTGACTAGAATCGAATCCAGGACATTAGAAGCGGATCGAATGACTAGTTACTTTAAATTTGACAGCTTCTCATGTTTATTTCACAAATTTAATATGGCGAAAGAAGATTTATAAAACGTTTCCAACGCCGAGACATTATGTTGCTTAAATTTCGATAAATTGACTAGAATCGTATTCAAGATATGTTAGAAGCGGCTCGAAGGACCAAATACTTGTGATAACTTCCTTTACTCTGTGTATTTATAATCACTGAAATATTTTCACCTAATTTTTTTTTTTACAAATAAATACTTAATTCTAAACATAAATAAATAAAAAATATAAATAAATTTGAGATAATATTAAATAAATAATTCAAAAAATGATTGATGGTATCATGAATGGCGATAGAGTTATGTCCGTGTTACACTATTTTGACATCATTTGTCTCTTTTGACTAGAATATTGTTTATTTTAAATATAATTTAATATTGATTTCATAATTTCTTTTGTTCAATCACATTTGTCATTATTATTTTTTTAAATTTCAATAAATAAATAATTATAAATATTGCAATTATTTTTCTTGTGTGTGATTTATAATTATTGTATAAAAAATGTCTTTATTTTATACTTTACAAGTATAGTTATCATAGTTACCAATAAATATATAAATATATATATTTTTTTATTATTTATTTAATAACAATTTGATTGAAATTCAATAATAGAATTCTTTTTATCCACTTATTCTCTTTTTTTGTACATTTTTTTTTTTCAAAATGCTTGTTTTTTCAAAATGTCCGTTTATTGTATTTCAAATTCACACAACACAAAGTATGGAGTGATTTTAAATTGTTTGAAGTCACCACTTTTTGACAGTTGATCTTTGTTTTTAAAAAAGGTATCCTTATAATCCTAGAATATTTGATCAAAATAGAAATAGTTTATTGTTGAAAAATGGGACACAAACGAAATATTACAATTTTCCGTCGAGAAACAAAATCCCATTATTTGATTGAGGCACACCACTTTGCGTGTTTTATGCCGTAACCGAACGTCAGATGCTATTTTCTTTGCCCGACATGACTTATTCACAGCATTTATAAACAAATCTTAAAATTTGAATTACTTTTCCGAGTTTCAAGGTATTACACCATCCGGCCGGGTAGTGTCCCCAATTTTGAAATTAATGAATAAATATCAGATGAAAAAATTCGCACATACAGTAAAACCTCGATTAACTAAGCTACCCGGCCTTCGATTATCTGAGCATCTGCGTTATCCGAGATAACGGGACTAATCCGGGAGCTAAAACCTGGATAAAGCGACTGAAGCCGCTATGCCTATACTATACGCGCGTAGTACAGCTCTCTACATTACCTCAAATACGAGGTTTTACTGCATTTTATTATTTATGCGAAGTTCTTTCAATTTAAACAACCGAGTAAATGTTGACCCGGCAACGTTTTCAGTGATAACAAAGCTTAATCTCGACCAGATTGTTTAAGAAGTTTTGATCATTATTTATCTAGGAATACAAAGATTTATAGATGAAAAATGAATTTTAAATTGATCAATTATCACTCCTATTCAAGTTTTCACTGAATTTTCACTCACAATTTATCAATTAATAATATTTTAAATATTTATTGCTAACAATAACATCGTATCCGTTACGTTATCTCCCACCTACAAATACATTTTCACGTATACGTTTGACGTATAAGTAAGGTTACAACTTAATAAAAAAAAAATTATAGACGAAATCAGATTTTGCATGCCTTTGATGATCAAACGATGTAACTAAAAAGAGGCGGATATACGGGAGAATTTTTTCTGGATGGCGCCCTAAAGTGTTTTCATTAGACGATTTCGTGAACCGTTTACATGAGATGGTATAAGATGAATGCGTATCTCGAAAACAATCGAATATTTTGATTCCAAGATATCGATACAGAATTAGATCTTCCAAATATAATAAGAAATTAACTTGATATTTTCCTTTACTGAGACCTAACATTTCAGAACAGTTGCGTAGATGGATTCTCTCTCGCTTATTTTAAAACCTTTTGTTTTTTCAAAATTTCAACTGGAATGACCACTTGAAAATTTTGTTTTCACCGGTATGAGAGTTTTTTCATGACTTCAGTAAAGTAAGTTTAAAAAAAACACTATTCGAGTGGCTTCATTATACTTCGGTTCTTTTCGTAGATACACTATGTTTTCAATAATAGATGATTATTTATCCAGAATATTTAATAATTAATTAAATTTAATATACCATTCTTTCATATGAATTAATGCATTTTCAAACGTAAAAACATATTGTAAATAAAGTTTGAAATTTGCTCTTGGCGTTTGCGCAATAACGTGAAATTTTCTCTCATCACAATAATAATGATTGTGGTACGAAAGACGACCAGCCTGAAGGATTCCCTATTCCCTATTTTTGCATTGAAGATTCATCTAGGACCTAGCCTAAAAAATCCCTAATATTGTTAAATCATCACGTTTTTAGTGTTTTTTTTTTATCGAACAAAAAAATTTAAAAGCTTAATCCAGAATTACATCCGTATTCAGAAAACATTTTAAATTCACCTCCTCTAAGTAGTTATCATTTTATCTCATTTTGGCGCTACTATCTTAACGAATTTCGTCTATATTTAAAATGTAAAACCAGGACAGTTGACAATCAATAAAACATTGAAGTGATCACTTGAATATCTATTATTCTGATTGGTTGATTAAACATCAATTGATTGATTGATTGTGATGTGTGTGATGCTGAATGATTTGATTTTTTTTTAAATTTGACTTTAATTTTAAAATATCTTAGGTTAAGTTTGTTTTGTTTTGTTTTTTGTTGAGAGATGGCACCATGTCACCCTAAATCACATACCGTGTTATACAAATCTATTATCTATTATATTATGTTCTCTACGATCTGTTCATAATAATAAAAGATGTCGATCACGGAATGATATTGGGCCGGTTGCCGAAGTGTGTCACAATACTCGATGCTCACTTTCTTGATCAAGATCTTGATCCATATCACCGTCCATATCATGATCCATATCTTGATCGGGATCATCATGTTCTACGCCACTACTGCTTGGTGAATATTGTGCCATTTGTTGATTCATTGTTTTTGGATCTTCGTCTTTCCATTTATCCATGGATCGACGACGAGCATTCATGAAGAAATTTCCAACAGTGGTTGGTTCCAAACCCAATTGTCTAGCAATTGTTACCTGCATCTCCTTTGACGGCCTTTTCGTTTCCTAAATGAAAAAAAAAATCACTATTAAATCACAGGGTATGTAGCTAGCTGTTGTTAGCGGTAGATCGGGGCATCAAGGGGAGAAGGGTAAAATAACATGATAAAATCGTTACGTAGTTTATTAGTGACTACGTATAAATATATTGATTGCGGAATCGGTTAGTAGCCGAGCTTTTTAAGGCGTCTTAGCTTGCTATGATTACTGGCTGGGAGGTTGCGGGTTCGAATTCAGGCAGCTGCAGTGTACTCACACTGTCGTTGCTTGGAAAAGAACGAAGAACCAACTCCATCCACATCATAAAATTAATTGTATATTCGGATATAGTTTAAGAAATAAATAAAAAGATTAAAAAATAATTATAAGGGTAGCCTCTGTTATTGACGTGGTCTGAGAAGCGGAGGTTAAACCCCATTATTATTATATTGATTGTGTTACAGTGTTGTGAGGTAATCCGGAAATATCAGTTTTTTTGGAAGAAATGATCGATTTTAGAATTTAAAGGTATTACAAATAATACCTGAATGATCGAACTTGGGCAATAACCAATCTTCACCAACGAATTATTTTGAAAATCCTCATTCAATCTGAATAACTGAGATTTCTGAGCTTCCTTTGTGACGCGCTGTACTCAGGGAAGTTCTTACATACTCAAGGAAGCTTTGCTTGAAGTCATAAACCTACTTTTGGGGTTATTTGTGAAAGCGCATACTTTAATTTTCTCTCTAAGAGGGGAATCGATATAATAAGAACCTGTTATTTAAACTTACCTTAAAAATAGCCTGCAGAGTACGCCGTTGCAGATCCGTAAAAACCAGACGTGGTTTCTTCGGTGTAGGAATATGTTCCGATTGTGTCACAAGTTCCTCTTTCCGTTTGCAACCTGTCAACATTACACAATCGTCTTTAATTGAAATTGATATTATTTTTATATTATCATCGGCGTTTAAAGAACTGTCATACTTACTCCCGCGTTGTGGTATCTGCGCAGCTAAAAATAAAACAAAAAAATCCGATTAGCTTTCCAAATCTTTTTGATATCTGTAAGGCGATTTTGTAAAGCCTATTTTTTATTAGATAATAGTTAATTTACTGATTTTAAGCTGAAATCTGAATTTCTATAGCGTCGAAAGCAAGGAATTCATTTTTGTTCTGCGAGATTTTTGATTCATTTTATGTATTCAAATTCCTCTGAGAAAAAATTTTTCAATCCAAATTTTCGGATTATATATTTTTAGTTTCTTAGCTACATTAGCTAAAATACGATAAAGGTTCTCATTTATCGATTACACGAAATATGATCTGTTTTGTGAGTAGGTAATAATCCTTGAAAATTAGCAAAAAAATTTATTTTGATAAAATTGCAGAAATATTTGAATGTTTTCGCTTGGTACCCCCTTTTTTTTTGGAGATTTTATTGCATTAGTTTTATTTTCAATTATACAATAAGCCCTGTTATCATGTCAATTGATACTTGACTGTCAATTTTTGGAAAATTTTCTCATTAAAGTAGTCCGGCCGTCACCTGACTAGTCAACTAGGCAATTTTGTATGACGTAAATGTAATAAAATGCTCTAAAAATATCGTAAAAGCGTCAAAAACCAAAGTTTTTTTATGTTTTCTTTTTGGAAAGCACCGTAACGTAAAGTTTTTTTTGCATAAACAGAATCTGTGATAAATTTTCTTCATGATGAAAACTATTTTGAAGCTCAATCACCGATTAATTTTTGTAAAATTAACGTTATTGTGAGTTTTTCCATATTTTAAAATGATAAAATTTTGCCCCGCAAGAAGCCCCAAAAACTGTGTTTATTGTGATCAAGGGACTTATCACCGTACTTAGGAACTTATCACCGTACAAGGAACTATCATTTACCGGAAAAATAATTAACATTCACCGTACTTGCTCAAACAGCCGGACTACCTTAAATAGCCTTTCCTTCATAGCAACCTTAATCTGTACTGGGAGTTTAGAATTTCTCAGTCATACAAGACAGACATGTCATTTATTTGTATATGGATGCTCAAAATTTCCGGGGATACTCTTGATTATATAAGATTATTTTTACTTTTACAGGGTGTCTCAAAATTTGTAAGCAATCTTTTTCAATTATACAGGACAGACATGTCATTAATTTTTATTTGCACAGGGTGTCTCAGAATTTCTCGCAAGCCAATGTATTGTCGAAGTTAAGCTATAAAAATCATATTTTTTTAAACATCAATTCTGGGACACTCTTATATATGAACATTAAACAACAACAAGAACAATTAAACATCAAGATGGAACAACAACAAGGAACTCACAAGCATGAAGAAGTTTGTTGTTTCCTTCGTTTGAAGTTGACTGCTCTGACATTTACATTGCGCATCTGGCAGTCTGCAATGAAAACATAAGAGTAGTCAACATCAACAACAAAGTTAAACAAGAACAATTAAACAAGAACAGTGAACAACAACAAGTTGGTAAGTTTTAAGTGTGTGAAACTGTGAGAGTGGCCTCTGCTGCACTCTGTGAAAGTGTATAATATACTTACAGACGTGAAACACGTTGTAATATACATTCACAGTACCACAGTCTTGCAGTCTTGTGAGTTCTTATTTGTTTTGGTTGTTGTGAACATTGAAACAAGAAATGTAGAATAGTTCTGTCAATCAGGGTGTCCAGCATTGCCAGACTACAAATTTTATTTGTACATTTCCGATGGTGATTTAAAAAATAAGGTCCAAAAGCCCAGAAGGTATCCGATTTTCAGGATAAAAGACATTTTACCGTGTCCAAAGAAAAATGAAGGCCTGGTCATCAAAAGACAAGCTAGAACACCAAAGGTTCAGTACATTCACAGTACCACAGTCGTGCAGTCTTGTGAGTTCTTATTTGTTTGAGTTGTTGTGAGCATTGAAACAAGAATTGTAGAATGGTTCTGTCAATCAGGGTGTCCAGCATTGCCAGACTTTAAATTTTATTAGTAGATATCCGATGGCGATTTAAAACAAAGAAGGTCCAGAAGCCTAGAAGGTACCCGTTTTTTAGGGTAAAAGACTCAAAGGTGTTAATAAAATCTGATTTTTCTTTTAGAAATATATTAAGCAATATTTCGGGTCACTTTTAATAACTTTTTTTTTGCATAAATTTGGCAAAATTACCGAGACTTCATTGAATCAATGAATCAGAATGTCAGCAAAGATTATGTACCTGTTTCTTAAGAGTCTCCATAACAATAGGCTTTTGTCCATTAAGAATTAATCGGTTGGGTGAAAGTGTCTAATGATTAATCGTGATATGTAGATAACAAAACACAAAATTATTTTTTATAAAGAAAAAGGATTATTTTTATTTTTAGAAAATAACTTTAGTAAAACTATTCATTCGGTCACGTGACAGTAAATACCAATCAGATGTATTGTGAAAGTATTACGTCACGCCATGTGAAACGCTATGTAAAGAACATAACATTTTAACAGAAAGAAGTAGGTTATTTGATCACAACTGCTTATAACTGGAATACACAAAAATGATTGTATGCAAGGCGTGATGTCATTCAAGACGCCATGACACTCTACACTATTTTCGAAGTAAATTTGTATTGGCTTTTGAAAATGTAAAATACATAATGCAAATAGTGATGTATAAACAATTTTTTCAAACTTAGGACAAAAGATTATTATAGAGTAAGTGGACTCTAATATAGTTTAGATGATATGGTTTTGAAAAAATAATCGGTTAGTACTTGTTACATTTTTAGATTTTTAACCGCAATAAATCGCCCGGGATAACGACTTCACTTCGACGATAGATGTTATAAGAACAATTTTCGTTTGCCTACTTGGCTTCGTTTTGAATTCTTTGATGATACGGTAAAGACTATATCTTAACTTTTTTCTAACTTCCAAATTTGTCTTTTCTTCATCACCTCTTTTTGCTCTTTCTATAACATTGTTTACTATAACCTTTGATGGCTTAGATTGCGAATTGTAGACTATTCAGACTTTTTTCTAACTCGTGAATAATCTCTGCGTATCCATCACTAACAATTATTAATTCAATTTTTTTATTTTAATATTTAACAACTATATAATGAGCGAATTTAGACAAAAATTTGTGTATTAGTAAATTTTCTCGAATTTTTCTGGTTACTCATGTTACTCTGGACACCCTGAAATAAAAACATAAATGTAAAAGAACATATTATCAAAAATTACCTGCAAGACGTAATGCAGACATTCTTTGAAATTCCGGTTCTTGTAGCCATTTCCACATTCGACGAAATGTTTCTCGACCAGATTTCAATTTGGACCATGGTTTTGGATTCCGTAATAAATCCGATAAAGTACCTTGCGATCGACACAAAACTCTCTGTGCAAATATTGCTTGTGGTATACTATAACGTTTTAACTCAGCACTGATACGTTGTGCTAAATCTTTTGTATTTATTTCTTCAATATCACCTCCTCCGCCGCCCCCTACGTTTACATTTAACGTGTTAGCACCCGTTGCTGTAGTTATTAAACCCCCACCACCTTGAGATTGAGGTTTTGTTGTAAGTAACGTGGTTTGATGTAAGACACCTCCGTTATTCGAATTGTTATTATTGTTACAAATCGTGTTTATAACGTTTTGTGACGAGCCACTTGAACCAATCGTATGTTGTATCGTTAAAAGTGGGGGTGATGGTGATGATGTCACAATTGTATCACGCTCTACGTGACTTATGTGGGAGATTTGTACAAGTCCCCCGCCACCTTGATGCTGGTTCGTTGATAACGACAGCGGTGATGATAGCGATGAAGAATGGTGGTGATGATGACTGGGTGCAATTGTTAAGTCATTCAGTGTTGCCAAACTTGTTGAATTCTGTGTGACATTTCCACCAAAACTCGATAGTATCGTATTCCCACCAGGTGAATGCAGTGAAGTCGATGGTGGACTTAGATTAGGACTGTGTTGCTGTTGATGCTGTATATGATTTGTCGATTGGAGTGTAGTACGAGCAATTGTGACAATATCCCGCTGTCCATTGTTACCATAAGCCGGTGATGTGTCATAGTTATTGACCGTGTCCGGTGATAAACTTTTCTGTGGTGATGACAATCCATTTTGTGAGTATGTACTAGGAGATGGTGATATAGGACTATCTGTATGATGTGTGATTGTACGTAAGGTAGTATTCGGTGAGTAAGAATTATTTGGTGATAAATTCATATGGGATGATAATTTATCGTAGTTATAGGGTGAATTAATACCACCCCCAAGGTTAACGGTGATTCCACCATTGTTTTGCATTATTGCAAACGTGTTTGAACCGTTTGTTGTGTGACCGGTATGACCTCCATAAGCAAATTTATCACTCATAGTTGAAATCGGTGGTAACGGTTGAAGAGGAGTTAACGTTGCATACGATGAATTTGGACTAAAGCCAGGTGGTGACATGCGACCATTCACTGAGGTCAACGTTTGATACGTGGGTTCTGGTTGAACATGTAACGTTCTACATGCGTACTCAGATGCATCCACATCCATGATACTCACAGATGTGGGACTCAATTTGGTTGGACTCAACAACTGTGACGAATCATGTGATGAGTCTTGTGATTGCACGATTACACTTAACACATCCCCACCATTACGTTCATCACCATTTGTATGATGGTGTGATTGTTGATGATGCGGATGATGGTGCGATTGATGGTGTTGCTGATGATGCTGATGCGAGAGAGATGATGAAGATGAAGTTGAAGATGAGGACGATAAGGAGGAATTTTTCTCATTATTGCTATTTGATGTCGTAACTGTTATATGATTACTAATCGTTTGTATCTCAGCACCATCATTCGATAAATCGTCACCAATCGCTACAACCGCAACTTCTACTCCCACACCGTGCTCCTTTTTTATTGTATGCAATTCAACTTCATGTTGATCATGTATTGTTATATTGTTATTATTATGATTATTATGATGAATATGTCCCCCGCCTCCAGCACGTTCTAAACGTGTTATTGACGCATGCGTGATTGTTGTACTTGTGGACGGAGAGTCGACCACATCGTCATGATTACCTTCTGTAGAAAATGACTCAGTACTTTGAGGTCTTTGTTGTTCAATTATATCACCAATTGTTTCCATGATAAGTACACTCTCTTTGCCACGTTGCATGATGATTGCTTATAAAGGACGGCTCACGCTCGTCACACTTACGGTCTCTCATACATTAAATAATCCTTATCCTTTTTTCCTTTCCTGTTTAATTACTAATAGATATTATTCCTTACTTAAAATTTTTTTACGTCATATCAACACTTTACTTTTGTAAATATTATTCCTTTATTAAAATACTTGTAAATCCTTTGTTTTGGACTATATAACGTGTTTTTTTACTCACGTCATCACCACGTAGATTTTATTCCTTAAATCATCATCTTACATGAATGTCCCTGTATGATTTAAAGTAGATACTATTCCTTGTTAAAAATCACTTAAATGCTTTGTTTATTTTTTTTTTCCTTAACAACCAACTGTTTTATTCATGTTTTTGTTAACATCTTACATGAATGTTCCTGTGCGATTTAAAATAGTTACAATTCCTTGTTTAAAATAAAACACTTGAATTGTTTACGTCATCACTGTAATTAACTGTAATGAATGTTCCTGTAGATTGTTTAATAATCAAGAGATCACATTAACTAAGACACCATTTTTATTAAAAACTATTTGTTTAATAAATAAATGATAATTTAAATAATTCATATTTTAATTATGTTTATAGATGTCACTAGTAATACTACCAGTAACTGACTAGATTTTTACAACAATTGTAGTCTTATATGTTTTTTTTGATTGTAATATTATTGTTAACAATTAAATACATCTAAATAAAAACTTAAGGTGATTCGATCAACATAAAACAGAAAAACTGATGATTAAGTCAAGTAAAAATGTGGTAATACACAGTAAATAGGGGTATAAAACAATTTGATATTTTATTATGAAAATAGGGGGATGATTTTCATATGTACATCTCACTCTGATTCACATGTGTTTCATATGATGGGGTTATAGAGGCGCATACGCAATATACACTCTGTAATAAGTACACGATTTTAAAACAACATGATGATCCACCACCGACCACTATTTCACTTGTGCTTGTAGTCACCACCGACCGACACGAATAAATGCGAACCAAATATCACCCCCAATATTTTATATATTCTAATATTAACCACTAAATATCACAATTCGGACTAGAAAAAAATTTTAAATGATGAAAATTTTTCCTCACATGTTTTCCCAAAAAAAAATTTACTATTTCAAATTTCACATTTTTTTTTTTAATAATAATAAAAAAAAAAAAAAAAAAAAACACCTGGTCACTTATAAACACGCTTCATTTTATCGCAAATAAAAAAAGGGTACATTTTTTAATATAAAACATCTGCGTTTATGAATAAATTTATTTCAAACTATTCACTGTTGTTAAATTTTGATAAAATTAAAAGGATATTGTTTCGTCGTTTCACTACAATCATCCCGTTTTAGAAACATTTTCTTTTTTTCACAGGAAATTCACCACTCACATTATTTTTTTAAACACAACACTGAATTTTAGAAGAATGTCTTTTTTTTTTGTTGTGGAAACTGTTTTGTTTTTGGAGGAAATTTTTGGTGGAAAATATATTTATTTAAAAAAGAAAAAACGATGTTTGTTAGTAAAAGTTGTGTCTTGTGTGTTGAACAGTAATAAGTACGTTTATCGTGGTTGCTATTTGCTGTATGTATGTATGTGTGTATGTATATTGTATATGCATGTATGTAAAGGTTTGTTATGTTCAGAGAAACCCCATTTCATTCTTGTGTATTCCACTCACTATCCGCTATCCGTGAACGTTTCACTGTTACATTAGGGATTGGGGTGAGAGAATAGTTAGTACATGTACATACATCTGTTCTTTTTTTATTCCTGAGTACTACACCTAAAAGGATACTGCTATTACGAGTATTATAAGACTACCTCTTTTCCACTTACACTTAACTTATTACACCGAACCAAAAAGAACAAATTTTCTATGTATATATATATATATGTTCGTTATATGTTCTCAGTTCTCACACCGATCGATATTTTACTTCTGTTTCAATTTATTCATTTGCGTTTGTAAAATTTTTTTTTATGAGGGGCATATCACACAAAAACTTGTTTAAACAGGTATGACGTGTTTTATGAAAAAAAAAAGAACGATAAATTATATAAAATTCAACAGTGTTTTCATTGCTGGGAAGAAGGAAGATAGTCCCGGCTAAATTCGTCATTGAACATGATTAATTTTTGCATGGAAAATTTTCGTAGGATCCCGTTTAAAACATGATTCTGAATTGAAAAGTGCAGGTTGCCGGTGGGTGACACGGTAGGGTATTTCTGAAACTAATTTTTTTTAAACAAATGAATAATAGTGATCGAATCGCATTGTTAAACTTTTAATATATAATTGGGGTGGAAAATAACAAAAAACGTCCGTAAAACTAGAAAAAATAGAATTTTTAAGATTTTCATCCCTCAAAAAGTGTATGAACAAATGAGATTTAGTAATGTAAAGCTTATTCAACAATTGGCCTAAATCATTTTAAGTGCTTGATTGTTAGTTGTTAAGAGAGCGTGCGAAACCATCCAAAAAATAACGATTTTCAGTTCCATATATGCTAGAAAGATGGGATTTTCACCAATCGACTCAAAGTCTAAGTCTAGATTTTCACTAATAAAGTCAAATTAACAGAAAAATGGGAAAAATTTCATTTCCACCACGAAATCCCCCGAAAAATAGCAAAAACCGTTTTTTCCAATTTTCCAAGGGATTGTGTTGTAGAAAAAGAAATTTTTCGAACTTTTCGAGTGGATTCTAGTATGTGTAGAACAGATAATCTTTATTGTTGAGTGGTTTCTCGCGCGTTCTTTTACCAATTACCAATCAAGCACTTAAAATGCAATTAGGCCAAAAATTTTTGGGTAATGTTGTTAAGAGTAAGGGTATGTTTTTTACTCGAAAATTGGAGGGTTAGAAAAAACTTACTAAGCACAGTTTTTGTTACTTTTTACTTCAATTATATGATAAAATTACTAATTTGTTAAAAAAAAATTAGTTTAAACACTCTCCTATCGGGTTACCCACCGGGAACCTGCTCTTTAAACGGGATCCGGCAAAAATTTTCCATGCGAAAATTAAGTATGGATTTTGCCGGGACTATGAGCTAATTCTTAATAATAGTAACAACAGGGGGGTGTATAAACAATAATAACGTCAGGGGGTCGTCACGTGGAGAGGAAGCGTGGAAGGTGGTGTTTGAAGAAAAATGAAGGTAGGTACAGGATTCTTTCGAGATCAGAGGCAGTGTAGAAAACCTACAACTTCTCTGTGGCATTTGTTTAATCTGGGTAAAATCCCAGTAATCAAGATTTGTCTGGGGAGATTAAAAATAAAAGGAAGACAAAATTGTTTCCACCCATTTTAAGCAATTTTCTTTTCCCCTTCCTTCTGAAAAAATCAAGAAAATCATAACAAATTTTTTGTGTCGGAATATAATGAAACTGAGTATTTAGGGTAGTTTTGACTCATAAAGCGTAAAAATCAAACGATTGAGTGATTAGTTTTTAAGATATTCCCATTCCAGTCATCAAATAAACCAGAATTTTCTATTTTTTGGGTCAAAAATACCTCAAGTATCAAATTTTTAACGTAATTGAACAGAAAAAAATTTATCGATTTTTTGTAGTTTTCTTACCTTTCTGAAAAAATCAAGAAAATTACAACAAATTTTTTTACAAATTACCAAAATAGTGGTCATTGAGTGAATACTTTTTGAAATATCGCCTAAAATACTGTACGAACAACTTTTTGAGTTCTAATTACACTAATTAAGTTTCTTAGGTATGAATTGAAAAAATTGCTCCGTGAATTTATTCCCGTTGTACTCATTAAATAGATACGATTTTGTTCTTTTTTGGGTTAAAATTAGTGCAAAAACAGAGGCTGATTTAAAGGGTGGCAAAGAAGCAGTTGCCCACTAGACTTCAAAATAGAACCCACAAGGGGGCTCTAAGTGCATTTACGAAGACTAAAAATAAAGGGGGGAGACACATTTATGAAAAAATGGCACGGCAAAAGAGCATTAAGTACATTAACGAAGACTAAAAAAAGGGGGAAAAGACAAATTTTTAATTAAAGGGACCACAAGGGGGCACCTTTTTCAGTTTGATTTTGAGTAATATTTCAATTTTTGCAATAAAAAAATGATTCAGCTAGAGAGGTCTAAAGATCAACTTTCCTTTATATCTAATATCCTTTGACTCTTTATGGCTAATTCTAAGCTTAATATTATTCAGTGATGAGCTATAAAATTATTAATAAAAGGTTTTATAATAAAAATGTTTTTCAATTGAAGATATTTTAGATATTATAGCCACGTTCATATATACGTACACTCTTTGTGTCAACAATCATGTTACTGTACATAATACTTAGACATAGTGTATATACATATACTCAATACACACAAAACTGCATATTTATAGGTTTTTTTTTTGTTTATCTTTTCAACAAATGTCAACTTTGTCTTATTAAATATTACTTTTAGGCGAATCCTAAAAACGGTTTTTAAGTTATACACCATAGTATGTGTTTTTTACCCAACTGCGCAACGCAAGGAAAAGATAATGTCAGTCTATATATGTGTGCTCCTCTATGACACGCTAAACGTGAAACGCTTGGGCCGATTTTGATGATTCTTATGTCAATCGATTTGTCTCGCGATCGCAACTAAATGAAAATTCAATATGGCAACCACCAGGCGCCTCATTGTAAAAATGAAAAGAAATGAAATTCGATGAACTATGTTAAGTGGAGTATCACCGAATAGCTATTAAATAGACAAATCGATTGACGTTAGATTGACGTAAAACCGGCTCACGCGTTTGGTATCGACATGGTGATTCTTTTTGGTCTTATACAAGATGAGTCAGGCTCTAGGGTCGGCGAACTATATTAAGTGGGGTCTCATTGATTAGGTATTGAAAATCTTAACCAAAAAATGTAAAGAAAATTAAAAAACCCGACTGCGTTAAATAAAAACTGAAAAGAAAACAACAAATTCAGCAGTTTACATAGCGACTTTAACAATCGGAATCTATTATTGGGAAGATTTCAGTCGGTCTAGATTTAAATGGATCTCGACTGTTAAAGTCGCTATATAAATTACTGAACTTGTTTTTTTCTTGACATTTTTTAATTAACGGAGTCGTATTTTTGATTTTTTAAATTAATTTTTTTATACTTTATCAGCCCGTTGCATGTAAATTATGTAAAAATATTAATAAAATTAAATTTATTCTGACATTTTATTGCTCCATCTATGATAATCATTTTAAACCATAAATTAAAGATTTCTGTAAAAATTTATAATAGTAAATGTCAAACAATTCATGGCCTTCTTTTCTGATATACTTAATGAATTATGACTATTTTACACTTAAAAAAATTGAAAATTGTGCAAATATTTTAGCTGTGTAAAACAGTGTTATGGAAGGGGAATAAGTTAGATCAAGAGAGGTGGAAGCTATAAAGCGGTGGTTTTTTACTTTTAAGCTCAGTGAAGCGGGTGGGTATCAAGCTAGTACATGGTATAAAAATTCCTTAAACAGCTAAAAAATTTCGTCGTTTTTCAAAAATGATATGAATTTTAAGTTATTTTCTGCACAAGTTGTTTGCAAATTATTGAATAATTTAACAAGGGGTAATAATTTAACCCTCAACACCCTCTTCAAAAATAAGATTTAAAAAAAATTAAATAAAGGGGTTCAACTGTAGTATAATTGTTGCCTCCTATGATTTAGAATATTCTAACAACTATATATAGTACTAATGTACTAAATATAATACTATATTTCGACCTAACATCGATAAATGCATTCAGCAAGTCAATATTATGAATATAATATATTTTTCTTCGAATCGTTAATATTTCTATGTTCGAATTATTCTACCTAGAAGCAGCATGAAATAATAACTCGCAATATATTTACACAAGAACCATATATTTATTATTTGGTTAAAAAAATATTTTTATTATTACACTAAAGGCTCATTTTTTTCAATAAAAATAATCAATTCTTTTTAAGGAAAAATCTATTATGTTATTAAACGCATGCGTATTAGAAATATTGCGCCACTTATTAAAACAAATACCGTATCCGTATGTGTTAGATGTATATATGTATGTTAGAATAGGTAATTTTCGTATAATAGATATTATCCAATATGGTTCAAGGTTTTTTCGAATTCATTACCTATTCATTTTATCGTGGATGAAGCGACGGAGAAGGATTCTTTAAATTATAGAGAGTCATATTTTTTATGATTATATAAAATTATTTTTAAAGCAAAAAAGAAAAGGTTGAAACTTAATATCATTTTTTTTTTTAATAAAAGGAATATTTAAGGTAGTACGGGCGCCAAGACAAATTTAGACTTGTGATGGAAATTATTTGTACTTTATTTTCAATTTTGACAATCCATTTTTTTATAACTTCATGAATTTAGACGAAAAATAAGAGTAAAATTTTCAATTTTCGACGTTTTGAAAATTACTCCAGATATTGAAAAATTTTATTCTTATTTTTCGTCTTATATTGCCAAGTTATAACATAATTCACCATCAAAATTGAAAATATATATTTTTTTACATTCGTGTCCCCACTACCGTGCTCATACATCCTTAATTAGTCGCGCACAAGGCGTTTTTTTTTTTTTTCAATAATTTATAAAGCTTTTAATTTTAATTTAAATAGTTTTTTTTTAAATTTCCACCGCCTAGTCTTAGAAAAATTTTTATAATCGGGCAACAATCCCCCCCTCCCCTTAAATTTTCAGAATTGATTTACACTTAAACCAATTTCATATAACAAAAATCAAGCTTTTTATTTAAATTGCCTTGGTGCTCGTACATCCTTAAAAAAAACTCGATGCAACAGAGCTCTATTACTAAAGTCATATTTATCCCTTTTTAATGTTTCTAATCGTTAGATAATTTTTATTGAAATGGAATTTTTTTTTCCATGTTTTTGAAAACATGACATGTTTACATCAATGAGTATAAGATAGAGGAGAAGGCCGCGTATACAGGCACGAATGCCATCTGGTATTTGGGTCCTGTAAATACTACTTAGAAGAAACGAAGGAATAAAGTTCGAAAAATTTGAGGAGTAAGTCGGATTGAATGCGATTTTCGGCATTCGATTCGTTAAAGTGTCAGAAAATTTTGTGACCTAGTTTGATTTGTAAGAAATTGAAAATATGCAATTAGCATAAATAATATGCATTTTATAAGAGCATTTTAAATTAACCGTTAATATCAAATTCACAATTCGGTTAATAGTAATGAAAATGATTTCAAACTTGATACATGGGCGTTTTTGGGGTCGCTTAATTGGTCTCAGAGGTACCTGGTGTAACGGTATCCCCTTCACCTCTTGGATTTTTCGAGAAAAAAGTCATATAATTAGTCCAAACTGGTTACTAGGAGGTTTTAGAACCGCTCAACACGAATATCGTGACAGAATTGGTCTCAGAGGTATCTAGTGGAACGGTATCGCCATCGCTACCTGGAGTTTTTGTTAAGATATTCGTGTTAAGCAATCCCAAAAACCTCCTAGAAACGAGATTTCACTGACGACAAATTTCTCGAAAACTCCACAAGGCGACTCCAGGTTAGCGATACTCACAATACTTCTGGTGGATAGCCCTTTTCAATACTGTAATATTCAGGGCCGGATTAACAAGTAGGCAGAAAAGGCAGTTGCCTGGGGCCCCCGATTTTAGGGGGCCCCCAAAAAATGAAAAAGACTTCTAAAATTTTCTTACAAACATAAAATTCTAGAGAGTGAAAGGAAATATAATCAGAACTGAAAATAAATTTTACTCAAATAAATAAAACTCAATTGGCCGCATTCAAAAGGCGACGACCGACGAACTAGACAAAGTTCTTAAAAAGGACATTTCCGACTACTTTGACAAAACTTATAGTCATTTGTATAAGATTCTAATGGAAGATCAATTAGCCGATGTATTTCCTAACACAGAAATAGCTCTTCGGATTTTTTTAACATTAATGATCACAAATTGTTCTGCCGAACGATCCTTCTCGCAATTAAAAAAAAATCAAAGCTGCTGAAAGAGCTACAACGCGACAAGAGCGATTCGAGATGTTAGGTATACTTTGCAGTGAGTCAGATTAAGTTTGTATTTTTTAATCGAAAAAAGAAGGGAACGGACGTTAAAAAAGGGCCCCCAAATTGATGGTTGCCTAGGGCCCCGTTGAGGATTAATCCGGCCCTGGTAATATTACTTATGCTGACACAGATTCTATAGTATCTGTCTCTATACCACACCAGCATTGTAGTAAACGCCATGCATTTTGCCATGTAGTCCAATTGAAAGATGCTGTACAGAAGTTAAAATGCGAATCTCCTCTAAATTATCAAACTGAGCTCCCTTTATAATAACCTTAATAACATTAATCCGCCCAATAAACGACTATATATACAAAATTTCATACCGATTTGAATTAAAATGAGTCGCTGACGATGCCCAAAAATACCGAGAAACATATATATGTTTTTCTACCATTCTCCGTTGACCTTCGTTATAGTGCAAAAGTCTATATTTCCGGGGAAAATATGGCTGAAAATCTAATGTGTTTATTATCACATGACTCCCTTGCTCGCTTATAAACTAATCAAAACCGTTTCAAAGCTTGTAAAACAAAGTTTTTCACTAGAAAATTTCTGAAAATCGTAAATTTTTAAAATCTTACCACGTGTAATGTTATAGAAATAACACTTAGAATGGTTTAACTAAAGATTTTCTACTCTCCAGTGACTTTACATTAACTGAAATTCGATATGCAGGATTGTTAACTGGGCAGAACGATGTTGGTGGCAGTTGATTTCAGCAAATTAGAACGGATTTCAATCAGGAAAACCAACGTTTTAAAAGTTTTTCTCATCTCTACAGCCTCTCCAAACCTAACTAGAGGGTTAAGAATCGATATGTAAGTTGAGTTAGTGACAAAGAAGTCTTTTTTGGGGGTATCAATTTCCCAACCCCCTCGTCAAATTTTTATGCCGAAAAAAATAAATTTCCTTGATTTTTAAGATTTAGACACATTCCAAATGATTTAGAAGATTGAAAATTTATCTGAAAATTTACTTGTTTATCTTTCCGGACGTCTATAGTCTCACAAGACATGAAAAAATAAAAGATGTACACGCACTTAGTTTTGGAAAAACTGTTTTCTGTACCTCGCATAGTTTAACTTATTGAAAAATAATGACTTTATATCACATTTTGACATCATAAAATGTTCTCTTACTCGAAAAAAGTTCCTTGTTTTTATTGACCTTATGACCTAACATGATGAACAAAAGTTTGAATGCTTTCCCTCCTTCCCCTTGGATGATTCCTACGCACGGTCATGCATTACACTATAAAGCATCTTAAAATAAATAAGAAGCACCTAATAAAGGGAAAATATTGATGGTACCTTAATGATGTTACTTAAATATTTTCGTTGAAACCTCAACACCTAATTTTTTCGCGTTTATAATACTTCCTTTACTTAGTACAAGGGAGTAAAAATGAATGTATTTTAAATAGCATTGTTGAATAACGTGTGATTTTAAATGCATGATAGCTACGAGAGATATGCATTTAACGGTTATATCCGTAGGTACAAGTGAGTGAGGGTAATTAATAATAATAATAATAATAATATTTTATTCGTTCTCTTTCGATATACAATGTATACATAGAATTGATAGAGTTGGATTGCTCTGATAGTCTGATATGATCCTACATGTGTTTATCTCCTTTTTGGCCGTTTATTTCAGCTCCTCATTTATTTTGAAAGATTGAGGTCACTTCTTTCGTTAAGATTTCGAAAATAATAGACCGGAAAATAGACTTGGAAAAATAGACCGAAAAAAATTTCTGTAATAGTGTCCCATTTTCGAACGCAAGGGCTAGTAACTTCAGAAATCAACCAACTCCTCTATAGTCGACAAACTCAACCCAACCAACTCGTAATAGTCCATCACAGCTATCAATTAATTAAATTTTTGTTGTGACGATCGGAATCGAAACCACAACTTTAAAAACATGTAAAAAGTTTAAGCAAAATTTGGCATTCATCACGTCTTTCCAAGTTTTCTATCGCCCTTGTTTTGCATACGTCAGTAAATCCGATCCTAATTCCCTCATGTACAACGCCACAATCAACCTTTTCGAAACTCACCGTATAATGTAACGTTTTATAAAAACCATAGACTTATGTTATCCAGTTCAAGTTCATAAAAATGTTCTTTATATAAATAGTGTATACACTATTTACACTAACAATCAGTGTATTACACTGAGCTAAAAAGAACTTTATACGTTTTTAATATAAAATTTTTTTTGAATTTTTTCATTTCAACCGATTGTAAATTTGAGCTATCAAAACAATGTCAGCCAATGATATTTTCATTCAATAAAATATATAAATAAACCAATCTACAATATTTCTTAGCCTTTATAAATTCACTATGCAGTTACACACTTGCTTCGCTGGATAACTTCTACTTTAAAAACAAAGACTACCTCGTTATAGCCTTCACTTTCCTTGCCCACACTTATCCCTCTTTTGTTCACAATTTCGTAGGTTTTAATTTTTATGATGTGGAATCCTAATTTTTTTTCTACAATAAAAGTAGTCTAGTTATATCTTATTATCCCAGAACAATGTTGCAAAGACACATCTATAAAAAATTTAAGGTAGGCAGATGCCACGTCAATACTTATTTTTGAATTATCTTCAACTTTCCCATTTAATGTTATCAGCGAAAATCAATATTTTTCCCAAAAAAACCCTTTTTTTCCAAATTTTTTAAAAAACCCGCCAAAAAAGACCGTTCCGGAGCAAATTTTAGTGCAACTTTTTTGGATTTTTGTTTTTGATAACATTTTGAACCCATCCCTCATGGTCACGAAGTGTGTACCTCAAAAAGTTTTTCTGTAATAGAAGGCCTGAACTATTAACTGTGAGATCGATTTTGTGCTGATTTTTGGCATATGCTTTTTGAGTTTTCAATGACCAGTAAGAATTCTCAAATGATTTTTCCTAGATAGAAACGCTTTTTCCCATGAAAAGTCATTTATGAGAGTTTTTGCATGGATTTGGCCATAAATGTTTGATTTCCATTCTTTTATTTCAATTTTAATTGTGCTATTCGGTACTCCAAGGTATGGTTCTAGGTCTTTTAACGTAGCACATTAATCTATTTTGGCTAATTTGTCTGCTTCATCGTTCCCATCGATTCCTAATTGGAGACTAAACAAGGAAATAAGCATCGCTAGTGTTCCTTTTGCACCGAAATACATTGCACGAAATAAATACGAACACATAAGAACATACGAACGAAATACTACTCGCTCCACTATCCCCTTGCAAAAGGAACACTACTGGCATCTTATTTTCGACAGATATCTGGTTAAATTTGAATCTCCTTCTGTAGTTCCCATCGCAAGAACATATATATTATGGACATGAAACCTCCTACACCGAGCTGTAAGACTTACTTCTAGTCCGAGCGCATAATATTTGACATTTGTATTTATATCTTAAATTATGGTCATTTCTATGAGCACAAGCTGGTTGTGAGCACTGTGTCACGGCAAAGAATTTTGTTATTTTAGTGACTACTTAGTTCGAATCCAACAACAGTCACATAATTTTTTTTTAAATTGATTATATGTAACACTATTGGATTTTTTAGCTATTTCATTTTTGTTGCCTTGAATATTTCTCATTTTTAACGCTTGATGCGCAGTACAAAGTATGCAACGACCAACCCAGATTAGGGCCTTTATTTCTGCTACCCTATTCACTCTAGTTTTACTTCCTTAATATATATGTTCTTGCTCCATGAATTCCAAAATGAGAGAATGTAAGGGAATGAATTAAAAAATGAAACACCATTTTTAATATTTGTATATATATACACATTTATTGAATGAATATTTAGAATACAGTTTCCCCATTATCGATAGTATTTTTTTTTTTAATTAATCCACCTCCACATACAAATTGTAACATGGAGGTGTTTTCTTTCATTGTATTACATATTTCATACAATTATTTTCAATTCAAAATACAATGAATTTTTATTATTGAAAAAAAATAAAAACAAATCATAATCACTGATCGTTCGAAAATCGATCATTTTCAATAATTAATTGTACTTAAAAAAAAAATCTAAGTATACATTCAGAATATTCATCGATTAGTGGCTCCATTCAGTTTAAAACTATGTATTGTTAAAAATTCGAAATTTTGGAGTGTTATATCTCAAATCTCAGTTACGTCAAAAATCCCTCTGTTACTCTGTTCAATAAAGTGGTTACCCTCCACCAAGAGGTCACATTACGAACTGAGAACATATTTTTTCGTCTATTCTGGATAAAAAAAACTACGTAAATCTTGTAGGAAAACCTTTTCATTGGATTCGAATGTAAACGTTTGTAAAATAAATTAATTAATTTTTATTTTTAGTGTCAAAATGAGCTGAAAAAATACTCGAATATCATTGGCTTAAAAGGATCATATGATCCACGTTTATTGGCTCACGTCACAATTTGTCAGATACTTGGAAAGTGTAAATTGTGCAATCGAGTGCGCGCGCGAAAAACGACCCAAAATTAATTATTTATTTTTTTATACATGTTATAGAGATCGGATTTTCACCAATCGACTCGAAATCTGTATTTTTCATACATATTTTGGGGAGTGAAAATCGTAAAAATCGCGTTTTTTCAAATTTTACGAATTTTTTACTCGAAAACTGGGGGATTCAGATAAAAATATCTGCGAACATTTTTTGTTTATTTCGACCCAATTATATGATAAAATTTTTCCGAAGCGATTTGGTCAATATTACTTATATGTTTAAAAAAAATTAGATTGAACAATATCCTACCGGGTCACCCACCGGCAACCTGCACTTTTACGTTCACGAGCATATTTTAAACGGGATCCTGTGACAGTAGCGTGAGATTTTCTCTCATCAAAATAGTAATGATTGTGGTACAAAAGACGACCAGTTTGAAGTGTTAATCTGTCCTGGTTGGTTATCCAGTGTTTTCCTGAATGTACCCTTTGATTTTTACAGAGAAAAACGTTAATCACATACAATACATACATACAGTTATACAAACGGCATAAATTTAGAATACTGATCTATTTATTGATCAGTGGATCAGTAATAACTAATGATCGATCACTGATCAGTGACATCAGTGTTCTGAATACACGTAATGAGACAATTATATTAATTTATATAATTTTTTAATTAGTGACCAAAAATATTTTGTATAAAAAAATATTAACGTTTTTGTTCTTAATCAATCATTTTTAACACACGTAATATATATATTTTTTTATTGAATCTACAGGAGGGAATGTTGTTTTAATATATATAGATTGCCCAAAAAAATCTTACATGTGAAGATCAAATACAGAGTGTCCCAAAAAAATGTATACATACTTGAATAGCTAATTTTTTTAAATTTATTTTCTAGATAGGTTAGGTTAGGTTGGGTTAGAATGGCTGTCCTGCAGTGGGACACACTTAGATCATAGAATCCGTTGTGATACCGAAAAAGGGTTGGCCCATCCCCGGCCACTACTCCATGAACCATTTGGAGTTGTTTAAGAACAGCAGGAGTGCTTTGACGTCGATGGACTTTAGGTCGGAGAGATCGTCAAAGAGAGGCTGGCCATCTCCTTATGACAAAAGCTGGGAAGTGACAAAGAAGATGAGAACACATCGTCTCCTCTACTTTTATTTATAGCAAGATGGAGCACATCTCCGCTATCATCGTAATATGAGAGCTTGTCACAATGAAAATCTGCCGAACAGATGGATTGGGCGCAGAAGTTCCATTGAATGGCCTCCGTCTTCTCGCCACTGGATTTTTTTTGTGGGGATTCATAAAAAATGAAGTTTATTTGTTGAAACCGGCAAGAGTCGATCAATTGAAGTTTGCAATTCATAGAGAATGCAACGAAATTCTTAATGAAATGATTCGCCACGTTTGCGATTTCATTGCTTCACGTTATCAGCAATATTTGGATCAGAATGGACATCAATTTGAACATTTGCGCTGACTAATCAAATTCTACATCTGTCTACATTTATATTTTTAATCTGTAATCCATCTAAATATATACTGTTTTCATAATCACACAAAGTGTGTATACATTTTTTTGGGACACTATGTTTCTAGATAGAGCCATTCTTAGAATTTTATCCTCTAAATAGCTCTACTCTTCTCATGTGGTAGTTTTGATACAACCTGAATATGAGCGAAATTAGTTCATTTGTTCACAATACAAGCACGCCACTCGTCGTTTTATTATATAACTAAAATAAATCGCCTATGATATGAATTCTCATTGTTCTCATATTTTTTATACTCTGCATATATGAAATATATATCAAGGTATGCTAAGTTTAGTCCCAAGTTTGTAACGCTTAAAAATATTGACGCTACGAACAAAATTTGGGTATAGGTGTTCATAAAATCTATTTCCGGTTGTTCGTCTGAATGTCTGTCTGTTTGTCCGTCCGATTGTTAGCACGCTAACTTAAAAACGAAAAAAAACATTAAGTTAAAATTTTTATACCGTGTTCAGGACGTAAAAAGTGACGTTGAGTTCGTAAATGAGACACATAGATCAAGGTCTAGAGTCCGTAGGACCCATCTTGTAAACCGTTTGAGATAGAACAAAAACTTAAATGTAAAAAATGTTCCTCATAAACAAAATTAAAAAAACTTTAGTTTGAAACATTTTTTCGTAAATATAACTGCTTACCCGTGAGGGCGCAAATTACGACAAAACGTTGGAATCGTAATATCATATTAACGTATTTTATGGACACACACATTAACAGTGTTATACGAAAGTTAATTGATTGTTAATTGGTTGGCCTCGAATTCATTCTAAGGAACAATTTTTAATCGAAACATTTACTTTGAAAACCTAGGACAAAACTTATTTCGATTTTTTTTTTAAGAATTAAAAGCATACAATAAAGTCCATCTCGAAAACTATTCACCAAATGAATCACATTCCTAATTTTAAATAACTCCGCTACGATATTAAAAAACTAGACAAATTTTTTTAGTTACTTAATAAACCGTGCAAGGTGCGCCATGTTCTTAAACCAATTCACCTTTTGAATTAAACGTCAAAAATTTTAATAATATTAGTCGCATCGATATGTGACTTTTTTTTAATTGTAAACATTTTTATAAAATATTTCTAAACATTTTTTATTTAAATATAATATTTTTAATTCTTTAATTTCTTTAGTTTTTTTTTTTTTTTTTTTGTAAACACCCTGTATTTATTATTTTGATGTTTTTATATCAAATGAAGGAGTCAATATAATTATACAGTTTTCATTAATTCGAAAGAATGATTCTAAAATAATACGAGAAAATTCATGATGCGATTTTATGGCATAATATTTGACAGGAATTTCAGAGGCTAAAAATAACAAAAAAAAACTTCGACAATCAAAATATAGATGGAACAATTGGTATATACACATCTTGGTGGGAATCGAACCCACGACCTTTGGCACTACGAGCCATCACTCTACCAACTGAGCCACAAGATGCTATGTGTTGACGTCTGAAGTTTTCTAAACAATTAGTTACCTCCGTTAGCATATTTTACTATCGCTTATAGCAACTATTCAGTTATTATAACGAAGTAGCAAGTTCTGTTTGAATCCGAATATAACGACGAATACACATGTGAACATACCGCTTATAACAACATCGCATCAAACGGTATATCGGTTATAAGGACCAACCAACTGGATTATAGTCCCGAAGCCACAAAAAAAAAACATTCTTCCCCAAGAAAAAATAAACGCCCGACTGTCAAAACACAATTCGAGACTTTGATGTTTCAGATTGTTTTTTGACGACCAGACTTCCATTTTTCTTCAGATAAATATGATTTTTAGTGTAATAGTCACTAAATTAACTCCTAGTGGCAGTTCTTTATCGCATATAACGACCATAATTGTAAGATATCTTCGATGTCGTTATAAACAGGTCTTGACTGTATTTCCTAAGTAAAAGGAGCTAGCTGAACGATCATATGAAATCTTTCTTTATCGCAATAAATTTTAGAATCATTCGCGGTTTTTTAAAAAATTTCTTTTCAATATAAAAAATTTAATTTACAATGACTTATATAAAATTAAATAAATTGGACTTATTCATCAGAAATAGACGGTCTGCAACGCGTTCATTTTATGCGACTGCCTAAGCAGAATTGTTGTTGTGCGCATTGCACACCTATACCTTACCGGATGTATCAGAATAAGTGATCAAAATTCTAGGGGCTAATAGGTATTCCAAACAAGCATTTTGGTATGTGTTCGAAAACGACCCCCTTCGGAGCTACAAATCTTTGCAGTTTTAAGCGCTACAGACTGCCTATTATCTGTTGAACAAGCCCATTGATTGATTATGTAATCAATGTAATAATAGATTGAATTATTGATCGGAGGGAGTAGTCATATTTTAGTAATTATGGATGCAGTCTTCATTTGTCAAACGATTATTACATTGAACTTTATAAAGATAGTGCTTTAGATAAGGCTTTTCTTTCAATCAGTTTCTTTTTAGTCTAAGAAAACTGTCAAACCAAAATAAATCATCTGAGTTATTGTAAGGAACGGAGGTATATCATCCATAAAACTATTTCACATTTGATTTTTGGTTAACTTTTAAGGGTAGTTTGAACGATTTCAAAAAAAATTTTCGGCCCTTTGATGGGTTGTCAAAGGCAAGCAGAAGTGTGTTTCAATATTTTCTTTTTTTTTTTTTTTTTAAGAATACTTTGACAAATATTTCAACTTGGCGAAAATGTCTAAACTTTTTTTTTTTTTTGGTCTAACAGATTTTAAGACTATTTTATATTTATTATATCATTAATCATTAATATAATACCACACATCACAACACATCACGTTACATCCATGGTCTCAATATCTCACATCATTAATTGTCAAAAATACATTATCTACAACTATCGACATATAAAACTGGACGTGCCTTAGCCGTGTTTACCGCACTAGATATTTTTTGATTGGCATGATAGGAAAGTAGACTGTATTCGAGTTTTAGTTTTATTCTTTTTGGTATAGCCCTGTGGGACACTTTTTATATTGGTAGAGCACGAGACGTCCAGTTCTACATGTTGATGTCTACTAATATAATAAAATATCCTATAAAAATTTACAATAAATGAACTTTGCATCGTATTAAAATATAATAAAAATAAATACAGTTGAACTTCTTTAAGTCCAAAACGTCATAGGCAGTAGAATTTACATGGAATGGATCCGAAGAGTTAGCGAAATTAGTTACACACAAATTCTGTCAATTTTTTAAGGGGTACCGCTTAGCAAAAAAATCAATAAAACCGCAAAAAGTTTTGTTTCGGAATTTGGTAAAATTGAGCTTAATTTTGAATGAAAAAAAATTTAAAAATCGTATCTATTTGCCAAATGGACGAATCGTTTTCGAGATATTGTCTAGAAACGCTCCCAGATGTTGTTCATTAATTTATTAGTCGTCATTAATCGTCAGTAACGATTCTAGATATTCTAACTTTTCGCGATCCTTCTATTTTTTTTTTTTTAACCAAAGTTGGCTAATCGAAGTTAAACTGTATTCATAACGTTATTAACTCAAAATTTGACTATTACAAGTCTAGGACAAAACGTAGGATTTGTGATAATTATTTCAGAACGGCTGAAAATTTTCATAGCTGATGTAGCAAGACTTTTCTTTTAGATTCCCTGGAAAATTTTTAATTGCGCGACAAGCTTAAAATTGATGAAAATTCATTCATAGGTTGACGACTGTTTTGGACGAATTAAAGCCATAAAATATAACACCTCTCAAATGCCCAACCATTCTGAAACGATTGTCAAATACGTGGCCCTAGACTAATTATTAATTAAAATTAATTCGATTATTAATATAAACAGACATATAAGAATATAAAATATTTTTAAAAAAAGAAGTAGAACTCAAAAATGAGTAAAAATTAATTAAAAAATCATTGATTATATTAGTAATTAATAAAGCCTATTTTACAATTGAAGATGTACTTGTATGTCGTTTCGATGTTATTGAAGTTATACTTTTTTAGGTTTATGAAAAAAATATCACGAGTGAATTTTTACGATGCGCGCGCACAGGGTGACGCGAAAACTACATGTTCAAGTCGGTTACAATTTTTTAACACCATGAAGTTAGTCTATAAACGAAATACCACTCACAATAGACAAGAATATATAAATGGTAGATTAAGTGTCATCTATGAACACAATAGATAGGTTAAAGTAGTTCGGCCGTCACGTGACTAGTCAAGTTGCCAAATAATTTATATTTATTGAATTTAAATCTAAATTATGAATAAAATTAATAAACAATGACAATGAAAGTCTTCGTATCACGGAAATGTAATAAAATTATTTGAAAATATCGTAAAAGATGAAATTTATACGTCAATTTGACTATTTAAATGATTGAGCTCGTCATGATTATAATAATCTGCGGATAAATTCGGATCGCTGCCCCTATCACCCCCGCCATGCCACTAACTATGGCACTGGTGACAGCATAACCTAATTATTACAAATTTATTTTTTATTGATAAACAAGTAATATTTCAAAAGATTATCCATGACAATTTCTTTGTAAAACTTAATTCATTCATGAAAAAAAAAAAAAAAAAAAACAAATGTCGATCACTTTGAAAGTTTCTTCAGAAAAAATTGACAATCCTGCGATTTCCGACTCTACCCAAAGCTTCAATCAGCTGTTACCAGCAATGCAACGTAATGTCTGACATCCGCCTCAGAAAAACCTCAAAAACCAAAGTTTTTTTGTGTTTCCTTCTTGGAATGCGCCGCAAGGTAATGTTTTTTTTTCATAAACAAAATCTATGATAAATTTTCTTCAAGATGAAAACTTTTTTGAATTTCAATCACCGATTAATTTTTGTAAAATTAACATTATTGTGAGTTCTTCCATAAGGTACTGTGTTAAAAATCACACTTTCAAAATGAAATAATTCACAATTTTGCCCTGCAAGAGCTCCCCCTCCCAAAACTATATTGTAATCAAGGGATTTTGAACTATCATTTACCGGAAAAAAATGAACATTCACCGTATTTGCTCAAACAACCGAACTACTTTAACTGGAGTATGTATCTTTTTTTTTTTTTTTGTTCCGGCATTTTGATGTATTGAACTAGAATGTCATGTATTGTAAACAAATGGCAAGTGAAAACATCCTGGGTAACAAAAATGACGAAACACTCATCTCTTCAATGATATATAGTTTCAGATCGTCTATAGTTTAAGTCCACGGGCGTTATAACACCTTACCTAAATAGGTCGTCAGCCCTTGGACTAAGACATATGTTTACAATTGTAAAATTGGCTTTAATAATATTAATTGAACAAATGTAAGAAAAATTAACAGCACCGTTTCGTTTTTATTTTAATAAAATTCATAAAAACCGTAAAGTGGGAAGGGGGGTGTTAGCGTGAAAATAATCTTAAAAAAAGAAAATTCGTTGTTTTTATATTTTGTATTTAGCACTTGGAATAGGAACGCTGAGTAGGTAACTTAGAATTTTCTTAGGTTCACTTATAAAATTTGAGTTTTTCAGTTATATCAATTTTGTGTACAGGTTTCAAAATAAACTACTTATCCGATTAAAATTTTTCATATTAGTAATTGATGTAATTGAATTTTCATGAGACGTAATTGTAGCTGTTGGAGTCTAGTCTAACATAATCAAAATTAAATCAGATACGGATGATCGATAAATGAGCTTTTAGTGTTTAGTGAAGTGACTCCTAGTTGTCAGGTTATGTTAGGTTAAGTTAGAGTGGCTGACCTAGAGTGGGACACACTTAGATCATAAGGTCCGTTGTGACACCGAAAAAGAGTTGACTCATCCCCGGCCACTACTACATGAACCATTTGGAGATGTTTAACAACAGCAGAAGAGCTTTTACGTCGACTCAAGTAAGTCCATCTCCTCATGGCAAAAGCTGAGCAGTGACAGAGAAGATGAGACATTGTTTCCTCCTCCTCACCACTGTGACAGCTCCTGTAGTAGTCGTGATAAACTGCCAGACCCAGGCGTTAGGTGTCAGTTTTAGTAAATATTAGTAAACATATTTCTTATTTTTTTATAATCCCAAAATTTGCATCGGAACAGTTTAATAAGTTAGATAATAACATTCAATTCATTCGAATTTGATTTAATATAGTCTATTTCATTTAGTTTGGAAATAATTATAAATTAGTTTGCAACTATCATTTAATTTCAGTTAGTTGAGTTTAATTGCAAAATAGAATATCGAAAGATATTTAGTGATTATTACGGAACATTTAATTTAGTTAATTTAATATCAACAATTATAGAAAATAAGTGAATTCGGACCACACTCCAATTTGGCGGCAAACAACATCTTCAAGCCTATAATTGGTGATGCGCCGAATATTTCCTCTTTCCCGCTTTTATCCTAAATCAGTTTTTTATTAGTTAGACAGTCCACCCGGACGTTGCAAGTGGTAGGCACGCCCAGTAGCTACTAAGTTTAAATTAAAAATTATCCAAAACGTCTTTTTATCTTACTTTTTGATAAAAGCATGCCGACTTTACGTTAAAAAATTACCTGGTTTCATATTGTCATTTGTTTAAATCTTTAGTTTAAAGATTCTTTGAAATTTCGTCCCCCTCCTCCTTAAACATTTATATAAATTTTATTAAAATAATTTAGAGTTACTTAAGTAAGAGTTAGTTAGTACAATGAATTTTTAATTCAACCATAATTAATAATGGTTGGCATTTATATTAAAAAATATTTGGCTAAAAATGGCGTCATTGTCTTAAACTCCCACTAAAAGAACCCTAAAAAAATTACAACTAACGACTAATCCAATTAATGAATAATCAGGATGCCTAGCTAAAAATTCTCGCTTGCATTGAGTATCCAAAAAATCATACCCTTTTCTTAAATTCATTCCTAACTTGTAAACATTTCTTTTTCCAGTCTAAAATTTCGTGACATCCTGGTACAATAAATACCAATAAACATTTAGGTTAAAATTTGACTCTTTTTTTTTTTAATTGGTTGTAGGTAATGAATAAGATCGAGCAATTGGGGTGCGCAGAACCAGAGCACTTTCCGCTGAAATAATTGGTAATTGATTCTCACAATGGTATTTGATTAAATGACTCACGTTCTCAAACATTCGATCTTTGGTTCGAACCTAAAAAAATAAATATTGTTTTACAATTTTTAGATACAAATTTTATCTTGAAAATTAGAAGCAGGTTATTTAAAATTTTCTTGGCTGTTTTTGATGTCTCGTAATTCTTCAAACATTACAGAAAAATGCTATGCCTAAGATTTCGAAATATTGATTGAGAAACAAATCATTTAAGAGTTCAATCTCAGAGACTTTTTTGGAGTTCACTCCTTAAGAATCGATTTTCATATAAGGCGCCCGGTATGAAAACAATATGAGGAGTAAAAATCGATAATCGGGAAAAATAGACCGAAAATTTTATAAACCCGAAGTGCTGTTGTAATTATGACTTGCTTGAGTTGAGTTTGTCGACTATAGACGAGTTGGTTTGGTTCTGCAAGTTTTTAGCCGTTGCGTTCAAAAATGGGACACTATTACAAAAATTCTGACAAATTTTGCGGATACGGAAAGCTAAGTTGGAACTTAAAACGTACCTAAGAACAATCTAAATTTAATTACCTTTTTCCTTAAAGTATTTTTCAAACTGAACCGATTTTGAAGAACACCGCCAATTTTTTAATTTTTATGGGGTACGGAACCTTAAATTCGCAATTGAAACATAAACGCACAAAAATCAAAATCAGTTCATCCGTTTAGGCGCAACGATGCCACAGATAGACAGGCAGACACACACACATAGCGGTAAAATTTGTAACACTCTTTTTTTTTGGTTCGGAAATAAAAAAAATGCTTAAAAAATGAAACGTTACAACAATTTCAAAAAAAAAATACTGAAGCAATTTGGTCAATTTTTAACAGTGAAAAAGTTCAAAATAGAGCAAGTATGTTAGTAGCGATGTATTTTGGTGATTTAGAAAAGTGCGTTTTTGATAAATGTCCTTACGTTCTTATTTAATAACCATAGCTCGAGTCGGAGAACTATCCCGAACCAACGCAATTCAATTTCTTTATTTCTTAGAATCTGTAAATTCTAAGAAGTAAAGAACTTGAAACTAAAGAACTAAAAAAAAAGGTTTTTGTGGATAGATTTCTATTACGAGGGTGCTAATTTTTTAAACTATCTACGAACGCAAAATTTTTTAATCCGCCTCTGAGGAAAGAACATTTATAATAAAATGTGATAGAAGAATCCTTCCCGAATATCCTTTATTCAATGATATATACTTACAGCTCCTTCAGGATCAATTAACAAAAGATGTTTCTTAGTATTATGTTGCATTCCTGTAAGAACATATTGGCCAGATGAGCCTTGTGATTCACGTACTAAAAAGTCACCGTCTTTTTGTAATAATGCTTCAGCTTCGGCACGACTAATTGCACCATGATACCATATTTCACGCCATAGTTGTGCTCTTTGAGTATCTTCATGACCAAATGGATCTAAACAACAGAAATTGATTTTAACTGGATACAATTTTACTAAAATGACTATAATAAAAACCTAGCTGATGCCCGATCGCTTCGCTAGACCATTTCAAGTCCAAATTTGGAAGTTTTACAAGACACAAAATATTTCCACTGTCTTCTGTGGTCATATTTTCATTAAATGCAGCTTAAAATTCATTATCATAAGATTATTACAAAAAATAAAAAAAAAAAAAAAAAAAACAGCATCTCGATAGACTCGAAAATTGCTTATAGTATTTAAAAATAAATTAGTCACTTTTTCGAATTTAGATAACTTTTTATTTTCATTAAATTTAGCTTAAAATGATCACTGAATTAAAAATGAACGAGCGCCAGGACAATTTTGGATAAAAGGGTTGTTTTTTTTTACTAAGCCTAAATCAATTCTGAAAATTTTAGCCCGATTATTTAAATAATTAAATGATTTCAAATGGTAAAACGGTAGATGGATGATATGTTTTCATCGATTTTTCCAAAACTAGTCGGTTTAACTGTAAAAAAAATATTTAAATTAAGTGAATGAAAACTAGCAGACAATTGTAGCAGACAAATTTATTCTGCTCTCAAGAATATACGAAACTCCCTGTACATCATTACAAAATTTGAAAAAACCCAAATATTATCTCTATATATTATAAATGCCAAAGTAAGCATGTTTGTTTGTTTGTTTTTTTTTTTCACGCTAAAACTAGCGAATTGTTTTTAATGAAACTGTAGGGCAATATAGCTGATATATCAGAATAACACATGAGATATAATTTATAAAGACATACTGATTAAAAAAAAATTAAAAAATTAATTTAATTTGAAATTACCATAAATTACAGATTTCTGTAAGAGTAGTCATTTGTCATTACCATAAATTACAGATTTCTGTAAAAATAGTCAATATAAAAAATTTTACGGCCATCTTTTCTGATATACTCCATGAATAATAACGACTATTATACATTTAAAAAAATAGAAAACCATACATATATTTTACCAGTGTAAAACAATCCTTACCATTATTTCGAGTGTGAGAGAAAAGGGATAAGCGAGAGCAATCTTTATCAATGTTTACTTTTAAACCCAGCGAAACGGGTGGATATCACTCTAGTTGAAAATAATAAATTTTTATGACTTTATACTTAAATAATAATGTTTTAAAAATTAACGAGTTTCTAAAGTGGTGAAATCCTCGTTTATAGAGACTGTTAGTATGGATTACCAAGATTCGTGGAGATGAGTTTGAAAAACCAAAGCTATTTTTCAGAACTCTAGGAATTGGGGCTGAAGCTAACAGACAATTTTTAAAATTCGTTAAAAATAATTTATAGGTTTTCCTCCCTCACAATTCTTATTGAGAAAAGTTTCTTTAGTATATAATTAATCAAATAAAATCAAAATCGATAGGGAGAAAAATCATTAACTTGGTTTTTCAACCCTCATCGCCACGGATCCCGGTATTCCATAATTAGAGTTTCTATAAAAGTGGTTTGCACCACCTTAGAAAACTGAAACGATCAGAAAATTTTTTTAAGTAAATAAATAATCAATTTTAATAAGAATTGTGAAGAAGGAAAATTCATAAATGCCTTTTAACGAATGTTAAAAATATCCAGCACCAAATTCAAGGATCCCGAAAAATAGCTTTACATCACTTTAATATCGAAAATTTCGTTTTATTATTTAGCTTTCGATATTTCGAAAGCCTAGGTAGATATCGAAAAATTTTATTATTATTTTTCGTCTACATTCATGAAGTTATTACAAAACTCATAAGGTTCAAATAATTTCAAGCCTAAGTCTAAAATTGCCTTGGCGCTCGTACTATTAACAAGTGTTTAAGAAGTATATTATACTTACGCATATCGAATATATCTTTAACTGGTTGAGTGGAAGATGATGTATCAATCGCATTATCGTTAACGTAATTATGTTCTTGTAACAACGACGAAGCCGTTGGATTATGTGGAGGTACTGTTTGTACCGGACTATGTAAATCAATTAAATTATGATTCGTATTATGTTGCTGCAACAGCTGTGTATCGTGTTTCTGTTGATTTGGTAACGGTGGGACTGGGGGTGGACCCATTTCCGGTGGTACTTTTCCCGGTAAGTCATTATAATAATCACGATCAACATTATTCGTGCTAACGTTACTATGCCGTAAACTGGATAATGCTAACATAACATTTGGTGGTTTTGTCATGAATTGTTTAAATCGTAAATCGAATGCTTGCCCAATTGTTGCGATTATTTCCTGTGCTAATCCACCACCACATTCTAGCACGTAGCATGCTCGCCATTCTTGTAAATTTTTTGCAACGTATGCAACGAAATCAAGTGTATCTGTGTCTCCACCCGAAGCGAATGATATTCTTGGCATGTCGTGTCGTACAATGACTTGTCCACTGTGCAGCGCGGATAGAACTAAGCATCCACTTGAAATTGTGAGATTCACATCAGCACCAGCATGTTCCATTCGAGGCCTTTCTCCTAATAATTTTGATATACTGTTACTAGAACTCCTTAAAGATGATTTGTTTGTGGCTGTTTTTAAACCTGCAGCTTCGCAAACTCGTCGTATACATTCCCTAAAAACACATTTTAATAATTTTAGTGTAATATCTAATCTGAGGCGACAAGAAATTTAATTTTTGCAGAACCATTGAATCCAACATCATTCGCCATCTGAAGTCGTCAATTATCTTTGAATACAGATTTCTTCTTGATCGGATGGCGAAGTAAACCCCCTTCCGAGCCGTATCTTTACACGGGTGGATCAAGATCCGAAATTCAATCTGGTGCGGGGGTTTATAGTTCAAGAGTAAAAGATTTGATTCTTCTTTATCAATACGCGACAGTTTTTCAAGCAGAATATGTTTGAAGGTGTCCAAATCTGTCACACGAATGGTTACAGGGGTATCATATCAGCATTTTCTCAGAAAATCAGACCGCACTTCGGGCCCTTGAAGCTAAGACTTCAATTGAGAATAAGCTATAAATGCTTCGAGGAATTGGATCGCCTGGCATTGAATAACACAGTCAGGGTGATCTGGGTACCAGACCACTATGGCGTCCAATCAGATTCCAATCGAGCATAGTCTCTGAATAGTTCGAGGAACTGAGCCACCTGGCACTCTGGCATTAAAGGAAACAAGACAGCGGAATCAACGAGTAGCTACGACATAGCCACAGCAGGAACATTTGACTGTGTTCGGTTAAAACTCAACAGAATACAGTTAAGAACGAACTCTTGACAGGATATTGTCGGTTGAACTACAACCTATATAACTTGGGGACCTCAGATGATTCCTCTAGAACCTGTATGGGCGACGATGAAACTTCCATACATGTTATTGGCACCTACAAGGAATCAGATATGGAATATTTGAATCCGAAACCTTGGGAGGCATGTAACAGGCAACTTAAGTGTAATAAAATCCAGATAAAACCTTCCCAACGAAAAAGATATTGGTTATATTAAAGAGGTAATATTGCTCTCAAATAAATTATACCTATAGATTATTCATTTATGTCGCCTCGAAAACTATAAAATTATGGATAAAAAATAGAAACTTACTTTGCAACCTTTGATCGAACTTCAAATTCAAGATCTTTCATAGACGTATTCACTTCTAGGCAACCAATGTACTAAAATAAGAAAAAAAAAGTCATTTTATGTATAAAATATATAGTCGAACTTCGCTAATTCGAAATATCAGTTAAATTTTTTTTTTTAACTAAATAATTTGTAGTCTTGAGGGGCTAAAAGACTTAAATACATAATTCGAGAAAATGATAGTGGATAGATGAGCCTTTTGTTTTAGTAAAAATCATCTTTGCAGTAAGAACTTCATCCAAATTTATTTTTAAAAAGTAGGTCTGAAGAAAAGGCGAATATAGCGTGATGATTACAGAGGAGAGACATGGAGAATAAGTAAGTGAAGAGAGTAGAAAGAAAATAGGGAAAGACCCGAGGTCGAGGGGTCTACGTAAGCTAGCAACCGTATACAAGGAAACGTAACATAAATTTTAAATATCTACCATAAGTATTTAGATTTTTCCCTATCTTACAAAAAAGACATGTTTCTGGTATAACTTTTGCCGTTATTAAAATAAAACTCTGCGCTCCCTAGTTAAGACAAAATTAATCCCCAGCAACGACGTTAAAAAAAAGTCAGCATAAAATTTTAAAAACCTTACGTAAGTATTTTCCAATTTGCGTATATTTTTGGTCTATCTCTTATTAAAATTAAAATAAAACTCCGTGTCCCTGGTTAACAAAAGCTAAATTAATGCTACCAAAAAGTTTTGAAAGTCTACCAAACGTATGTGTTTTTGGTCTCCAAACGTATGTTTTTCTAGTCATTGTTATGAAAAAACTCAAAAGTACCTAAATTCTTATTAATCGCAACTTCCTTATGCTTGTCTATTTTCGACTAAAATAATTAATTCAATATACTTACTCGAACAACATAGCTAACACCTTCCTTAGCAATCGCCGATTGTAAACTTGAATTATTATGATGTAAATGTGAACTTGTAGCACGATTTAAAAAATTACTCGAATAAAAATTTGGTATGTGATCACCGAAATTTAATGAATTACTATTACTAGAAAATTCACGAGCACTACGTGATGTCGAAGTCATCTTGATTAATTTATTTAATCAATTTTTAAAAAAAATTTAAATTAAAACACTTTCATTATTTCAAGTTGCTATGAAAATTATGGACGCGATTATTTAATAATTTTAAATGGATGGAATATGAATTACAATGTTGATAATAAATTTCTGGAAATATAAATATTCACCCAATGTTTATGAATCATACATCACTTATTTCAATTCTTTTATATGCACTGAAATATTTTAATTTGATTTGCATTCAAATTAACAATTTATTTATTTCAAAAAATATGATATTATAATAAAAATATTTTGTTATTAAATTATTTTTAATTACAATTAATTAATAATATAGATTATTTTGATCTGTCATATTATGTATTAACACTCAAAGTCAAAATACTAGAATGCAGTCATGTATTCACAGACTCTTACTATATATAGACTGATTTAAAAGAAAAATGTAACCAAAATATAAAGAGGTGCTTACATAATCAAAGAAATTGGACAAAGTTTTTTGATACTCCCAAAACTTGGGTAGTGCAAGCACCCAAACCAACTTTGACAGAAAAATACTTGGATGAAATCAGACTTGCTACTAATTTTTAATTATCATTATACACAAATTTAAAAATGAATTAATTATTTCAATTAAAATATATAGATAAAATATTGCAGCTAACTATCTAAGTTTTACTAATTTCATTAAAGAAATTAAGGCGCAATTATACTGAGGCAACTTCTGGCAACAATAAATATGCAGCATTGACGCATGCTACACTCAGTCTTTAAATAGAAGTAACACAAAGCGACAAATAATATGTCTCCTTGCCGCATGCTACAAGTTGAGTGTTGTTGCCTGTCGATTGCGTCATCTCTCGACATGAATCCACGTGTCGAACAGTGTCGTCGCCAACAGTGAACGGATCCGTGCGGCTTTTAGCATGCAACCTGGAATGAACAAACGTACTGAAAATCGTCTTTACTCATCCGCGTGGAATTTCGAAATAAAGCATCATCGTCAATAACGAACTTGTTGTACAAATTATACTGAATTTCTTGATCATCCACATATCCTTTCTTCTGCAATATCGTAGCGTTTTTCTTTTCCTTTTACGATTCAAATCGATTATCAAATAAGCAGCTGTCGCGATTTTTTGCAATGATATGGTGTACCAAACTGGAGTTGTCTGATTGGAATCGCTTTAACCGCATGCCACACACATGTTTGTCCCACATTTTCGTACGCCTAGAATAGGTAACAATTGGTAACAAATATCGAGCCACATGTCGTTCAGTGTTGCCTCAATGGAATTGCGCCTTTATAGATAAATAATATCTCGAATATTCTTCTATATCAATTTTTTGGATTATGTAAACGTACCCTAACATAGATTGCCACTTGTATTTGAAAAGGCGTATTGTTTTAATTGTACATAATCCTTCATCGTTATACATTATTAAATTCTCATCCTTACATGTTGTTACACGTTATAAATAAATGCAGCTAAAGTTCTATCAAACCAAGGTAGTAATGAACAAGAGATATATATGTATGTACACTCATATCTATGCTCTCTCTTTCTCAATGCCACTTTGATTTGATAGAACTATACCAGGTAGATTAACAATATGATATGGCTATTTGCACGAAACGGGAGGCAAGCTATGCAATTTAGAGGGTGTTATTTTGAAGTGGTCTATATTGTATTAGAAGTATGTAGGCGTTAGTATTATTCGTATTATTTATTTGTTTGATAATAAAACATGGAACAAATAAAGATGTTTGAACGTTATTTTCACACAAAAAAATTCAAATGATTCCTTATTGAAATGAATCGGAAATCATTTGGAATTAATTAGATATTGATTTTTTGATTTGTTTTTATTGTGATTTATTCAAAATTTTAAATTGGATGAATAGGAATTAATCTAAAAATATAATTTTATCTATTCATTTCTATTAAAAACCGTAAAAAATTTTAAATTGAAACGCATGGAAAAGAATCGGAAATTAAAGGTTGTTTTTTTGTTCACTTGTGAAATGTATTTCAAGAAAAAGGAATCAGAAACTGAAATTATTTTTTCTTATTAATTTTCAGCCATTTAAAAAGCATTTTTGTATGGCTCTGTTATGAAACTGAATTGACGATGACCTAAAAGTCCAGGCCATCAATAGATTTTTTCATTTGATCCCAACAATTTTTATTTTGGTTATTTTTCTTTAGTATAAAATTAGAATCAATCGAGCTACCTACAAATTTTCAACTAACCATCTTTTATACTCCTTGAGAAAAAGGGAACTAAATTTTTGCCCTAATTTAATTTCTCACGGGAAATCAAAGTTATTTACGGAAAAATGTTTCAAACAAAAGTTGTTTTTTATATGAAACAATTTTACATTAAAACTTTTGTTCTTCCTCTTGCGGTTTACAAGAACCCTATGAACCCATGTTGTCAATTTACGAACTCGAACTGACTTTTTGGATCCGGAGCCCGATATAAAAAAAATTCAGCTCGATATCTCTTTCGTTTTTGAGTTATCGTGTTAACGGAAAGAAACGGGAATGGACTAATTAGGTTAATTTTATGAATACTTATATCATAATTTTGTTTGTAGCATCAATAGTTATAAGCGTTAAAAACTTGGGATTTGTTGTATTTAAATTTCAAATGTGCTACACTCAAGAAAGTATAGATGGCAGCAAAGTGTTAAATTTACATGCAACGGAAGTGCACAAAAAATTTTGAGTAGTACATTTAAAATAAAACTTATACGCCTTAGAAGAAAAATGCCTAACACAATTAAAATGAATCAGTCTGTATATTTATATTTGTATTCTGCCAGGATTCTTGTTATAGGCGATGCACAGTGGTTTCAACATAGCGCAAAAAATAAAAAATAAATTTTATCTTCTAGAAAGTCCTAACTTCAATAAAAATATTAATTAAAAATATTTTGTTGATTATTTTCATTTGCATATTATAATATGAAAACTGTAAACATGTATATTACCGTAGAAAAATTCTCAGCTACTCACGCAACTACCATAAGTGAATATCGTTCGAGGAAATACGATTTTTATTTTATTTATTTTTGTAATGGACATTGAAAGTCGATTATCATCCCTATTGATCCCCAATTCGATGTAATTGACCTCCAAGTGAGCAGTGGTGTGCACAAAGATTTTAGACAGGGTAGGCAGAAATTTTTAAAAGAGCTAACTATCCCTGGCGGAAAAAATATTTGAAAAAAGAATAAGTCTTAATAAGTCTTAGGAAACTCTGAAAAAGTCTTAGAAACTTTAAAAAAGTATTAAGAACTCTGAATAACTGCTAATTAGACTAGTCCGAAAACGTTGAGAAATTCAAAGTTCCTAAGACTTTTTCAGAATTTCTTATTCTTTCTTCAAATATTTTTTCCACCAGGGATATAATCAAAAATAATGCATGTTGGTTTTGGTTCATCAAGTAAATAATGATGTAGGTATTTGTAACCACAAATACCCATAGATTGGCTGATTTTATAGGCTTTAAAGAATAGAATTAAATAATAGCAATGAAAATATGGTGGTGTGAGTATACCAATTTTTTCCAAAGGTGCGATACTCAAGGGAAGCTTAAGTATTTTTCATTCAGGAGGCTTCTAAGTGTTTTCCAGTTTTCAAATAGTTAGTAAACAAGGGAAACAAAACAACCGATTGCTGTGTTTGCAAGCTGTCAGCCAATAATATGAATCAGATTATTTTTTGTTGAATTTACGATTGACTTTTCCTTTAGTTTGCATTACTTGCAAATCCGGTGCACAACGAACTTTTACGATCACTTGTTTTTTGTTATCGAAAAAAAGTTTTGAAAACGCATAATTTTTTTTTCTATACACACAAAATTTGAACAAGTTTGGCAGTGAATATTATCCATTCTCTATTATCAACGTTAAAATCTTAAACACCTGATAATATAATCACAAGCAAACCAAAATTATCAACATTCGACTCTACTCAGTATAAAAACAATAAGACGAACTGATCAATCAAACTTGTAGTGTAGGTGTATTTAAATGAATAAGAAAAGAAGCTACTTCGGTAAATGTCGTAATTTGCCGTGTTGTAAAAGACAATGTCTTTTTATGCGTTGATATGTGTGGCATTTTATTATAATCATACGAACGCACACACGTATGACTATGAGTACTCACACATAATATTTAGGCAAGAATAGTTAGTGTCTTTGCCTGGAGGCACTCAGCAGCGCTAGTGCAACGCAATGCGATGTTACTTAAAATTCAATGAACAAGCTGGCATAATTTGTATGCCGTATAGAATTATAGATGATGCCCGTTAAGATTTTGTGTTTATTGATAGTAGATAAATAATATAGATATCAGAATCAGATTATACATATTTGTCTGAATTATGTAGGGTAGGTAGTGTCTTTCTGTATATATTTAATGCACGTCACTGAAAGTGAGTACAAAAAAAATCATTTTTTGATTTTCAAATTAGCAATGGCAACCGTAGTTTGTTGAAATGAAACCGTAACTTCCACTTTTAAAAACCTGAGCCTAAGCAGATATAACCATCATTGAAGCAGCATAGTAGATTTTCTGGGGGTGCATCGTACATTAACTAACCTTGTGCCCTTTAGCTAAGCCCATGAAAGCCACTTGCAAAAATTCTCAAAAAACCGAATAAAAAGTTCTCGAAACAAAGAAGAAAGAAGTTTTCCTAAGAGGACTATTATTAGTATTCTGGCGATTTAGTAAAGTGGTTTTTTGATTAATGTATCCATCTACGTAATTTTCTTAAAGTTTTTCTTAAAGTTTTAGTATAATTATGGAGGTTAAAGATAAGGAGAACTATCTCGTATGGTTGTTTGACTCTAAAAGTGGCAAAAAATAGCAGTAAATAAATTGGCTAGAATGGCGTTAGTGTAGCAAAAGGTGTTTGATGTTAACTTCTCTATACTTCCCTAACAATTTGTTTAGATCTTTATCTTACTCTTATTACTTTTGAGGGTAGAGTATTTTGCTACAGCAGCGCCATATTTTTATTTCTGTTTTTTTTTGGCACTTTTTATACACAAAGATATTCCTTCTTATATCTAATTTCCAGCATATTCTATACATGTTAAGAAATCAATTTATGCAACAACATAAAAAAAAAAACGATTTTTTGAACTCATTCACATGACCACAAAAAAACCAACTAAAAATTAAAAGTAATTAATTAATTAATTATACTGTCCCAAATGATGAAACCGTATTTAATAAAATTTCTAAATAAATAAGATAGTCTCCATGTAAATTATTAGCAAACAACGTAGAAATGGTGAAAATATAATTGCTGACCTGATAAGTATACGCTTTGAAAAACTAATTAATTACATGAAAACTAATCAGTCCCAAATAATAAAATTATATTCCTAAATACTCCCAAACGATTCCCAATTGAATAAGAACAGTTTTAATTAAAAATAAAAATTAACATTTACATAAATTAAAAAATAAATTATTCAGTAATATTTGAATATTGGCGCCATACTGCCATATAACAATTAATGGTTCAGGTGTACAGTTAATTAACATCATCTTTATATTAACTAAATAATAAGTGTAATTAATTAATTATACATTCCCAAACTCTGAAACCGTGTTTATCGTAATTCCCAAATTATTTCCTTTTGAATAACATAAAAATTAAGTTGATTTAATTTCCTACCTGCTAACTATACGCTGAAAAAAGAATCATTAATAGGGTATTATCGTTAGTCAAAAATAAATCATGAAATTTGAAAAAAGTAAAAATTTAAATAAAAATATACTTAAGGATGTATGATCATGACAACAATGTTTGATTTAAAGGCTCAAAATTTGTTTGTAGGTAGTCTTTTACTCAAAGAATATGTGGTTAAATTTTCAGCTTAGGTATCCGTACAAATTTTTAAGAAAAAAGTCATTAAAAATCGATATAAAATACATTGGCTCTAATGGAGGAATCTCAAAAAACGACATATTTTGGAAGTTTTTGATAATTTTCATTTGGAATGAATGAAAACAAATTAAAAAAAAAACTTTTTAATAGAAAGTAAACATATTAGCAATGAATTAGAAAAGAAAAAAACTAAGTGTCACCGTCCATATAAGGGATGGAAGAGCAGGGTAGATTAAGGGTTGAAATTTTTTTAATCTTATTTTCAACTTTGATGATGAATTTTGTTATAACTTCATGAATGTAGACGAAAAATAAAAATAAAATTTTTCGATATGTGTCTTGGTTTTCAAAATATCGAAAGCTAAATAATTAAACAAAATTTTCAATTTTCGATATTTTGAAAATTAAGCCAGATATCGAAAAATTTTATTCTTACTTTTCATCTTATATCGTCAAGTAATAATATAAATTTATCATCAAAATTGAAAATATCTATTTATAAATTTGTGCCCCCACTACCATGCTCATACATCCGGTATGAGTCATAGACCATCAGTTAGTTTAGTGTAGACAGCTGGGTATAATGTATACATAGATAATAAGTATTTATATTTATTATAATCTGATGTCTATGAATATATCTGTCAAACTTATTTGTGTTATTTCATATAGTGATGCCCATATTACATCATAAAATTGGATGCCCGCGTTTTTGACAGTTTAAAAAAGGTTTAAAATTTAATTTAAGTTTTTGGCAAGAAAGCGTGTGTATTTTTCTGAAATAAATTTTTGGTGGCTTTTTATTACCAAAATCAACATTTTAAAGTACTTTTTCAAAAATAGTGGAATACCCTATTACAGGAAAACTAATAATTCTAAAATTCTAAAATTATATTCCCAAATCCTTCCAAACGATTCCCAAATGAATGGAAATAGTTTGAATGATAAATAAAAATTTTAACTGTTAAGCATATGGAGCTTCAAATTATTTTGAGTAAACAAACACACGTGTAAAATTTTATAATGTAAAAAAAAAAACAGCTGACTAAAAACCTGGAACACACATTACTTACCGTTTGATACTGTCCACCATGTACAAACACAGTGATCATATTTGTATTTTCTGAGTTGTTCAAGCCACTGCACTGGTGTTTGGTGGTAGTGAAACAAATAACAGATATCTGTGAACTGTGCTAGATGGATTAATACAAGTAAACATTCATTTTATAATCACTTCAGTATTCGGCATAGAATTAAAAACGATACCATCGGCTTGTTTTTTTTTTTAAATTTAATTTCGAAATTATTCAAAAACAAATTTTTAAAATTTCAATAAGTATTAAATAATTTTATAAACGAATTTTAACGTAAAAATTGTGAATTCGATAGTGAAATAGAATTGTAAAAAACATTTGTTTAGACTCGTAACCTAGTTTATGTCTCATTTTTAACGTATTTTTAATATTGCCATTGGTAAATATGTCAGATCAAGAACAAAATCAAGGACAGGAGGTAAATATGATTTTAATCATTGTTTTAAATTCTAGATTACTCGATAATTAATTTTTTTGCATGTTCTTTTGTGTATCATTAGATATCGGCTCGTGAACTTGAGCGAATCGAAGAAGCGAAATTAAAAGCAAAGTATCCTGGTGGTCCAACTGGAGCTGGTCGACCTGGTGGTCATTCTAGTTTTTTACAAAAACGTTTAGCAAAAGGGGTAAATTTTTTTTTAATTTTACTTAATTTTGTATGTCCTTGCTACATCGATTTTTTTTCGATTTACAATATGTTTAAAATATATTGTCAACACTTGTTCTTACTTATTTTGAAAATATTTTATAATGTTTATTATTAAAGTTCTTGTGAAAATTTCATGTGAATTTGTATTCGAAACTGATTTAACCGGTATTTTTCCAATTGTCATCATGCCAAATGATAGATTTCGGAAATATTTATTTGTCAAAAAGTATCTAGCCTTGTTTTTACAAGTTTACTATGAATATTAATTTAAGAAATAACTAACAGATATCGTTGTTTAAATATTCTGTATATACTAAGTGAAAATGTAATTCTTAAAGTTTTATCATAAATACCTACGTTTAAGAAATATATTAAAACAAGAAATATATACAACTGTAAAACTTATTGTTTAAATATTATATATATATTGAGTTGTATAACACAAATCCATGTGAGTTTATCTAATAATCTCCAGATAAAAGTTATTTTGTTTTTGAAAATTGAAATATTTTATGTTTGAAATATATCTTTAGGAAATTTTCTGGATTAATTTTTCCCGTTTACAAGTTCGAAAGTACTTTCCAGTTCCAAAACAAAAATTTAAAGATGTTATTTTCTTTTATTTTTGCGTTATCTTGTTAACGGGCAGATAGGCAAACATGTGAAAATTGAATTTGAAAATTTACGTTATAAAGTTTGGACTAATAATTTCATGTAATTATCAGTGGCGAATTTAAGGGATAGCAAAGAAGAAGTTGCCAACTGGGTCTCCGAAATAGGGCACCATAAGGGGATTCGATGTGCATTTACCAAGACTAAAAAAAAGGGAAGAAACGAATTTGAAGGGTTCGTAAAGAAGGCACGGCGTTAATGAACCAAGACTAAAAAAGGGAAAACGACAAATTTTTATGAAAGGACACCACAAGGGGGGGCACCAAGTGCATTAACGAAGACTGAAAAATGGACGAAAGACAGATTTTTATGAAAGGTCATCCAAAGGGGGAGACCAAGTGCATTAACGATGACCAAAGAAACGACCCCATTTATCCTTTTTCTTTAAATTCGCCACTGTAAAATATATATATCAAATTGTTGCCTGTTTGATATGTACACACTTAGTAGTATCATGCAAAAACTACTAAAGGTATCGAAATAGTACTTTTAATTCCTTAGATATAGTTCAGGGATCATTTTAAGCTATATAATGGTAATATTATTACAGAGAATCACAAAATGATAGTTATTACTTAAGTTCGATTAAGCCAAATTGATATTACGCTCATTTCTATCAAGTTTAGGCAATGTGTATTCTCGCAGTTGAGGCAATGTGTATTACATCTATGTAAACCTTTTGCATTAATGTTTTACTGGCTTCACTAATGGAAGATCCTTTTTTTTAATTTCTCTCAGTGATCATTTTAAGCTGTTTTAATTTTCACCGACTAGGTTTGGAGAAATCTATAAAAACATATCATCCATCTCCCGTTTTACCACAAAACCAATGTTAAATATGCCTACTTTTGAAGTCATTTATTTATTTAATTAATCGGGAACCATCCCCCCCTCTCCTAAAATTTTCAAAATTGATTAAGACCTAGTCCAACTTTATATAAAAAAAGCTTTTTATTTAAAATTGCCTTGGTGCTCGTACATCCTTAGTAAAAAACTAAAATAAATTTTGCCATTTTACATTTTTTCGTAAATTCAACAAATCTTACTATATATAGTATTTAAACAGTTAACTATGATATATTTCTTGTTTAAAATCATTTATTGAATTGTAATTTTTTTTTCAGCAAAAATATTTTGATTCCGGTGATTATCAAATGGCAAAACAGAAGATGGGTGGCGCAAATAAACAACCATTGAAAATTCCATTACCAATAAATCCATATGCAACAGGGGATGCCATACCCACTCCGGAAACAGTGCCTGCTCGAAAGACGTCTATCATCCAACCGTCCAAATTTAATCCACAAGTCCAATCTTGTACTACCACCCCAGCAGCTAGCTCTTCATCATAGGATGTGCGTGTGCCACTGTAATTTACCCGTAAAAATTACAAATCTATTGATGACACGTATCCAGATCCACCCTTCTTCCTACTCCCCCTCAAATTACCACAATTATGTTTATTTTGTAGATTATATGATTTTTTTCTGGCATACGTGTCTCTAATTCGTGTATCGCATAATTTTTATTTCATTGTTTTAATTTTTTCCATTTATTCTACAAATAATTATTATAGCAAATATATTTGTTCATTGTACAGAATGTACCGGCAATCGGAGAGAAATTTTGTATTTTTGATCCATTGAGCAAAGTGGAACGTTTTTATGAGATTCTTATTTTCTCATGTTAAATTACAATTTTCTAGAACAGGAGTGATGAACCTTTATGTATCAAAGTGCCATTTTTCCTAAGAAATGATTAATCAGACCACAGACGTGTCGTCAAATAATTTTGACTTCGTGATTATTGTGATTATTTCCTACGCAATATGGAGAAAAAACCGCTAACGTGCAGATTTAGTGCCGTCAGTCTTTTCGTCAAGACATAGCGATATAAAAGAAGCGAAGTTAATGCCAATTTTTTTGTTGATCTGTTTTTCCGGTCAGTTGTATGATTATTTTATAGAGGAGTATTTCATTTATTAAACCATAGACGAAGACTGTTTATTTTTCTCTTCATGCAATTATTTTCTGTTCCTCTGGGTCGCTTTTTTGACTAACGGATTTGGGATTTGTTTCAAAATGCCGTTTTACTTACAGACGATATAAGATCACTTGCGTTTGATCGTAGTATAATACTTCATAACTTTGTGATCGATGGCGTGTACAAAATATTGTGTCACGTGCCATTTTTCGCCATTCCTGGTATAGAAGTTTTCGGATCATTTCTACATTGTTGGGAATTTGTCAAAATATCGCTAACCAAACGGTTGTTATTCGAATCTGAGAAGATTTTTATATTTTCTGCATAATTCGATCGTCATCTTGTACGGTATACCTGGGAAATCTTGAACATTTAGATTCGTTAAAGAATTAGTCAGAAAAGTGTTCTGCTTTAATCAGGGAAATTTCATGAAACCACATCGATAAAACCTCTCCGCTTAAAACGCTACCATTTTCAAACGAAACTACATTGACTTTTGTTTAACTGAGCTTTTAGACAAGTCCAAACTTGCGGAAATGATGATTTTATGTTTGAAAATCACGCTATTAGGACAGAATTGGGTTAAAAAAAATAGGTATGCTGGCTGTGACCGAAAAACAAAATACCACAATGATTTTTAAGAATCAAAACTTAGTAATCTTTTGATCGGAAAAATATGGGAGTTTTCTAGTCCAGAACAAAAAATTTCTCTCGATGGTCTTGTACATTCTATAATAGTAGTAATGCATTTTCATTTGGCTTAATCATCATAAACGTTCCAATCTAAATCCTGAACTTAAATTTTCTTGTATTTGAAATCAAATTCCAAATAGCATGCGCAGATTATTTAAAAATTCAGGATTTAGATCGGAACATATCTAAATATTATTCATATAATTCAAAAAACAGTTTTTTTTTATTGAGAGTTTTATTTTTTCATTTTTAAATATTTGATTCGAAATTCGGAACTATTGTAATTTTTTTTTTAATTTAATAAATCGCGGTCGGTTTCTTTCTGTTTTTAATCGATTTTCAAATATTTTATTTTTCTTTTTTTTTTTGTCAAGAGTGAAAGTGGATAATTTAGATAAAAAATGTAATTGTAATAATTGTTTCAATAATACAAACAAAAAAATTAATAATCAATAATTAAGAAAACAATAAAATATTATAAAATTAATTATTGGTTAATTATAAATAAATTGTTTATTTATTTAAGTGTTATTTATTATTTACCTGTGGACCATTCTCGTCAAGAAGGAGGAATCAGGGACGTCTCTTCAGAGGTGAAATCAATATCGGGGAGCGCCGCGCCCTCGGCAAGCAACTCATCGACGCCCCTTTAGCGGCCATGTATTATAAGTATTAACTACGGATAATTCGCCTCTGATATCCTTTACCAAAATATTATGTTCGTGCTTTAAGAATTTCTGTAACAAGTGAACCCTAAAATATTAGTCTAGATGATGTATTTTTAAATTTTACCACAATAAATCGCCTGAAATAATTCTCCCATCTCGACGATAGACAGGGCTGTCTTAAATATATTGACTTTTCACTAAAAAAACTAAAATTTAATATATATGTTCCATTTTTATACCATGTATATTTGAAAGTTTAGTTCCAAGTTTATAACGCTTAAAAATATTGATGTTTCGTTGAAACATTAAAAAGCACGGATATCAAATTGGAATAAATATAATTTAAGATATTAAGTAAAGCATCCCTTGCTGATATTATAAATGAATAGGTAAGAAATTGGTGGGCAGAACGTTTATGGAAGTTGAAAATTGAAACCGGTTTGGATAATTATAAATTTGATGCTGGTGAATCTCAAGAAAGTTCTGCATCAACGTGCAAATTCATTTAATGCAAGTGTAGTTAATGATCTAACTTAGTCCGATATGCTCATAAAAATTCTGCCCTTTTGTGGATAAAAACACAGAACCATCTTAAGTATGTTGGACCCCGGAGTGCAAAAACCAACCTGCGCCCGCCTTGCCAATAAAAAACAAAAACTAGATTATATTTCAGTTATTGAATTGAATTACTGTAGGAAATAAAGCATTTGACCGAGGAATCGACTCCTCGTCAGTAGATTTTTATGGGAGGCAATGTAAATTTTTTGCTTGAGTGTATTTAACAAAGTCATATTTATACGAACTTGTGCTTTTTCGATTTACCGCCATATTTTCAGACACCAAATTCTCTTTTATATAAAAAACTATTGTATTTTTATGAACATTTTTACTTAACTTCATCGTTTTCGAGACCTAAACATTTGAAAGAAAAGAAAGCGGATTTTCGTCGACAAACTCGTTATGGAGTAAAATAAAGATTATTTCTGGTCAAAAATTTAATTTGAAAGTATTTTTTGGCTCGTGACAATTTTTATCAAACCTAATCTGTTTCAACATATATAAGCATTTAAAAAAATAAAGTACAAATTTATATCGAAAATTCTACACTCGACCATGGTTGTGTTAATGTAAATTGATGACATCATATCTGATCGATTCCGGTAAAACTCAATGTATAAGGTAATTCTGACCAAAAAAATACAAAAATCCTATTTATTTGACGTTTAAACGATAATTAGTTTCTGAGATATCATCGGAAATTTATAACGAATAATGAATGTTTGTTGGGTAATTTGTAAAACTAATGGCACGTATTTCGTATGACGTATGTGATTATTACGTAAGACGATCATCTTCTCCTAAGTCTCTGTCCCCGGGTGATACTCATTTTCGGGTACGATGGTCCTGTGAGGAATCAATGTTTAAACATAGGGAATAACACTCATCATGAGCTTAATATTCTTTACGTCATAAAGTTCGAAAAATTGAATTTTGAATAAATTTGATTTTATATTAAAATATAATAAAAATATGAGCTAAATTATAATGATTTATAGAGAAATCTGTTGCTTACTACCCGTTGCTTGATACTTCGGTCCGAATGCACATTTATAATGTATTTAACAAAAGTCTGTAGATCAATGTGACATGACGGTACGTATGGTACGTACTTTGGTGGTCAAAAAGAATATTTTATCAATCTATATTTAATACAAGTCTGTATAAGTATCACATTGACACGTGACGTCATATGACGTATGATTAATTAAACAATTGAAGTTTTTTTAAAGTGAAACATGTATCCTGTAAGTACACGGAAAATTTTCTTAATAAATTACAATTTTTAACTTTTAATGCATTTTGACAGGGATTGGGAGATCAGTCTGGTGGATATTCTGGTGGGTATCCAGGACAACAACCTGGAAATTATTCCGCTGGTGGTTACGGTCAACCTGGCGGACAGGGAGGCTATGCTCCTGGAGGCCCGGGAGGTTATGGCGCCCCAGGCGGTCCCGGTTATGTTCAACCGGAAATTCAACAATGGTTCAATGCAGTAGATCGTGATCATTCAGGAAAAATTAATTCTGAAGAATTACAAGCGGCATTGGTCAATGGCCAAGGCAAAAATTTCTCTGATAGTGCATGTAAATTAATGATTGGTAAGTACAGGAAAAGTTATTAAAGAGCTTTATAAAATTCTCCAATTCTTAATACTTAGAAAATTCCTGATATGTCAGCATAGAAAGAAGACTGTTGTACCTTATCACCGACAATTTTGGGAAATTTTCGCGGTTTTATAATCCTTAAATATTAATACAAATGTAATAAAGTATATAAAATTTACATTTGAAAATGAAAGGCGTGTGCGGTTGCTATCTCTTTCCTTATCTAAGTTATCTAAGTTCCAGAAAGTCTGGAGATAGCGAAATTCATCTAATAATATGATCGAATTATAATACTGTATGATATTTTTGATGTTTTATAGACCTAGTTTTTCCATAAAAATTTAAAAATACATCCTTCAAATAATTTAAATTAAAATCTACACAGAGGTGTTGAATTTACCTGAATTTGAAACGAATAATCCAAAAATTTATTTACTGAATTTTGAAGGATTTATATTTATAGCGGAATTTAAGAGAAATTACACTATTTACCGATCCTAAAGGTGTGGCATTTTAATTTTTGAAAAATCGGAACAAAAATGACCAAACATAACTTCTTTTGTTTTTATTTTTGTTGGATTGTTCTTTAAAATTAAGATTAAAAATGTAACTTTTCGTCAGATATAAGCTCCCAAAAGACGAATATTTCGTCAAATATAAGCACCCAAAAGCATGTGTTTTGAACTTTCATTATTTTGTGATTGAAGAACGAGTCTCTAAACATGGTATCCATAAAGTTTATTTAGGTTCATTTCAGGAATAATAATTCACAAGAGGTGCACCGCAAATGGGTCCCTAGTACCTAAAACAAGGGCCTCTCGGTGAGTTCCTTTAGAACAACTTATCACTCGAAGGCAAGGCCTCTCCGGGTAAGAGAAACCCCACGGTTTCTCTGCCGGGATCTGTCTCAGGATTGATGGATTCAAGGCTACATATCCAAACATACTGAATTTGACGCATTGCAGATTTCTGCATGTGCAAATAATATGTATGGAGGTTTCATCGTCCTTCATACAGGCCTTACAAGTGGGATCATCAGAGATCCTAAAGTTATGAAAATGATAGTTCATCGATAATTTCCTGTCAAGAGTCCCACCACCCTTCCCAACTGGACTCTAGTAAGTTTCAGGCGAGCACAATCGAATGACCTAACTGTGGTTATACACAGTTGGGCTTGTCGCATGCCTTGCACAAAGTCCTAATCCTAATTGACTTGTGTGAATGGGGCGTTTGAGGCAACCCGTCTCGTGCTAACGAATGCAGTGGATTCGTTTGTTCCTTTTAATGCCTTAGTGGTCCGGTAACTAAAAAGTAAAACTCCTTAGTTTTACTGTGTTATTCAGTGGCAGCGATTCAACCCACTGTAACCTTTCGCGGTCTTTTCAGGAAAATTATTATAAGAATAGAATCGGAAAAAATACTTATTTTTTCTATTTTTACTTTACTAGGTATGTTTGATACCGATCACAGTGGTACAATCGATGTCAACGAATTTCAACAGTTATACAACTACGTTAATCAATGGATATCAGTTTTTCGAGCCTACGATCGAGATCAATCTGGCAGTATCGAAGAAGCAGAATTATCACAAGCATTAACACAGATGGGATTCCGTTTCTCACCACAATTTGTTAATTTCTTAATTAATAAATCGGATGCGGAAAGTCATACAAAAATTACTGTTGATCAATTTATTGTACTATGTGTACAAATACAACGATTTACAGAGGCATTTAGACAACGTGATTCAGAAAAGAGTGGAGTTATTTCGATTAGTTTTGAAGATTTTTTAACTGTGGCATTACAATGCTCATCCTAAAATATAGTATTTTTTTATTTAACGGCTGGATTTAAATTAAGCGGAGGGGGTAGGTGTAAAATTCATGTAAATGGGCTGTAATTTTGAAAGTTGATTATTAATATCTTGGAACAGGTCCGTGTGCAAGAATCATACAAAGGGGGAGGGGAGGAGGTTTATACTGTAGTTCATCATGTTTGATCATATTGCAATAAAAAATAAATGATATTACGTCAGAATGTGATATTCAGTCACTATTTTTCAAAAAGTTAATTCTGCGAAATGCAGAAAAAAACTCTGTGCGTATCGATCTCTACACCGCGATGAATATTGAGCGATGCTAAACCTTTTAGCCAATCTTCAGACATTGTTGGTTTAAGGTATGATTTGCGACGATACAAAGTTGAACAGAAGACATTCGTCGCTGTTGTCACAGGAAAAACTGCCAGAACGCGAAGCATTTGGTAGACATTTGGAAGCACTTCTTGATTGCAAATATCGAATGCTTCGAGTGAATTTTTGACATCTTGTGCGACAATGAGTTGAAATCATCGTGCAAAATTGAAGAGTATGGTTCAAAAATCGGTCCTGTAAATGTTTTCAAATTTATGAGGAGAGATTCTCAATGACCCACACAACCCCCTCCCTTGCGCATGGGCCTGTTTTGAAAGAAGTTAACACGTGCTTCATGGAACTTACGAGATTTTCATTTGCTTATCTTCATACACGGTAAAATTGCTTATAAACTACTAAACTAAAACTGACCGATCCTGCATTTAAAAAAAATTAGCGTAAAAGGTAATATCAAGAATCTACCTCTTTAAGAATCCAATTTAGATCCAACTTTAATTATTATTTGACCAAAAAAAAAAAAAGATATGCATTATTATTTTGTAAAAATTACCTCAAAACTCAAATATTTTTGTTTACTATATTTAGGATAATGTTTGTTTTTTTTTTAAAGAAATATAATTTTTTGACACTTGGCTTCATTTAAAAGTTTAAGATTTTTCACTTTATCAAAAAAAAATTTAAGAAATATTTTTGAAATAAATAAATTTATTATTTATTGTACATAATTTTGTTTTATTTCTTCCTAATAAAGAGTTCCTAACTTTCAAAAATCCTACTTAAAACAAATAAAAGTAATTTTAAACTTATTCATAGAAACCACGTCAGAGGTAATTACAAATTTTTGTTGGTATGAATCAGATTTATGTTTAAAAATTCTGGTTTTTCTATAGTATATTAAATATTTCTTTGGAAGAATAGACCTATGTCGATCATCAAGCGTGTTCGTCGAGACAAAAGGGGAACAAAAAATTACATCGTTCAGCGTGACGCATTTCATGAATGATTTATTTTCATCAAATTCGATCATTTTTTAATATTTTGTAGTTCTGATCAGAACTTTCTCCATATATTTCATAGAATCTACAAAAAACCGTTATTTTCTTAGCTTTCTCTGAATTTCGAAAATCAATTTACATATTGTGTCAATTAATTTCCATTTTTTTAGATTTAGATAATAAATAAAGAAATTTCAAGGTGAAATATTATAAAAATTAATTTTTCTCGTCTTACAAATTTTTCTTTATCCAAATATGGAAATAAAAGATATTTAAAAATTAAAGAGTCTAGTGTATGATCGTCACATGACCTCCATATTCAATTTATTAGGGGAGTCTTAAAAAGAAATGAGCCGGGAGGTAGCGTTGCATTTTAGGAAGTGTTATTACGGCTATCGATTGCCATCTTTTTCAATAGATCTCGAATGACTAATAAGTGAACCAAGCTTCAGCTGGTGGATGTGAAATTGAAAGCAAAAAAATTAAGTAATAGTATATGCCGACTGAAACGTTTTTCATAAATAGTTTGTATTTTCAAAAAATAGCCAGCTGTATCGAGGAGGGGGGGAGGGGCTATGCTACAGCTGTTCTCATAAACTTGTAAAAAAGTCATAAAATAAAGTTATGGTAGTCTAGCAACCTGTTAAGCATATAAATGATATTATAATTATTATAATTGGTACCATCTATTACCAAAAGCGAGTCCAATTATTATTAAAATTTGTAGTGCTGATTATGATAATGAATGCAACCACTATTAAAAATTACTTTTTTTTACCACTTTTGCGACGTCCCACATTGACCGCTATTTGAGCAACTGACGGTCGGTTCACTTTTTGGTCATGTAAGATTAACTATCAAAGACAACATCAGCAGGTTTATTATGAACTATGTATTTACAACGCTACCTCCCTGATTATTTGCTAAAATCTTCATTCATGTTATTTCCAAACTATATAGAAATGCACAGCGAGTCTGGTACAAAATATTTGATTTTTAAATTTTTACCCATCTATACTGGCTGAGCCATCTGATCTGTGACCTCAACAGCCTGTAGGTCTTGCAGTCAGTTAAAGACAAAAAATACAAATCTATTCTCAGTTTTCAAAAATTTTTTTTTTTTCAAAAATTTAATGAATGTTTTTTTTCTTTATCTTGTTTTCATTTCGTGTGAAAACTTAAAATCACTGTACCTCCATATGGAAATGTAGTTTGTATATAGAGGTATACAGATAATTTGTATATTTGATAAGAATAAAATCGAATATCTGAATTACGAATACAGTGAGTCATTCAAAGTATTCAACATCGATGTAAACAATAATCACATTCATGATTCAATTTGTTACACCCAAAAGTCATATCTGTGATATTGAAAAGTATCAAATCGATGACTAATAAACTTGAAAGGCTTCTATTGACTCAAAAAACTCAATTATTTTAAGTGAATATCTTTTGAACGAAAGTGTTTTCAATTGTGCATTAGTAAATCAGTGATTTTATTTGTGTGTGAAATAAGAAAAAAATTATTTGTATGTCAAAATGTCAGATCAATTCGGTCAAATGTCATTAAAATGGGATCCGAAAAATTTAGAAATTCGTACAATGTCTGTAGAGAAAACTTTAGAACCGTTGGTGTTACAAGTAACAACGCTCGTGAATTGTAAAGGACCAAGCAAAAAGAAAAAGGGTAAATCGAAAAGGGCCAATGCACTTGTTGGAACTGTTGAGAAAGCAACCCAAAATTTTATTGAGAAAGGTGAACAAATTGCATATGAAAATCCCGATATTACTCAAGAAATGTTAGCGGCTGTTGAAGAAGTTCGTAAGACAGGTAAGATCCTTTTTTTTAATCATATTCTGGTGATCGGTGTTATGATTTGTAGCCTAATTACCTACTTAACTCAAACATGTTCGATTTAGCCATAATTTGTATACAACGTTGCTTAAAATTACTATCAAATTTTCACATTTTTGAACATCGATGTTTATGAAAATTAAGTGGGATCTAAAATTTTAGGTTGAGGCTATTTGGACACTATCGTGTATTTAGCGTGAGTCTCACGTTAAGATTATTTGGAGTAGATGATTAGCGTGAACAGCATACGCTATTCTGCTAAGTTTTTTTGAGCTTTTCTGAGATTTTCTGTGGATCAGTGAATGAATATAATCACAAGGCTAACCAAAAAGACAAAAAAACCACGTATCCGTGCTAACTCGACCCCATTAAAGAAATAGCCAACCCGTTGACCAGTAAATGAACTCAATCACAGGGAAAAACTATTAATTTTTCACTAGCTCCGACTTCGTAATCTACGTAAAAAATGCTTTAATTTAGTTTTTACCTGACGTTCTTTAAAAGTCGCTAAAGATAGCGTTAACGTTAGATAATTATTAGATAAATGATAGTGTCCGAATAGCCTTACTGAAATTTTTTACCTTTTATTTTATCGCTGTATCTCATAACAATTTATCGTCAAAATTTTTTCTAGAAAACCATAATTGAATGATAAACAGAACTATCAAAAACAAAATCAAAATTCCAGAAGTATTTCAAAAGTATTTTCAAGAAATTTTCTTCGTTTTTCGAGATAATATCACTAGTTGAAACTATCTGCAAATTTTCAACTCTCTATCTTTTATAGTTTTGGAGAAAATAGACACCATAGTTTTCTTCTAATTTGCGCCCTCACGGGTAAACCATGAAATTTTCGAAAAAATATTTCAAATAAAAGTTGTATTTTTTTTATAAGGGAAATTTTTTACATTTAAACTTTTGCTCTATCTCTAATGGTTTACAAGATAGAATATTCATAAAACCAATCCAAGATCCAATGGAACTATGTTGCTTATTTACGAACTAAAACTCGCTTTTTAGGTTCTAAGCACGCTATAAAAATTTCAGGTTGATATCTCTTTTCATTTTTGAGTTATCGTGTTGACGGACGGACAAACGAAACCTAAACCAAAATTTTGAAATATTTCTAAGCGTAACTTGGGACTAAAATTAGTATGCCTTAATATTTATCTTGGAGTGGTAGCTGTGAGTAGTATTGTATATTATAATTATAATATACACTTTAATTCTCCTGCGCTTCCATTTTTAGAATGTAGTCAATCAAGAATGTAGTATATGGATAAAAGATCTTAAATCATCTCGAAACTTGAAATATGGCTAGCTTTTTTTTTTAACTATGTAGAAATTGAGATTGAATAATAAAAATGTGGATAATTATTTACTAAACTCGTTTGTATTTGTTTAGGGGATGCAATGAGTTTGGCAGCTCGAGAATTTTCCGAAGACCCATGCTCTTCCTTAAAACGTGGCAACATGGTTCGTGCCGCTAGAAATTTACTATCAGCTGTAACACGTCTCCTAATCTTAGCCGATATGGTTGATGTACATCTATTATTAAAGTCACTACGTGTTGTTGAAGACGATCTAGAAAAATTAAAGAACGTATCAAGTCAATCAGAATTGGAGCATAATATTGAAGCATTTAACCGTAATGCAAATGAATTAATCAATCAAGCAGCAAAACGTCAATTAGAATTAAAAGATCCACAATTACGGGACGATTTAGCTGCGGCTCGTGCAGTTCTCAAGAAACATTCCACAATGCTTTTAACCGCATCCAAAGTTTATGTTCGTCATCCTGAATTAGCGGCGGCTAAAGCAAATCGTGATTACGTATACAAACAGGTATGCGAAGCTGTGAATACAATCAGTGATGTGGCCCAAGGTAAAAGTTCACAGCTTACACAAAATCCATACGATGGACCTGGTGAACTAGCGGCTGCTTTGGATGATTTCGATGAACATATGATCATGGATCCGTTAGCATACAATGAAATCCGAACACGACCATCGTTAGAAGAACGATTAGAAAGTATTATAAGTGGAGCTGCTCTAATGGCAGATTCATCGTGTACACGTGATGAACGTCGAGAACGTATTGTGGCCGAATGTAATGCAGTACGACAAGCTTTGCAAGATTTGCTATCTGAGTATATGTCGAATGTTGGGCAAAAAGAACAAAGTGATGGATTGGAACGAGCTATCGATCAAATGTGTCGAAAAACTCGAGATCTTCGTCGTCAATTACGCAAAGCAGTTGTTGATCATGTATCTGATAGTTTCTTAGAAACAAACGCACCATTAGAAGTATTAATTCAAGCGGCAAGAAATGGTAACGAAAAAGAGGTCGAAGAATGTGCAATTATTTTTACTGAGCATGCAAATAAACTCGTGGAAGTTGCTAATCTTGTCTGCAGCATGTCGAATAATGAAGATGGCGTTAAAATGGTACGCTACGCAGCCGCACAAATTGAAACACTTTGTCCACAGGTGATTAACGCTGCAAGAATTTTAGCTGCACGTCCTCGGAGCAAAGTTGCTCAGGATAATATGGATGTCTTCCACAAGACATGGGAGAAACAAGTTCGAATTCTAACTGAAGCTGTTGATGATATCACGACAATTGACGATTTCTTGGCCGTTTCCGAGAATCATATTTTGGAAGATGTCAATAAATGCGTATTAGCCTTACAAGAAGGAGACGCCGATACTTTGGAGCGTACTGCCGGAGCAATTCGTGGTAGATCAGATCGCGTTTGTACGGTGGTTGGAGCGGAAATGAATAACTATGAACCGTGTATCTATACAAATCGTGTTTTGGAAGCGGTTAAAGTGTTGCATGATCAAGTTATGCCGAAATTTGGACAACGTGTTAAAATTGCTGTCGGAGCGTTGTCTAGTAATCCACCACAAGAGGTTGATGAGAATGATTTTATTGATGCATCGCGATTAGTTTATGATGGTGTTCGTGAAATTCGTCGTGCTGTCCTCATGAATCGTGCCGATGATGATTTAGATCCAGAAGATGTCGAATTGGATGAGAACTATACTTTGGAAACAAGGAGTAAATGTATGTATCATATTTTTTTGTTTTTTCATGTGAATAAATTTTTGAAATTGTATTCATTTCCCTTTCAGCGAGTGCACAAACTGGAGACCAACATGGAGTTGACGAATATCCAGACATCAGTGGAATTACTACAGCCAGAGTAAGTATTGTGCATTTTAAAATTATTTTGATTAAGGTAGTACGAGCACCAAGGCAATTTTAGATTTGAGGCTGAAATTATTTGTACCTTATTTTCAACTTTGATGATGAATTTTATTATAACTTCATGATTGTAAACGAAAAATAAGAATACAAATTTTCGATATCTGCCTTGGTTTTCGAAATATCGAAAGCTAAATAATTAAATGAAATTTTGAATTTTCAAATGATTCAAGGAACTAAAACTGTCATTAGGAGGGGGGGGGGTTATCTTATTATCTAAGAAATCCCTCTTACCGAAGCTTGTGAATCTTTTTACTACAATGGCGACTGCCGAAAAGGCTCAAATTGAGCATGGAGAAAATGAGGTTTACTTTTACAAAGCAAAAAGTTTTCTTTCCTGAAAGTAAGAGTTTTTTTAAAATATTACATTTTAAATTTATATTTTTATGTTTCCAGGAAGCCATGCGTAAAATGCCCGAAGAAGATAAACAAAAGATTGCCCAACAAGTGGAATTCTTCCGTAGTGAAAAACTTAAATTCGATCGTGAAGTTGCAAAATGGGACGATGCCGGTAACGATATCATTGTTTTGGCCAAACATATGTGCATGATTATGATGGAAATGACTGACTTCACGCGTGGCCGTGGTCCTCTGAAAACTACAATGGATGTAATCAATGCAGCTAAGAAAATCTCCGAGGCTGGTACAAAACTCGATAAATTAACACGTCAAATTGCTGATCAATGTCCTGAGAGTTCTACGAAAAAGGATTTATTGGCTTATTTACAACGAATTGCACTTTACTGTCATCAAATGAATATTACATCAAAGGTCAAAGCTGATGTTCAAAATATTAGTGGGGAGTTGATTGTTTCTGGGGTAAGTCACAATTTTAAACTCTGTGTATATGAAATATAAATCAAGTCTTGACCCTAAGTTTCTAAGCTGGGACATTTAACTGTGTCTAATTGAAGCTCACTAGAACACAATTGAGAAGGGTGGTGAGACTTTTGGCAGCACACTGTCGATTAAACCACCTTCATAATTTGGAAATCTCTGATGATCGTACATGTAAGGCTTGTATGGAGAACGATGAAGTTTCCGTAGTCACCTGCAGAGTGTCAGGTATGGAATGTTTGGGTCCGAAAACTTGGATCCATCAATCCTTGGAGAAATCCCTTCCGGAGAAGCTGTGGATTTTCTGCGCGGCGTATTGGCTTGACAGAATCCTATAGTTATATACGCTTAAAATCGCACATCTTATCCGGAGACATCTCGCCTTCCTTCAGGTGACAGTTTGTTCTCAAGGAAGGGACACCGGATCGTAATATTGTTATTCACAGCCTCCTGTACTTTAACCTTACACCTCCCCCTCTTATAACTTTTTATAAATATAAATTTTTGTATTCTTTACAGTTGGACAGTGCAACCTCGTTAATTCAAGCAGCTAAAAATTTAATGAATGCAGTCGTCCTCACTGTAAAATCATCTTATGTAGCTTCAACAAAATACACTCGACAAGGAACCATTTCTGTAAGTTTTACAAACTTATTTTATTTTTAAAACAAATCGATTTTCTAAAATTCATTTTGTTTTTTCAGTCCCCAATTGTTGTATGGAAAATGAAGGCACCCGAAAAGAAACCATTGGTACGACCTGAACGACCCGAAGAAGTGCGCGCTAAAGTACGAAAAGGTTCACAAAAGAAAGTGCAAAATCCTATACATGCATTATCGGAATTCCAAAGCCCAACTGAATCAGTTTAGGAGTAAAAAAAGAGAGAAACAAACCATTTATTTAATTACCAAAATTTTATATTATTTTTAATTAAAATTAAAATGACTCACTCTTGTAGAAATTAATTAATTAATATATATTTTAGACGTAGAGCCAGTATGAAAAATTAAAATTTATGCTAACCTGTCGCAAAGTCACGATCACGTGTAAATCTCGATCAGAGTGAGCTAACACGATCAAAACTTTGCAACAGGTAAGCTTAAATTTTTTTTTTAGTGCTGGCTTTTGGTCCATTTAGTTAATAATTTTCATGCGAAAAAGCTTCACGTTTTTACGCGTAAATATTTATTCACTTTAAAAAGAATTAAAGTGGGACTTAAGTTGAAAATATGGCTAAATCATTTTTATTAAAGCACTTCCATATAATTATGTGGACGATTGGGTTCGACTTTTAGTGTAATTCATCTTTTGATCTTCCTAAACCTAATTTAACTGTTCGAGGTTTGCTCGTGAGTTAATCTATGATTTCGTCTCACCCAGGTGTAACATCGAGAGTGATTGAAATGCCTTAATTTTAATTTTAAGGATTTCTTTACAAATCACTTGAAGACCTGGCTTAATCAGTGTTACAATGAATAAAACCTAATCCAACTTTTCGAGGTTTTCTCGTGAGTGATCTATGATTTCGTCTCAAACAGGTGTAACTCCGAGAATGATCTAAATGGCATACTTTCAATTCTAATCATTTAAGTCATTTGTAGATCAAAATTCCACCTGGTTTTGTAAGTAAGTTTTTCTCCTGTTTGTATCAAAATGATTTCGATCTTTTAAGGTCTTAGTCATATTTAATCTTCGCACAAACGATTTAAATTCATTTTGATCTCGGTAATGGAAAGAAACACAGAATACAGAAAAAAGCCATTTTCGAAGATAACTAAAATATGAATTACACTAGAAAACGTCTTGCATTGGTGGTAACAGGATGTTCCAGGGGAAATATATTTAGTTGTGAGATTATGAACTCTTCTGGAATATTCCATAAATTCAGACTGGTTCTTGAGAGCTCATTTAATATGCACTTTTCGAATTTATTTGCTAAAGCTTTAATTATTTAATGACAATAAGCAAGGGAGCTATATATTTACATAGCAATATTTTCAAATTATAAGGCAATAAATTTTTTGTTGCTTTTAGCTTATCTGTTCGATCGAAGCTTTAACACTCCCTTGCTATAGAACACTTCATTTAAAGCGCTCTCTCTGCATTTTCGAAATTCTAGCCATTAAAACAAAATTTTTTTATTCGTTGAGACTGATTTTAAAATTAAGACAATTTTGCTTTGATCATCTAATTCTTAAAATTAAGCTTCGATCGAACATTTAAATTCCGCCATTAGTAATTCTATACAGTTAAACTTGACGAAGTTATATTATTCGGCTCTTAACTTTGGAATCATTTCTGGGTTAGTTTAGCCAATAAATTATGGTCGACATTAAAGGCACTGTCGACATGGCCGACAATTAAATGATGAAGTACACTTTATTGGATTAAGTTGGCCTAAACTGAAAAATATCGCGTAGTCAATTGCCTGTCACGACATATCGCTTCTCTTGACGAATTTTTAAAACTTGCTTAATTATGACTAAGCATTCAATTTGAAAGCTCGCCCTTTTTGTTACCAGCATGAGCAACGCAAAGTAGTGGTAATTTGTTTATCAGTATATGTCTGTTATTATGTGGCACATTAGAGGCCAAACGCGTTGGTCGATTTTGATTATTTGAAAATTCAATATGGCGACCACCAGACGCCATATTGTGAAATTGTAAATGTGTTCCTATGTGGCACACTAGAGATCAAAAGGGACGACCGATTATGATGGCTCTGACGTCAATCGATTTATATTAATCTAACGAATGTTACTGAAGATATGGCAGTAATGAAAATTCAATATGGCGACCACCAGACGCCATATTTTGAAAATGTAAGTGTGTTCCTATGTGACACACTAGAGACCAAACGCGTCGGCCGATTTTGATGATTCTGACGTCTATCGATTTTTCTTAACCTTGCGAGTGCTACTGAAGATATGGCAATTATGAAAATTTAATATAGCTACCACCAGGCGCCATATTGTGAAAAAAAAATGAGTTTTGGCGAACTATGCCAAGTGGGGTATCGTTGAATAGGTATTTGAAAATCCTAACCAAAAAGGGTAAAATAAAAAAAGTTATTTAAAAAATCAAAAATCCCGACTGAGTAAATATAAACTGAAAGAAAAAAAAAACAAGTACAGCAGTTTACATAGCGGGATCCATTATTGTGAAAATTCGATGAAACCATTATTGTGAAAATCCGGTGTAGATTTTAATGGGTCCCGTCCCGCTATGTCGCTATGTAAACTGCTGGACTTGTTTTTTTTTCTTTCCAGTTTATTCAGTCGGGTTTTTTGATTTTTTAAATAAAATTTTTGAGCCGATAACTAACTTAAACAAATTTGACTGTTATTAAATTTATACTTTCCATTAATTCTTGGTAGTATCTTGGGGTTAGTAAATCTGACCCCTAAAATTATGACCTAAGATCCTATAGATATGCTTAAAAAGGCATATTTCTTAAATTTTGACTTAAAAAAATAGAATTAGCAATTAATTGATCCAAATTATTATATTTCCCAAAAAGTTCAATTTTTGGAAAACACTATTCCAAAATAAGTGATACAAAAAACATTTTGCTAACACAAAAAACGCGCGGAGAAATTCTACTAAAAAAAAAATAATTAAACCAAGTACAATAAAATAATTTTATAAAAAAAAAATTATCTCAGGCCCCTTTAAGAAAAGTTAAATGTTTAGCTAATATTAAATTTGTGGTCTTGCTCAATTATGACAAAAGTATTAATTTTTCTGCGATAACACAATCGATTTTTTCCTCTTTTATAGTTTTTTAAAATAGTGAGAAATAAGGTCTGTTTAACTAATAGAGAACCTTTAATGAGAGTTAAAACAAACGTATCATTTCTTAGGCAAATACATGAACCTTACCTAAGTAGGGGCAACGGACAAAGTCGATGATTTCAGGAGTCTTTGGAGGAATAACAATTTTCCGAATAATCCATCGCTTTTGTTTATGATCCATGTAATCTTATAAAATCGAACGGTGCGGTCTATGATTATTCAGTTCTGGTAAGAATAGAGGATTCAAGATGCCAATATCTGATTGGGAACTTTCATGGCAAAGTATACGTAGTGATCCATAAAAATAGGATAAATATGGCGCAGAACAACATTTTTTTTTCGCCAGATTATCTCAATGGGAGAAATGAATTGGAAGGCCTGTACATGTGTTATAACTCTTTTTAGAGGATCTTTAACTCGATTTTAAGAGTGATATAACGGATTTGTTACAATTAAATTAAAAAAAAATTATGATGCCAAAATTATTCCAAGCAATTCACTTTTATAAAAAGAAATGAAAATTCACACAAAATTTTGAACTAATCAATTGCATTTTAGAGGTATTCTTCGATAGTAAATAGCTAATAATGAATTCGTATTCAAGTATTTATACAATTTTAAGCTACAATTTTTGTATTTTGTAAAACACTTTCTTATAAAAAACAAAACTTTTTCCTACGTATCAAAAAACAAAAAAAAAAAAAAACAAAAAAAACAAGTATTCTATACCAAAATCTTATTTAAAAAAAAAATTGTATTTATTACGTTTGTAATTTCCCATTTTTTTAATTTTTAAATAAATTTATTGTCAAAATACAACTTTTGTTTGATTTTCTTTATTTTCACATCAATGTGCAACTAATATTTGAATATATCAATTATATTCCATAAAAATGCGTGAATTTTAACTTTGGAATCGTTTCAAGGAGTCTAAATGGCTGAGCGGTCTAAGGCGTTAGTCTTCGACCGTTTGAGTACTTAGACTTAGGTTGCGGGTTCGAATCCAGACAGCGGCAGTGTGAACAATTATAATTAATTCCACTTACATCATAAATGTAATTGCAAAAATTAATGTAAATTAATAAATAAAGATTAACAAATAATGATGTGGATGGCCTCTGTGATAAGGCGAATGTCGTAAAAACGGAGGTTAAACTCCATTATTATTTATTTATTTATTAATCGTTTCAAGGTAAGTTTAGCCAATAAATTATAGTCGAAAATTAAAGGAACTAATGACGAAGTACAGTTTACTGAATTAAGTTGGCCTGAATTGAAAAACATCGCGTAGTCAATTACCTGTCGCGACATGACGAATTTTTAAAACTTTCTAAATTATGACTAAGAATTCAATTTGAAAACTCGCCCTTTTTGTAACCCGACTGAGCAATGCAAAGCAGTGATAATGTCTTTATCAGTCTATGTCTCTTCCTATGTGGCACACTAGAAGCCAAATGCGTCCGTCGATTTTGACAAACTAAATGGCAATAATGAAAATTTTATATAGCGACCACCAGATGCCTTATTGTGAAAAGAAAAAAATGAATTTTGGCGAACTATGTCAAGTGTTAAAATATTTTTTTTCGAAAAACGTTAACTTTCGGAGGAAATGCGAGTTAAAAAGTCAATATTGCATTTAATAAAAAGAAAAGACGAAAAAACTATGGAAAAATGCTTAAATCAAAAGTTGTCAAGGGAAATGGAGGACATTTGCCTGTGTTCATGACTTTAACCTACAATTATCGACCTACAAGTTGCTCATTTACGAGCTTAGTCTAAATTTTTACGTCCTGACCACGCTATAAAAATTTAAACTTGATATCTCTTTTCATCTTTGAGTTATCGTGTCCACAGACGGACAAAAAAACAACCGGAATCCCTTATCAATATTTTCAAGCATTGCAAACTTGGGACTAAACTTAGTATACCTTGATTTATATTAAATTTATACAGGGTATAAATATGTAAAAATATATCAAGAAAATTTTCGTATTCCGGTGATAAAAGATCTACACGGAAAGTGTCAATGATTTCAATTGTAAAAATCTTGTTTGATTACCAGTTTATAAAAATTTGCATTTTCATTTTATTAATATAAATAAATGTTTCTTATTCCGGTGATAAAAGATCCACTCGGAAAGTGTGAATTATTTCAAAAATAAATAAAAATAAGATTACTTAATCCAACCATAAAAAAAATTTGGAAGGCTATAGTAGATGTGTAATCGCCTCTTAATTGTTTTTGAGGCTCCTGAAATAGTGGCTTAAAGATTGAGTGTCTATGGAACAGAAAATCATGGTAATATACACAGAAAGACTTAGGAAATTATTTCGTAAGAAAAAATTATATTTATTTAAAATTTATTCACAAGAAATTTTCCTAAAAAAATTATTGGCGTACGAAAAATGGTAAAACATCAATTGGAGCTGGATAATCCTTAAGAGTACGTCCTCCTTCATAAACACTTCCATTGTTTCCATCCTTCCACTTTCCACTTGGTAAATAAACATCTCGCTTCACTGCACCTTCAACAACAACTGGAGCTGCTAAAATTTTATCACCTAACAAAAATTCTAGAAAAGAATTGAGCAATTAAAATAACATTCTTTTTAAAATTTTAAGTACCATCAACTTACGATCACTTATTCGGTATGTCTGAGGGTCTTCTGGGGCTACCCACCATACAGGTGCGTTTAGTGGGATACCTTCTTTAATAGCTGTCTTTGCTTCTTCAATAATCACTGGTGTGTATTCAGCGTGTAATTTCACGAATTTCTGGGAAATTCCCAATACCTAGAAAATGGAGAAATTAATCGGCGATGTCTTTTGGAACTGTCATAAGCAGGATTTAACACCTTGGAGGGATAAAAACTAACTCCAACAATTACCATATTTTAGTTTCAGTTTCAAGGTGAAAAAAACTTACATCAATCTTTTCTTCTTTAAAATCCCAAGGGACCAACGAAAATTGGACACTTGGCATAAAAGTATTAGCTTGTAGCCATCGAATAAACAATTCACCAGTAATTGTATCACCTTTATACAAGTTTCCACCAACCATATCAGGTAACACTAATGGATATCCAGCTAAATTCATTTGTAACAACGTCGTAATCAAAGTGCGTAAACCGTTTTCGAAGCCCCAACGAGTATCTTTATCCACAATACGTACAAATATTGGCAACTCTTGTGATTTGTAACCGGATCGTACTTCTATTAAATCCCCAAATTGAGCGCATGTTTTTACATATTCAGTGGTGAACGCATTTGGTACTTTAAGCAAAGTATCATTTTTTCCTCCAAATAGAACTGGAATCTAAAAATAAATGTGCATAAAAATTTTAAATGGTGTTTTAACTCCAGAAATTTTGAACTTAGAATGGAAATTATATGATTTCAAATTGTTGCAATGCTGGAGAAACACCATCGGAAGCTAAGACAGATATACAAAGGATGGCACCAGGAGTGCTAATTTTATCTCCCGATTTCTCGGAACTTTGAGGTGGTAACCCTAAGGGGAGCACAAGCCAACCAACCAATTTTGTATTAAATGTATTTTCAACGCGATGCAGAACTTACTTGAGGAGTCCAGCTGGATTCACCAGCATCAAATTTATAACTATCCAAACCGGTTTCATTTTTCAACTTCCATAAACGTTCTGCCCACCAATTTCTTGCCTCTTCATTTGTAAAATCAACAATGGATGCTTCTCTTTTACCACTATTCCACCATTGTGTTTCAACTTCTCCTTGTTCATTTTTCACTAAATATCCTTTCTTTTTTGCGTCCGAAAAATATGGCTCACAATTTGTGTTGATAAATGGATGGACCCAAAGTGTTACACGAAAACCTTGATCATGTAATTTTTTCACAACAGCTTTTGGATCATTGAATTTCGATTTACGGAATTCTAATGCACCGTAGCATATTTCCCAGTCGTCGTCCAATTCGAATTGTCCTGTGAAGTTGTTTGCAAGAATCTCTTTGGCAAATGTATCAACGACTGTGGTGTTCACGTCACGTTTGAATTTCGCCCAAGTGGACCAAATTGGTTCTTCAAACATTTTTGCATTTGGTATTCCAGTTGGTTTACCGAAGAATGTTTTCACAGCATGTTTGTGAGCCTCTTTTAAGTTTTCTTTCACAACAATGTCATAGATGAGTGTTAAATTTTTCCGTTGAATGTAAGGTCCATCGATTTTAGCTGTGAAACACACTTGATCGTTTTCATCGTGATTTCGATGTTGTGTTACAAATAACGGTGTTTCGGGATCGATGTAAATATAAGTACCAGTTTCGGATAGCCAATATGGCTCGATAACAGCGCAATTTCCATCTTCCTTTGTAACATAAGCAAAATTGTCAAGTTTGATCTCATCAAGTGGCCAATATTGTTCTTTTTGTTCCGGACCACCAAACCAACTGTGATTTTTCAAGTAAACACAGTCTGATAATGTTAAATTAGTTGGATCTGATAGAACTGTCCATTCAATACGAGTGTGATCCTTGTCTATTTCTGTGATGTTAATAAATATTTTATCGAAATCCCAACAATTATCTCCACATTTTTTTACGTCGTCAAAGTTAACACCTCCAGCAATATCAATTTTAAATACTTCTACATCGCCTGTGGGAATTATAAAGGGTCACTTTAGTTTTGCAGTTAATCAATCAAAAAATAACTCAGACAAAAGTTACAGAGTTTGTTGGGAAGGGGGGGCATCATTTTCTAACATCAGATTGGACCTAGTTATCTGGATTGCAATTTTAACATTTTTTCGAAAATCGTTAAATTTCGAAGGAAATTGACTCTATCTACATAAAAATGCTTTAGCCAATAGTTGTGAAGGTCAATAGAGGACATTTGCCTGTGTCCGAGACTTTGACCTAAAATTCTAGTTTCAAGGTCATTTGACCTTTATCTTGAAAATTTACCCGGGCTTAAAAGTTATTAACACAGGCGAATAACCTTTACTATCCTTGATAACTATTCTCTAAAAAATTTTTCTTCAGCTAGCATATTTTTTTTTTTATTTAATAAAAAAGAAGAACTAGGCCTAATCTGATGCTAGAGCATGATGTCCCCAATCAAGTTATTTTTTGATTGGTTAATTACAAAAAGCGGTATTAGCCACAATAATATTATTAATATAAATAGTATTTTTTGTTTGTTTAATTCCCACCAATTAGTTTTGGAGAAATCTATGAATTTAAATGAAAACATATGATCTATCTACTGTTTTACCATAAAATCAATGTTAAATATGTCTAGGTACTTTTGAAACCATTTATTTATTTAAATAATCGAGTATCCTACCTAAAATTTTCTGAATTAATTTACACTTAGTCAAACTTCATATAAAAAAAAGCCTTTTAGCCAAAATAGACCTGGCGCTCGTGCATCCTTAAAATATGAAAATATGCCTAGCTTAATATTATCAGTGAATTATTACAGAGAATATTTAAAAAGTTGTATCTTGATAATTTATGTATTATGAAAATAAAAAATTAAATTTTACTTACCTCGCCAAATTGAATAATCGATTGATTTACTTTTTGGAGTTCGTTTAACTTCAGTTTTATAGGTAATAGAAGATTCAGCTGGATGTGAATTTAACTCTCCAAAAACATTGAAAACTGCAGCAAAAATAGATTAATAAATTATAATTTGCAAGTGAAAACAAACAATTGAGTGAGTTAATTGTTGAAATACCATGTATTGACAGTGTTGATGACCCTATCACATACATAACTGATATTCTCATATAATACATACTATACAATTTGCGTCTAATTGGCGCCCTCAAGGGTAAACATGATTACGAAAAAAGGTTTCAAACAAAAGTTGTTTATTTTTTTCATAAGGAACATTTTTTACATTTAAAATTTTATCCAACACATTTAAACTATGTGTTCTATCTCTAACGGTTTACAAGATGGGTCCTACGGACAAAAGACCCAATTGACGTAAATTGCTCATTTACGAACTCGACCTCACTTTTTACGTCCTGAGTACGCTGTAAAAATTTCAATTTTTTATCTTTTTTCGTTTTTGAGTTATCGTGTTGACAGATAGACGGACAGAAAACCGAAAATGGACTAATTACGTGATTTTATAAAAACCAAAACCAAAATTTTGTTTTAAGCGTTACAAACTTGGGACTAAACTTAGTATACCTTGTTTATAAATATGTTTTAATTGTACTTACAAATAACACAGATAGAAAATTTGAGCAACATTTTTCTAAGAAAATGTTTTAATACTTGAAAGAAGTTTAAAATAATATGTGAATGCACATCTGGGAAAACAAATTTATATAATTTTGGATTATTTTTTATTATAATATTATTGGTTTATTTGTTATAATAACAACATTTCCATTATTTAATCAGGTGCGCTTAGAAGGCTTAGATATTTATATATCCTTTTTTTTTTCATTATGAATCATTTCCTAAATTTGTTAGAAAAAATTTCACATTGGCGTCTGGTCACAATATTCAATATAAATATGTGAAATTGGTTCAACTATATAAATACTACATGTGAACTTTATGGATGCTTAGGGATGTCAGAGTTCAAAAAGGTAAAACTTTTTGTTCTTAATTACTTCTTACGCAGGATACGAGTTTCGTAGGAAGTAAAATCAGGATGAGTAGACGCAGTGTTTCTGAAGGTATTTTTAGGTCGCTGATTACGAATATGCACTTAAATTTTACTTAAAGTTGAGCAAAAAAAAATTATCAATTCAATTGTTTAATTCCCTGTTACTCGGAAACTATCAACTATAGAATTGTAGCCATAGGCGTCACCAAGGGCAGGTAGGAGCAGCTGCGTAGGAAAAAAGGAATAGAGCAAAATAAATTTTTAGGTAGTAACACATGGGTATGGAGGTTAGCGGGCCATGCTCGAGCATCAGGCCTCGAAGCAACACCTAGCCAAAAAGACCCTTGTACTCTATCCCCGCTACGCTTTTCAGTGGCTACTATAACCAACTGATGTACTGAAACCCAGGATCTACCTAGCGCTGAGTTTCCTAATTTCTTCTGGTTCGACTATGGCCGGATCAAACCATTTCCTTCGCTGCTGTATGAGCGTCGGGCAGTAACAGAGAAAGTGGATCGATGTTTCTTCTGAATTTTCTCCGCATCTGTCACAAGCGGGAGATTGTCTTTTTCCAATCTGATGTTGGAACTTGTTCAGGTTATCATGCCCTGTGGGTAACTCTACGAAGACTCTAATATCAGCTCTGTTTAGTTTCAACAGGCTTTTGGCGATTCGCCCTCCCTCGTAGCGTGTTTTTTTTCTAAGCGATTCATTTTTAGACCGTGAGTAAATTTTTTGTCAAACCTAGACAAAATAAGCTTGCAAAAGAAGATAAGGGTAGGTCAGAAAAATACTTGCAAGAGTAATAATATATAAGATAATGCAATCACTAATATTCAACACTTTCTAAACAGGGTATTTGAACAATTAACTCTGTCAATTGTTTATTTTCACTTGTTTTACTATGATTTCCAACGGTTTGTGTGGCGGTACTGTCGTGTTGGATGGTTTGTATGATCGATAAATTGTACTTTAACAATCTTTTACTATTCGAAAATCAGGAAAACTAACACCAGTACTTTAATTATTTCTTTTGTGAAAGTACACACAAATATTAATTTAGACTTGTTTTAATATATATATTTATATTTAAAATAAATAATATAATTTTATTTGACGAAATATTACAATATAGTTGAACATGACTTTACGATACAAAGTTCTGGTTTTACAAAATAATTAGCAAGGTATTTATACAAAAACTTTATGTGTCCACAACCAAAAAGTGACGTATTGTTTTTATAAATTAAATTGAAAATGCTGATTTGAAAATAAGCATTTTTTTTTTATATATTAAATGCACGCATACATTATTTATTGATAGGATATTGCGAAATATTTTATTGAAATTATGAATTAATATTCGATCGGGTCATTGTATTCTAAATTATAAATGACAGAAATTTTATATTATAAATTTAAGGGATAATAATTCTAAGGGAATGGTTGATGACCTAACATTTTAAGAGCACAACAGTACCTCAAGTTAAATATTTGTGCGAAATAGCATAAACAACTTACATTTGTAGATATTCAAAAAATATAAATATATGATACAGTTTATTAATTGTTATTTAACAATTATAATTTTTTTTACATAAATTAATTGGTGTTACAATTATTTAAATAATTATTATAGCAAAAAAATTAAATTGATTATTATTTTGAGTGAAGTTAAAGTTATGGCAGCTGCCAATTATTTATAGTGAAATCAGGCCCGTGCGCACGAATTATCCAAGGGAGGCGTTCAAACTTTTGTTCGCCATGTTAGGTCATCAAGTCAATAAAAACAAGAAATCCTTTTTTCGAGTAAGAGGACATTTAATTAGGTCAAACTGTGATGTTCAGTCACTGTTTTTCAATGAGTTAATTCTGCGAGATACATCAAAAATTTTTCCCAAAACTCTGTATGCATCGACCTCTACACCGTAATGTATATTGAACGAAGGCCAAACCGTTTAGCCGATATTGTCGATCTAAGAAATGTTTTGAAACGACGCAAGGTTGAAAAACTGCCAAAACGCGAAGCATTTAGTAGACATTTGGATGTCACGGAAATCATCATGTAAAATTGAATATTCTAGTTCAATAAGTCGAACAAGAGTTTCCATTAAAATTTTCCATTTTATATAGGGAGACAAGCTTAATTTGATTAAGTATTGCAAAGATTCAAAATTCGATCTATAATCTTCAACTGAATCAGTCTCCTTGGGTTCCGCATATTCATCGCAGGAAAATCGCTAATGGTTTGGAAAATTTTCCTGAACTTTTCTACATTGTTTCTACTTCTTTCAATCAAAACATGCTTCAGGTAGTTCGATAATCTTACCAAGATCCAGGTTATCTGTTTATCGTACTCGACTCAAAGACAAAGTCAAAGAATGTACCGAGCTCAAAAAATGCATGGATATCTGATTCGTCGGTGGAAATGCGTCTCATAAATGGGTGCATTTACAGGACTATATTGTTAGTTCAAATTTTATGTGAAATCATTCTCAATAGGAGGGGTTTTGACCCCCAAAACCCCTCCCTTGCGCACGGGCCTGAGTGAAATGAAAATGAATGTTAAAGGTGTTATTTGTTTGTAGGAAGTTAAAGTACACATAAAAACTAATACAATTTGTTCGTATTCAATGGTGCATGTTACCATAAATTTTTACATAAGTTATTATTAGGTATTCGATATAACACCACGACTGCATTAAATAAATATTTACTTTTTTTATTTAATTGATTGAATCGGATCCATCCATCAATTGCCAAATTATTGTAATATGTAGCGAATTGTCTGAATAATATGTAACAATATTAACAACTAGCTGCAAACACCCGCTTCGCTGCGGTTTTTTCTAATTGTACAATTATTAATCTAATATATATATATACAAAATGCTAATGTTAGTACGTGAAGACAGGTTTTTCTCTATGACCGTCAGCTCCAATCAACTTCCCGTTGGGGCGGTAAATATCCCTTGATCTCCAGGTAAAAGTAAGGGAGTTTGGTTGCGGTGGGTGGTTGTGGGTGGCAAAAATGTGAAAAAGTATATATCAGTCCTTTTCTTACTCATGTGAACTTTCGGAAATTTCTGGAATGATCTAGAGAGTTCCAAAATGTGTGTAACGGTAAAAATCGATTCGAAATTTTCTAGAAAATTCTAGAAAGTTATAGAAATGATCTAGAAAGTTTGTTTAAACCGACAACTGTAATCCAGATCAACTTTAAACTGACCGCCGAGAGCTGTTAGCGCCATCTCTCGACGACCAGTAGAACTATCAAGCCAAAATCGGACACGAACTTTCAGGGCCTTCTTCCGAAATTTAAATCTTTTAATTTCAACCAAGTTTAATGTTTTTTCAATGATTTTATTGCTAGAAGTAAGTTATTTATATTAAAATATACTGTCTGGATATTAATTTTATTAAATTAAACGATTTTCTAACAAGAAAAAGGTAAGTTTTCGAATGTAAAAAAAATTTCAATGCGATGATTATTTCAGATGATACAGAATTTTAAATTTAGAAGTGACCATTTTGCTTAGAAAGCAACTATCTTGGTCCAAAAAGCTCGTAGGGGAATTTTTCATAGTTCATTATCAAGTAAAATAAATAAGCTTTCGAGTGATCTCAACAAATTTGTCGTAAAATCATTTTGGTATGCTTCTAAAATTCCAATAAAATTTAAGGATAACATTTCTCATTTTTTCAACCCTACGTGCAAGGGATGAGAAAATCTTTTAGCAAAAAATTAAAAAACTATAAAGTACAAGTTTTCAAATGAGTTATTGAGGGTCTAAATTCGATGAGTTTTCGCAGTGATACAATTGTTTGAAGTTAAACGCTGCTTGATATGTAAACATATCAAAATAGACCTTTTTCATTAATGCTTTTTGTTAATTTTTTATGTAAATATAGGTCGAGTAGAGCCTGTAACTCGAAAATTACGCATTTTTAACAATAAAAACACTATGAAAAAAATTGTAAAAAAATCACAATATTTGAGACAATTTAAAACGATTTTTTTTGGCGCCACCGCACACGTGATCTGTGATGTCAATTCGACAAGCAATGACAATAAGACAGTGTCAACAGTCGTATTAATATATCATTATTATCAACTTTAAATGACGTAACGACATTCGTTTGTGTGTTTCTGAATCGTTTTCGCCAATTTGAATTTTAATGATTTTCATCATGTGTTTTCTCGGTCATATGGCTCTAAGAAAATCGGGGGAAAAAGTTAGCCCATTTAACAAGACATTTACTTTCATTTAAAAAAAAATGTGAATAAGGTCTATTCATTTGACAATAGGGTATTATCGTTAGTCAAAAATAAATCATGAAATTTGAAAAAAGTTAAAATTTATGTAAAAATATACTTAAGTATTCTGATTTCGAGTCATAAAAACACATTTTCTCTTAAAATTTTAAAATTAAAAATCGTAATTTTTAAACTGTATATCACGTGGCCTAAAACGCGGGTAAGCCCTGCTGTGATGTCATATCGGTATGAGTCATAGACCATCAATTAGTTCAGTGTAGACAGCTGGGTATAATACATCCATAGATAATAAGTATTTATATTTATTATAAACAGATGTCTATGAATATATCTGTCAAATTTATTTGTGTTATTTCGTATAGTGATACCCATATTACGTCATCAAATTGGATGCCCGCGTTTTTGACAGTTTAAAAAAGGTTTAAAATTTAATTTAAGTTTTTGGCAAGAAAGCGTGAGTAGGTATTTTTCCGAAATAAATTTTTGGTGGCTTTTTATTACCAAAATCAACATTTTGAAGTACTTTTTCAAAAATAGTGGAATACCCTATTTTTACAAATTCAATGCATTATGTATTAAACAAATGGGTTAATTTAAAATAAACAAACCAAATAAATTTTCGGGGGATGTATCGTAATCAAAAAATTTAAGAATACTCCCTTTCACCTACAATATTATTACCCCTCCCGACACCTTACATGATAAACTTTATAAATTCGGTTTAGAAAGTGCCTATATAATGTAGACATTATTTGTTTATAACAAATTTATTTCCAATATTGTCGAACTAATATCATTTTTATTAAATTACCAGTGTTCAATCACTAAATCAAAACGTATACAAAAAAAAAAAGTTTTTAAAACAAAGTTGTATCAGTTTTTGTACATAAATTTTTTCAATTAAAAAAAACAAAGTGCGCATGAATTAATTTTATTTGGATTAACTGGATTCTATTATGAGAGTAATTATTTTATCTGTGATTTATGTTGTAATTTTCGGTGAGTAACTTTTTCAATAATCGAAAATTATCATTTGTAATATTTAAACAAGTAGATAACTTGTTAGACAAGTGTGTCATGTAAGTTGCCTAGATGTATTAAAATTGTAAACAAGTAAAATACATTGTTATCTAACCCAGTTCAATTTTAGATTGACAGATTTTCAATTTTCCAAATTATTATAAAAGAAAAAGCCTTATGGAAGCTAATAGGGCTTTTCATTTTAAAATCACGATTCACATTTGTTTCGTACTAAATGATTTATAGCCAATGTGATAAAATGAATAACAAATATCTTCTATCTTAGTCCTACTTATTGCTGTCAGTACGAAAAAATAAACTCTGCACTTGCGCTTATGACATGATGAAAAAGCCTATGAAAGGGTATATTTTCGTCCATTCTGTATTAAAGGTGGTTTTTTAAACCGTAAAAGATAAATGAAAAATTCGAAGAAAAGCAAATAACTTTAGTATGGTGCCAACACTGTAATATTTTTAACTTTCAGTATCTAAAGTATCTAAATTATATGTTCTTTTCGTAAATGTTTTCAATAAAATTTCATTTATTAAGAACGTTAAATTTTCAATAATTTTAAATTTTATACGTGACTCTTTAGTTTTTATCAATTGCACTAAAAATAGTATTTTAGTACATTTTTATATCTTTAAAGTGGTTTTGAAGTTTTTATCTTGTGTCCTGTAATATTAATTTCAACTCAAGATGCCGACAACTATTTTGCAATACAAAGTAGCGGTAGTGTCAGTCACGTTTTTTTCTGTAGCATCAGTCATGACTCACTTTTCTAATAAATTTCATTCTAATTTTTTACCTTTTTCCAATAATTAGTTTAATGTAATTTGGACCCAGATACAATTTAAGAACATAAACCCTGCATAGAGAAAGATATTCGAAGTTTAAAATCACTCTCGAATGTGACTTCCTTTTCCATGTAGTGTCAGTCACATTTACATTTTGTTAAATAAATCATATATTATAAAGTTTTATGAGCACATTTTTTACTACAGAGGGATAAATATCAAAATAACCATTTTTATCTTTAAACTTTTCTTTATCTTTTTATAAGTTAGATTTTTGTTCATATAAATTTTTAAGGTTTTAAACACTTGTCAAAAAAGATGAACAAAATCCACAAATTTATCTAAAGCAATCCCTCTTTAATTGTTCGAATAATTATGTTTTAAGGAAAGTAAAAAAAATTACTTTTCTTGCAATATTCGAGCATAAAAGGCGGAAAATGATTTCGAAGAAAAAATATATAGAAACTGAAAAATTCGTTAGACATAATTCTCAGTACTGTATAGTATTTTTTACACTTCGAGGTCGAATCGCTGTAATAAACCAATTTTCTCAGAATAAAATTTATCTTGCCACTGTCTCTTGGCGTGTTTTAAGCGTGTGTGGATGCAGAAACCATTGATTGTTGAGAATGCTCAAAGTAAGCACAACCTCCTCTGATTTTGGGGCCTCAATTGACTCTTTTGATGCTTTAAGTCTTTTGACCATTCCCATAACAAGATGTTCCGTAATTTACCGAATCAAGGAATGATTACGACAAGCCAAACCTGATTACAGGGACTTTGCAGGGCATGCGATAGATCAAACTTTGTATAACTACAGCTAGGCTATTTGACTGCGCTCGCCTGAAACTTTCTAGAGCCCTGTATTAAAGGATTGAAGGACTCTTGGTAGGACACTGTCGATTGAATTTCCAACTTGTAGGGCTCGATAGAATCCTACTGCCTCATCTGTTTAAAATAGTATCTCTTAGCAGGTTCACACGGGAAAAAATGATCCTTTTTTCATAGAAGTTCCTGTTTCTCACTTATAGAGGATTTAAAGCAGAGGTTTTCAAATATATTTCGTTTACCGTCCACTTCGAAAATAAATTATTTTTCAGCGCCCCATACATATAATTTTTACCCAATATTTTATGTTTTAGACCTCTAACACCCACAAGGCCTCGGATCGGCCATTTTGAGAAACACTGATGGAAAGAAGCAAAAAGAGTTATAGACTTTTCTGTTTTATTTAGATTTCACTCATTTAGGTTTGACTTTATTCCATTTGGGTAAAATGTAGATATCGCTTATAACAACTATCGGATATAACGACTATTATATTTTCAGCGTCTATTTATTGCGGCGCCTGGTAAAACTTGCACCATTTTGGGGCCGCCACTGCAATAGTACTAATTAAAAAAATTTATAAAAAATATGTATAAAAATATGAAAAATATTTCGAATCATTTCTAATTAATTAACCATAAATATTCACAATTTTTACACCTTTAAAATTATTTAATAAACAAATTTTTTTTTCTTTACTTATTATTATTATTACGTAACAATTAAATAAAAATTAGAGCATGTCTGTTGAAAAAGAAAGAAAAAAAAGAACATTGATATGCACTGGAATAAAAAAAATAAATAAAAATTGCATTTAATGATTTGAAACCAAACACAAATTGTAACAAAAATCTATTTGACAAAATTTACCGTGACTGATACAGCCAAGTTTAAAAAATATTGGTTTTGTAATTATTATTAAATCTTTTGTTGAATAATCTGTGGCAATCTTGATTAATTGTTATTCAATATTGATTTACAAAAATATTTTTATAATGCCAATAATCGGGTGTTTTACTTTCACTGTCAAATCAGAACATTGATCTTTAAAAAATTATTTGATCGATACTCTAAAAAAATATTGTTATTGTTAAAAATTCACAGTAAAATTTTAATTGGGTACTGTGAATAAATCTGCTCATTAATTATTTTGAATTAGATTGATACCCGCCCGCTTCACTGGGCTTAAAAGTAAAAACCGCCGCCTTATAGCCTCCACCCTCTCTTGATATACACAGTTTTCAATTTTGTTAAATGTAAAATAGTCATAATTCATTGAGTATATCAGAATAGTTAGCCATGATTTGTTTGACATTTAATATTTTAAATTTTTACATTATTCTTTAATTTATGATTCTACATCTGATATCTATAATCATCATGTTGAACCATAAATTAAAGATTTCTGTATAAATTTAAAATACAGTAGAACTCCAATTATCCGAACTCCGACTATCCGAATCGCCGATTATCCGAATCACTTTCAGAAAAAAATTTGTCCAAAAAAAGTCTAAGTGCGCTATTATTCTTCCCCCCGCGAAGCCAGTGTTTGCGCGTTCGCTCACTATTGTCCTTCCCTCCGCGAAGTCAGTGTAGGCACAACACGTGGTATGAATTATGTCATTGTTTCATTGACGGAGATGTTTAAAAAACAATGATTTTTATTTCTAAACTTGTACATAAGTACATTTTATTTATATTTAAAACATGTGAAAATATCATGTTTCTTTCATTTAATTCAATAAAAAAATAGTGCAATATCAAAACGTAGCTTTTTTTCTCTCCCATGGCAATTTTTTTTAAAAAACTCCGATTATCCGAATATTTGATTATCCGATGGATCCTGGTCCCCATTAATTCGGATAATTGGAGTTCTACTGTATATCTTAATAAATTATATCTCATGTGTTATTTTGAAGTATGAGCTATATTGCTGTATAGTTTCATTAAAAACCATTTGCTAGTTTAGAGCGTGAAAGCGTAACAAACAAACATGCTTACTTTCGCATTTATAATATAAAGAGAATAGAGAATAGGGAGATGGGGAGAAAAGATATGAGTATTTTCTAGGACATCGTTTGGAGTCCAGGGACGTTGCTAGGGAGGGCATTGTGGGGCAATGTCCTACCTTAAAATCACAATACCTTAAAAATACCAAAAAATAAGATAAATTATTATAATTAAATTGTTTATTCATAGTTTGAGGCTTAAAAAAATTGTAGCAATGGGTATCTAAACTTTTTCAAACATACCACAGTTTGTGACATTAATTTCCTATTATTATAATACTTTGTTCTTTGTATAGATGGCTTTTGAAGCGCCATCATATGAAGCGATGGGTTTGTTTAATTATAGCCCTAATAGGCCTTTACCTTGAAATTAACGGTAATTTGATGTTGAAATTGCCTGAAATTTGCTGCCCGAAAATAAAAATTTGTGGTTAATTTTTCTTCAATTTATAGGTAACTTTTTACGAGAAAACAAGTCGATAGTGTTAATTCTTACCATTTTTCAGAAGGTAAAGAAATTTATACATTCAAATTAACAAAAATTGGCATTAAATTTGTCAACTTTTGAAGTAAATTTGCATTCTAATTCGGGCAGTAAATTTACGTCAAACTTAATAAAAAGTCGCATACAAGTTGTATTAAAAATGGAAAAATCCGAAATTGACGGAAAATTCAAAGAAACTTTTAAAACTCGCTAATAGCAAACTGTGCTATTAGCATATTTCACAGGAGTATCTGTGATGCAGAAGGGAATCTTCGTATAATAGATTACAATATGGGCTATATTTCATGGTGATTGATTTAGGAGCCCGTGCTTCGAGGGCAGATCAATTATGAGTCTGACTCCAGCCCTGCTGAAGTCACTTTAAGGCCTGGGATTTTAGGATATCGAAAAATTCTCGCCCAATCATAAAAAACCCCGATTTTTAATTTTTTTTAATATACAGAGTGTTCCATTTTAATCTATAATATCTAATCGCTCGTTTTGTAGTTAACCAATCAATTGATTGAGGGATATCATGTTCTGACATAAGATTGCATCTACTTTTTTGGGTTTTATAGCCAATTTAGATCCTAAACGGTAAGAGATAGAATAATACTTTAAATTAAAATGTTGATCCTCATAAAAAAACAAAATTTTTCATCCAAACCATTTGTCCGAAAATCGTCAACTTTCGGAGGAAATATGACTTAAAATATGTCATTATTGCATTTAATTTTCGAAAAATTGGTTTAGGCAAAATGTTAGCTTTATTATGAGGATCAACTTTTTAACTTAAAATGTTGTTCTATTTCTCTTACTGTTCAGGATCTAAATTGGCTTTTAAAGCTATTTGTCATCAAAGATTAAAATGGGCCACCTGTATACCAAAAATTTCCGATTTCATCAAAACTCGGTTTTTAAGGTAACTTTGATCCAAAAATCCAATCGTTAAATGAACCAGATTTTTGAATTTTTAGACTCAAAAATACTTTATAAACTAAAGTTTATAAAATTCCTTTACAAAAAAATAAATTTCTGATCTCGATTTTTTGAAAAAGGTATGTATTTCTTAAAACAGTTCCGCAAAATTGGGAAAAAATTTGTGTTTCCGATTTCAATAAAACTCTATTTAAGATAATTTTGGCCCAAAAAACACAAAAATTGGATTACTAGTTATCGCTTTGAAAAGAACGATATCTTCAAAATTTCTCTCCCAATCGCTAACTACTTTTTGAATTTTTTGGGTCAAATTTATCTTTAAACCCAAGTTTTATAGAGATCGGGAATAAAAATTTTGGTCCCATTTTTTGCAATTTTCCGAAAGGGCTAGAAAAAATTGAAAAAATCACAAACATTTTTGTGTTTCGGAATTTGATAAATCTATGTTTATAAGTTTTTACCCAAAAAAACTCAAAAATCAGGTATATATTACGATTGAACAATAATTTTCTGAAATATCGCCTGAAATCTTATACTTGAAGTGATTGATTTTCGACGATATCTATAACTATTCGATCTTCACATGTTTCAGATGTTGCATTAACTAATGCAGTGAAAATAAAAAAAAAGCGAACAACCACAGCAGCCCCAGTCTATGAATTTGATTTCGATTATAATGACGGAATTGCAGCTGCTAACACATTTGAAGGTTATGGCTTAACATTAGAACAAGCACAAGCACAAGGAGGTGGAAATGGTGGGGGAAATGGAGGCAATGGCGGAGCAGATGGATCCAAAGGCGGTTCTGGTGGCGGTGGAGGAGGCTCAGGTGGCTCAGGTAACGGCGGTGGTAATGGTAAACCAGGATTCAGTGCTGGAAGTGGCTTACGGCAGATAGCACAAGGATCTGCCGATCAAGCAAACACAGCTGTACGGAATCAAGATGCAGCCGCGCATCAAGCTGCTTATGTTGCAAAGAATACTCTAGCACAAGCTGCTGCTCAAGCTGCAGCCACTGCTCAAGCTGCCTTAGCTGGTAAACAAGTTATTCTTCAAGGTTTAGAACAACAAGCGCGTGATGCCAAAGTAGCACTTGATGGTAAGTACTGTGAGAAAAGTAGATGGGTTTTGATAATCTTAGTTCTATTACAAAGTCCCAAAAAGATTTTTTCATTTCTCTATCAAGTAAAATCGAGGAGCTTGGAGGAATAAATGTCCATTCAATCAAAAACTGCACGAATTCCGCACAGGAGTGTGCTATTGTTAAATTCAAATAATTTTAAATGAAATGCAAAAATGTTTTTATTTCAATTTTAGGGTAAAAAATTAAAAACTAACCCAAAATAACGAAAAATATAGAAAAAGTTTTGACGTATTTGCAATAGAAATCGAGATATTTGCAATAAAAACATTTTTCCACAAACCGTACAGTTTAGGCACTAACGGACCGAAAAGTATTACCCAAAATAGTTTTTTCGTATCAAAATTGTTATTTCGTATAATTGTTTCTGCGAAATCTAGGCCCTCTACGAAAAAATTTTTCCAATAAATCCAATAAAGGTGTTTTGTTTTTCAATAAAGACCATTTTAGTTCAAATTGAATGAACAAACCCACGAAAAAGTAGTTTTTTGCTATAAAATAATGTCTAAACATGTTTTAAACAAAAAATGTTTGCGTATTTATAAAGAACAACTTTATAATTTAAAGCGTTCATCTAAAGTTTGTCAGTTATGAATCAGAGTGAGGTTTTAATTTAACCTGAAAACTTAGATCAAATTCGATGCTGGTATAAGATGTGTCCCTCTGAAACTAATATTTTTCGTTGTGAGCATTTTCCTCGATCAAATTTATTTATCGAATTTGAAGGATAATGTCAACTTAAAAAAGACATCCTGTATATGGTATGAGTGTAAAGGGCCTCAAATGTTATTTTTTCTCGAAGCTTTTTCCCCAGGCTAACAAGAATTGTCAATATCCTATTAAGGTCAAATTTCAAGAATCGGTGTTTTTAATGTTTGATTGATCTCAACTAGGTGAAAACATGCAACTGATGCAAGCGCAACGTGCAGCGGCTGCCGCTCAATTATCCGCTCAACAAGCAATGCATCAAGTGAACGTTATACAAGCTGCTTTGAATGCAGCACAAGCGACAAGTGAACACGCATCTCAAGCTGCCTCCGAAGCAGCGGGTGAATTAGGTGCACAAACAGCTATGGTTGGTGCGGCCAAACAACGATTAAGTTCAATCACCGAACAATTGACGGGAGCACGTATCGATTTTGAAGCCACACAAAAAGCTGCACAGAAAGCAATGGCTGCCGCTCAAGCTGCCCAAGCAAACGCTGCTGCGGCGGCAATTGTTGCGTCAAACTCAGCAGCAGCGGCTGATGCGGCTGGTGCTAAAGCTGCAGGAGGTAATGGTGAAAGTGGTGGAAACGACGGTAGTGGAAAGCAAGGACAATATCAGGATTATTATTATTGATTATTTTATGTTAAGTTTTGTCTTTTTTTTTTACTTTTGATAAATAAATATTTTTTAAATTATGCTTTTTTAATTTTTACTCAACAATTATGATTCCACAAGTTATATTCTAATTTTTAATAGATTTTTCACTAGGATTGTCAGCTCTACGGTTTTGAATTCTAGTCAAAAGTTTTCGAGTCTCGGTCTCCGAACAAAAGCATGGATTCTCCCGAATTGAAGAAACAATAAATATATTTTTTGTTCTTTATAAAAAAAAAAAATCTTTTATTGTTATCAAACAGTCTAAAAACACTCTAATCGAATTAACGGTCGTCTGCGAAACTGAAAAAGATTGTAAACAAGTGAAAACAAACAATTGACTGAGTTAATTGCTGAAATACCATGCATAGTCAGTGTTGATTTCTTTATCACATAACACATAAATACATGTGACACATACATAACTGATATTCAAGTATAGTACATACTATAAAATTTCCGCCTAATTGGCGCCCTCACGGGTAAACAGTGATGTTTACGAACAAATGTTTCATACAAAAGTTGTTTATGTTTTGATAAGGAACATTTTTTACATTTAAACTTTTGTTCTATCTCTAACGGTTTGTCCCTACCATATGACTACGCACACAACGAATAGATATGTCTATACATACATATTACATATAAATAAATAAATTTTAACGATGGTCATTTTTGACACCTATTAGGTAGGATCGATGAGCATTTGAAGCGTTTTTTTTCAAAATTCCATCATCAGTACCTACAAAAGCAATGGCTCCATTTCATTCGAAAATTCGCTAAAATTTATTTACTTTACTAAGTTACTTTCGACAAATAAGTAGTTTTACTTTAGAAATGGATTAACCTGAAAAAGTGTATAATTTTGTTGTTGTGAATGTTAGATTAAAATGTATATAACTCATAAATAAGCAATTTAAAATTCTCAAATACTCAGACAACGGATTTGAAGAACTTTGGAGATGGCAACCCTATTTTGAAAAGAAAAATTGGTGACCAAATTTTGACCTTTAATCAAAAATTTTATATGCAAAAATTCGTTTTAACACATGTAAATTTCAAAAAAACATATTCCCATGAGGTTTGGTTAGTATCTTCCCATGGGGATATTGCTACTTTTAAACGAGTTGTCTTTGGAAAGACAACTGGTTTGAAATTAGCATAAACAGACCTACTAGTAGTCCAACAACAATCGTAAACCTATCTAATGATTTCACGACAGCTTTTATTTGCATTTTTCATAGAAAAATTATTGACTAAAGGCATTATTGGCTAAAGGTCGAAAGGCTTTCGACCAAAAATGAAAAATCCGTTTCAAAAACACAGTAGATTTCAAAAACATACTCCCAATTGGTAAGGAGTTCAATACACCAACTTTTCGAAGCTTCTCACAATTATTTAAATTTTTATTCTGAAATTTTCCAAGTTGAAGCATAATACAGTAGAACCTGGTCAAGTAAGACATCAAGGGACATACTACAGAACTCAGATTTTTAATATGTTTACAACTTTTATTTGTAGTGTAAAGCTTACTCAACAACATCTCGTAAAAGTTTTTGTCCTAATTGCAATTAAGTGCTTGATTGGTAATTGTTAAGAGAGCGGGCGAAAAACCTGTTCTTTATCCTAGAAAGATGAGATTTTCACCAAACAGCTTAAAATAAAATCAAATTAACAGAAAAGTTCGAAAATTTCATTTTCCACAACGCAATCCACAAATCGTAAAAATCCCGTTTTTCAAATTTTACGAATTTTTTACTCGAAGACTGAAGGGTTTATAGAAAAATATCTAAGAACATTTTTTGTTAACTTTGACCTAATTTTTATGATAAAATTTGTTTCGAAGCGATTTGGTCAATATTACTAATTTGTATAAAAAAAAAAAAGTTTAACCGAGTTGCCCACCGACAACTTGCACTTTTACCTTCAGGAGCATGTTTTAAACGGGATCTTCCAAAAAAATTTCCACGCGAAAATTAGCTATGCTCAATGACGGATTTTGCCGGAACTAAATACTAAATTAATTATTGAATAAAAATTGATAAAAACATTATTGATTAAAAATTAATAGCCGTCTGTGCGTCAACAATACAAAGACATGCGCAGTTGAAGTATACGCCATAAAATGATTTATTCTGAAGTAATATTGTTTACTAGAGTTATTTTTATCGTTTCTAACGGCTTAGTAGAAAAATTTCCAGACATCTAGATTATTAGATAATTATTATCTTACATAACATATGCAATGACCAAGCACAATCGGAAATGATCTAACGAGGCTATAATATCTATAGTGGATTGATAATCTCATATAATCACAGGATAATAAAAAAATTAGGAAGAGATAAGAAATCATAAGAATTCAGTGGCGGGTTATTGAAGTCTGTTATCATAATAAAATAAATAAGTATTTTATCATAATGAGTAAAAAAAATGTAAACCATATCTGTTAGACTCAACTGATTTTTTCATTGAAAGCAACGACAAAAGACACCTACCTCGTTATACATTTTAATGTACTGTGCCATATTTGCTCTCCTAGTCTTTTATAATTGCGTTAGTTTTCCTACTTTTTTATATAAACTTTGTAGATGTATATACATTTTTTACATATGCAGTGGAATTTGGTTAGGTAGGTCAGTGGGACCTGGATAAGTGAGAATCCTCCATAACTAGAACTCATGCTGAGGGCCCTACACTTTGGCACTGAATTACCTCTGTTAGTGGGACGAAGCAAATCTCTATATCTGGGATTCGTTCTCTCGATTTTATCGTCATAGTCACATCTATAACTGAGACAACGAGTGAATTTTATATACATTAACCTCTGTAACTGAGAACCGAGATAACTTCTCTTGTTTGGTGAGTTACTTATTCTTATTCTACCCGCAAATTCCGCAGTTAACTAATTTTCAGCCTTAATAACCTTCAGTTTTAGTTCTGCTTTGCTATCATACGGACGTTTATTTGAAAAATGCCGAAACGAAGGCTCAAATCGTTATCAGTACGTGAAAAACTGAAGTTAATATCCGTTTTTGAAAGTGGGAAGACGATTAAGTCCGTGTCGAATTTAATGTGCCAAAATCTACTCTTTGTAGAATAATCCAGAATAAATATAAAATTCAATCACAATGTTCAGAAGTATGAATATTATTCACATGAAAAGCATTACTTTTAAAGGGCTGTAATTGTTCAGAAAGTAAGGGATTTTTTAATGAAAACATAGAAACCAAAATTTTAACCGAAACCAAAACTGAATGTATTGTGTCCGGTGTCCTTTCTTCAAATTTATTATCCCCTTAAAAGTTGCTGAGCTTTATAAATAAAACACATTTAGAACGCATCCCCACCCTTCCTTTTTGACCTTCGATATTGTGAGTGCATAAGTCTATATTTTCGAGAAAATACAACTAAAAGTATAACATAGCTATTGGGAAAGCCAGTATATCGTAGGTCATGCCTTAATGTCGCCACTGAACAGATTGAATTATCATAAATTAAGCAAAGCATCATGATAGATTGATCGATTAATTTGGCCTTCAATTCAATTTTGATTACAAAGGAATTAAAAATTATGTTTCAATAATGGAATGCACTGTTGATTTTATTGTTTTATTTTATAATAATTAATATTTTTAATAATTTATAGATAATAAATAATATAACATGGGCAAACAGTTCATAGAACTAAAAATATGAAAACTGATAAAACACAGCAGGATGTTTTCTAGTGATATTTAGGTAGTGTTGATATTTATAAAAATATTACATTTTATGATAAATATAATGATCAAAATTTACCTGGAATTCATTAGTTCTGTTGAAATCATCGTCAATTTAACAGTAAGTACAAAAATTTTCATTTTTTTATTCTATTTTTAAGACCTTTAAATCGGGAGTTGTTTGTTATCCTCGAATTACCTTTTTTGTACTGTCGAAAATAAATATTCACAAAAAAGTAAAAAATAATAATTAAAAGCTTGGAATATTATATTTTCACAAAAGGTATAACATTTATTTCTGAGCACATAAATAAACTAGCAGTTATCCATCCGTTTCGCTGTAAAATTACAAAAAACAAAGACTACTCCGGAATAGCCTTCACTTCCCTGATTTTCATTAACCCCCCCTCCCACCTTAATCGTTGATAATGTAGGTTAAAGAATTTTTCAATCGGTCCAGTAGTTTTTGAGCTTATCCCAAAGACAAAGACTACTCCGGAAGACTGCTCCATTCAGGACATAGAGAATGGACTGAATGTTTCCTATTCAGCTGTATAGTAAGTAGCAACTTTGAAAGAGATAAAGTGAATGTACGGCCAGCTGTTGTCTCTTTGTCTCTTTTTAGAACTTCTACAGACCTATTGAAAAGAGGCAGATATTGGCCAAACAGTCGCTTTGTCTCTTTCTACAGAGCGGTCATTTTTTTGTGGGTATTGGCGAACGAAATTACCTAGAGATGGCTCTTGTGTGAATGCAATATGGCCGATATAGAGGATTTTCGTTCAAGTTGTCAAAATAAATTTTTGCATTTTTTTTTGTTTATTTGTTTTTTTAACATGGAGAAAGCCCTGGATATTAATATTGGTGATATATTTTATCTACTTGGTGGATCAGTAAGGCCGTTGATGGAAGGAGAGGCGCTTTCTCGTTCCAAAAACTTGTTTTTCTGTGGTATCCAATCGAAGCAAAATAATTGTTTATTAATCAAATCTTCATGTTTGCAAACGTCGAACATCACCGAGAAACCTCATGAGATCTAAATCAAAGTGTTTGTAGCCAATGACAACAAAAAAATCGAATGCTATTGTTCTTGCAAAGCGGGCGCGGGAAGCAAGTGCAAGCATGTTTTTGCGACATTGTGCGACAACTGACGCCTGTAGATCTTGTTTTCCCACACTGGGGAACACCACAACGTTTTTCATTTTTGATAATTTCCATCTCAACAACAAAAACATTCATCACTTGTGTAGCTGTCAAAACTCAAAATCCTCTATACTAGTTTCATTAATCCTCACTGCGCGGCGCCACCGTATCTTGCGATCGCCAATCGCACAGTTCATTCTCTATGTCTTTGGTTTTTCCATTTTAATGACTTTTATAAACAAACTTTTGATACTTTGGCTTACATTATTTCAATTATTGAAGGACCTCTAATTTAAAAAAAAAAAAAAAAATGCATCTCAAGTTATATGCTGATAATACAGCTTTATATTGGGGAAAGTAGTTTTTGAATGTATCCATTACAAACACTTAAATGAAGAATCAAAATTTTCCTCTTAATATCAGTGCAGATCAAAATTTAATATTAATAATTTTTCAAACAAATTTCGAATTTTATTTTTAGAAAAAATATTCCTATACATCTTTTTACATATTTTAAACTCAACCTATCAAGTTAATGAATATAGATGGCACCTCTATATAAATGCGGTAAATTATGAATCTTCAAAGCAATCAGTTAAGGAAAAGCAAACAATTATTTTATTATAATCGTAATGAAGTAATTTTTTTTAAAATAAAATATCGATGATTTAAAAATCGCACTTTGTGTTATTTACATAAAATGCTCATCGGTATGATAATAAGTTGTTTATCTAGGCAATATTAATGTTTTTTTTTTTATCACATGATTCAAATATTTTATACCATTTTATTAATGTCAACCATAACTTGTTTTTAATAATTTTTAAAAAATATTAATAACAATAATTTTCATAAAGTGCATAAAAAATTTTTTGTAAGTGGTATTGAGCAGCGACCGACTTATGACTTGAACAGCGAACGATCTTTAAAATTGTGCGGGTGTTTTTTATTATATTTTTACGTACGATTCATTTCATAGGCTAATAACTGTTTTACCTAATTAAGTGAAGTCATAAATCAGTGTGTTTATTAATGAGTTTTACATTAATTTTATTGGAAATATTAATTAATAGTTTAGGTAAGTTTTTAAATGATATGGTTACTAGAAAACAGACACGCGTCATTTATCTATCCTTGTCTAATTTTATATATTATTGTATGGGCTTGTTCAGAGAAATCTTATGCTTACAAAATATATTTGAAATAGTGCGTTCATTGCATTATTTCTGTGGTTACACAAAAACCACATCTTTATGTCAAAAAATTGATATTAGCAAATAATTATCCAAATTATTTTGGTTCTATTTCAAAATTTTCGTTGTAATTTAATTTTTTAAGGTTATACGAACACTAGAGTTCACAAGTTCATGTTTTTAACATAAAAAATCTTCGACAATTTTTTTTTTTTTTAAAGTTCCCTGACACTAAAAATACGATTTTTAGCCTCTGATTTGTATGTGTGTATAGATTACCAGCGAATTTATCGATTTTTTCTCGAAAATCGAGTCAATAATTTTCTTGAAAGTATCTCCTTCTATTTGATTTCTTCAAAACCTACATTTTAATATGTATCAACCCTAAGGGTGTCAAAATCAAGAAATATTAATTTCTGGGCAGTACACGTTGTAATTCGTACGTTTTAGTCATATATTTCACTCACATCTGTTATTCGTAGGCGATATGTTATAAAATCGCAAGGTCAATTTGATAATTTAATATAAAAAAAAAACTTAAGGAAATCGCAAGTCTAAAAACAATTACTCTTATCAATTGTAACCAATTTTGCACTTGGTCATTAATTATTTGGCTTCATGTGATAAATTACACCTGTGTACACACTCTTCATCATAATAAACATGTTCTTTTTAGTTAAAGTGTACTATATACAATATACAACATACATATCATATGCATAATACATAAAAAATGACGAAAGGGAAGCTAAAAAGAACGTCATATTTATATTACTATTCGTGTAAATACAGCATTCGATTCGGAACGTTTAATTACATAATTTGACCATCATGGTATTATCATTTTTCTGATTTTGTTGAATTTGCCCAGTCATAAATCGTTACATAAAAGGTTTAAAGTTTATAATAAAAAAATAAACGTGTTTTTAATTATGGATTTAAATGAAGCCTGAATCTAATTCAAATGACTCTGGGTTCGTAGTTTAAATTTACACAGTTCTTACGTCTTATTAAATGAGTAGACACGAAACATTTAGACTTACAAAGTTTTCATGAATGTGATACATATTGCCTATACTATGTTAAAAGTGTGAGACTTACGTATTCTTGCGTCTTCGAATTTGAATGTCTTACTGTGATCATTATCATTAAATTAAGCTTAATTTTTTTAAAAAGCGCCATCTTTATATATTCACTAGTTTTTGAGTTTTACTTATACAAGAAATTGACTATAATTTGATGTGAAAATTACACGCTTTGTATTTAATATAAATTTTTAGCTGGAACACTCTTTTTGGAACATGTTGAATTCATAGTAAATTATATTTTCTACAACTTTATTTATAATAAAAATTTCAATTTTACTAATAATTTTTAAAACAAAATCTTTAACAGTACATCGGATTCATAATTGCAAAGGAATCGAAAGTCATCGTACTCTCCGTATACGCTATATATACATAAGTTTAAGGGGAACACAGCGTGAATTTAAAATAAATTCAATTTATAAAGTTAATAGAACGATAAATTGTATCGTATGTAGTAAGCTTTATAGTTAAAAATGATTCATGGTTTTCTTGATACGGACCCAAATTTGTCTAATACTAAACAATTCCAATATGAAGGATGAATTAAATCAGTTTATAAATTACTTAACAAAATAAGTAATAATAATTAAAAAAATAATGAGTTTAATTGAATCGTTAAGTCGTTTCAGTAATTCGGATGAAATCAGGTAACCATTATTTATGTCTTTGGATCCATAGATAATACATTTTGAAATATTCAATAAAACATGTAACACTAAATTCTAACCTTTAACTTTTTTAATAAGTAAAGTTTTTAAGTAAATAATACATTACCCTGGGGGCTTTAAAATTCTTTAAACCGTTCCTTAATCTATTTTTAATCCTTATTTCAAATAATTTTTAAGCAATAATGACGTGAACTGTGTTTTAAGTGTGACAATTTTGGAGACTCTGGTAGTTTTAATAAATATTACCTAATATATGTTAAATATTTCTAATACATGTAAATTGTTTCTCGAATTAACTATGCATGTAATTAAATAGTTTATTGCTTGATAAGGCGTAATTGTGGACTTCAAAAGCTGACATCAGGTTTGTTCCGAATATACTTAGAATTAGAAATTTTATTAAAACTTTCCTGTTAATTTTAAACGGTGCATAAAGAAATAAAATTTTCAAAGTAAAGTTATTTCTATGTAAACATTGTTGTTTGAAAGCGACAAATTTTGCTAAGGTGAGGACAAAAAGTGAATGAACCCAAAGTCTTATCAAAATACACCTGTATTTCGAAGAATTACAGGAATAAACTTAAACCGGGTTTTAATTTTTCCTCGAAGAAGCATGATTTTATTGAGATTGAAAACATATAACACTGTTAACTAATTAATATTTATTTTGACTACATTTTAGGTAGAAATTCGTAAAGTTGTTCCTTAAACAATAAAAATTAACAATTGTCATTTACAGCCCTGTTAGTTAAAGCCCCAGTAACTCCCCTCAGGGTTCAAAATAAAGTGAATTCGATTCCAAATTAAGTGATTAATGTTTAAAATAGTAAATGTTGGTCATTATAGATGAGTAATTCTAATGATGATTGGTTTTCATAACCGATATGTCGTTTTGTACGGTGTTATAAGGCGGTATGTCCATATATTTAGGTTCGAAACCTATCAGAAACGTATCCAATTCGTCGTAATAACCGAATCGACATTAGAAGCGATGTTTCTATACCCAATTTCGAATGTAGTTTTAATTTTTTTGATACCTCGATTAATTATTCAATTTCTTTTACAGTAATTTGGATGTAACGGAAACTCATCCATTGTTAGACAATAAAAAAAAATCCAAAACTGAAATACCATACAAGAATTCCAGAATGGCGGCGGGACAATTTTTAAAGCAATTAAATGAACGAAAATTAGTAGTTGATTTATTCACAGTATTTTTTGGTGTGAGTGCATGGATTGGCGTGAATACATTATTTAACGAACTCCCCTTACTTGTGGAAAGTTCCCCGGAACAATGGAACTTACCATCATATTTAACTGTAATTGTACAAATCGCAAACATTGGACCGATTTCATATAGTATATTAAAAAAATACTTCTCTGTATCGGATAAATATACGATTTATTTAATTATTACAATTGGGGCGTTATCTGCCCTAAGTATGGCATTCTTCTACTCACAAACGACAATGATTTTTGGAGTGGAACATAGTACGGCACTGTTTGTTTTAATGTTCTTTACGGCGTTGGTTGGCTGTACAAGTTCGGTGCTATTTATGCCGTACATGGGTCGTTATTTAGAAATCTACTTAATTACATACCTCATGGGCGAAGGTTTGAGTGGGTTTATTGCAAGTATGGTCGCCATTGTTCAAGGTAAGCCATAAAAATTACGAAACGGATGCTAAGTTCAAGTAAAGTTAGTTGAAAATATGAAATTTCAAATAAAAAAATTCACATTAATTTGGAAAGATAATAAAATGGTGGCTGGTTAAATTTGAAGACAGGAACTTCAACTTCTTAACAAAAATTTAAAGATAACAAGTGAAAACAAACAATTGACTGAGTTAATTGTAGAAATACCATGTATAGACAGTTTTGAAGACGTAATCGTTTGTTTTTTGACGTCATGTAAGTAAAGAAAGATATACACTTTTAAATAGTCACACATACATAACTGATATTCCCATATTAATACGTACTACAAAATTTTCACCTAATTAGCGCCTTCGTGGGTAAACAGTGATGTTTACAAAAAAATGTTTCAAACAAAATTGTTTATTTTTTTATAAGGAACATTTTTTACATTCAAACTTTTCTATCTCTAACGGTTTACAAGATGGGTCCTACGGACCCAAGACCCAATTGACCTATATTGCTCATTTACGAACTCGACCTCACTTTTTACGTCATAAGCACACTATAAAAATTTCAGCTTGATATCTCTTTTCGATTTTGAGTAATCGTGATGACAGACGGACAGACGACAGACAGATAGACAGACATACGGAAATGGACTAATTAGGTGATTTTATGAACACCTAAACCAACATTTTGTTCGTAGCATCAATATTTTTAAGCGTTAAAAACTTGGGACTAAACTTAATATACTATATATACATGGTATAAAAATGTTTCTTATTAAAAAATAAACAACGTTTGTTTGTAACATTTTTTCGTAAACATCACTGTTTACCCTTGGGGGCGGAAATCAGGCGCAAGTTATATAGTATGTATTGTATGGGAATATCAGTTCTGTGTGGCTATCTAAGAGTGGGTGCCTTTCTTTACTTACATGACGTAAAAAAACAAACGATTGCGTAATCAACATTGTCTATACATGATATTTCAACAATTAACTCAGTCAATTGTTTGTTTTCACTTGTTAATTTCATGGTTTCGATGTGTTTTACTGAAATTTGACATCCACTGATAGCAATGATTTAGATCCTAGATCACTAATGCTTTCTTTTAATTTTGATAACCAGGTGTAGGGTCCACGGAATGTGTTAACAAAACAGATCCGGATGGTGGCGTACACTTAGAACCAAAAACATATCCGGCACATTTTTCGACGAAGTTATATTTCTTAATCGAATTCGGTATATTGTTGTTAAGTTTAATATCATTCTATTTATTAAATAATTTAAGTGTATCCAAATCACAAATGGTGAAAAATTATTCGCCAAATATGAGCGAAAATATTGAAGAATCGCAACCGATGCAAGATTATGTGCCATTATCGAAACCGAAATTCTATTCGTTGTGCTTATATATGGCAACAATAAATTTCTTTGGAAATGGAGTTTTTCCAAGTATACAAAGTTATTCAGTATTACCCTATGGACCCAGTACGTATCATTTTACGATATGTCTATCGAACATGGCAAACCCCATCGCGTGTTTTCTAGCATACTTTTTACCAAAAACAACGTTCTCGGCGCTGGCATCGTTAACGGTGCTGACATTTGGTACGGGTGTTTATATATTTTCAATGGCTGTTTTATCACCAACGCCGTTACTCGTCGATTCAATTTATGGAAGTATTATTATCGTAAGTATTTCGATTAAATTTTCAACCAAATAACATATCAGGTGGGCGATCAAATCGTTCCTTCAGGGTTAAAATGAACCTTAGACCATTAAGTTGCATAAACTGAGCGTCAAGCAATTTTAATCGTGACAACATATGAGGTAATTGCTTGGGTCAAATCCATCGGTGGTGTAGAAATGTCAAAAGAAAGTGTTGTTGTCATACTTTTCATTGTAGATTCGTAAGAAAAAATGCAAAGTGATACGTAATAAGTATTTTTTTAAGTAAAAAAGCGAAAAAGTTCAATGAAATCACGATGTTTTATGTAAAACATTTTGTGAAATGAAAATACGTTTTGATAATTGTCCCTATATTCAATGTATTTTTTTTAAATTAATATTCCTATATCCTTTTTTAAAGTTTGAGAGCGTTAATTTGGGGAAGTTATTAACATTAATTAAACACATTTTATTTGCTATAAATGTCCCTAACGGACCCAAGCAATTACCTCAGATGTTGACACAACTCTCACTGTACGGAAAGATGGGCGATGCTCAGTCTATGTATTTAATGGTCTAAGAAATGAACTCAATTTTTTTATATTTTGGATTCATCAAATGTCAAAACAAACAAATTTTAGAATATTTTATTTTCCCTTCGATAATTTCTGCGCAAGGGCCTTGTATATACAGAGTATTTAAAATAGTGGTTTATTCTGTTACAGGTGGTACTCTCAATATTATTTGTGGCTTTTGTTAGTTACATAAAATTAAGTGTTACAATGATCTTCCGTAATGAATTATCAAAAGCTGGCCAAAATTCAGCATTATTCTGGTGTGGTGCATACTCACAAATTGGTTCAGCACTTGGTGCAGTTGTAATGTTTATAATAATAAATGTAGGCAAAGTTTTTGAGCAATATCAAGCATGTTCCTAGACCAAAATTTATTATTCTTTTTTTAGATTAATTATGTTTAAATAGATTTATTGCAAAATATATCAAATTGTTTATACTTTTTTAATTAGTATTTTGTGTTCATTTATTTTTAAATATACTCACCTACTCCTAAGCCCTCGTAGCCCCGACCACTTCTATAATTATACCATGTATATATGAAATATATCATAGTATATTTAGTCCCAAGTTTGTAACGCTTAAAAATATTTATGCTACAAAAAATATTGAAAAACGAAAAAATTCTTGAAAATACTCGAATATTTACCCAAGGGCATTACCCGCCAATGACAAAGAGGGATTCGAGTTTGCTTTATGGAGAATGGGCAAAATAAATTGCATATTTGTTTTCACTTGTTATTTAATAACTTTTAACCTCCTTCTTGGAGCTAAAAATTATTATTGTTGGGATATGGTGTAGAAATTTAAATTAAAACAAATATTAATTTCACTTCCAAATAGAATTATTTTAATTTGATTCAACACAAGGCTTACAAAGTTTCTTCAAAAGAAAAAGTTAGGTGATATTGAAAATCATAAAACTCAAAGGAAAAAAATTTCTCAAATGAATGTGGATAATTTAATTATGGTATAATTTTTACAGTCAAATTAAACTGTTTTGCATTTTTCTTGCAGAAAAAATTATGAGCTTTTTTCAAAAAACTATGAACTTATTGTAAATAAGAAATTAAAAATTTTTTTTGATCCTACTTAAGTTTATCGTAAATTATCGAATTTGGTAATTAATATATTTTAGTTCAAAAAAGTTTTTATAACATATACATATTTATTTTTACCAATACATTCATATAAATGTGTCTATCTGTACACAAACATTTCGTTTTACTTTCGTTGACGGCTAAAATTTCTGATAACTTCCCATAATTCACTCACAAATGGCAACACAAGTATAGTTTTCAATATACCTTACAAAAATTTGAAAATAAAAGTTTTCTCGGCTAACTTAGCAATTTTTATGATAGGTGATGTTATACTCGAAATCTGGAAAGTTGTAATTCAGTTTGAAAATTGCAATCTGGATTGATAACATCCATCTCAAAACATTCCTTTGGAATTTGGTTCTTCTCGATGTGTTATGAGTTTAAGTAGTATGGGATTTTAATGCTAAGAAAGACTCTAACGATACAAAAAAGAACTATAGGTGTAACCCCTCGCATATATAATATTTAATGGAAATGTTGTTCATAATCCCTATATATTATAAATGTGAAAGTAAGCATGTTTGTTTGTTTGTTACACTTGCTAAAACTAGCGAATGGTTTTAAATGAAACTGTACAGCAATAGTAAATGTCAAACAAATCATGGCCAACTATTCTGATATACTTAATGATTTATGACTATTTTACATTTAACAAAATTGAAAACTGTGTATATCAGGAGGCTATAAAGCGGTGGTTTTTACTTTTAAGCCCAGTGAAGCGGGCGGGTATCAATCTATTATTGTATATTGCATACCGTACCGTAGTTAATATCTAAAAATATTATTGAGTTTTGACGTTAATACAACAATCTAAAAATGACGCAAAAAGACCTATTTTCTCATATAAAATCATTTAAAGCTATTTTACTCGTTTTCCTGTAGTATGAAAATGTTTATGTTTGCTTAAATAACTTCGAGAGATAAATGTTTTCTTACAAATATCACACGAAAATGGTTTTTCTCTCGTATGAATTCGTTTATGTACAGTTAAGTTGCTTCGACACTTAAATGGTTTATCACAAATATTACATGAAAAAGGTTTTTCTTGAGTATGACCATGTTTATGTTGTACCAAATCGGAACTCTTAACAAATTTCTTTTCACAAACATCGCATGAAAAAGGTTTTTCTCCAGCATGAATACGTTTATGTACAACTAAACTATATTTATGGGAAAATGTTTTCTCACAAATATCACAAGAAAAGGGTTTTTCTCCAGTATGAACTCGTTTATGTTCAAATAAATTAGTTTTCCATTTAAATTTCTTGTCACATACATCACATGATATGGGTTTTTCATTTGATTTTCCTCCTTGAATCCGTTTATGTTTAACTAAATCGAATTTCTCGATAAATACTTGATCGCAAACATCACAAAATAAACATTTTCTTACATGACTACGTTTGTGGTGAACTAAACCGTAACATGGAAATGTTTTATCACAAATATCACAAGGAAATGGCTTTTATTCATTATGAATTCGTTTATGTTCAACCATATGGCTTCGATGCCAAATTGTTTTATCACAAGCATCACAGGAAAATGGCTTTTCTCCAGTATGTCTTCGTTGATGTGTAACTAAAGTGTATTTATGTGAAAATGTTTTATTACAAATATCACATCGAAAAGGTTTTTCTCCACTATGAATTCGTTGAAGTTCATACAAATTTCCTTTCTGTCTAATTTTTTATCACATTTATCACATGAGTACAGTTTTTCTCCACTATGAACTGTTTTATGTCTAGTTAGACGTGATTTGTCGATAAATATTTTATTGCAAACATCACATGAAAATGGTTTTTCGCCAGTATGAGTTCTTTTATGTGTAACTAAACTGCTACCACTTGTAAAATTTTTGTCACACACATCACATGAAAAACGCTTTTTCTTGCTATAATTTTCCTTATGTTCAACTAAATTGTTTTGCTCTGTAAATGTTTGATCATTAGAACATATCCCTTCTAATGTTCCATCAATATTTTCTTCTTTAATTATTAATTCTGTGTTTAATTCTTCATTAATTTTATCACATTCAATTAATTCTTCTTTAATTTTAATATTTGCACTGATAATTTTATCATTTTCAATTATTTTTTGTCTAATTTTATCATTATCGATTAATTCTTGTTTCATTTTAACATTTTCACTAATATTTAATTTTTGTTCAATTTTTATTTTATCATCTTCAATTAATTCTTGTTTTATTTTCATTATTAAATAATTCTGGTTCTGTTTTGACATCCTCTTGTTTAATTAATTTTATATTATTTACATCAACAAATGTTATTAAATAATTAGACATTATTTTTTAATTTAGTAAATGTCAAACATGGAACGTTGCATGGAGGTTAGAGAGAAGGAGAACGATCGCTATATGGAGTGTAGAGTAAAAGGAGCACTCTCTCTGTATATTAGAAGTGTCCATAAAGTCATGTGAAATTGTAGTGGCGCTGCCGTAAGCTGATGACGGCATTTGAATGAATATATATATGAATATGAACCATCAGTCATCAGTGGTCATCAGCGCCTTTTTAGTTGGTTTTGGAACTATAATCTAACAGCTTTTTGTGGACACTTTTTTGGTCAAACAGTCATAAGAGATGATTCTCCTTTTACTCTACACTCCATAGATCGCTACGCGCTAAAGCATTAGCGCGTCTGTCCTTACAATTTGTATAATTTATAGTTCATTTTTCAGCCACAAGCCGCGTTGTCGTCGGTAAGTAGTATCTGCGAAGTTAGCTGTTTATGAGTACAAGTAGATGAAGTTAGTACCATTCAAGTAGTATAGAAAAATTTATAAAGTAGAATAGATAATTTATAATTTATTCATTAGTAAATAATAATAATAATAAATAATAATTTCATTATTTGCTTTTTGATTTCCTTTGAATGATATTATATACACGTATAGTAAACGTTGATAGATCATTTAGTAGAGTGAAATTACGCCTTGTGTATGGATTAAAAGTTCGAGCAACGAAACTTTGGGGTTTTTCTTTTCACATCAAAATAAGTATTTTTTGAAATTTTTTACTTTCCCGGAGTGGTGCAACATGTTTAAAAAACAAAATGGCGTCAAAAATGAAATTTTTTTTCAGAAATTTTATCATTTTTATTTTATATTCCCAAAAGGAGGCATCGGTGCATATCCAAATTTGGTAGGTTTGTAGTCCATGTTAAGAACTACTCCTCATAATTTTTTGGTGGGGTTTCGTCCCTTCCCCTCCCAGTTATATATATATGTATACATACATATGGTAAAACAGTTCATTTGACTATAACTTGAAAAATATTCGATTGATTTTAATGAAACTAATATCAATAGTAGATTTTATTACTTACAACTTTCGGTTAAAATTTTAGCGAAATCCGTTAAATAGTTCGGCCAAAATTTCCAATTTAGGGAATTGTTTAAAATGGCTGCCATTTTATGCCATTTTGTCCTACGAGGTTAAATTTTTTTTTAAATTGTAGCATTTTTTATTATCTTTCGATTTTATAAAAAGTGGCTTACCCGTAAAATGACTCCTTGATCCATAATTTTGCGAAAAACGGAAAATTTAACACTTTCTGGAAATAATTGTTTGGGGGGTGTATGGACTGGCTTTGGGGGGTGTATTTTGCTTTGGCTTCAGAAAACTATTTTTAAAAGAGGTCTTTATGGTTTAAAGCAAAATATTTAAGTTTTAACCCCCGCGCTGTTAGGGGGAAGGGGTGTATGAAATAAATGTATCTTAAAAGATTTTAAAAAGAGGTCAAAATTGTTTAAAATGCTAAAGTAACCCAAAACTTTAGATGTTTTTATTAATATAGCACTTTTTACAACATCCACCCCTTCCCCTCCCGCTTTCATATTTTTTGCAAATGCAAAATTTGTATGACGTATAAAGGGGTTTTTGGGGTCGCTGATCTCGAATTTTGCAATAGATTATCAAAAACAATTGTAATATTTTTAGAGGGTGTACTTATTTGGGCCAAAAGTTCGAGATCAGCGACCCCCAAAACCCCTTTATACGTCATAAAAATTTTGAATTTGCAAAAAATATGAAAGCGGGAGGGGAAGGGGTGGATGTTGTAAAAAGTGCTATATTAATAAAAGCATCTAAAATTTTGGGTTACTTCAGCATTTTAAGCTATTTTGACCTCTTTTTAAAATCTTTTAAGATACATTTATTTCATACACCCCTTCCCCCTTACAGCGCGGGGGTTAAAACTTAAAAATTTTGCTTTAAACCATATAGACCTCTTTTAAAAATAGTTTTCTCATGCCAAAGCAAAAAACACCCCCCAAAGCCAGCCCATACACCCCCCAAACAATTATTTCCAGAAAGTGTTAAATTTTCCGTTTTTCGCAAAAATATGGATCAAGGAGTCATTTTACGGGTAAGCTACTTATTATAAAATCGAAAGATAATAAAAAATGCTACAATTTAAAAAAAAATTTAACCTCGTAGGACAAAATGGCATAAAATGGCAGCCATTTTAAACAATTCCCTAAATTGGAAATTTTGGCCGAACTATTTAACGGATTTCGCTAAAATTTTAACCGAAAGTTGTAAGTAATAAAATCTACTATTGATATTAGTTTCATTAAAATCAATCGAATATTTTTCAAGTTATAGTCAAATGAACTGTTTTACCATATGTATGTATACATATATATATAACTGGGAGGGGAAGGGACGAAACCCCACCAAAAAATTATGAGGAGTAGTTCTTAACATGGACTACAAACCTACCAAATTTGGATATGCACCGATGCCTCCTTTTGCGAATATAAAATAAAAATGATAAAATTTCTGAAAAAAATTTCATTTTTGACGCCATTTTGTTTTTTAAACATGTTGCACCACTCCGGGAAAGTAAAAAATTTCAAAAAATACTTATTTTGATGTGAAAAGAAAAACCCCAAAGTTTCGTTGCTCGAACTTTTAATCCATATAACTGCCTTTTTTTGCTTAGATTTACTCCAGTAATTTGAAATTAGCGCACAACAGCCCGCTTTTAATGAGACAACTTAGCGATCCCAGCGCCTCACTTATTTTGTCCATATTTTGGGGACAATATTTTCTATAGCGACCGTTCTCCTTCTTTATAACCTCCATGTTATACAACATATAAAATGATTACGAATAGTTCAGCCATCTGTTATATAAAACATGTACTATAATCCTACACTAATGAACATAGAGCATGCGTTGAATGGTTTTATTTAGTTCTCAGGTACTCATTCTGAGGCGCTGCTTTACGCCATAAATTTTATTTTATGGCATTTAGATCCTGTATCTAAATGTTATAAATCTATGATTATAACCAAGCAGAGTTATATATATATGAGTACGATAGCTTACCATTTTCATGCTAATGTTAAATAGACAAATCTATTCAATAACTATTTTTAGAGTCTGTTTTTTTAAATTAATAACTAGCTGATCCGGAGAACTTCGTACCGTCTAACAGTCAATGAATGTCATGTTCGCTGGGCAATTTTACTTAAAAAAAGGACTACCGCAATATAGCCTTCACTTCCCTTTTTGTTCACAATTTCATGGGTTTTATTTATTTTTTTTTGGAACGAAACTCTAATTTTTTAGAAAATAAAATGTAGCCCATGATATTTGCTGACAATTTAGCATTCTATAGGCAACAATTTTTTTAATGTTTTAAAGTAGTATATTCAAAAATGTTGTATTTTCTTACAAAATGTTATCCCCTGTCACACCCCCTTGGGTGGGTGGCTAACTTTTTAAATAATTATTCTGCTATTTGGGCCGGACCCTGGTGGAAAAAATATTTGAAAAAAGAATAAGTCTTAATAAGTCTTAGGAAACTCTGAAAAAGTCTTAGAAACTTTAAAAAAGTATTAAGAACTCTGAATAACTCTGAATTAGACTAGTCCGAAAACGTTGAGAAATTCAAAGTTCCTAAGACTTTTTCAGAATTTCTTATTCTTTCTTCAAATATTTTTTCCACCAGGATGTTGCTAATTTACGAACTCAAACTTACTTTTTATGCTCTGAGCACGCTATAATAATTTCAGCTTGATATCTCCTTTCGTTTTTGAATTCCGGTTGATGGACGGTCAACCGAAAATTGACTAATTAGGTGATTTTATGAACACCTTTACCAAAATTTTGTTCGTATCATCAATATTTCTAGACGTTGCAAACTTGGGATTAAAATTAGTTTACCTTGATAAATATAACATATACAGAGGACATTAAAACATTTGGGGAAGGTTTCAACTGGTAAACTTAACTTTACTTATTAGTATAAGGAATTCAAAAAATCCAGAAAAATTAAAATCTTGGGTTATAAATTTAAAGTTTCTAAAACTTTTTAAGAGTTTTTAAGACTTACTAAGACTTATTCTTTCTTCAAATATTTTTTTCACCAGGGTTTATGTCGAATAAAAATGATTTTATTGATAAATGTTTTATCACAACTTTCACAGTAAAAACGTTTGAATTCTCCAGTATGGGTTCGATTATATGAATTCGTTTTTCTCCATTATATGAATTCGTTTCTGTTTGTAAATGTTTTATCACAAACTTCAAATAAAAAAAGATTAATCCCCGATGTAACACTTTGGTTCGTATAAAATATGAAAAAATACCATCCATTCGTTAATAAAAAATTTTGTTTTAACCTTTGGAAGTGTAGCATTCCAAATTAAAAATCAGTGGTTCAAAATACTAAGAAAACGCCTAGACGAAAAAAACCCCAACGAATATGGAGCTCCAAACCACCCTTAGTCGCTAAATTACAAAGCCTTAATTTAAACTTACCTTATTTTTAAAATTTCTTCGATTTTTCACTATACATCGCTATATTTTTGGAAATAAATGAAGGGTTAACAGATAATATCGCTCAAAAAAAAACGACACTTCAAAATCGTAAACTTAACCTGCCTTACCTGAAACTTAACTATATATCTGAAACTTAACCATAACTATATCGTTTATCTAACTCACAGTCATATTATATATACAAGTCATCTAACTTCTGACAAAATCATAAGTCTCTTAATGAAAATGTTTTAGTTACATTATTAAACACTAGATAGCGCCACATATGTCGAGTGGTATAAGTAGAAAATTTAAAATAAATAAACAACTTTGAAATTTGTATAAATTCTATTTATATTTTCATTAAGTTAATAAATAATTTTAATTGATTGATAATAATATTTGCTGAAATAAGAATTAATTATTAATGAATGAATGAATTAATTAATTATTGGCCAGTGGTTTGGATTCGATACTGGTGGCGTTTCTATATAGCAGCTTTGGGAACTAATGCGTACATCAATAATTGCATATATGTTCATAATGCATTTTATATAGAGTTGTATATATTTTGGACTTTAATGCTAAGAAAGACTCTATCTAGCGATAGAAAAAAGAACTATTGTCAGAACACCAAATATAGCACAGCACGTTAAAATGTATATTAAAGCATATATCTCTTGTCTCTTTAATCATAGAAATAGCTGATTGTAACGAGAATGGTTTACATTTTTTTAACTCGTGGCGCTGACATCTTAGCGTTAAAATCCAATATGACTAAGGTAGCCTGAATGTCTCACTGTCAATTTATGAGAAAGTAGCGCTACACTAGCTTATTTTTTAAATGTGTACTACCCACAAGTATAAAACCAACTAATTCATTTTCAACAAGTGCACTTGTGACCTGTGGCATTATGGAAACAGACATCTTTTTGAAGATGTCAGTCGGTGATGACTATCCTTTAATTAGCCACTACCGAAACTGTCTGGAATAATAATATGATAATGTTTATAATTTGTCTTATGTAGTTAGTCAAAAAATTTCATTAGTATTATTTAAAAAATATAATGCTTTAATTAGCCTTTATTAAAACTCAAAAAGTCCTGCTTTGGCCTAGAGGGAAGTACCCTTGAAAAAATGCCTAGGGAAAAAATGAAAAAATTGTCTGGAATTATGACCAAATTGAACCTATGTACCGAGTTTGAGAAAAATCGGTTGAAAATTGAATGCTCCAACTTGGTAACAGACATACCGACATACTGACGGACGCAACATTTTTTAAAAACCACTTTTTTGGAATCAGGGACTCTCAAAACGGGTATTTCCGTTGAAACCCCGATATCGATTTTTTCTTCGATCGCAATACTTTATTATATTTATAATATAATGAAATAAAAATACGAACATGTCCGTATAAATACGAACGTCTGGAAACCTTAAGAAAATGGGAAAAAAATGTAAATAAAAAAGAAAATAATTTACAATATGAATATATTTATTAATTGAGAAAGTTTTACAGTACTTGATTTCAATAAAATGTTAAATCTATGAAGTAAAAAATTGTGCAAAAAGTAGAAAATATTCCCAAAAATTCACTAAAAATCCAAACAAGAAAATTTCATATATTTGAATTGTACAAATAATGTACATATCGGGTCATAAGCGTACGAATCCATACCTCCATATTTTCTTAAAAATATTCTAGGTATCACACTTACACTAATTTTTCGAAATTTCTATTTTAGAATATACATGAAATTTATTTTTAGTGAATTGAAAATTTTTTTTAGGGAATATTTCCCATGTTTTTTATTTTTTTTTTATTCCTATAAAAAAAAGTCGAAATAAAAGAAAAAAAATCTTTTTTTTCAAACAGAAGGGAAATTTTAATTTCATATATAATTCGAATTTGGAGGAAGACACAAACCTTACGCTCCATTCTTATTTTTTGTTTTTTTTTTTTTAAAATAACTATTTTTTTAATAAATTTGTATTATACAGCCTTTTTTAATAAAAATATTAATTAGAATACATCATCATACTTCACAAATTTTTTTGACTATTTTAAATTTTTTTTCATTTTTTTTTTTAAATATTTTTTTTTTTTTTTTTTTTTTTAGGAAATACAACCTATGTTTTTGTTTTGTTAAATAGATTTAGGCCTAATTAAAATTGATATGATTAGATTTAAAACAAAGCAAATAGTAGCTCTTTACGAAACAAATATACATTTCCTTCAGTGTTTCGGAAAATTTTCAGTAAGGCGTTGTAAGTAAAAACTGTTGGTCAATTTATGAGATAAAATATTTTTTTGTTCCATATTGTGTCTAAGCTAAGACATTAATTAACACTGGTTTATTTAAATGCTATTATATAGGCATAAAAATTTTTTTAAATACCCTTTGTTTTTTTTTCTAATCGAAAAACATTTAATATCCCTAAAAACAGCTGACAAAAACGATTCGAAACGAAATCAATTCGGATATCTTTCGGTGGCGTTTTTTTTTTTTTTATATGCTAAATTCTTTTAATTATAAAATTCAAGCAAAAATTTCTATTTTGTACAATATTACAATTTCTTTTTAACATCCATACACTTTTGATACTCTTGTGGGAGACTAACATTATTTTATATCTTTCAAAAAAATTTTTTCAGGTTATATTTTTTTTCAGATATGATAAGAAGCATTTTTATTCAAATACTTTGAATGGGTTCATCAAAAACATAAATTAAAATAATAGACATACATAAAAAAAATAGACTGTTATCGAACTGTGGACCATAGATAGTTGACTTCGACAAATATCTATAAATCTCAGTTTAATATAAGCTGATACCAATCTACATGAAAAATATTTGGGCATATTTTATTGCCGGTCTATATTTAATAAGTCTATGATTATAACTAATACTTAAGCAGATTAAAATATGCCCTAATTCAAAGGCGTAAATATTCCTCCAACTTGAAATCTTGTAGAAACGATGTATGAAATACATCAATTCGTCAAAAAGTACATGTACTTTTATACTAATTTTACGGTGTAAAGCGTAAGTTATTTTACCCGGTAGAAAATTTTTTTCTACTTTAGAATTGTTTGTAATCAAAAGTATAAATATTAACTCCGAATATCTCACATTATTATTGTAAAATATTATATTTAAAAACCATGTTCGATGATAACTATACCTTGTGAGTAAATTACACGAAATTTTCATTCTGAGACCGACGGGAGCCAAGTAAGTTTAATAATTCAAGAACCCTCTTTTTATTTATCTGGATAGATTCATGTGACAGAATCATAAGTAAGCCCTAAATAAATTGGTTGCTTTTCAAAAATAGGATACCTTTACTTTTACATATTTAGATCCTAAAAATGGCGGATGTTGATTTACCGCAATGGGCCTTTGTCCTAAAATTTTTTTATTGCTTCAAAGGACGTTCGTTATCGAGCTAAACGAGCTTGATCTACGTCGCCATAAGGTTTGTAAGGTTGAGGGAAATCTATTAAATTGAGTACAGTTTGATGATGACTATATTAATCAAAACATGTCACGATTATAAAAAAAAATTGTAGAATTTCAAATTAATTGATGATATGGACTTTCTCCTCAAACTAAAGCTCAAGATTAATGGGTCCAAATTTTTCAAAGATAAATTTGCCCTGGAAGCAAAAGCCATGGAAGTGTAACATTTTGAGAACGGTTCCTATATTGGTCTATATTAACGGTTATTTGTTATTAAATAAAGATGTTATTAAAAATTTTGAATATATTTATGTTTTATAAAAATAATCGATTTGTGATAAGCAGTGCGTTAAATTAAATCCAGCTAATAAATTATGAAAATAAACAGAGCGATAATTATCATCACGATTAACACCTATGTCTTACACAAATGAATTATTTGAATCGCTCGCCCTTATTTTTTTAATCACCTTTCAATTAAGGTGATTAAACAAGTTTAAAAGGACAAAGTTGAGTATTTAGAATTTTTTCTTACTTGAACTTGACAGTAGGGAAAAAATTTGAACTTGATAGTAGGGAAAATGTTCTTTAAAGATAGGGGGGTGGGCGCCCCCTCAAACCTTTTTACCCGGCGAGGATATGATTGGTTGAAGCTGACTGGTTTTAGTAGTACATTATTGGAAAACAGATGCGATCAATTTAAGTTTACTTTCAATGTTGAATTATCACAACATTTTCCCAAAATTTTCCACCTTTGGCCATACGAGGGTCTTTATCCGATGTTAAATTTTAATGCTTAACATCGGCATGCATTTTGAAAACACGGAAATGTCCTATTTTTTTCTCATTTTACGTAGGTAGCCCTTTGAGCCCATTCGGCCGTTATGAATTGCATGCCATCAACTATTAAAGCTTGACTTTATTTGCATTACCTTAGGTAACAAAGGCAGGAAATATAATAATATCACGGAAAACCACTAAAATTTTTTAGAAAAAGGCCTTATGACGTGCAAGCTGCAGCTGCCAATAACTCCTCTATCTTTCATATTTTAGGATTGATTATTAATTCTTAAAAAGGCATGCATTAGAAAATGCGAGAACATTTTCTGTCATTATCTCCCGGTCTGTATATCTCAATGAAAAAATGTCACCTTTTACACAAATATTGCAACGATTGTGAGTGTAAACACATGCTACCAATTTTGAAACAAAAAATTGATTTTTTTTTTCAAGAATGTAAATTATGTCACGATAATACCTCTAATGCAGACTATATTCATTTTTTAGTCACATTTCCACGAAAATATAAACTTGTGCACTGTATCAAAGGTCAACGGGGAGGTTTGAGGGTGTTTTATAAAAATATTTCAAGGATGTATAATATATATTTATTTAGCGCCACTTTTTTGCAGCTCTAGCGCGCGAACTTTGGACTCTAGCTGCCACATTTAGTTTAAAAAAAGTAAAATTTGGTATACAGGGTTGTTGTTTAACAGGCGGATCGATGTTATAAAAGCAGGGGCTCCTTTCAGCAATTAAGAGAGGATTTTCAGGAGTAAAACCCCCATAGTTCGATATTCGTTGGAAAAATCTGAGAAAACAGTGAAGCTTATATTTTGGGGGTATTGTAAACGTTTTTTAAGACAAGAGACAAAAATTGTTTAAAATCATCCAAAATATGAGGCAAAACAAGTTTCAAGCAAATATTTGATCGAAACCACACAAGAATCGTTAATTTCAATAATGTCAAATTTTTATCAAAATTAAATTTTGTTTTTTTTTTTCAATCACCTGTATCTCAAAAACGGCGAGTTTCAGGAAAAAATGCCATGAGTCAAAAAATGCTTAGAATATCCCAAAATATAAGGTCCAATGACTTTTTTCTCAAATTTCATGATTTTTCAGCAGAATTAGCTTGAGCGAACTTCTAATCAATATGATTTTGTTCTACACACTCATTCGAACATTTTGGGTCGGGTCCCATAAAAAAGTCAAATTTTTTCATAGAATTGCAACCTTATTGCCTACAGTAATAAGAAATATTTAATAAGGGGGAAATATAATTTGAGTGATGGAGTTCTACTGCTCACAGGTTTTAGTATATTAATTTGTTTGTGTTAACCTTTGAAGGTATGAACACGCAATTTACACGACAACTAATATGTTTGAATTAATCGTTATATATAATTTTGATTTCGTAATTAATAATACTAATCACGTTTTTAAGTTAAAAAAAATTTAATTACGAGACGAATATTGAATTATGTCGCAGTATAAATAAATCACTTCTTGAATATCCTATTGCTTATTTACAATTTCTTATTTGGTAAACATGCCATTGTCAACCCTAGTAGCTCAGTTGGCGGTATGCCTTGGGTAGCGGGTTCGATTCCCGTCGTCATAACAAAAATTAATTTAATTAATAATTGCACTCAGCCTTTAAAAATAAATTAGGACCTGATAGATTGAATTATCAGCGGAAAAGGTGGTAAAACACATATATGTTATCACAATGGGCTCTATAGCCTAAGAGTGGTATTTGTGGACAGCCAATATAACCTAACCTAACCTAACCTAACTTAAACATGCCACTTTTTAGTCACTCAACGCACAATTCCCAATTTATGACCAATTTTAAGATTTTTTTCAATCTTACAACTACCGTGCTCATACATCCTTAAGAATCCAAAGTTTGTAAAATAAAATACAATCCGAAGTGTACATTATAGAATGAAGAAAACTATTCGGCATCCGAAATGGAACTAGATTTCTAATATTAAATTTCGACTTACGAATTACGTAAGAATGGGTTTAAACCATTTTCCCCTTAAGATAAGGGAGAATGGTTTAAACAGATTTTTAACTTATCTTTATCCCTTGGGACCCGATATAATTAATGAACGACTTCTTGGAGGTGTTTTTTGGTAGGTTTTTAAAAACAGAATAAATTTTTCATTGTCTTTTTTTCTGAGATGAGAAGGCGTATCTTATTGCCTACATTTCAACTGTGTCCCTTAATATCTCAAAAACTGTTCATTTAAAAACTTTGATTCCATTGACACTTTTGATTAAAATGGTAAAAGCGACCTATTACCAAATTATCAAAAAAAATTTCGATGTTATTTTCAGGAAAAAATACTTTTCTCTACATTTTTAAAGATTTTCTCTAGATCCCTTTCAAATTAAACTAGAGGAGGATTGAAAATTGGTTTGTAGGTTGAGTTAATGTTAAGGAAGTACTTTTTGGTTTATAACTTCCCAATCCCTCTTTACTCTAATTTTTCTCAATTTTTGAGGCTTTGTGCAACTCTACAGTCTCTCCGAATTAAGCTAGGAAGTTTTAAATTTGTATGTAGGTGAAGTTCGTATCAAGGAAATATCTTTTGGAAGTATCAACTTACCAGCTACCCTCTCCTCATTTTCGCGGTTTTTATAGCTTTGTTCAAAAACATAAAAAGATAAAAATCCCATTTCAATAAAAGCGTAAAATGATAGGGAAATATGACTTTTTCGGCTGCTCACAAGTTTTTTTAGGTTTGGCGGTTGGACTATGATCAATCTTTACTTAATCGATTATGAGAAAATTTGAATGTCTCAAATACGGAGGAACTTTTTTTTTTCGATTCACATGAGAATTTTTTTTAATGAATAAGAAAAATTAAAGAGAAATATTTTCTTGTGAAAACATGAAAAATAAAAGAGGGTCTTATTTGACCCTGAAAATTTATTTCAGTGGTTATTCAGCTATATACATTTATTTATAAAAGTTATAATCGCCACTAATATCAAAATTTTCTTTTTTTTATAAAACTACAAACTTGTTAATACTAAATCTTAACCATCGAGTGAATACATTACCTAAATTTAACCTTTTCATAATATCCTAAATACTAGAGGAGGTTTTAGACGAACCTAAAAATCATCATAGCTAGGTGCCAAAAAATACCCGAAGAAAAATTTATATTCATTGAAAAAATGGCAGTGATTGTATTTAGTAGTAAAAACAATTTCATATCGGGGAGGCAGATTGTGCTTTAATACAAACAAATTTTCACCCATTCTAAAAACGCAAGAAAAACGTTTTTTATCATATCTGAATTATTTTCTTTTTTTTTTCAAAATTTTTAATTATACTCTTTTCTTTTTTAAATAAGGCATATATTTTATATGGTTTATTTCTTGTAAATTGAACATTCCAAAACACGTCGATTAATATCACTACAGCGTGTACGGGTATATGATATTGGTAGTAATAAATTTAGGATCTCAATTCTCAATCCCACGCCAATTTTTACCTACCAATATTATATACTAGCATTCTGTACACAAGATCTTCAGAGAAAAAAGGACCTTAAATGATTTTCGAAATTCTTGATTCAATTATTTTTCCATTCTCGATTTCGAAAACTCAAGTTAAAAAAGTGTGTGTGTCATCTTCGACGCAAGAGTTTACTCCTTAAAAACGATTGTCTTTGAACAGACAAATTTTACAGTATTTGTGCCCGTCAGATTATTGTCAGTTTCAAACAATAGATGCCTTGTATGTGATATACGTAAAATGTTAATACACACATTACTGAAAGACTGATAGGATAGAGAAGAAGCAGCACATAAGATCTAATAATGTAAAATAATGTAAAATCGTAATATACGAGTTTTAGCGCCTCTACCGAGTAAGGCTTTCAAACTTAATAGTTAATAGGCGCTTCCACAAAGAAGTCAAACTTAATAGTTGATTCCCACAGACTCCTTATGTCACTTACAATTATATTTCTGCTTCTTCTCTATCCTAGACTCTTTGGCATTACGAAAAAGTGAAAGGTGCGCACAATTGGTTGCACTAGATCTTTTTGTATTTTTTTCATACCGAAAATCGATTATTAAGAATTAAACTTCTTTCTTTAAGATTCTTAAGAATTTCTCTGATGATGACTTGTGTCAATCCAAAATTCCAAATTAGGGATGAAGTCAGTATTGATTGTTAACAAACGATAACTTCTAAAATTTTAATCATTTAAGATCCGTTAATTTGAAAAGATCTTCTGTATATAAAATGTCTCAAAATGACCACACACGGATAAAACAGTAATATAATGCGGAAAATTCAACGCAGAAAACTCTTTGGGAGTTTTTTTGATACTAAGTACCATTACGAAGATATTTTCAATATGCAGGTTTTCCAAAGCTTTATCTTCGTAGGTGGATATATGAAAATATCTTCAATTCCATGTGTGGTTTTTCCGGACAACCTGTATGGGATTCTCATGAAATTTTTCACAACAAACATAGTTTTGGAGCTTGTTTTTTGGTGGGATGTCCATTTTACAAAAATACATTTATACGAAAAAAGTATGATTCATGCCCTCGGCATGCCCGCCGTTTTGGTGAAATATTTTTTCGTATAAAAGTATTTATAAATATGATATTTCTACGAAAAAGATTTTTTTTTGGAGAAAATATCACATTTATACATAAACATAGTTTACAAGATTAATTAACATCGACAAAATTTATCCACTTTCAATTTTTTTTTTAACAGCCATCAAATGTTTTTAACTTAAGAAAAATCGTGCATTCGAACGATAAATTGCATATATAATATATATATATATATTTATTTTATTAAATATTTTTTTATTTTTAAATATATATTTTCGTTACAAAATTAGAAAAACCAAAAAAATTTCCACGTCTCAAAACAAAAATTACAGGCATTTAAAAAAAATAAATAAAATTCGCTGAATCAAAATTATTTTCAAAGGTTGGCACAGCAAAATTTATACACAAAATGGTTCTTAAAAAAGTGCCGTATATATATATACACTACAAAAAAATGCGACATTTTTTGTTTCTTGCCCTTATGGACTCTAATTTGCGCTCAATTTAAGGTTGAAGAAATGAGCCTGAAAATACGCTGGTCTAATATACTCTAAGACTCGACATGTAGTCATGGAAATCGGAAATTCAAAACTATTTGTAAAAGGAAAGAAAGTTCAATGTTTGCCTTGATGAGTGTGTATGTTTCATGTCTCTTGTATGCTCTATTAAGCTCTTTATAAAATTGCATCTGTCCCCTTCGATTTGATGTGCGTTTTATAGCCGTACGATTTTTTGTTGTAAAGATATATTCGATTTTGTAAACGGTTACTAAATATGCCTTATAAATTCAAATATTTCGAAATATCTCCGAAAATATAAAAAAAAATTTTAGTCGATGGATTTAACGAGCATACAATTCTCGAGAAAAATGATCCTTACAAAATATGTCAAACTATTGACAGGAATCTAGTAAAATAGGAAGTTGTGCATGTTTTTGAACGTATACAGTTTTGTAAGTAATATTTAACTTTAGTACGATTGTCGTTTAAAAATTCAAACAATTTTGAGAAATTCGGGAATCGAAATAGATGGGGCCTTACCAAAGACTACTTTTTGTCGCGAAATAAAACTTGAAAGGTTTGAAATAAGGGATTGTAGTTTGCAAGTTTGAACTTATAACATATTCATTCCATAGTAATTTAGTTTAGTATTCATAGGTGACACTAAATGTATTGGATCATAACTCTGATAATAGTTGCATTTAGCATCCATAGATGTCGTTATATATACAAATTAGAATATGATGAAACGCAATAATGGCATATTTTTAAGTCACATTTCCTCTGCAAGCTAACGATTTTCGAAAAAACGCTTTAAATAAAAAATGTTGGTTTTTTATGAGGGAAAATTCCTAATTGAAGGTGTTATTCTATTTCTTACCTTTTTGGATCGAAATTTACTATTAAGGTAGTTTTGAGCATGCTAAACAAAGCTCTTATGAATGAACTCAACCCTCAAAAACTTTCTACAATGACTATGCCGCGCGAAGCGGGTGGATAACGGCTAGTATTCTTATATCCCGAGGAAGAAAAATCATACGGATAAGAAAATCAGATCAAATTGAAGGAAGAAAAGGTTTTATAAAATCGCAGATAGACGTACCATGAGCCAGAACAAATGAAGTTCCGATTTTTCTGGACAATTTTTCGAGCTTTATAGTATTTTGGAGAAGCGCATCTTCAAGCTCATCATTTCTTTACCTTTAAAATGAGCCCTGGGTCCAAAATGACCAAGGATAACAAAATTACATGCCTGAAAATATTGTACATTTTTATCGAAACAAAAAAAGTTACGCTTTTTTTTTGTTTAGTGTCAATAAGAAGAGTGAAAGAATTTTTTTACTTATAAAATTGCACATGCGCGCATGTTATTTTCTTCTTTATTGCTTGTTACATAAATGCTAAAAAATTTGTTTGAAATATTTTTTTTTATTGTTCCCAAAACAAATTTCCTGTCGTGGACAAACAAAATATTGTTTGAGCAATTTTTTATTTAAGAAAAAAAAAATTTATGATGGTTAATTTTTTTCCTTTGAGATCAATAATATAATCGTCGATAGGAACACAAATGAGATGAGTTTATGCTCAAAAATTTTCGTATTGAGCAAAATAGTCACACGAATGCCGTATACTTTGTAGATTTTGTTTGTCCACACACGGAAAGAACACAATTTGTTGTTTTCTGTTTTTTTTTTATTAATATTTTTTTTTAATTTTCTTCGAGAAAAATTTATACATAATTGTTTTTTTTTTCAGCACTTTTTAAAACATCTAAAATTGAAAATTTACAGCAATCTAAAAACGATTGTCCCTACTTTTTCCCTTCTAATTATATACAATTTTAGACGAATTACAAATTACACTATTTTTTTAATATAGATTTTATTTTTAAAATAAGTTATAATCTAACACGTTCGGCCATAAATTTTCCTTTAAATTTCATAGAAAAATCATCGAAAAATATAGGAATATATATTTTAGAAGCTACAAAAATATTTTGCGTTCGAATAGCTGAAAATTTTGTACGCGGATTCTCTGTTACTTATGTTTTTGATAAAATTGATCCATTTTTAAGATATTGCATTCCGGAACTTAAATTTTCGACTTGTTTTGCTATATTTCTTGGTTTTTTTTCCTTCCCTGATAAAAAGTCCGATTGAATTCCCTTTCAAATTTCCAATTAATTTCGATTGAACTCCAATGCAATCCAATAGAACGCAATATGAAATTTCCAATTCGATCCCATATATGAATTGTAACCAATTGGAAATTTACGATTAGTTCAATTGCATTGAATCGGAATTCAATCGAAATGAATTGGATATTTTCCCAATTAAACCCGATTCATTTCAATTAAATTTCGATTCAGAATTTTCATTGATTTCAATTGGAAAGAATCGGAATAAATCGAAACTTCAATTGAATCCTGTTCATTCCGATTGGTTGAATTGGAAATTTCCAAATTATGAATCGAATTTTTTTATCAGGCTTATATTCTAAATTTTTATTACTTAGGAAAGGAAAAATTATTTAAGTTTTGTGGTACGATATCTCAAAAATGGCAACGTTGCATAATCTTAGATCGATTAAATCACGAACATATATTTTCTTATCGATGATCTTTCTAGAAAATCCAAAAGCAAACGCAAATACATGCTATACAGTCTGATTGTCATATGAGGCCTGGCTTCCATTTCAAATATTAACGAATTATGGTCATTCTTAGGAACAATCAAACATTTCAAATTAATGTTAGGTGAAAGTTTGACTTTAATCCGAACTTAGATGATGCCGTATATACAACATCAAAACTGGTAAATGTTACAATGTAAAACCAGACGCCATATTGAATCACGGTTTATACAATATTTAATATGCAGTAGTATACATGAAATTTGAACATACCATAGTGGTGGGGATAAACATAAAAATGGGCGGGAATATAAAACCAATTCAAAAGACAAGAAGTCAATTGTATTTGAATTGTCTTTGGTATTAGATCTACAAGTAGTAAACACATTTCTTTCAAACGTTTCAAGAACTGAAAATGAAGTTGTTAATTTTTTATATGTAAATATGAAGTGCCCCGCAAAAGCCACTTTTGGATAACAAAATTCTAAGTTGAAAAGTACTAAAAAGTTTTTCGATAACATTCCTGATAAAATAGTTCGATTAAAATTTCAAATTCATTCCGATTGAGTTCCCATTAACTCCAATAAGAAATTTCCGATTCGATCTCATTCATGAATCGGAATCAGTTAAATCCTATTCATTCCGATTGGTTGAATTGGAAATTTCCGATGAATTAATTTAACTTTTTTATCAGGGATATCAACGAATCTTCGTCAAATGTAATATTTAACTTTGAGATAAGTAAAGATTTCAAAAATATATTTTATTAGGTTAGAATTCTCGGCTGAATTTACGATTCTTTTTTGGCTATGGCCATATTTTGGCTAAATAGAGCAAGGATTTAAAATATCAAAATTTTACTGTTGAAGTTTCAACAATGCCACGCTTTATATCATGGTTATCCCCACCGAAATGGTTCATACACCCAAGGGGAAGTCATGTACACATGCATACAAAAATATTGTATCATAATGTTAGGTTTAAAATAAAATGTTACGAATTAAAATTTTTTTATAATTTTCAGGAACACATATTTGATTTTTTTTACAATATAAATTTGACCAATCATTTTTGTTTTAAAAATCAAAACGAAATTCAACCTTTTTATGGTTCAACGTTTTAAAACGTGTAAGTTTCCAACACAATTCGAATGCAAAAGGAATTTCGGTCAGATTGTCTGAAAATTTTATAACATGTTCATCGAAATCTTCGCTAGGCTTTAAGTTTTAAAATGAGTGATTTTTCTCTTCAAACGAATAATAGGCTAAAAATTTGGCCCTTTATGCGTGTATTATTGCCTTAGTTTCAACTTCAATCCCAAATATCTCATTGAAATACTTTCGACCCATTAACAGATTTGATCAACTTGTTAAGAAGGATCTTCTATCAAATTTTTGGACTATTTGACTGAAAAATTATTTGCATATTATTTGTGCGGGGTTCTTTCTAAGTATTTACAACAATTTCCACAAATAAGTTTAAAAAAATTCCGTTTGATTCGATTCTCAGAAATAAAAAGTAGTACTCCATAAATTCAGCCAAAAAAAAAAAATCTGCTAGAAAGATTTAAGAATAAGTATAATCTAGGCCACTAAGTTCTTTAGTACTACCATAAATTTTGGGCGCGTTGACGATTTTCGAATAACACAATAAAAAAAAATTAAGGAACAATATAATAATTGCGCGTATTTTCATAATTATTAATCAGGCCATTTTTGATCGCAAAATACCCTGGGAAGTAAAAAAACAAATAATTATAATCACCCATCAAAAAAAAGCAAGGCTGTCGACGACATTATTTTCACTTAAAAATTAAACTAACGCGTATACTTTAATAAGTAGGGGTGTCAGCCCCCTCATTCTAGAATAGATCATAGAGAATCCAAAAAAATACTAAAAATTATTACACATCCAAAAAAAATTTTGGACGTCAATCATTGGTTACTAAAGACTAAAAAAAATAATATACAAAAAAAAAAATTAAACTAACAACTAAGGCGTTATACGAAGGCAAACAAAAAAATGAAAAATCCTAAAAAATACTTTCTAATTTATATATAAATCCATCTCGTGTAGATTCGTCGTTCTCGTACAATACAAAATAATAATAGTTTATAACAGGTTAGGGGCCCAGATCCATTTCAAAATTACGGCGCGGCTGCTGACAAAATGTATTCTAAAAAAACTTGTTTTTTACACAAAATTATACTATGTTTAGACAGTTTAAAATAAGTACTCGTAAATTTTTTTTACAGACTCGGTTTCTTTTTTGAGCGGCTATTTTGTCTCAAAGTTTTTTTTGTTACATTTCAAAATTACAAACGTTTAAACTGTCTTTTATTCATAAAAATTTTCAAACTATAACCATTCGAAACTGATAAGGTGAGGAAACTGAACGCAAAAATGTCAATAAGAAAAGTAAGACTCATGATGTTTTACTAGAAGAGGATTTTAAAACTTGTAACTTCCTACAGAAGTATGATTTACATATCTTTTCCTGTATGAGTTTTCAAACATTAAAATTTCCTAAATTGGTTATTTTCAATGTTGAAATGTTTCTAAAAAAGGGCTTTGAGAACTTGAAATTTTCAGGCTACAATCGCTGTATTAGAATTTATCTTTATTCTTTGTAATATCGAAAAATAAAATAAAAACTAAGAAAATGGACGTTCAAAAAAAATGAAAATCTAAAAAAATAAAAGAATTCTTAATTTAATACCGTAGTGGTTAAATAAAATTTGCCAACGGCCCTTTGATTCTCAAATTTACCGCTTTGAATTGGATAACCCATGAGGGGGCAAAGGGTTAAGTCGATGATGACTATTGATACCTACACACAAACAAAATCAACACTTGTCACACAAAAAAATGACATTGGGAAATACGGAGGGAAGGGTGGAGATATTTTTGAAAAGGAATTTTAACACGATTTTTTTTGATGACAAGTTATATTGTATTGTGTTTTTAAAATGTACACACATTGAATTTTTTTTTATAAAAACGAGTATTGGGTACATTATTTAGAACCATATTGTATTTATAATATTTCTATATAGTATATTTTCACAATTAATTCTTTTCTTTACCTATTTGTTATATTGGTGAAACTATTTATATGTGCGCCTCTATAGATCCACTTTTAAACTAGTAAATAAACACAATAGTTTTCAATTTACTCGGAGGAAGTCACAAAATAATAACGAAACGTTGGGTTCAGGTTTAAAATAGTTAGTTTTCTTCAATTTTATCTAATTTACAAATAATTTTAATTTACAATTTTGCTAACATGTACCTGCGCAGACATTTATTTTTTGTTCTAATGAAAAATGTATTCATAAATTGTCAATCGAAAAATTTTAATTTTTCGATTGTCACGCTCAGTAACCTTAAAGCTATCATCTTCTTTTTCCCTCAAATAGAATTTCCCATAGGATTCAAGTTATTCACTAGTATGACGTACTCCTGTAGAACAAATTGAAAAAAATAGAACTAAATAGTTATACTATATTGTTTGTTTTCCGATCTCGTCGCTAGGTTTTAGCATCAATTGTTGTAAGTTTTATAAGGTAGAAAGTATTTCCTCTGGATTTGTTGATCATATTGTCATCAAATACAGCTTAAAATGATCATTAAAATATTTACAAAGAAATTACATAATTCCGTATCTTAATAGACACGAAACAAGTTACAGGCTACGATTTTTTTTCTCTCTATCTGGCCAAAACATACATTTTAGTGACTTATATGTATATTTCAGTGACTTTCGGTGACCTTATCATAAAATATCAAAGAAATTACAAAATCGTATTTTGAATAGTTATTACGAGATGCGATATTACTTACTAGTTACTCATGTTTACCACTAGAGGCGCACGTCTAAAACGTTACCATAGTATTTTTAAAATAAACTAAAAAGTAGAAATTATTCACGTAGAGAATGTTCCTAATACTAAAAAAAAATATTACGAAGGTAATTCAAATATTATCACAATTAAAATAAAATTCACAATCCGCTACATAGCACAAGAAATACGAGATCTATAATCAAATTTTCAGCGAGTTCCTATAATTTTTTAGCTCAAAATCTGTATATCTTGTACTAACAATAAACTTGCTCGTTTTTTTTTATATTCATTATTTATATCAGTGAAGCAATAATTAATAATTAATTATAATATTCGTCGATTTTTAATAGAAAATTCGACTAGAATTAAACCGTCCAAATCGTCAAACAAAAAATATTAATATCGTATTTGGGGTATCCCAAAATTACTGCATTAAAAGGACAGCGATATAGAAGATAAAATTCTACGAAAAAAATTCATTGTCAGTTTTTGGCTTCAATTTTTCGATTAATGTTAATGTAAATGATATTTTCATAATAAACAAAATTATAAAAAATAAAATTTACCATAATTCATCGTAGCATTTTCTCTAAATTTAGTTTTTAAAACGAGAAAAAGAACAAATTGAAGAATATATCCTTTCCTTCCGAAGATGTTAAAAATCTGGCAACATGGTATAAATATTCAATGTGAGATGAACACATATACAGGGTGTTCTGTTATTGATAGCAGAAAATTATACCAGTAAATTAAGCTTATCAAGATAAATGGAAAAGCTCTTTACCAAATTTCGAACTGAGGCCTAATTCGGGAGATGTGGCTGGCTATAGGAAAAATAGAAAGATTTATGAATTCACAGATCTATCAAATTCATTAAATTAGTAGGTGTCACTTAAGAATTTAGAGGGGACTATCATAAAACAATAATTGATAGTAAATTGATATAATTGGGTAGCGAATACTAAAAATAATATTTTGTTGTCATTTTTGTGAATTCATAAATCTTTTTATTTTGCCCATAGCCATTTCTCGTGAATAAGATTTCAAATCGAAATTTGGTAAAGAGCTTTTCCATTTGTCTTTTTTTTCTATCAATAACAGAACACATCGGATTCAAAAACTACAAAACAAATACTTTCTTGAAATTTTGTACTCTATATCACTTTACTCTTAAAATGCGATAGTTTCAGCATACCCTGTATATGTGATGAAAGTCGCATTAAAAAAAATTGTAGAAAACAAAAACACAAAAAAAAAAAAAGGAAAATGACTTAGAATTTGCACCACAATTGCATAAATATAGTGTTGTCATGGCTTTGATACAGCACGATTACACATCACTGACGTTTTACGAATTTCGTACAAATAAAGCGTCTTAGAATTCAAAATCAAATACTTAACGAGTTACCTAATTTGCTGTGTCCATCAGTTTATTGTCAGTTTCAAGCAATAGGTGCTTTGTCTGTTATACGTAATATTTTGTATAATTTATATAAAAAATCCTGAAGACATAGAATGTATATTGGCTGAGTAGCTATGCAGTCATTTTGTATCGATTTGTAACAACTACATGTGTGTTGTGTCCGTCAGGTTACTGTCAATTTCAAACTAAAGATGCTTTGTTCACAGCAAACACAATAAAAAAGTTAAACACACGGTTGCGCACCAAAAACGTAACGAGATCATTTGATCACTAAATTTTACTCATACTTTTTTCATACCGGTACGCCAAAAACTTTTTTCTATCAAGTATTCGGTACTGTCTGAAAATTGTGTCTTTTTAACACAAAATATTTAACTAAGATGAAAATTTCTATTGGTCCAACCTTGGGTGCCGAATATAATTTATGTCTGAGGAGGTATAAACAACTTATATTTAGTAATATTTTCCAAAATTAAGATAGGTGAATAAAATTATGAATATATTAGAAGTCAGTGGTAAAGTTGTTGTCTTGTTATAGGCATAGTATCAGTAAATTTTAAATTTTTGTATACTTATTAAAGATATTATAAGTCGATTAACTGTTTCTAAATTCAATCCTCAGTGAGAGTAGTAGAGTCCTTTTTGCCATTATTCCTGACCTATATCAGAATTCCCTGACACTTTCAGGTTTTCTTGGGCGATCGACACCCTAGTTATGAAACGCCATATAAATTCGTAAACCGTGTATGCGCAGTGATGTGCGAGATTAATGCTTAAAAAAGGTTATAAAAAGAGAACGCGGCAATCTACTATTAGAAAATAATTATTGAAAACGAAATAAAAACAGATTAATATAATTTAGTCGAATTAATAAGCCAGAAAATATTAAAAAACCTGTTGGAAAATACAGATTTTGAAAATTATTTTTTCTTTGTGTTTCTTAGACCCTTTGGAACATTCAACATCACTAATCTCTGTCTTCATTTGAAAATTGGGTAAGTTATTTAGTCAAAAATGGCACGAATCCCATACAGGAGTGGCATTGTTGAATTTAGAGCCTCGTATTCCTGAACAGCGACTAAAAAAATCCTCTAGAGCTAATTTTGGAGCAAAAATATTCATTTTATAAACTGTTTCTTGTTGAGGTGGTTTGAGGAGGGGATAGTTTAACCCGCCCTCTCTCCAATTTTCAAATGAAGGCAGAAGTTAGTGATTACAAATGTTTCCTAGGAAAACGTAAACGTTTTTCAACATTTAAAATATTTTCTGGGTTATTTACGCGACTAATTGTTAAGCCTTTCATCACAAAAACGTTGAATAGAAAAAGTTTCATTATTTTTTTTTTTTTCATTTTCGCTACAACACCCTTAACTATTTTAATTAATTAAATAGAAGATTTTCCTCGAAAAAGAAATTAAATTCGTCTGAAGTCGTGTTTATTAATCAGTTCTGTCCGACAAGCGTAATATATAAATAGTGTCGGCATTTAGAAAATAATAATTATAAAGTCAGTCCTAAACAAAAATTATTAGGGTAAAATTGCTTCAGAGATCACTTTTTTTTTAATTATTTTAAAATAGGGCAGTGATGCCAGCCACCATTTAAAACAGGATACAGATCGAACAAGTAATGATCAAAGAGATCCATGAATCTTCGTTGAATTAAACCATCGAAAAATTTGCTAGAAATTGGTTCTAAAAATCCTGTTAAAAATGTCGAAATTTTTGCGCATCAATAACTCAAAAAATAACTAAAATCGTACACGAAACATTATTTGTCGCCATTTTGTTTGGCGACTATTTTGGAATTCGCCATCTTGGTTCTTGGTTTTTATTTGTTGTTATAGCGGGATAATAAAGACTCAAAATTTCTACTGCCTAAGTATTGCGGTTTATAACATGCAGCCCACTGTCAGACAGACGGACAAAGGAGTCGTATTAATAGAGCCCCGTTGATTATTCTTCGGATACGGAAATTGAGCTAGATGGTTTAAAATTAGTATCAGAGAAGTGCCTCTTTTTGGAGGTGCCAACTTCCAACCCCCCCTTCCTTCTTTTTTATGCTGAAAAATCAAGTTTTTAGTGATTTTTTTAGGATTTGTGAATCTCTAGACCCAAATTGAACTAGAGCCTATGTCAAATTTAAGGGGTTGTCAGCACCCCTAATCGCAAACCTCTATAGCCCTACAAAATTGAATTGTGTTACTTCGGATTTCTATGAAAAAAGTAGCAAAGTAACAAATCTAGTAGCAAAGAGCATGTATTGAGGAGAAAATATGACTTTAGTGATGAATCTCAGAAGTTTGCATAATTATTTTTCAAGTTATTGGTGGGAAAAACAGCCAAATTTTCTGAATTTATTTAATTTTTAATTAAAGTAATACAGATCTATACAATTATCGACGTGTAGGGGCCTTAAACTTAGTGTTTAATATAAGTGTAATAAAACCAAATCACGTGTACATTTTTTTTTTCGAATTTTCCCAAAAAAAGCTCAACGTTAGGTCTTTTGTTTATTTTTCGGAGTTATTAATGTGAGAAAATTTGTTAACTTTTGTTGATGATGCAAAAATAGCATAGAATTTATATTCACTTGGATGTATCATCGAAGGTCGAACGTTTCAGATCTTTACTGATCCGATCTTTATCCAATTTTAATACATATTGACTGAAATGAATGAACAAAACCCATCTTTTTTTACAATACAGTAGGAATATTCCATTATTTTACAAAAAAGAAAATTATTTCTAAGTGGGACAGACAGATTGGGTAGATTGCAGAAAATTGCATGACCGTACGCTGACTGTTGTGGCTGAATTCGGCCTTTTTTCGAAGCTATAAAAATTTTTAAATGTTCACTGTTGTAAATAACTCATTATATAATCGGTCATAATCGCCAACAATCGTTAGGAATATTTTTCTGAAATAATTTCGAGATGGACTTACATTTATCCTTCGATTTTGAAACTTGTGATAAAAGTACAATCGAAATTCAAAGTGAAAAAAAGTAGTCCGAACTATCTCTAAAAATTGTACTCTTCCCGTGAAACGAGGTAAACATGGCGACCCTATTAAAATTTTTGAGTGCGAACATGCATTGTTTAACATTTCCAGATATTTTCTCAAAAATATAAAAGTTTTTTGCTTCTAATTTTCTTGATAGATTGAGGTAAAACTCAATTTAAGGTTCCTTAGCTTTCTTCGAAATTATGAAAAGATAAATAGTTCCAGAAAAAATTCCATAGCAAAAGTAAACTTTTCGTTTTGAAATATTTTTCAACAAACCCAATTCACTTGCCGAAAATTCAGATGAAAATCTTTAATTTCATGATATCACATACATGATGGTTAGACAATTAGCTCTGTTAGTAGAATCGATCCAAGACTGGGAGAAAATTTCAACGCAGCAGAATATTACAATTTTAAAAAACAAATTATTTTTTTTCGTATTTCAATACACAAAAAACAGGGTATTTAAACAATTGTCTGTATTGTATCTCATGTTGGCTCGAAGGAAAATCCAAGGATGGATATATTTTCGAATTTTCATCTCTCGCATTAATTAAGGAATAAACTTTCTGTAGAGTAAAAAAAGTGGAGCGTTCTTCACTTAATCAAACATGCAAGGGAGGGCTAGATATAATGTTTTTTTTTAAATATTTAGAAAAAAAAGGATTTACTTATTTTTTTCATATATTTTTTTTAATATCATTATACTGAATTGTAATTATAATACATGCTATAATGGGAGGGTCAAACCCTCTTCTAAGGGGGGTTACGAACCCCTTTCGTTATCCCTTTCTGTCTCAACCCCACACACAATAACAAAACAAAAGAAAAAACACAAAAAATTCCCAACTTTTTTTGAAGAAACAAGTTATTTTTTATATAACGCTAAGAAATGCATAATTTAAAAAAAAAAAAATTTTTTTGGTTTGAATTCAAAAGTTTAAATTTGTTTCAATTGAAATGTCATTAATTTTTTTATTTTTATAAAATAATATATACAATCAAAATTGTTTATAGTGACATCTGTTTGGGATTCTGGTAAGATAAAAAATTTAATTTTTAATATTATTTAGACATTTTTTACATGAAATGACACAAAAATAGCTTTGTTTGGGTCAGGGGATCCAGGACAGAAGTGAAACGTCACTCGCTTTACATTGAAAAAAAAGTTTTTATAAATTATAAATATTTATAATTAATTATGTTAAATGACAATAAATAGAAATAAATATTGTAAATAAATAATTTTGTATGTAATTCTTTTTAAAATTTCATATTTTGCCCATTTAGAACGCAAGCGCCATTCGTGAATGAGAAATGGATTTATTGTTATATTTTTGTACACGATCGCCATCTATGAATGGTAAATAGAACTATTGTTAAATTTTAGTACACGAGCGCTACCGTTGAATGGAAAGAAGAGGCGGTGTTTCAAGTTTCGTAACAATCCAATATGATAAAGTCACGTTTTTTTTTACCGATTCACTCTCTGTATTCAATTTTTGAGTGTTGAGCTTTAAGAAGTTTCACTTCAAAAAATTAGAGGAGTTCACCCTTTTCCCACAGTTTACACAAGTTAAAATTCTAAAAATTGACAGAGTTACAGACATTTTAAGCAGAATTGGGAAGAATAATAAAAATTTAAAACGCGTTATCAAATTTTGGCACTATCTGTGAATTTTATAAGATTTTTTTTAAATAAATCTACTTAAACAATAATCTATATCCCATGCGTGAAAATTAGTTCTATCCGTAATAGAAAATGTCAAAAATTTTCACCTTGTCACATAAATACTTCTCCTTTAATAGTGAGACCCGGGTCGGGACGAGGAAATATTATTTTTAGTAAGTCACCGAATTAGTGCATAGTAATATTTCACTTAAATATAATTAATACAGATGTCGTTTTAAACATTTTTGACTGTATCGTTTATGACGGTTTTATAAAATGTGTCATATAAATTGAATGATTTTCTTGAATCATCGGTCACGTCGATGATATTTCCATGAAAATGATTTCATTTATTTGGATTGCATGCAACAAAATGACTAAATAATTAAATGTTTGATAAAATATAATTTAAAATCGATTAAAATATCTTGAAATATTTTTGTTTGGATTTAAATTGACGCCAAAATATTTAAAATAAATAATTTTTTGTATAAGGGGGAAAAAATGTTTCTTTCTTTTTCAGACGTATACTTCTGAAGAAGAAACACACATCTTTCGAAACATGTTTTGTTCATTCACTAAAAAAAAATGGTTTTCTTCCATTATATAAATATTTTAGCGTTAATTTGAGTCCAAACAAAAATATTAAATTTTTAAAAATAGAATAGAATTGACGCGATCTATCATAATAAAATATTGTTTAAAATAAGAAAACTTTGTAATAAAATAGTAGGTAATGGAATAAAGAGTGGATTCTAAGAAATTCTAAATTAAATTATTTGATATAAAAATCCAAAAGTAAGGAAATCGTTGGTAAAATGAACAAAGCACTTTCGATAAGACGAAAAATAATGTATTTTTTTAAATTATCAAATATCAATTAAAGAGAATTGAAAAAAATTTACTCGAACCCGGACCGATTGGTAGGGCGCTTGGCATGAATCCAAGAGGTCCAGGTTCGAGTGTATTTTTATACCATGTATATGAAATATACCAAGATATACTAAGTTTAGTCCCAACTTTGTAACGCTTAACGTTCATAAAATCGCCTAATTAGTCCATTTCCGGTTGTCATCACGATTACTCAAAAACGAAAAGAGATATCAAGCTGAAAAGAGATATCAAATTTTTATAGCGTGCTGAGGACGTAAAAAGTGAGGTCAAGTTCGTGAATAAGCAACATAGGTCAATTGGGTCTTGGCTTCGTAGGACCCATCTTGTAAACCGTCAGAGATAAAACAAAAGTTTAAATGTAAAAAATGTTCCTTATAAAAAATTAAACAAACAAATTTCCGGTTGGAACATTTTTTCGTAAACATCACTGTTTACCCGTGAGAGCGCAAATTGTGTGACTTGTATGTATGTGTAATGTGACAGAGTAATCAACACTGTCTATACATGGTATTTCAACAATTAATTCAGTCAATTGTTTGTTTTCACTTGTTTTCAATCCTCTTTAAGTAAGATTACTAGACAAGATATTTGTCAATATTTAGTTGAAGTCTCTCGATTATAATCGAGAGACTTTGATGTAAATAAAAAAATCAAATATTAATTTTTATTTTGGCTACTCCGGAAATGAAACTAAAAGTAACTTAAGGTTGTTGTCTCATTATGAGTATTGTGCCACAAAATTCGAATACAATCTATTCATATAAAATGCTTTGTCCTGACTGAAGGATCAACGCACAGCCTAAACCGCTGAGTGTAGAAAACCTGATTGTAGAGAAGATGTGCTTTGTTTTTGAGTTATCGTGATAACTGACAAACACAAAAGGTAATAATTAGATAAAATTTATGCATATACCAAATTTTTGTTCGTACCATCAATATTTCTAAGCGTTACAAACTTGGGACTAAATTTAATAGACTTCTAATTTATAACACTCTTTAAGAATCTACTCTTTAGTTTTCAGGGATATCGATAAATCTCTTTTCTGCTGGACGTTTTCTTGATTTGATTATTATTTTAAAGAACTATATTTTCGATCTTACGATTATAGTAAAATTCTTCAAGATTCGATGATTTAAAAATTTATGGATAAAAGGAAAAATCAATAATCGATAATCGATAATTAAAAATAAATAAATGATTAAATTATCACGCAGCTGATGTCCATATTTATTAAAACTTATAAAATCAATAATTCCAAATAATTCAAATTTTATAGATAAACAAATTTTAGTACAGTCAAAATCGGCAATAGCAACATCGCTTATAATGTTGAATTTACAAGGTTATGTTCAACGATATGTCGGTTATAGTGACCAACCAAAATTAGAATTAATCGTTTATAACGACTATAAATTCTCTGACTTTTCCATGGTGATAGCAAAATTTCCTGTCGGTTTTGAAGGTACCTTGAGGTAAACATCTATGTTCAACAACATGTCGGTTATAGCGACCAGCCATAATTAGAATTAGTGGTCTATAACGATCAAAAATTCGTAGCGCAGGAGCTACGTTAGCTAAACGAATTTCTTCAGAGATTGAAATAAAAAAAACATGGTTCTTAAAATCGAATTTTGCATTTTTAATTTTTCAAGAGTTTTTATTTCAAAAATTAAGCGTCTAAAGAAAAAATCACAAGAGTACTTTTTTGCTTAAAACTGATTAAAAAAAATACAAAAATATTTTTTTATTTGAAAAAATTAAAATTTTGTGTTTTGTAGTAAAACGTAGAGTTGAAAATTTTCAGGTAACTTCAACTAGTGGTCTTTTGAGACATTCTGGAAAAATTCTAGAAAATACTATCAAAATTTTCCAAATTTTTGAAAGTCTAATAAATGTTTTTTTTTTGTAGTTTGCATATTTTTTAATTTCCTCCTTGCTTATACCGCCTAAATTTTGGTAGGATTCGGCAGATCTTAATTTCTAGTACCAAAATAAAGTTAATTAACAAAGTTATTTTGCCGCCAAACTGTCATATTTAGTCTTACTTTACGTGTACTATAAGATCCCTTCAATGTTGTAGACCCGATTTTGACTGTAAGTTCTTTTATATAAAATGCTTTCGATCTTTGGTTTTTGGTTATGATTTCTTTAAAACAAATATCACACTCGTGCTAAATCAACACGTGTTAAGTCAACCCAAATTAAGTTGGGAAAATGTCTAATTAAGCATTTAAAAATCAAGTTTTAAAAAGAAATCACAACATGTTGTGGACTATTTTTTTACTCAATGAACATTTTCGTTCTTTGATCTTAACATATACAAATCAGGATATTAATAGATAACAGCGTTTTAAAGGATTACACTATTTAGACGGAATAAATCACATTGCGGACGGGTATCAAGCTAGTATATTATAAATGCGAAAATGAGTTCGTTTGTTTGTTACGCTTTCACGGAAAAACTATTGAATGGATTTAAATGAAACTTTTCAATAGTATAGGTCATAAATTAGAATAACACATAGGCTATAATTGATAAAAATAGTCTCCATATATTATAAATGAGAAATTGAGTTTATTTGTTACGCTTTTCACGAAAAAACTACTAAATGGATTTGAATGAAACTTTACAATAAAATAGCTCATACACCAAAATAAAATATAGAGCGTAATTTATAAAGATACTGGTAGTTCTCCGCCTCTTTCTCCCGAAAATTTTTATTTTAAAAGCAAAAACTGAATAGTTTGGATTTACAATAAAAAACATTTCGAGTGTTATGGAAGATTGATAAGTTAGAGCAAGAGAGATGTAGACAACAACGCGGTATAGACCGCGAAGTAGAAGAATATCGCGGTAGTAGCTTGCACATAAGAAAAGTACATACGCCATAATTTATTTTAATATCCAAACGAGCTAAATGAGTGAAGGATGTTTGCCTTTTTATCCTGGGGGTAGAATCTCCCTTTACACTGCTATTCACGACAGAATAATGAGGCTAGTATAATTTTTTCTTCTATATACGCTAGAAAGACGCGTTTTTTTGCTTTCGAATTGAAGTTATGGTTAAAATCCATTTTAAGAAGTTATGGTTAAAATCGAAAAATTTTTAAATTTTCACCTCAAAATACCACCCCCCCTCTAATCAAAAAAGAAATTAACTCGGTTTGTTTACTAAATACTCAACTTTTTAGCCCGATTTTCCGAAAAAGTAGGAAGAAAAATTTGAAATTTTGTAAAAATAGTTCACAGTGCCTTTTAATCAAAACTATCGAATCAATGTGATTTAAGCTTTCTGTCTAATAGTCTATTCCTTGAAAACCCGTAAATAATTACCATCATCCAGTGCACTATAAAAATTCCATGTTTCCCTGACTAATTAACAGGAATTTTTAAATACATTTTTCTTAAAATCATTTAAAAACGTCGTTAATGGAAATAAAATTTAAAAATTTTTTTAAATCAGTTAAAAAGTCATTAAAGGAAAAAAAAAAGAAAAATATTTTAAAATCATTTAAAACGTTAATAATTTTTTATTAAAAACCGATTTTTTTTATCGAATAAATGTGATTTAAGCTTTCTGTCTAATAGTCTATTCCTTGAAAAACCGTAAATAATCACCCTAATCCAGCGCAATATAAAAATTCCACGTTTCCCTGACTAATTTACAGGAATTTTTATATACAATTTTCTTAAAATCATTTAAAAACGTCATTAATGGAAATAAAATAAAAAATTTTTTTAAATAATTAAAAAAGTCATTAATGGAAATAAAAATTAGGAAGACAGTTCATTTTAAAAAAAAATATATATAAATATGCGTCATTATTACACGCAAATCGATAAAATATTTGTTCAATTGAAACAAATTTGTTTAATGCGAATTCAATTTTCGATTAATTTACAGTGAAAATCCATACATAAATTCTAGAAAACATTTTAAAATTCTTCGAAGTGGCATTATACGAGAGTTTTTATAAGATACTTGATATGAAGACATACTTTTTGGTGAGAATCGAATCCACGACCTCTGTCATTTCGAACGAGAAATATTCCTCTAAGTCACAAAATACTGTAAATTCACTTTCCTGCTTCAAGCCATACATACAATATTTAACAAAACTTTTTTCGAATTATTAAAGTTTTAAATCTTTTTTCAAAATTTGTACATCTACCATTAATTTAAGGCTCCATCCCTGATAAAAAAGTCCGATTGAATTACAATTTAAATTTCCAATTCATTCCGATTGAATTCCAATTCAATCCAATAGAATCCAATATGAAATTTCTAATTTGATCCCATTCATGAATTGCATCCAATTAGAAATTTTCGATTAGTTCTATTCGATTCAATCGGAATGAATTGGAATTTTTTTTCCAATTAAACCCGATTTATTTCAATTAAATTTCAATTCAAAATTTTAATTTGTTTCAATTTGAATGAATAGGAATGAATCAAAACTTTTTTTACAATTGAATCCTATTCATTCCGATTGGTTGAATTGGAAATTTCCGCATTATGAACCGGAATTTTTTATCAGGGATCTGCTCGCGCAAGTTAGATTCGATTTATCCAGCTACGAAAATAGCTTTTTCAGAGCTTTAAAATAATTAATAAAAAATGAAGAAATAGGATTTAGGAAAAAATAAATCGAAAAAAATTTCTTTAATAGTGTCCCATTTTCCAACTTTCCAAAGGCTAAAAACTTCAGAACCAAACAACTCCTGTATAGTCGACAAACTCAATCGACTCGTAATTACAACAATACTCCCCGGGTCTATAAAATTTTCGGTCTATGTAAAATTCTTCGGTCAGTGGCTGATTCGGAATATCAAGAGTCGTAGATTCGATCTTCGTAAAAAAACATACATTTTTCGACAGCTTACTTAAATATCAAAGTAAATAAAAACGAATTGCCTTCATTGATGAAGCATAACCTTATAGGCATCTTTACTAAAGATGGTGGATCGATTTTTGTATGGATTTATACTATAAAATAATTAAGTCGTATATACAATTTAACTAAAAAAAAAATTTGATAATTACGAATAATGATTACACTTAAGTCTATTTTTTTTTTGTCATCAAAGGTTGTTTCAAAAAAGATTCACAAAAGAAAAACCCAAACTAAAGACAAAAAAGGTCACACTTAAATAAAAAAAGAGATGAGAATTCGCGCGCCGCCTTTTTTTTTATATCGATTGAATTAATTATAATATTGATTGGTCTTACTAAGAACAAAAAATTCATTTTTAAAAGAAACTTTTTAATTCCAATGATTGTTCGTTAATTTTACTCGAATATTACAAATTATCGAAATTGAATTTTCGAATTTTTACATCGAGCTGTCAGTCATTCGATGTTTTCTACAACTGGAAAATAAAATTAGTTTATTTACAATTTATTTCAGATTGAAATCACTTTTCAATTGAATTGAATTTAGAGGGGAATTCATTTACAAATACTTCTATTAAATTTTAAACAAAAATTAAAATTAAAGGACGTTTCCGAATCAATAAGAAACTCCCAAAAAATCGACTTAATCTAAAATTATTTAAGAAAGGACCTTGCAAAAGTTTTGATTACAAAAACTTTCGATAAATTCAATTAATCTCAATAATTATCAAGACCTTGTTTTTCAAAAAAGGGTATCAAAAACTGATAATAAAACACGTCTTCAGAAACTAATATCTGGCAAAAAATTCACCTAAAGAGAAAGACTTTCAAAGATTCTTATTCTACTGATATTCGCATTCGATTTTCGTGCGATAAGTTCCCGAAATCGAGTATTATTATCTTTTATTTCAAATCTCAATCCGAATTTGAATTCTCAATCCGCGTTTTCGGAATTGATAAATACTGAGACATTTCAGAACCTTTCTGGTTAATATTGGCGATATTTTAAAATTTTTTTAATTTTAATTAAAAGTTGAGAAATAAAAAGAAAACTTGAAAAGCAAGCTTTACAAATTTTTATTTTTGGTATTCTCAGAGCAGTCAGTCATTTCCACAACTGGAAAATGAAATCAGTTTATTTACAATTTATTTAAGATTGGAATCAATTTTACCACAAATTAATTTAGAAATTTATTTACAAATAATTCGATTAAATTTTAAACAAAAATTAAAACTAAAATTGCAAAAAATTTTGATCGTAAAAATTTACGATAAATTCAATAAATCTCAATGATTACCAGGACCTTGTTTTTCAAAACAGGGTATCAAAAACTGATAATAAAACACGTGTTCAGAAACTAATATCTGCCAAAAAATTCACGTAAGAAGAAAGTCTTTCAAAGATTCTTATCCCACTATCGTGCTCTGACGAATATTTTTAAGATAAAAGCTCCCGAAATCGACTTTTATTAGTATTACCTTTTTATGAACTTTCGGAATTGATAGATATTGAGACATTTCAGGAACTTTTTGGTTAAGATTGGCGATATTTTTACAAATTTTTGATCTTTATTATTCAAGTTTAAAATAATATTTCACTTTGTATGAAGTTCCCTCTGAGCTTCGTAGAAATTATTTATTTCCAGCTCTAATTATATTGTAAAATCGTGTTTTAAGAAATTTTCAAGCTTTAAAAAATAAAGCGGTGTTAAAGCTTTTCTCACTTCGAATAGTTTTGAACAAATCATTGGAATTGTTTAGCACTTTTTCGCAACGAATAATAATTTAATTTTTTTTTTATAAGAATTAATAATTTTACGATTAATTAGTGTTTTGTTTAAATTAATTATATGATGGGAGCATAGAACAGACATTGTTAGGACACTTACACAGTTTGTGAAAGACACATATTCTGCTACGTAATACTTGGCAATTTTCCACTAGAATGATTGCTGTGTCTTGAATGTATTGTGCTCGAACGATCATCGGACAATTGAGTGCGTAGTTTGTGCGTTGTATGTAATGATGGCGCAGTTGTTGCAAGTGTACCCACTTTGGCAGCGGCGCGCGAACAAGACGCAGCTCGAGCTGCTTGAAGCGTAGCATCATGTGGTGCACGCGGTAAACGTCTACGTAGCCACGAATGTCGTAACGCGGCACTAGGTGTCATACGATATTCAGGATCCCATTCCAAACAACGTCGAATAAAATCCAAAAATAATGCATCATCACATCCTTTAAGCGCACGCTTTAAATCACGTGATCCAGGTGGTCCACGCGCTTTACCACGGCGTGATAATCCACCACTTAAAACGGTTGTACCGTCTGGTAAAGTACTTGCGGTGCAATAACGTGGAAAACCTTTTGAACTGATGAAATTCTTTGTTCGTTTGGCTGAATCGAGTAGACTTTTTGGTGGCATACCAATTAATTCTATAATACATGCTAATTGATCGCTTTCATCTTCACCGGGTAACAATGGAAAACCAGTTAATAATTCAGCGAGAATACATCCTAACGACCACATATCGATTGGCATACCATATCGTGCGCCTAATATTACTTCGGGTGCACGATAAAATCGCGATTGCACATAGGTATAAATTCGTTGGTGCTCATAACAAGACGATCCAAAATCAATTACCTGAAATAAAAATAAAATAATTAATATAAAATATAAAAAACTAAATACTAATCAATACAAAACTAGTGAAATTAACAATTAACTGAGATAAAGTAGTTCGGTCGTCAAATTGCCACCTAATTTATATTCTTTGAATTTAAATCTAAATTATGAATTCATATCACGGAAATGTAATAAAATGCTTTAAAAATATCGTAAAAGATGAAATTCATAATAAATTTTTATTATGTCATGTTTCAACTTGATTTCACCCAAATTTGAAAAGAAAATATTTATGATTGAAAAAGTTATTAGTCCACAGGTAATCCTTTGCATGACCATCATAACTTTTTTCACATTTTTCCCACTCACTTCCACCCACTGCAACCAAACTCCCTTACTTTCACCAGTAAACCAAGGGGTATTTACCGCCCCAATGGGCAGTTGATTGGAGTTGCTCATTGGAGCGGTAAATACCCCTTGGTTTACTGGTGAAAGTAAGGGAGTTTGGTTGCTGTGGGTGGAAGTGAGTGAGAAAAATGTGAAAAAATAGATATTTTCAGAACAAATTTCTGGAAAGCTCTAGAAAGTTCCAAAATGTGTGTAACGGTCGAAATCGATTCGAAATTTTCTAGAAAATTCTAGAAATGATCTAGAAAGTTTGTTTAAACCGACAAATATAATCATGATCAACTTTAAACTAACCGCCAAGAGTTGTTGGCGCCATCTCTCGGCGGCCAGTAGAAATATCAAGCCAGAACCGGACACGAACCCTTTTTCTAGACCCTTTTCCGAAATTGAAATATTTTAATTTCAACCAAGTTTAATGTTTTTTCAAGGGTTTTCTTGTTAAAAGTAAGTTATTTATATTAAAATATTGTCTGGATATAAATTTTATTAAATTAGACGACAAGAAAAAGGACAATAGAAGCAAATAGAATAAAATAAAACCCTTCTCTCGAACATTCTTTTAATCAGAAGCCTCAAGAACAAACCCCAGGGTTTAAAAGGAGGTTCTCGGCGACTTGAGTCAGTCTTTCTTGAGAAACCACAGAGTTCGGATCAAAAAAGAATCCAAAGCGAAAATAAATTAAATTTTTGAAAATGTTTCTAACTTTGAAAGTGTATACAACCTAAATATTCTAGAGTGTTCTGGTACTAGAAATTTCGATGTTCGCCGATCTAAGATAGAAATCTATAATATTTACGTTAAAAAATTTATCCTTAAATATTATTTATACTATTAAACATGCGATGTATTTTAACCCGAGCAACGCCGGATTTGGCTGCTAGTTATTCAAATAAACAAAAATCAATATTATAATAGTTAATCTAGCGCCTGATCGAAGTTTTTCTTAAAAATAAACTAAATGTCGGTCACAGACAATCTAATCTCGAATTTTCAGACAAAAGCAACAGTAAATTGTTTATACTAAAAATCGAAGTTTGTTTACACTCGATTTATGTATAAAGTATGTTGTGTACAGCCGCCACCTACATGCTATCGAGCGTCAGAGAGCCCGCGTAACTCGCATTCGTCGGATTCTTTTATAATTTTTAGACAATATTTTGAAGATACAATAAATCGATTTTTTGAAAATTTTGACTGCTCCAAACCCCGAAAGTTTGAAAACTCATATTCGTAAGAAAGCTCTATTTTACTTCACGAGTTGATGTATGTTTTTCGTTCGTACTAATATCAAGACATGAGTGATTTTGTGAGCAATGATTAAATAAGCCTGAAAATTCAAATACGCCGAAATATCTATAACGGTTTACAAGATAGACACTTTTTCATTTGATGAACGAGCAAAAAAATTTCATTTTAAAATTGGCATATCTCGGTCAATTTTGAAGCTAGAAAGTCGAAAAAAAAAAACGAAAATGTGCAAAAATACACATAGAACTTTTGAACTTTTTTTTATTTAATGTTTTGTTTTTTTTTAATTTCTAAAAAACTGATTAAAACCCCCAACTATCCCCTAAAATTTGGGGTTAGGTACGCTCCTTAGAGGTCGACTTTCTTTACGAAGTGTTTGCAACCTAATAAACAACTGTGGAAAATTACAAAGATGCGTTAATTTTTTCTTTTTTACCATGATATTTTATGTAATTTGTCTGATTACAAGGTATTCTTTTTCAAAAAGTTCCGAACTACGGGGGTTTTGTAGCAGTACTCTATAGTCCAACAAAGTCGATAATTCGATATTGCCTTGCAAAACCGTTGTCGGATTACCGCGTATTTAATTTTTCTTTAAATTTATTGTTGGCTTCAAAATTTCGAATAATTATTTTCTAGAAATAATGATTCTATATTTTCGTAATTCTTTGCATGAAAACATTCATAACTCAAACGAGTCATTCTTTTAAGGTAGTATGGGTAGAATATAAAAATAAACTTAGAACAGTTAGCCTTTTATTATATTAAAGAAAAGCATCTATACAATGTTTTATTCAAGTATGAGGATGTCTTATCGACTTTTTTAATGAAATATTGAAAATTAAAAATCGTTGTTTTTACATTGACTCAATGGGATTCCGTGAGTTATTCTTTATACAAGACCAAAATTCTCATATTTCCAAAAATTGTGTTCACATAATAATTCACGCAAAAAAAAAATACATGTTATCGATCATTATCAAAAAATATTAACGATTAATCAAAATTCACATTATTTCCGTATGTTTCAATATGAGTATGTTCACTTTAAAAATCATTAACAGATGTCGTTGACATCGGCGCCATAACTCGGCGCTTTAAACCGTTGTAACGTTGCCAAATCTATTATTTTCATTATGATACAGAAGATTTCTATAGTATAATATGTCGATAATGTAGGAATTATAACTACAATAACTAATCAAATGAATGGTCAAAATACTATTTTACTTTTTTTGTAATAGAATTTTATGTATTATTAATTGTTATAAAATCAGTTTAATTATTATAATAAATTATGGTAATGTGTGTATTAAATTTTGTACGCTATTTAAAATTTTACTGACGACCCATACTACCTTAAAAAACTCAGTTATCATTCCAGTGTTTTGTGTGAACGAATGGTTTGAATTAAAATTTAAAAAACCTTCCAAAATAATTAGATTTTGTGTAACCAATCCGTTATTATTTTATCGTTATTTTATTTTATTTTTTCAATCTCTAAATATGTCCGAAAATATGCAAAATACGAGAAAAATTATTGATAATTTTTTTAAAGAACGATAAAATTCTCTAGAAAAATATATCGTGTTTTTGACAGGAATCAAGTAAAATGAAATTGAAGAGTTATATATTTGTTTTTGAATGTATAAGTTTTATATAAATAAGATTTTATTACGCACATCATCAAATTGGAAAGGGGGAAAATAAGGTTTTGTAACAAGTACAACAGTTTTACATAAAAGTCAGTTGTCACGTGTACCATGTCAGGATTATAGACATAGAGAATGGACTAAGCAATATCATCCTTCATGAAATTAACCTATAATCCGCTCAAAATAATGTTTTTACGTGAATTTATGTCAGGACTATAGACATAGAGAATGGATTAAGCAATACCATCATTCATGAAATTAACCTAGTCGCTCAAAATAATATTTTTACGTGAATTTATGTCAGGACTATAGACATAGAAAATGAACTTAACAATAACATCCTTCATGAAATTAACCTATAGTCCGCTCAAAACAATGTTTTTATGTGAATTTATCAAAGGCAAAAAAAAAAACTAAACAAAAAGGAAGGTTTCGGCATCTAATTTAAAATCCTACTAACGCGCAGTCTCAAAAGTGCTAGAGTTGCGTTAGTTAACGCTATGTATACATAAAAAAACGATTTTTGGCCAATATTTCGGAGACCATCAACTTTATGAAAAATAGTTTCAAACAAAAAATTGACGGAATTAATTTTCCTAAAAAAAAGACATTGCCTTTCGGCGCTTTCCAAAAAAAAAAAACATAAAAATCTTTGGTTTTTGACGCTTTTACGATATTTTAAGAGTATTTTATTACATTGACGTCATACAAATTGCTTAGTTTACGATATTTTAAGAGCATTTTATTATATTTAAGTCACACAAGTTGACTAGTCACGTGTTGGCCGAACCACTTTAATATTACGCTTTTCTCTGTTCGATATTTGTAAAATTTTTGTACCACTTTCAAAACAATTGTAAAAATTGTTTAAATTATTCAATTGAAAAACAAGAACAAGTCAAAGAATTTTATTTTGGAAAAACAGTGCCTTCATGCTACAAAGAAAAGTAGTAGCCCGTTAAAAAAAATCTTAGAAGTGCTAGGGTTGCATTAATTAACGCTTTGTATACATAAAAAAAACGCTTTTTGGCCAATATCTCGGAGACCATCAACTTTATGAAAAACAGTTTTAAACAAAAATTGTCGGAATTCTTTTTTTTTTTTTAAATGTTGAATCAAAAATTTTGCTATCTTTAGACATTTTCGCCAAGAATCGGGAAAAACGGCAAAATACATATATATTTATATGCTAATAAACAATATCTTGAAACTATTTGATTTTATAAAAAAAATGTAGAGTGAACAATTTAGATATTGTTTTAATTATAAATTTTAAATGAAAAAAAAATGGTGTTGCATAAAATTTATTACATAACTTTGCCAAAATGATTAATGAAATATTTAAAACTGAGAGAAAAAATCAATTTTGACAAATCAATAAACTTGATGATACAGAACATATGCTATACTATTGCTTCACGACATTAGATGATGTAAATAACTAGATGAAGGAGCCTAAATTTTACACCAGCCAAAGATTTCCTGCAGTATAATTGACTTGTACTGTAATAGACTTAAACAACTCGCTAAATTATGTATAAAGGCAAGCATGGCCAGTTTCTAATCGGGATTTTTAGAAAAAAGTTCAGAATTCTAATGTGACATGTTCCTATATATACCATATATAGGAACATATATATAGGAACATATTAAAATATATACATATAGGTATATATTAAAATATATACCTGTAGGGGGAAGTAGTTACAGTTAGTTGACACATCCATACATCCTTACAAAATTTCACATTTATAATAGATCAAGAATCAGAATAATAAAAAAAAGTTTATCTCAAGGAAGTTGAAAATGATCCAAATTTTTAGTATGTTGTAGTTAACGATACATATTATTAAATCAAAAAAAAATTTGGGTATCTTATCGATCAATTAAGAGAGTAATTAATTAATTAAAAAAACACTAAATAACATAGCATGATATGAGGATGGTATGTTATTTAGTGTATTTTTAATTAATAAAAACTCTCTTAATTGGTCGATAAGATACCCAAATTTTATTTTGATTTAATAATATGTATCTTTAACGACAACATACTAAAATTTCGGATCCTTATCTACTAATTTATTTTTTTCTATTACTGGCGAGGGAACATCCTTAACAATCTGTTACATAGAGGGGGTAAGTGTTGAAAAGTTGTTCTAAATGCGTAATTTAAGTACAGCCCCTAATCGCAAAAAACTTGAGTGCAACCATGAACATATATCGTTTACGGAATGTATAGTATGGCTCCTAGAGTACTATTTAATATTTACAAAACCTCTGATAAAGTGACATATATTCAAAATGAATTTTTCTCCATTTATAGTCTTTGAATAAAATGCAATGAATTCGACGTATTATTATTATTTTAATAATTTCTAATTATCAAGTAAATAATTTTCAATATTTACGATTAGTAATAATCAATAATCAATGACAAATTTATTTTATGAAAAATATAATTTTGATAATAAAATAATTTATAAAATAGCAACAGAATTTTTCGCCATTTATGGACTTTTATTGAAAGAAATGCAATGAATTCGACGTATTGTTATTATTTTATTAATTTCTAATTATCAAATAAATAATTTTCAATAAATATTTACAATTATTTTAATAATCACCAATTAAACATAAATTTATTCTATGAAAAATATAATTTGATTATAAAACAATTTATAAAATAATAACAACAATAACTCGAATTCTCCTTATTTAAATAACAAACAAGTGAAAAGAAACAATTGACTGAGTTAATTGTTGAAATACCATGTATAGAAAGTGTTAATTACTCTAGCACATTACACATACATACATGTCACACATATATAACTGATATTCCCATATAATACATACTATACGATTTGCGTATAATTTGCGCTCTCGCGGGAAAACAGTGGTGTTTACGAAAAAATGTTTCAAACAAAAGTTGTTTATTTTATAAGGAACATTTTTTACATTTAAACTTTTGTTCTATCTTTAATGGTTTACAAAATGGGTCCTACGGTCCCAAGACTCAATTGACCTATGTTGCTCATTTGCGAACTCAACCTAACTTTTTACGTCCCAAGCACGCAATTTCAGCTTGATATCTCTTATCGTTTTTGAGTTATCTTGTCGGACAGACAACCAAAAATGGACTAATTAGATGATTCTGTGAACAACTAAACTAAAATTTGTTTCGTAGCACCAATATTTTTAAGCGTTACAAACTTGGGACTAAACTTATTATACTATGTACATTTCATATATACATGGTATAAAAACAAGAAAATATATTAACGATGCACCTCTAAACTGAAATGTACATTGACAAAATATCGGTCAAGTGGATGGAACACAAGTAATAGAAAAAAAACATTTTTAATAAAAAATACTTTTTAAGGGGCAAAGTTTTTATTGTACTAAAAAGTAGAAAATAATTTTATCTATGAGTCACTCATACCCACTATTTGTAAAATCTTGAGGTGCTCAATTAAAAATAAAAAAAAATTAATACTGAACAGAAGCTAGCAGACAAAGGAACTCGCACAAATTAAATGTAATCTGCATTTCGGTCAAATTTTTTCAAATTTTGGGATAATGATAGTTTAAATCATTCTGAATAAAAGTTCCCACGGTCACAAGCCATGTATATGATAGGATTTCAAGTTATTGCTAAATTAAAGTTGGAAAATGTACTCATTTGTATAAAAAAATTATTGTAATTTAACTGTCAAAAATCATGTACGTATATATTGTAGATGAAAATATTGATCTTAACACTTCATATTATTGATCCACTGAACATTTAACACTGCTTTTTCTTTGAATTTCGTAACATATTCTTCAAAAAAACAAGAATTAAAAAACAACACCCTAACATTAAAAAACATACGTATGCATGTAGTTATACATATCTGTATATGTATTTGCCTATACACATATAGTCATATATTATACAAATGAGTACATTTTTCAACTTTAATTTTAACATGAAATCCTGCCATTTTCATGACTTGTGACTATGGGAACTTTTCTTTAGAATGGCTTCAACTATCATTTGCCAAAATTTGAAAAAGTTTGACAGAAATGCAGATTACATCTAATTTGTGCGAGGTCCGTTATTCTCCTCCCAAGAATATACGAAACTCCCTGTATATCATTATAAATTTGAAAGAACCCAAATATTATTGTAAATAATAATTTTTATGAGTTCATACTAAAATAAGAATAAATTTTTTTATTAAATTTACTAAAAAAGGTTCAAGCCTCTAAAGTGGTGAAAATCCCATTTATAGGGACTTTAAATAAGGAAAACTGAAGCTAGCAGACAATTTTAAAATTCGTTAAAAGGCATATATAGGCTTTTCTCCGTAACAATTTTCATTAAAATTAATTATTTATATACTAAAAAAGATTTACTGAACGTTTCAATTTTTTTTAACGATGCAAACCCTTTTTATAGGGACTCTAAATATGGAATATCGGGATGCATTAATTATTTATGGACGGCCGAAAAAATTAAGGTTCGGTTATATATATGTAAAAAATTTTCTAAGTGGCCTAGGGTGGTGTTCCGTCCACTCAATTCAAAAATATCTCTATAGTTATTTCTTCAGGACATTATAAGGAATCATTTTTTGGCATTATTTATGGACGGTCGAAAAAAATAAGGTTCAGTTAAGGCTTATTAGCGACAAATTATCCACCTACCCTCGAGTCGATTACTGACAGGTACTTAGCTAACTTAATGCCAATGTTTTTCCCACAAGGGAATTTACAGATAAATTTCTGATACGCTATCCTAATTGTGTGAACCAAACTCACTTTTGACCGATAATCAATTTTCTTAAAGGGAAACAATTATATAAATGAATTTGTTTACAACAAAGTCCCCAAAACAAATTTTTATAAACTATAATGTTTAGTTGTACAAATGTCACTAATCTAGATTTAAAATTCACGCAATCGTCTAGTTATATAAATATTCTACATTTTAACTTTGCGTGATTTAGCACTTAATTTCTAGACTTTAATTCAAATTTATCGACATTTAATTTAGTATAAGCATTTCCTAAACCTTACTCATTTTGATATTATACAAAAACTAGCAGCGAAACCCGGCGTTGCTCGGGTTAAAATACATCACATGTTTAATGGCATAAATAATATTTAAGGGTCCATTTTTAAACGTAAATATTATAGATTTCTATTTTAGGTCGTCGAATATCGAAATTTCTAGTACCAGAACACCCTAGAATTTTTCACTTGAACTTGTTTCATTACTGTTCACTCTTAATTTCAATTAATCTTCTCTCGACTGTAAACACGATCAGACTGACGAAAAGTCACTGGATTTTGGTCTATATACCGTCGAATTTCAAAATTTCGATTGCCAGAACACTCTAGAATATTTAGTTGTATACCACTTTCAAAGTTAGAAACATTTTCAAAAATTTTATTTGATTAATATGCCTATCATTGATTCTTTAGTTTCATTTTAGATCTGAAGTCTTTAGTTTCTCAAGAAAGACAGACTCAAGTCACCAAGAGAGCCTCCTTTTATACCCTGAGGTTGTTCTAGATTCTTCTGGTTAAAAGAATATTGAAAAGAAGGGTTTTATTCTATTCTATTAGCTTCTATTGTACTTTTCCTTGTTAGAAAATCGTTAAATTTAACAAAATTTATATCCAGACAGAATATTTTAATATAAATAACATACTTTTAACAATAAAACCCTAGAAAAAACCACTAAACTTGGTTGAAATTAAAAGATTTCAATTTCGGAATAAGGTCCAGAAAGTTCATGTCCGGTTCTGGCTTGATAGTTCTACTGGTCGCAGACAGCTGGCGCTAACAGCTCTCGGTGGTCAGTTTAAAGTTGATCATAATTATATATATGATCTAGATCATTTCTAGAACTTTCTAGAAAATTTCGAATCGATTTTGACCGTTACACACATTTTGGAACTTTTTAGATCATCCTAGAAATTTGTTCTGAAAATTTCCGAAAGTTCACATGAGTAAGAAAAGGACAAATATATATTTTTTAACATTATTGCCACTCACTTCCACCCACCGCAACCAAACTCCCTTACTTTCACCATGAGACCAAAGGGTATTTACCGCCCCAACGGGAAGTTGATTGGAGTTGGTGGTCATAGTGAAAACCATGTCTTCACGTACTAACATTAGCATTTTATATATATATATTTGATAGATTATATTTTTCAGTCATATTTCCCCCGAAAATATAGATTAATGAACTGTATTGAAGGTCAAAAGGAAGGGAGGGGGATGTATTATGTTTGTTATGTTTCAAAACTTTGAAAATCTGTACAACCTATTCAAATTGGACTAGACAATTGAAAATCATAAATAATCGAGGAAATAAAACCGAAAAAACAGTCCAACTGAGGAATTGACTCCTCGTCAGTAGATTTAAATGGGAGCCGATGGAAAATGTTTGCCTGAGTGTACTTAGAAAAAGTCATATACATGAGAACTTGTGCTTTTTCGATTTATCCCCACAAGGTGAGATAGAAGTACCCTATTTCCGGACATCTCGTTCTCTTTACTTTGCATTTAAAGAAACTATTATAATTTATATTGTGAACAATTCCCAGCATTTTTAGATTCTTGACATTTTTTATCTAGCCTCATCGTTTTCGCAATATAAGCATTTGAAAAAATAAAACGCAGATTTTTGCCGAAAATTCGTTATTGTGGAAAATAAAGAATATTTTTTGGTTCTGGTCGAAAATTTAATTTAAAAGCAATTGCAAATTGTATTTTGGATTATATTTTCGATTCACTATTCACTTTTTGTCGAAAATTCGTCATTGACGAGAATTTAAGATTATTTTGCGGTTCTGGTCAAAAATTTGAAGTGCAAACTATATGACTTTTTATTTTGAACAATTATAAAGACTTTTTGACTCTTGATATTTTTACCTTATCTCACCGTTTTCGATATGTAAGCGTTTGAAGAAAAAAAACGTGTTTTGCAGAATATTTGTTATTGGCGAATATAAAGATTATTTTGTGATTTTGGTCACTAGTTTGATTTGAAAACCACATGATTTAAAATTTTGGACAGTTATAAAGACTTTTTGACTTTTGACAATTTTCATCTTACCTCACCGTTTTCGATATACAAGCGTTTGAAAAAATTATAGCTAAAATTATAAGGTGAAGACGCGTTTTTTTTAAACGCTTATAAATCGGAAACGTTGAGGTAAGGTAGTCAAGAGTCAAAAAGTCTTTATATTTGTCCAAAATATAATATCATATGATTTTCAAATCAAAATTTTGACCAGAATCACAAAATAATCTTTATTTTACGTCAATAATAAATTTTTGACAAAAACACGTTTTTTTTAAACGCTTGTATATCGAAAATGATGAGATAAATAATTTTATTTTTTCAAATGCTTATTTTTCGAAAACGTTGAGGCTAAAAAAAATGTCAAAAACCAAAAAATGTTAGGAATGGTTCATAATATTAAATACAATAGTTTTTTCAAATGTAAAGAGAGAATGTGGTGTCCGAAATAAGGGTACTTGTGTCCCACCCTATGGGTGAAAATCGAAAAAGCAGGTTCTCTTGTATTTATGACTTTGTTAAGTACACTCAGGCAAACATTTTTCATCGGCTCCCATAAAAATCTACTGACTAGGATTCCTTCGTCAAATGCTTTATTTCCTGCAGTAATAATCACTACATATTATAAAACAAAGTCGCTTTTTCTGTCCTTATGTCTCTATGTCCCTTTGTACGCTTAAATTTTTGAAACTACGCACGCGGTTTTTTTTAATAGATAGAGTGATTCAAGAGGAAGGTTTTTATGTATAATACATCCATATTATAGTAGAGTAAGGGGTTGAAATAGGGGTTGAAAGGGATATGCTTCAAAAACTAAAAAAGTTGTGCATCGATTAAGCTCAAATATTGACACGATATACAATCAGCTTCAAAGATCTATTGTTTTTATCTACTTTTAACCTTCGGAGGGTAGAAAGGTGTAGCGAGAAAGTGGGAAGGAATTATCGAATATTTACAAATATACCTAAGTGGGGTATCAAATAAAAGAGCATGACGTGTACATTACAAAATTGTTATCCCACGCAAGGAAATGTGGAGGGAGGGGTGCAAGTGGGGATGTTGCCCAGCAAAGCGGGTAGTTCACAGCTAGTATATTTCATAAAATAAACCATAAGAAGGAGAAAATCACCCATTTGAATGTAAAAATTTGTTACCGTTTTTGAGAATTTTACATCCAAGCGCGGTAAAATAAGGAACGCATAATTATTAAATTACCAATAGACTTTTTCATTCTAATTACGATTCTTTATTGTTTCGGACAGACAGTAATTAGTTGGACAAAGACACAAGATGTTTGTTATTCATTTTATCACATTAGTTTTTTAACAAACTGTCCGAAACAAAAGATAATCACTTTTTAAAATGAAAAGGTCTATTAAATTTATTTTGACAGATCATGTCAATAAAGTGTTGCTATACTAACAAAAATCAGAGCACGCTTTAATTTGTTTAGTTTTAGCAAGCCACTGATGTCGTTTAGTCAAGGCAAAATTCGTCATTGAGCATGATTAATTATTACCCGTTTTTCCAATTTTCCGGGAGGTTGCATTGTGAAAAATGAAATTTTTCGAACTTTTCTGTTAATTTGACTTTATTTTGAGTCGATTGGTGAAAATTCCATCTTTCTAGTATAGAACAGAAAATCATTATTTTTGGATGATTTTTCGCGCGCTCTCTTAACAATTAACAATCAAGCATTTAAAATTCAATCAGGCCAAAAATTTTTGCGGGATATTGTTGAGTAAACATTACACTACAAATAAAAGTTTTATCACTATATGTTATAAATGTGAAAGTAAGGATGTTTGTTTGTTTGTTTGTTACGCTTTCACGCAAAAACTAGCGAATGGTTTTTAATGAAACTTTACAGCAATATAGCTCATGCATCAGAATAACACATGAGCTATAAAATTAACCTGATATTTACTATTTGAAATTTTTACAGAAATCTTTAATTTTTGGTTCAAAACAATGATCACAGATAGAACAAAATTGATTGAGTATGTCAGAAAAAGTGGCCATGATTTGTTTGACATTTACTGTTTTAAATTTTTACTGAAATCTCTAATTTATGGTTCAAAATGATGATCATTTTGTTCTATCTGTGATCATTATTTTGAACCATAAATTAGAGATTTCAGTAAAAATTTAAAACAGTAAATGTCAAACAAATCATGGCCACTTTTTCTGACATACTCAATCAATTATGACTATTTTACAATTTAAAAAATTGAAAACTGTGCATATCTTTTAGCTGCGTAAAACAATCCCTTCAAGTATTATGGAAGGGAAATAAGTGAGATCAAGAGAGGTGGAGGCTATAAAATGGTGGTTTTTACTTTTAAGCCCAGTGAAGCGAGCGGGTATCAAGCTAGTACATAATAAAAATCTGATTTTTTCATATGCTTTTTGAGAGATGAAAATCGTAAAAATCACGTTTTTTCAAATTTTACGAATTTTTTTACTCCAAAAGTGGAGGGTTTAGAGAAAAATATCTAAGAAAATTTTTTTGTTGGTTTTGACCCAGTTATATGATAAAATTTGTTCCGAAGCGATTCGGTCAATATTACTCATTTGTTTAAAAAATAAGTGAAAAAAAAAATTGACTGAGTTATTGTTGAAATCCATGTATAGACAGTGTTGATTACTCTATCACATTACACAACCTATACATGTCACACACACATAACTAATAATCCCATATTGATACACACTATAAAATTTGCATCTAATGTGTACCCTCGTGAGTAAATAGTGATGTTTACAAAAAAAAGTTTCAAACAAAAGTTGTTTATTTTTTTATAAGGACCATTTTTTACATTCAGCTTGATATATTTTTTCGTTTTTGAGTTATTGTGTTCACAGACGGACGGGCGGACAACCGAAAATGGACTAATTAGATGATTCTATGAACACCTTCTTATTAGATGATTCTTGAGCCTAAATGGTCGATCGGTCTAAGGCGCTAGTTTTAGAACGTTGGACAATTTAGACTTAGGTTGCGGGTTCGAATCCAGGCAGCGGCAGTGTAAAAAATTTATAAATAATGGGAGTTCAGAATTGATCACAGTGTCGTCGCTTGGATAAGAACGAAGTAACCGATTCCACCCACATCAAAAATGTAATTGTAAATATGTTTGTAATGGAATAAATAAAGATTAACAAATAATGATGTGGGTGGCCTCTGTGACAAGGCATGCGTCACCAAAACGGAGGTTAAACCCCCATTATTATTATGAACACCTATACCAAAATTTTTTTCGTAGCATCAATATTTTTAAGCGTTACAAACTTGGGACTAAACTTAATATACTATGTATAAACATAAACAATATCCAACCGGGTTACCCACCGGTATCCTACACTTTTAGATTCAGGAGTATGTTTTCAACGAGATCCTACAAAAATTAATCATCAGCTCAATGAAGAATTTTCCCGGGACTAGTTCTTTCGAGAGTCAAATGCGGCCAAAAAGTTAATATTTTAGGCTAGGGAATACAGAAAAATAAATTTAAGATAAAAAAACAATTAAAAAAAATGTATAGTTACTTTTAATCCACTTCGTCCTTGCTGTTTCAACAAAACATTCTCCGGCTTCATGTCACAATGTATAATTTTATTCTTATATAACGCATCCAGACATTGTAACAACGAATGTGAAAATTTTCGTACTAATTGTAAACTAAATCCATGAAATTTATTCTTTTTTATTAATTCGTATAAGTTTATTGATAACAGTTCAAACGTGATGCACATATGATTACGAAATGTAAAATGATCGTACATGTGAATTATATTCATAGTATTATCCTTATCCTGTTTCCTTAAATGCTCCAGGATACGTACTTCTTCCTGTGCTTGACGATGAAATCGTTTTTCATTTCTCACCATTTTCAATGCAACTTGTTCATGTGTTTTATGATCGTATGCTTTCACAACTTGTCCAAAACTACCCTTCCCGATCACTTTCAATACTTCATAACGATATGCTACATGATCATGAGGGATATGTATGTATGATCCCTGTTCGTTATCATAATCACAATTATTTGGATTCCCAATAATACCAGGACGTTTCTTAGCTTTTGCTCCGATAAAATAAACATGAGGATACGTATAAATCTCACGATGTTCGTACGGTGTTAATTTATTACTATATAATTTCATCACTTGTTCGGGGGTTGCAACCATTGTATTCGGTTTTTCTAACGGTGGTTGGGGTGATGGTTGAGCGCTTTGTGGTGAACTTGTTGATGTACCAGTGGTTGATTTTCCACTTGGTTGTCGACTATGTGAATTCGATGGTAAACATATTCCACTACTATGGGTGATACATTGCTGTTGTGTTCCAGAACTTCCCGTGGATGATACAACAACTTCGGGTAATTGACTACTACTCGTGCTACTCACACTCCCGGCTAATGAATTTGGTTGTTGATCCTTTAAAACAGACTTTAAAGGTGGTAAATTACTTGCTTCTTGTATGTAACTCATATGAGATGTAATGCCTCCACCAGTTGATGGGACCGTAAATGGATGTGTTCTTGACAAAGGCATGTCTGCTAATAAACCTGCACTACTCATTTCCCATCTGGTTTTAACAACAAAATAATCACTTTGTTTATATTTTTTTCACACAAAAACACACTTTGCAAAAATAATGAGAAAAAAAAATTGTCAAAATTTTTATTATGTTTAAATTTATGAAATTTATATGCAAAAAATAAATTTTAAAATATTATTTTATCGTGATTTTAATTGATGTATACATGATTTATATGAATTAAAATATAAAAAATTATTTGTTTCAAAAAGGTTGTTGGCCAGCCGAAAAGCGCTAGCCATCAGAACCACAAAGTACCGACCTGCTGTGCTTGGATATCATAAAACACAAAATTCATAAACATCACATTATACACGTTTACATGCAACAGACAAAGATAATATGAATATATTGTATTTGGTACACTGCACTCGAATTTTATTTCACTTTTTTTTTCTTCTATTACTTTGGGTAGAGAATTTTTATTCACCGTTTTTTTGTATTATTTTGTACAATTTTTCATTATTTATAAATGAAAACACATTTTTTACGAATTACTGTACACATTGTTTTTAATAAAAATTTATTGTAAATTATTGTTTGTAATATTTTTGGGGTCTTGTTTTTGTGTTGATCCTTTGTGAAACAGTAGTATATATAATGAAACAAAAGAATTTATGGTTATTTCATGTCCCCTAAATATCTAGTTACTTTTATTCTGTGTAGAGCTCGTTTCAAATCAATGTTTTTACCGGCATTTTTGAATATCCCAAAAATTCGAATTTAAAATATATTTTAATAAATCTTTTTACGAATAATTCAATTAAGTTTTATATCATAATCATTTTAATCAAAATTATCAATTAATATTATATTTAAAATTTACTTACGTGCATTCTCTAAAATGTATATTTTAAAAACTGATATATGCTTTTTTTGAAATTGAGTTAATTAAATGGTATAATTATTAATTTTTTTAATAAATAAAATTACAGTTCATTTCAAAGACAATTTCCAATTTATATATTTATTTTAATTAAATTTTAAAATTTAAGTATTTTCCAATATTAATTTTTATATAAATTATTTTAAGTTGGTCGGTGCAATAAGATTTTTAGAATTTATAACTGATTTTCAGACGAGCCAATTATTCCACCGTAAATTTAAGAGATATTTAGTCGTAGAAAAGTTTTGCAGCTTATATTTATAGCCCCATTATCACAGGAGAGAGTGGTGGGGGTTTAAAACCTATCTAGTCTCCATGAACAGAATCGCTCAAGTTTGCGATTCGTCATACTCATAACTTATTAAAAAGTTTTGAGAGCTTGAAATTTTTCAAATTCTATACGAATATTACTCTTTAACTTTTATTTTTTGGAGTCTGTCGATGTTACAATAACTGTTGAGGCCGTTTGTATTACGATATTCACAAATAGTTTTCGGTGTCGCATGAATCATTTCCATGCACTTTTTCGTTTTATATATAAAATACTCGCATCACTGTCGGACATAGTACTGGCAGGCATGGATTTACATATTGGGCCAAATGGGCCATGGCTGCCGAAAAATTTGTGTGCGGAAAATTGATCGAACGGTCAAAATATTTTTGCATATGATTGTATCAGAACTAGCTGAAGAAACTTAGGGCTGAATTTTTGCCATTACCCAAGGGCGGAACTTTGTGTAAATTTGACCCTGATTACTTAATATAGACGCGTTTTATAGACTGCAATAATATTTTTGGGCGTAAAAAGAATTTTCATATATACTATGTCGCTGCCAACTAATTCATTTCGATCTAAACAATTATCAAATATTCTTGCAAGTTATTCTTCTTTGTCTCCAATGTATAATCCTTTCTTGCCAATCTTTTTCCAATCACATCTAACTGAAAAGTCCTTTCGAGTATTTAAATTAATTTAACGCCATTAATGAATATTAATTTTATGTTCACGAGATTTAATTCTAATTCCGTTAATGCAGCAAATTGATCAAAATATAAATTTTATGTTCGTCGAAAGCGATTTTTAACGATTTTACAGTTTCTCACTTACCTACCAACAAATTTTTTTTTTCAAATATGTAATAATTTTTTAAAATATACTTCCGTAGTGTAGTTCTAAATAAAAATGATGAATCTTCATAAAATTAAAAATTTATTTTATATAATTATTTAGTATAATTTTGTGAATCGAATACATCTGTTGCATTATATATAGCAACATTGTTTACTTATAAAATTACGTTTTATAAATTTTCTTAAGTAATTTAAAAAATTTTAATTACATAAATAATTTCTTTTTTAAGAAATATATCATTTTTATAATATAGATAAATTCAAGCTAAATAATATTATTCAACTAAAAAGAAATATTTTTTATCACATTTGAATATTTCCGCCATAGATTTAAAATTTATTTTTGGTCTAGAGCTTATTTCAAGTCAATGTTTTTACCGGCATATTTGAAAATTATGTTTAACAAGTTTTTGTTTATAAAATCCAAAATATTGATGATTTCATTCAGGCAAAATTTTTACAGAAACTTCACGAATGATTTATAATTTCTCTGAGCAGTATATCCAAAATCGGAAAATCGGAAATTTCAAATTTCTTGAAAAATTATAATTGTTGTAAATGTTACCATTAACAAAGTAAATTTTGGATAAAAATTGTCGTGTATATATTTTTAATTTATTAGAGATCGCGAGGATATTGAAGGATTGAATTTTTAATATGTTACACCATGAACGTAACTGTGTAGTAAAGTTTTAGATTGGGGTGAGGGGGTGATGCTTGTTCAGAAATTTTTTATAACAGCGGAGGCAAAACGATTAGTTATTCAGTCAAATCCAGAGACAGCTCAGGTTCAGGTGGGGCATACATATTTTATATAGTTTATCCCTAAAATAATTCAAAGTTTTGATTTTTATGTCATTAATACATTTTTCAGAAGCTCCTTCAAGTGAACTGTCGATAGGTAGATCTTTAAAAAAATGCCAAATAACGTAAGATATATACCCCCAAAATTAAGAATTGCATCCCTGCTTTAAACCAAGATATTCAAGAAGTAAGGTAAAAAAAAAAAACACTTTTATAACATTTTGGAGACAAAAGCTTTGTTTCCTGAATTTACCAAAAAAATGGTACCTGATCGAAGTGATTAAGTTCAGAAAAAGTACCAAAACTTTATCATTCCGTTGCATTAAAAATGGGAAAACTTTTTCCGTTCAACTAAGAGGTGAAAATTTTTATTTTCCCGAAATAGATCTTTGAATTCAAATATCATTTCTCTTACGAATTTTGAATTTTAAGGGGTTAGGGGCAGTTAGAGGCACGAAAGATCAGGTTCAGGATTCGATCAGGTACTAGTTTAATAAGTTTTTAAAAATTTGTATAAATTTCATTTAAATCCACCAACTGGTTTTTAAATGTCAGTGCGATCTTATAAACATAGTTTTGAGAAAAATGAGTTTAAAGTTTTGCTACCTGCTCTCGAGCGTCAGAGAGTCCGTCGATTATTGTTGAATAACTCGAAAAGTATCCGTCAGAGAATAATTTCGAGATATTATACTTTGAGAAAATCCATTCTGATTGTTCCTAATTTTTCTCATGCTTTCCAAAAGTTAAAAGTATAAGGAAAAGGATCGAATAAGTGTATAAACAATGAAAAAAAAAAAAAAAAACAACACCTTTTACTTAAAATTTTACTCAAAAAATTAAAACTACAAATATTTATTTTACAGTTTCAATTCATATATAATATCTCTTTCAATTTTTCTTTTTTTAAATATTAATAACATAATTTTTTTTTTAAATTTAAATTTTCAAAAAAACGAAAAAAAAAAACATTTTTTTGTGAGTACAGTATCTCCTAGTCATTACAGCACCTCTCATCAGTTACCCTCTATATTCACGCATGCTCACAAACATACACACACAATATAATTACATATACATAATATAATCAATAGCCCGGGAACTAGTAACACTTGAATGTCGTCAACTGCCGAAAACATGGCATTAAAATATGTTGTAGATCAGATCAAAATCACACTTTTCCATAAGATGTCAAATCCTCTATATCGTGTAGTACATATACGTTATGTAAACGAGCTGCCAAAAACCTAGGGTTGCCACCTGCTCGGGACTCGTCCGGCAGTGATGGGCTTTTGAAAATTTTCGGACCACCGCGTGGTCAGTGTCGAAAAAGCAAAAATTAGCATTATGATTACTGAATTGCCACCAGATGAATTTGACCTAAGTAATCAGACTATTGAGCATTTATTTTGTTCATGATTTTAGTATTTATAAGACATTTCCGCTTATTTTGTTGGTATCACGATAAGAAATCAGTTGTAAAACTTTTATGTTCGTTCTGTTTAAGTCACGTTCAGCTTTGTTCGTATTGTTTGAGTTATGCTTGTGTAAAATTTTTATGTCTATACCTTGTGATTAAGTGTTGATAGATACTTAAGGATTAATGCCAAAACAAACTGACTAATAGTTTTCGTGAAAAATGATAGACAAAATGTAAAAATTTCGAATATATTTATATTATTTCATACTTGATGTAGTTGAAATAAATTAAATATGACGAAATTGAATTTCACGCCTCACACTGCAATACTAACCCCTCCCCCCCTCTCCCACAACACCACCTTGCATAATGTGGCGGGCGAGAGACCTGACTGAGGTGGCAATCCTACAAATATGTGTCTCAATTAAAGCCTCTTTGGAACCCCTTCCTCCCTCCATGTAGCCTCTATCGCAGCTTTTATTATGTCCATATACCGCAACTTAAATTGCAAACCATTTTCATTGTGGCAAAAAAAATTTATAAAGAAAATTACATAGCTTGACGTCATTGCCACTCTCCCCTGATGTAGCTCTTGGATACTACTTTTGTAGAATAGCCCAAAATCGCGCTTTCCCACAAAATTTTGACATGCACGAGTGATACTGGAGGCAACTATCTAATGCCAATGTTGCATAGTTTAAAAGGGAATAGCGACTTACAGTAACACCCAGGGATTGGAAATTATATGGAAAATCTAAAAGGCTACAGTGGTCTCAGGTTTTTGGAAACTCATAAAGCCATGCATATTTTCCACCAACTTTCAGTGTGGGTGGAGGGAGTCAGAGACTACTCCCAGTACAATTCGGACGATTGGAAATCATATAGAAGAGTGTAGTTCGGTTCTGATCTACAACCTATATCAATACCAGATTTTTGGCAGCTGACAACATGCGAGTGTTACTAGGTCAAGGGTTATAAGTTCAAAAATACTATGAAAATATATTTTTGAAAATCATCACAGCATTGTCTTTTGAACAAACATAATAAAAAGAATCCTTGCACTAGTACTACACGATATTGTTTAAAACTATACTTGTTAAGCAAATAAAGAGTGCTCCACTTAAAATGATATAACTTTAAACTATTGTCTATCGGATTTTATGGCAAATTTGTATGATATATGATACCAGCCACATGCAAGTCGTAGCGTCGCTGGTCAATGCGATGTAGATAATATTAGGAAAGTTATAATTATATCAATGAGTGTGGGAGACTACATATACATTAAGCAGTGTGTATAAGAAAGATACTATTATATGTCTGCTTGCATGCTTATGAGTAGCAGTATAATAGTAGCAATAAAAACATGCAATCTCACATGTAATAGTGTATTTCTTATACGCATTGCTTAATGTATATGTGTCTCTCACACTCATTAATGTTGTATTATGCAGTGAAACCTGGTTAAGAGAGATATCAAGAGTCTTGAAAATTTTTCTCACTTATAGAGGTATTCCACTTCCCTAGTGTCTCAGATATCCGTTTATTCGAGTGCCCTTAAAAGTAAGCACAAACAAAGCCATCGTTGGTATCGAACCGAATTTATTCGATCAAGTAAACGAAAAATTGTATTTAAATACTGTGTTTAAAAATTTTCATGTATTCTCATACAAATATTGTTTAAAGTTATATCATTTTAAATGAAAAACTCTTTATACAGCAAGTAGGAGATCAGGCCACTTTTAACAAGTGTTAGAGGACCAAAGCTGCACAAAAGTTTGGTTTTTTTCAAGTGCTGAAATCAATTTTCAAAGATGTTAATTGGTTAAATTATACCAAAAGTTGTTATAAATAAATAAGAGTCTTATCTTGCCTTGTCTTATCTATTTTAAGTTAATTAAACGTATTCGAATTATAATAACTTTATTGTTAAAAGCACACAAAAATGATCGTTTACAAGACTGAAGGATGTTAGAAAATTATTGAAAATTCTTCTCTTTTTATTTAAAATTGCCTTGGTGCTCGTACATCCTTAACATTGTCTTTCACCCTTGAAAATTCTTTTTAACCCAAAAATTTTTAGTTTCTTATTAGTTTTTAATTTCAATACAAAAAGAAAAAACTTGTAGCTTCCTTGGATTTTGATCGGCTATGAACAGTCTATCGTCCAAGACAATCTAATTGTATGCACTTTGTTGAGTGATCGTAAAGTTGAAGCTTTTTATCTGTTAAACAAACCGAGTTTCAACGTTTGTTATTCGATTCTGTTCGATTTTTGGCACATATTAAAGGCATGGTTATATTGTTTATATACACGAATCTGGAATCTGTTTATCTAATTACGATTAGTGCCATCTTTAGGAAAAGCGGGAGGCTCACTTATTTAAATTTATAAAATTTTTTAATTATAGAAAAACTGAGTATAAAAAACTTCAAAAATATCGAACAGTATTATGATTCAGTTATATAATTAGATTAATTTCAGTATCTTCCGACTTTTTGGAACCTTGAGATGGTAACTCTCAATAAAATTATTTATCCCAAATGTGATGTTATTATTTTCCTAGTCTGTTACATCATGTTGGGATGGGCCAATCCTTATCATAACGGATCTTATGGTCTAAGTGTGTTCCACCTTAGTACAGCCACTCAAACCTAACCTAACCTACATCATGTAACGAAGACACGTATATGTTTAAATTATTTACAATCGAATTTTAAGGCCAATGTTTAACTTTAACATTGGATCGTGTAGTACTGGCTTTATTAAAATGATAGAAAACTTATATAATATTATTTTTCATGGGCAGTAAAATTCAGTAATTTTTTTTCTTCAAATTTAAAATTATTTTTTTAGGATGTTAATTTTGTTTCATATTTGAATGTAAAATTTTAATGGCCTAGTTAAATTTGTGTACTGGGGTATTAGACTGGGGTTACACGAGCGTTATAAAAGCAAGGGGTTACACAGAATTAAATTATTGAAAAATAGTGACTAAATATCACATTTTGAAATAACAAAATGTTCTCTTACTTGATAAAAGAGTTTCTTGTTTTTATTCACTTTATGGCCTAACATGACGAATAAAAATGTATGTTGGAAAAAATGTGCACTTAAATTGACGTTCGTGTGACCACAGTCTTAAACGTGTTACAGAGTGAAGCTTTAAGTATGATTAATCATAAAATATTACACTAAACTTTCCATTAACGTTTAGATCGAATTTAGAAATACAGGAAGATATTTATCTGAAAATTCGAACAGGCAGATCGGATTAAAAATGAGATTTATTTATTATATTTCAAAACTATGAAAGTTGATATCACATCTTGTTTCTAAGTAGGGTATCTTTCAAGGTTGAAAATTGGAGCAATCTTACAACTCCATATAAAATTTTGTCAACATGAGCTTGAAAAGTCTATAAAGAGTTGAAAAAATTTAATTTAATGCCATTCAATAATTGTACGATCTAAAAGTCTCGGCCAAGTACCTTGAATTACATTTTTTATTTTTAAAATTTGTATAAATTTTAAAAATATAAATTTTATCTTTACATCATTCTCCTTCCGAACACGCTATGAAACGCTACGGACTATTTGATGAAAATCAACATTTTCAGTGGTAAAAATAAATGTTAATAAATTCAATTCACTAACTTCGAGACAATCCGATATGTCTATTCATTTTTCGATATTGACCATAATTTTATTTTCCCAAACTATAATTGTAAACTAATCACTAGACCAATGGATATTACACTGAGAGGCACCGAAAATGAGATCAACTTTTACACTGCCTTAAAAAATAACAAAGTAAAACTAATGCTTAGTGTTTACATAATAAAATTCGTTAAAAATTGTCATAACTGTTGATGGAAAATTCGTAGATTTTGCATGAAAAAACCCTCATTGATTTATTTTTATTTTTTATATTTTTTTAAGAATAAATTTAAAAAACAAATTTTCACATTTTTTTTTATCCCTTATTTTATTAATTCTTATCCCACTTTCTTTACCATTCAGTGTACTTTTCTTTTGAAGACTTGTACTTGTAATTTTGATTGTTAATAATCATAATACTTGCATTTCTTAAAAATTAAGGATTCCTAACAAAACAAATGGAAAAGTGATTTCAGTTAACGATTGATTCTTGGATACTCTTCCATTATTCAGAATACTGAAATTGAAAACGAATTTTCCTGCTAAAATTGGCTTGAATAATTAATTTTGCTCAAATTTTCAATGTAACAAGAAAGTATTAGCAGAATCGAAATGGCTGATTAAAAATCACTGAGACGAAATAATAAACCTGTTAAAATGTTTGTTCAATTCGAAATTTTCCATTTGTTTTATAAGAAATTCTTTATGATCCTTAATTAAAACAAAAGCCTAAGGCTTAATTATTTGAGTAATAAATTATGTTAATGAGTAGTTTTTCCATAATTTATATTTTCATGTAATTTTGTAGATTTAAAAAAAAATCAAAGTTAAAAATTTTATAAAATTCCCCGATAGTAGAAATTTTCATTCGTCTACAATGATCCGAGGAAAGGATAATCAATCGAATTTCCTGATTATTTAAACAGATGAAAATTATTAATCATTAAAATTCTAAATAACGTTTGTAATCTGTAAATTTTGTTTTATATTTTATTTAATTAACTTATATTTAATTATGCATAGCTTTAAAAAAAGTTTTCTTGGCAATTTATTTATTATTTGTTATTCAACAATCAAATTGTTTATAATAAGATTTAGACATTTCAAGACCGATTTTTTTAATTAAAAAAAAATCAAAATGTTTTATCCTTTCCATTAAGTGCAATTAAATTATAAATCATATAGTGTTGAATCGTAGCTGTAAACGGGAAAATTCTACATCCCGAAGCTTTTCTCGGTGACATCGAGACGGAATATTGAAAAAGGGACAGTTCCATTCAAGCCGGGACGTATGATCACATTAGCTACATCTCATCTTTTATTAACTAATTGGAAATTTTTAAATCTGTCACGTATTACGCCTTCTTCCTTAACTTAGCTGTTCTCTTCGCTTGTTAGATAATAAGTTTTTACAAAAATATATTTTTTTGAACAAAAGATAAAATATATTTTCACAAATTTAATTAAGTTCAACAACCGTTCCAGTTTTCCTTCTACCTTTTTCGAAATCATTTGTATTAAAAGTAATCATTGTAATTTTTTTTATTCAACTTTTTTTTTAAAGAAAATTACATCGGGAAATTCGTTACAATTGATTTTTTGTTTTGTATATTACCAATAGGTCTAGATCCAGGCGGAATATTTGATGTCATTTCGTCTTCGTTCTTTTGTCAAGGTCGTATCTAACAACCTTTTCCTTCCTCAGGGTGACGATCGATTTGATCATTTAAAATTCCTAGACTTTTTCATGATGATAGGAAAAATTCTCTAACCGTTTGTAAGGTATCATAATTTGAAATTTTCCTTTTCGAAAATTACAAAAATTTCTCTTTACATCATATTCTGATACCAAAACATTCATTAAGGTAAATTGTTCCTAAAACACAGTGTGCCAGATCTTATGTTTTAATTTTTATTATTATAATTTAGTTTCTGTCTCTGTTCTTGGATCCGTCAATCTTGTGAGATATCTCGGCGGAGACGTTGTGTGCTTTCTGCCTGGCGTCTAGCCTCGACAAAATCCTACAGCTTTAACTGATTATAATAGTATCTCACACCCGAAGACGTCTCGCCTTCAGGTTATTCTCAAGGAGGTCGCAGAGGACCCCTTGGTCTAGGTACTAGGAATCATTTGCTAAATCCCTCTAATGTTTTATTATTATTATTAGTTCAAGTCTAGACACTCCTATTTCTCAAGTCGATTGCCACCCTGATAACACCTGGCTCTAGACCAAGAATTTGTACAGAGAAAAAATTTACACCACACTAAATGTTTGTCATTTATAATATGCTAGTTACCCATTTAAAAAAATCACATGGAAAAATTCGTTACAATTAATTTTGTTTTATTTTTATAATACCAAAAATACAAAATGAAAATGTACGAAAAACAAAAGTGGCTGAATTTGGTGAAGAATTATTATTTCTAAATTTTGTTGTTGTTTTTTTTTTTTAAACTTATTAACAAAATTTTTTTTGAATGAATAATTTAAAAAATAAAAATAGTGCTTAATGAAAAATATCATTCTGTAATCACTGCAAAAAGTCGCACTCATTAACAAATAATGAAAATGTTGACTAGGAGACATATGATGTTTTGTGTCTCAAATATTTGGTCATCTTACAACCGCTGATTTACTATTTATGAGATGATTTGGAGCATCAGCAAATGTAAATTTTAATCGATATGCTTCTGCAACTAACATACCTATTTGAGAATTGGTCCAATTGTGTGTTGGCAAATTTTGAAGCATTAATAGTAGTCCCTGAAAATAGAACATAGTTTTAAATATGTATATTGGAAACTTAATTTTAATTTTAAGCAATAGGGAAGAAAATTTAATTGAAGCACAAAGATTTTTGTAAATTTATGAAAATTTGTTTATTCGCTCCGGGGATGAGTTTTATTTAGAGTTACCATAGTCGAGACACGCTTAATTAACAAAATTGTATGGATACTGTAGGAAATGGAGCAATTAATGTTGCAATTCCATGGAACAATATGACTTTTTATGGAACTCGGCTCAAAATGTTCGTATGAATGTGTAGAACAAAGTCCTATTGGTAAGAAAGTGTGTTTTTTCTACTTTTTACTGCGCGGGCTTAGAAGTTCGTAAAAGCTAATTCTGCTGAAAAATCACGAATGAGAATGCATAATTTTTATACCATGTATATGAAATATACCAAGGTATACTAAGTTTAGTCCCAAATTTGTAACGTTTAAAAATATTGATACAATGAACAAAATTTTGGTATAGGTGTTCATAAAATCACCTAATTAGTCAATTTTCGGTTATCTGTCCGTCTGCCTGACTGTCTGTATTATGCGCAAATTGTATACTATGTATTATATGGGAATATCATTTATATATGTGTGACATGTATAATGTATGTATATAATGTAATGTATATGTATATGTAATGTGCCAGAGTAATCAACACTGTCTATTCATGGTATTTCAACAATTAACTCAGTCAATTGTTTGTTTTTACTTGTTTATTTATATACGCGATTTTCTCAAAATAGTACAATAAAATTAAATTTCTATAAAGAAAATTTTATTTCATTTTTAATATTTGGCACGGTTGTAAAAACTTAGTACCGAAAAATCGACTACTCAAAGGAAGGATTAAACATTTTTTTGGGGCGTTTAAAAATTAGTTTTTTACAAATTACAAAAAAACTATGCAAAAAATAAAAAAAATAAAAAATTTCTCCATTTATAGTCTTTTGTTGAATGGAATGCAATGAATTCGAGGTATTGCCATTATTTTATTAATATCAAACAATCAAATAAATAATTTTTGAATATTTACAATTAGTAATAATCATAAATTTATTTTATGAAAAATATAATTTTGATAATAAAACAACTGATAAAATAGCAGCAGAATTCTTCTCCATTTATAGTCGAATGAAATGCAATTAATTCGAGATATTAATATTATTATTTTATTAATTTCCAATTATCAAATAAATAGTTTTTGAATATTTTCGATTAGTAATAATCACTAATCAATCATAAATTTATTCTATAAAAAATATTATTTTGATAATGAAACAATAGATAAAATAGTAACAAAATTCTTCTCCATTTATAGTCGAATAAAATGCAATGAATTCGAGATATTAATATTAATATTATTATTTTATTAATTTCCAATTATCAAATAAATAATTTTTGAATATTTTCGATTAGTAATAATCACTAATCTAAATCAACCATAAATTTATAATTTTTATAATAAAATAATTGGTAAAATAGCAGCAGAATTGTTCTCTATTTATAGTAGAATGAAATGCAATGAATTCGAGGTATTAATATTATTTTATTAATTTCTAATTATCAAATAAATAATTTTCAATGAATACTATTAGTAATAATCACTAATAATCAATCATAAATATTTTCTCCAATTATAGGCATTTGTTGAAAGAAAAGAAATGAATTCGAGGTATTATTATTAATTTATTAATTATCAAATAAATAATTTCCAATTAATATTTACGATTATTAATAATTACTGATCAAAACTAAATTTGTTTTATGAAAAATATAATTTGATTATAAAACAATTGATAAAATAGCAACAATATCTCGAATTCTCCTTATTTTAATAACATAAAACAAGAAGTTATAAAATACGGGGTCCTTCAACAAGAGGTATCATTCAAAATTTAAAAAAAAAAACACAATATTTCTGTGAAAAAAGCTGATAATTGTATTTTAATCCTAAGTAAAACTCTGAGATTAGTAATGATACACAATATCTGCCAAATGTCCGCCACGACACTTCTTGCATAAGGTCATTCTTTTGATGAAATTTTTCATCACACTTTCGCGTATCTCGCGAATAACATCTCTAAAATTGTCTGGAACATTGGTGTAGACATTCTTTTTAACGTAGCCCCCAAGAAAAAGCCCAATGGTGTTAAGTCACATGATCTCGGTGGCAAATCAAAGTCTCCATTTCGAGAAATCATGCATCCAGAAAATTTTTAACGCAATAGAGCCATTGTTTCATCAATTGTGTGGCATGTGGCGCCGTCCTGCTGAAAGTAAACGTCGTTCACGTCCATAGTATCAATTTGAGGTTGAAAAAAGTCAGTCAACATCGTTCGGTAACGCAATTCATTCATTGAAACGGTCGTGCCAACATCATTTTTGAAAAAATATGACCCAAAGACATCGTCACTCCAAAACTGCACTCGTAGTGGATGGAAAGGTTATTCGACTATTTCTCTTGGGTTTTTGGAGCCCCAGAAGAAATGTTCCAGGTGCGGCATTTCTTATTCACGTACCCGAATAGATGCAAATGATACTTAATAATAATAACAATTTTGTTTGATAAGCAGATTTTCTGGTCCATTATTAACCTCAGAGTTTGTACTTAAATTAAAGTTAGAAGCTCTTTTCACAAGAATAAAGCGTTTTTTTTTTTTTGTTAAATTTTTTGTTAGATTACTAAGGCATTTCGTTTAGAACATTTCATAATTTTCGACTTCAAGTAATTCGAGATACAGAGGATTTAATTGCTAAAATTTCGACTAAATAATTATTCGAGAAACAGAATTAAATTGCTAACATTTCGACTTAGAAAGGTGCCATAGATTAGAACAAATAAGGGTACAAGTAAGACGTAATTATATTTCACTAACTACGACTAATGGAGTCTTGTTTTTGAAACTCCAGTTACAAACTAAAAATATGTAATATCAATATCTCTTTAAGGGTTCAGCGTAAAGGAATGACATTTTTTCGACTTACTTATGATTACGACTTAACGAGGATCTTTTTTCAAATATGATTTTCATATACAGGGTTAATAATGTAAATCTATGATGGCCAATAGCTCATTTTATAGTTAACCAATCAAAAAATAACTTGTAAGACTTAGAAAATAGAAAGTTTCGTGCCAGGTATTTTGCACAGGAATAGACGTAGGTACTTATTATTTTTCGAATAGAGGAATGTTTAAACTTTATTTTAGTTTTGGTTTCAAGCTGTTGGCTTATGAGTATAAGAATGCTCCAAAAAAATTACTAATGCCCAAAAAAATAATAAAAATACAGTTTGTGCACAGGTTTAAGCCCTGGCACTGTATGATATTATGGATAAGTATAATGAGTACTAACAGTTCATGAACATTTTATCCTGTTGGTTGATCGTCGCGGATTTTTAAGGTGGGCTCTTGAACCATTTATTCTTTTCTAAGTATAAAGCCCCCTTAAGAATATTCTGTTAAAAAATTAACTGTAAATACTCACTTGAAAGTCTTGTTCCTGTAATAATTGTGTTCGCCAATGTAACAAAAAAGCTGCACATACATATAATTGAAAGGTGGCAAAACCATCTGATTCAGCTAAATATGTATCCCATAAACGTATTGTACATGGTAATGGAAGTTCACGTGTTAATAAATTATTTATCCAACGGAATGAGAATTGTAAATAATCTACATCATGATTTTGTAAATGTTGATGTAATTGACCTGAAAAATATTTTGAACTTTAATTTTATCCTGCATGCTAAGGGAAATAAATAAATAGTTTACACCTTCCAAATCTAGTGTGCTAAGACAGATGTTGTCAATTCGATTCAATTCAAGTTATGTCGAGTTCTTAATATCGAGTATCGCTGTTACTGTAATATTAATTACAGTAATCCTGGCCGAAATGCTGTATAAGTAAATCGTATTTTTAGAGGGTCAAAAAGAAGATAAAATTTTAAAAGGCGCGATGCTATCCCTTGGGGGAAGGCCGCCATCTTGATTTGAAGGGAGTGAGTTTGTTATTCTGCAATAACTGCTACACTATTAATTTTAGCGAAAAAAGTGCCGAGAGAATTTTTGTAGCGAATAACATTCTCTACAAAAAAGGTCCCATGCGTTTTTTGCGTAAGTCACATAATGAACAATCTACTGAAAATTTTTATTTTACATTAAAGCATTTTCGGCGAAAGGAATGGAAAAAAATATCAATGAACGTTATAAACAGCAGATGTACGCATACAGAGTTATTTAAATGCAGCTTATGCATCTCTAAAACATTAATAACGCTATTTGCGAGTCAAAATGTGTCCTGTCCCACCCTTCTCAACTGTTCTTCCGTACTTAGTGCATTAAATCAATGTTAAACCAGATCTAGAAGGGTAGCTGTCCTGGCCGGCCCTCCCCTTGGTGCAAATAACATGAGTAGAGACATATACATAGCGGAAAATCTGGCTATGGTAACGATAAAGTCAGGCAAGAGTAATTGACACGATCCATTCGAATTCGCTGTTGATTCTCCTTCACATCAAAGAAACTAAGTACCTAGATCAGTTTAACTGAGTTTTTCAGATCCAGGTAGTCCAGTGTCTCGAAACATTCATAATTTGCCGTTGATCGGAATTCTGCTGCCCCAATAGAAAAGCTTCATTAAAGCTTTTTGTATTATAACTGAGACACCTCTCAACGTAACGAATAGGAATTACTTCTTTTTTATTCACAAAAGCAAGAAATAATACATTTCTATATTCAAAATTGTTTAAATTTTGAACACAAGAAAATGAGTATTGTCTCCACTACTTTGTGCTCGACTGGACGATACAAAGAAGTAGTCATGTTTTACTGAATCAACACATATATGTATGAATACATGTGCATCAAATTAGGTATTTTTATTTTTTTGATATGTTGTTTTGACTGCGGCAAACGACTAGATCATGCCGAAAAAAACTTCGAAAATTTTAACCTTCTTTCAGTTTTTGCCGATTTTGACCCGGAAGGACTGGTTTTACATCAAAAATTGTAGTATTAGAAGTAAAATTAATACCGGCTCAAATCTCAATAATGAGTCCCTATTGTTAAAGTCCTTAAGTAAACTACTGGACTTTTTTTCAGCTTTTATTTAACGTAGTCGAGTTTTTTGATTTCATTTGATTTTGTTGAATTATAATTATATATTATTACTTACTATCAATCCTTTGTATTAATTCTTTTAATTGATTCACTTTTTGCTGAATGCCCAATTGAGCAAATATATAATTATCTTGTATACTATCTAAAAATTTTGACAAACACCAAAATGAATCTGCTTCAATAATATCCCTTTGTTCCCGTGCTAAACTATTTATATCGAATGTTTGAAGATTTTCTGAAAGTTAAACAAATAAATCAATTAACTGAAATTTAAGATTAATAGTTCATTTAAATTATATTAATAATTTATGAAGAAATCAAAATTTTTTTGAAGGCGACACTATTTGTTTCATCCAAAATATAAAATATTTGATGACATGTAACTTTATTACACTTGATCTCTTTGCTTTAAACGGGCTCATTTTAAGGGTAACGAAGTAAATGAACGTGATATACAGATTAAAAAGTACGAATTTTAATTTTAATATAATAAAACAATAATGTGCTTTTAGGACTCAAAATCAGAATATTTATGTATATTTCTACATAAATTTTAATTTTTATCAAATTTTATAATTTTTTTTCACTAGCAACACTCATACTTCGGCAACGTGCGTATGCTATTTGATTATTGACTGAATCGGTTGATAAAAAATTTACCAAATAATAAAAAATCGATTCATATTGAAGATATAAGTCAATAAAATGATACACGATAAGTAGCTCAAACTGAACACGCGTATTGATAAGAAATTCAATAACACTGTGCTACAAAAAAAAAAAAAAAAAAAAAAATTGAACTCAAAAAATTTTTTGAGCGACCTGGCATACGTTGTAGGTCTTGGTGAGTACATCAATGTGTTTCAAAATTGTCTAACATCCCCAAATTTTCAAATTATTGAGGAAAACCCGTTTTTCGTGTATTCGGCGCACTTAAACAATTGTAACTCCATCGATTTTTAATCCACGGTTTTGAAGAACGGTTTTAGAAACATTGAGCTTTCGGAATATATATATTTATCTATAATTTCTGCAAATGTGAATGTCCAGAATTTTTTTTTACAGTTCGGCGTCTTTTTTATGTAACACATCCTCAAGAACAATTACTTTCTTACAGCAAAGTACACTCTATCTCGAGTAAAAAATGTTAGGGGTTATCAAAATCGGATGAAAAGTGTTCAACGCAGTTTTGTAAACAAAATTTGACACTTATTAGATATCGATGTCGTGTCATGTCAGGATTTTGCATTTAGACTCTGAAAAATTCGTCATTGAGCATGATTCGTTTTCGTGAGGAAAATTTTTGCAGGATCCCGTCTAAAACATGCTACTGAACGTGAAAGTGATAAGAATCAAATTATCTTGTTTAAAAAAGCGTTGTAACTTAAACATGTTTTAATCGATTTTGATAATTGGTAGCATTTTTTACTTGAGAATGTACTTTGACAATAACTTTAAGATAGTAATTGTTCTTTTGATTTGTTACATAAAAAAAGGCTGTAAAAAACATGAAAAAATGGGTAATTCTTAGATACCTTAAAAATTTTTACAAAATGTTTTTTTTGTAGAAAGTTTAGATAAATATATATATTCCGAAAGCTCTAATTTTTCTAGTTTTCAAAATCGTTCAGCAATTGAAAATTGTTAAAAAAAATGACGGAGTTACAAATGTTTAAGTGCGCGGAGTACACGACAAACAGATTTTCCACAATAACTTGAAAATTTGGGGGTGTTAGACAATTTTTGAAACACATTTTCATGATATATATATACCAAGCCCTACAACATACAATAGGTGCTTTGAAAAGTGAAAAATCACTGTAGCACGTTGTAATTTGTATGCTTTTGTCAACTTTGCATGCATTGTTTCATTAATTATATCTTGCGAAGCTGCAGGTTACATTTGGCTGGTATCAAATGTGTGCTTTATGAAATTGAAAAAATATACTCTTTAAAATTAAAAAAAGTTTTTATAATATCTCATAAAATTTAAAAAAAAATGCTTAAGTTTAAATTTCAATCATTTTAAATGATAGAAAAATTCTTTACAAAGCTATATAATTATGTTATTTATACCTGTCGATACGACTTCCTGTAAAAATACGACAAAAAATGGTGTAACTAAATCATTAATTCCTTGAACATAACCAGATGCTGGATGTCGTATCGCCCATATAAATAATATCCGTTCAAACATTTCTTGTACAGTGATTTGTTGGAACAGTGGTATTAATGGATTCATTCGTGGAATGTCTATATGTATCTAAAACAAACAATTATCCTCTTGTTAAAACAGTGCAACCTCGGTATAACAAATCGGAAGGGAACAAATAAATATACGTTATAGCAAGTAATTCATTGAGCTGAGGTTTATTATATTGAGGTAAGGTTGATCTAAAATTTGTTATAAAGATGGGTCTAACTGACAAAAGACCCTATTGACCTATGTTGGTCATTCACGAACTTATTTTCATTTTTTACGTCCTGAGCACGCTATAAAAATTTCAGATTGATATATCTTCATTTTTGAATTATCGTGTTCTCCGACAAGCAGACCGACATGCAAACGGACAACCGAAAATGAATTTTATGAACACCTATACAAAAATTTTGCTCGTAGCATCATTATGTTTAAGCGTTACAAACTTGAGACTAAACTAGTAGTATACCATGATATATTTCATATATACATGGTTTAAAAAAAACTTTCATTTCAGACATTTTTTTCTTCAATTTTTACGATTTTTAAGATCGATTCATTGCAGTTGATTTTTAAGTAAATCGATTCTCGATAAGCCGATTCAATATTGATTCAAGAATGTATACTCTTTTTTAAGAATCCCCATTCCTACTTTGTCTCTATGTGCAAATAAATAACTTACTTGTCGATAAGTGTCCTGATATGATTCATCACGTTCCGTATCATAATATTGTTTCACTAAATTCCAATAGTCCAGTCGTTTTCTTTCTAATACAGCTGCTCTTCGTTCTAAATTTGCTGGTAAATAACCTGATAATAATCGCCATGTAATGGCTCTCACCTGTAAAGAAAACATAATTAAACAAAAAAACAAAAATAGAATTGGTTTCCGAGGCGATATCTGATGCTCAGAATGAACAATATCTACGTCGTTTCTTGGAGTGTTCGAGAAATTCGTTACATAATCAATCCGAACTCGTTACTCGGTGGTTTTTGGTACCCAGGGTGAACGGTATCCTCGTTTTCCCCATGAATTTATTTTATTATTACATTACATTTTATTATATTTTTTTCAGTAATAATAACATTTAATCACGGGAACAGGTACACCAGGTAGCTCGGAGACCGATTTTGTCACGACATTCGTGTTCTGCAACTCCAAAAACTCTCGAGTAACGAGTTTACCCTGGGCACCAGGTACCTCGGAGATCAATTCTGTCTCGATATTCGTATTCAGCGACCCCAGAACCTCTAGTGTAACAAGTTTGAAATCATTTTTATCACTATTAATCGAATTGTGAATTTAGTATTTAATAAGGTCGATTTAAAATGTATAATTATTTATGCAAATTGCATATTTTTAATTGCTTATAAATCAATTTAGGTAACAAAGTTTCCTGGAGCTACAACGAATCGAATGTAGAAAACCGCATTGAAATCAGTCTTAATGTTTAAATTTTTCGAACTTTGACTGTTTTGTTTTCGCAACTAAAAATTGTTAAGACAATAAAAGATATTTACTTTTATAGGAATTCCAGACCAGCTTAATTGTCGTAATTCAGTTAAATCTAACAACACAGAATTCAATAATGTTTCAAATTTTTCTAATTTTAATTCACAATCAGCTTCACGTGTAGGTAATACTGGACAACATAATGCTTGAGGCCGTCCTGGATAATAATTACGCTCAGGCGCAGATGTATTCCATCTGAAAATAATTATAATAATTACTATTTATTGAATCAAACTAATATTATAAATGTGAAAGTGATTTTATCTGTCTGCTTGGTCGATTTTGATGAAATTGCACATGCATAATATACAGAGTGTTTCGTAAGTACCGCACGCTTTTGTTGCATCTGGAACAAAATTAAATTCTAAGACGAAAAGTTTTCTTCCATTTTTTGATCTGATGCACGGATAGTTAGCTATTAATTAAAATAGGCAGCCAATCAGAAACATTGTAACTAAAAATTAAAACCACTCGATTCATGACATGAATTAGTCAGTCTGAGTCAGAGTCGAGTGATTTAAGTTACAATGCTTTTAATTGGCTGCTTATTTTAATTTACAGCTAACTATCCGTGCATCGAATCAAAAAATGGAAGAGAATTATACAGATACAACAAAAGAGTGTGGTACTTACGGACACCCTGTATAATGACTAATGTGTAACTTCTGTATAACGGCCACGGTTTCTAGGTCAATGGTTGAATACCTTTTCAAGAGCCAACAAGTGTTAAGTGGGGGAAAAGGATATTAGAGGGTTAAGAGGGCATGGATATTATGAATTATATAAAAAAAAACCAGGGAGCCAAGTACTTCTTAACCGACGAAAAAAGAGGAAGGTTCTGAATTTAACCCGTATTTTTTTTTTTTTTTTCTATAATTACGTATACATTTTTACAGAAGAATCCGATTTCGATAATTCTTTTTTCTTTTGGGCACGGTATACTTTGAAGTTGAAGCTAAAAGGACATGGATACTATGTATTATATAAAGAAAGAATCAGGGGGCCAAGGGTAAGAGCAAAGTTTATTCATTGTATAATTTAATATATCTAAAACCACTTTTATGAAATTATATTTTACCCGACGAAATAGGAGGAAGATTCTTAATTCAAGCCGTATATTTGATTTTTTGTATAATCACGCATAACTTTTTCGGAGGAATACAATTTCGATAATTCTTTTTTATATCTTGTAAAAATAAATGGTATTTCCAAAAAAAATTCTTAAAAAACGTTTTTTTACGACCGCAACTGGATATAACATTCTCATTCATTCAATTTTAGGCACTAAAATTTACTTTTGACAATGAAAATTCGTAATTATTTTCGTTAGTTAAAAAAAAGATTAATTTTTAATCAACTCCGACAATGGATTCCTAATATACGTAAAAATCATTTTTAAGAAAAGCCGCTAAAGATAGTGTTAACGTTAGCTACACGATAGTGTGAGAATATCCTTCGCAAAAAATATAACTAGCGTTGTGTGTAAAATGTTACGTTACCTTAGAGATTGAAATAAATATAAAGAAGAAACAGGTCAGTGGACCAACGAAGTAGTTTTTTTAATAGTACGGTAACCATGAGACCTTCCATTAAATCCGATAATTTTGATTTTTTTGTTCGACCCCGAACGGCGAACTAACTATTATTATTTAAGGAAAAACTATAAATTTTCCACACGCTTTTACAACGGTTTTGTATTATACGTACAAAATGCTTTAATTTGATCTTTTACCTGACGTTCTAAGAGTGCTTTTAAAAAAGTCGCTTAAAATAACCTTAACGTTAGATACACGATAGTGGCCGAAAATTCTTAACGAAAAAAAGGCAGAAATCATGCTCTAGAGATTCTAAACGGATTTAGAATACACCCTCACCGCTAACCTTCGTTATCGTGCATAAGTATACTTTCAGAGGAAATACAACTAGATAAATAAAAAAAACATACCGTTTATTTGGTGACTTAAATTGTAAATTTTTATAAATTGGCTCGGTATTTGTAGGCGATGTTGTTGGTTTCTTAGTAACTTCACGTGTTGTTGATGTCATTTGTGTCTGTTGTACAGAACTTTTCACATATTTATTATCTATTTTCAGACTACTATGTACACTTGGATTTATATTATCACTTGTTGCAGTCAAAACACCACCTTGTGCACCACCCTGTGTACCATGATATTTTTTTGTATCAGTCGTTGACGAAGATATCGTACAAAAATCATCATCCTCCAAATCCCAAGCGTCATTCACAGATGCTTGAAAATCATTAAAACTCGTTGAACCCGAATTCCTTAGTAATGTACTTGTTAAATGTTGATCTTTTTTCGGACTTGGTCTAATAAAAAATAATAATTTCATTTTATTATTTCCAAAACATATTTTTTTTTAATAACACGCACTCAAAAGTATTAAAAAAGAGAGTAAATATGAAAAAAAATAATTATATTAGTGAAAGTAGACTTTTGAATAATAAAAAAAAGAGATGGTAAATATTTACTATTAATTAAACCATAATATTTACCTCCCTGGCACAGTTTTTGCATTCTTTTTCCAAAATGACACTTTTGAATCGTATTCAGTTTGTGTATTATTTGTATCCATACTTTTATAAATTTTATAATCATTCAATATGATAAATCATTATTAAAAATTCATTAATTAAAAAAAAATTAATAGTATATTTTATTTGAAATATTCATAATTATTATATTGGGTGCGACCCTTCATGTCAAAAAGGTGAAGTTTTAGTAGAAATTTAAATAAGTGTGAAGGTAGCCATGTTTTATTATTATGATTACGTAAAATTTTTGTCTAAATATTAAAATGTTGGTGTTCCTAAATTCACTAGTCTGTTACTCACTTCCATTAATAACAAACAACTGACGTGTACATGATCATCACTCAACCTCCATATAAATTAGCTACATAGTCCTCCATATAGACTTGAATTGAAATTAAAAAACAACGGATAACAAAAAATATTTTTGAATACCTGCTAATATTTACCGTAAATTTGCACTTTAGCGACCTTTCTTAAAAATGCTCCTATTTAGTTTTAATAAAAGTAATAAAACTACTTTTAAACTTTTTATAAATTTATTTATTATTATATGATAAAAAAATTACACGGAAAGTGGATTGGATGAAAAATGTTATCACCTAAATTTATATAAATATTGAATAAATTTAGAAGCGTACCAAAATTTAAAAATTATTTTACAAAAAATTTTTTAAGACCATTCAAAAGCTTGTTTATTTTTCTTGAAAATGTGCTAAAAAGCCCATAGCCAACCCATCTTTGAAATTTCAAATGGGATCCCCTTATTTGTGATACATCATTTGAAAGGACATAAAATTTTCTATTCAACAACAATAAACAAAATGAAATCGATCGATTACTTTTTAAGATAGACGACGCAGAAGAGGGAAGATATACACCCTTATTATAAATGTTGTCAAGTGTTATTAAGGGTGGATACCTTCCATCTTCTGTGTAGTCTATCTTAAGGACAGGTAGGGGTTGCCATTTGAAATTTCAAAGTTGGAATGGTTAGGGGTGAAACTTAAAATTCTCTGGGTGCCATTTTTGAACTTTCTACTCGATATCTAAACCGATGAGTTTTCACTAAAAATAATAATCACATCAAGTCAAGAGTTATTAAGGGTGGATACTTTTAAAAAGAACGCACTGTAGGCATGGTGTAATAAGAATTACAAGATCTATAAATTTTATTTGTACGGTAATTTTTTACATCCATAAAGTTTCCAAATTTAGTAAATTTTTTCTACACAAAGTGTAGACTTGTTGAAAGTTTTTTGTGAGTACAAATCCTGAAAATATTAAAAACAAATGAAAACAAACAATTGACTGAGTTAATTGTTGAAATACCATGTATAGACAGTGTTGATGACCCAATCGCTTGTTTTTTACGTCAAGTAAATAAAGAAATATATCCACTCTTAGATAGCCACACATGTAGCTGATATTTCCATATAATACATACTAAAATATTTGCATCTAATTTCCACCCTCGCGGGTAAACAGTGATTTTACGAAAAAATGTTTCAAACAAAAGTTGTTTATTTTTTCATAAAGAACATTTTTTATATTTAAACTTTTGTTCTATCTCTAACAGTTTACAAGATGGGTCCTGCGGACCAAAGACCCAATTGGCCTATGTTGCTCATTTACGAACTCAACCTTACTTTTTACGTCCTAAGCACGCTATAAAAATTGATATCTTTTTTTCGTTTTTCAGTTACCGTGTTGAAAGACAGACTGACAGACAACCGAAAACGGACTAATTAGGTGATTTTATGAACACCTGTACCAAAATTTTGTTGGTAGCACAATATTTTCAAGCGTTACAAACTTGGGATTAAACTTAATATACCTTGATATATTTCATGTACATGGTATAAAAATTAGAAACTGCAAATATGTTGAGAAATTGCTCGTTTCAGAATTTAAGAATCCAAAATACTTATTTTCCCGACTAATTAATATTTTAAATTAGAAGTTCAAAAAATACATTTTTAATTTATAATAAAATTTACCAACAACACTTGAAATTTTTACAAATGTAATTTTTTGCCAAAGTAGTGCCATCTTGACAAAAAATGTAAGAGTTCATTAGAATCATTTGACGTAATCCTTATTATTGTCCACCTAACTATTCAAACTACCTACACAAATATTTACTATGTAGTTTCATTTTTCATTAAGAGATGGCTAAGATTCCTTATAAATTTAAAAGCTCATGTATTCCTTATAAATTTAAAAGCAAAACAAGTGAAAACAAACAATTGACTGAGTTAATTGTTGAAATACCATGTATAGGCAGTGTTGATTACTCTTTCACATTACACATACATACATGTCACACATATACCACTAGTTCGATTTACATCTAGGCATATAAATATCGCGAGTATGACAAAGTACATGCGTTAAGCAATGCATCTAAGTAAGAGATATTATAGATGTTATATGAAATTGCAAAAAAGACTTGTATCGTGGCTTCGATGTTTTTTCAGCTATACAACAGTTCTTCTGTTGTGTGCCTGCATAGAGTGGGAGAGAACACATGTATATAATACTGCTCACTTAGATGCATTATATAAAAATTTCAGCTTGATATGTTCTCTCGTTTTTTTAGTTATCGTGATGACAGATGGACAGACGACAGACCGACCGAAAATGTCCGAAATAGTATACCTTGGTATATTTCATATACATAAACTAAAGTACATAAACAAAAAATCGAAAAAAATTTATGGTTTTTGATTTGAATGAAACTTAGTATATAAGGTAATTTTGACCCAAAAAATTCAAAAATCGTATTCATTTGATGATTGGAAGCATAGTTTTTAAATCTCGATATCTCCGAAACTAGTTTCCTAATCGTATGGGTCAAAATTACCTTATAAACAGAGTTTTATCGAAATCGGAGCCAACATTTTTTTTTCGATTTTTTCGATTTTTGTAAAGGGGTACCCCTTAAAAAAATTCCAAAAAATCGAAAAAACCAATACTTGTAATTTTGGAATAATTAATAATTATGAATGGAATACACAAAGTTAATTTTTGATAAGGAACATTTTTTACATTTAAACTTTTGTTCTATCTCTATCGGTTTACAAGATGACTACGGACCCAAGACCCAATTGACCTATGATGCTCATTTATACATGACCTCACTTTTTACGTCCTGAGTTCGCTGTAAAAATTTCAGCTTGATATCTTTTTTTCGTTTTTGAGTTATCGTGTCCACAGACGGACGGACGAACGGACGGACAGCCGGAAATGGACTAATTAGGTGATTTTATGAACACCTATGACAAAATTTTTTTCGTAGCATCATTATTTTTAAGCGTTACAAACTTGGGACTAAACTTAATATACTATGTATATTTCATATATACATGGCATAAAAACATAGAACACAGATGGAAGGTAAAAATATGTACAAATATGTTTATTAAAATGAATATACGAAAATAGGTTGTTCTCAGGACAAGTTCCAGAAAGGTTTTCACCAGTTTTCGATAGGTTTTTACAATTGTCTACCAAATACAGTGTGGCGAAAATGAGTTGATTTGGCTAAAATGACCTAAAAAAACTATATAAAACAAATGAAAATAAACAATTGACTGAATTAATTCAGCGCTTCTATTATCAATCAATATCAATACATAGTATAAAACAAAGTCGCTTCCCGCTGTCTGTCCCTATGTCCATATGTATGCTTATATCTTTAAAACTACGCCACGGATTTTGATGCGCTTTTTTTTCTATATATAGAAGTAGTATGTATAATAGATAAGAGTGATTCAAAAGAAAGGTTTTTATGTATAATTCACTCATAATTTTAGAGGTTAAACGAAATTGTGAACAAAAGGAGGATAAGTGACGGCATATGAAGTGAAGGTTATAACACAATATTATTTGTCTTTGAAAGTATTTCATAGCCAGTTCATTACAAATTTGATATATTTAAAAAACAACAAAAGAATCAAACAATTGACTGAGTTAATTATTGAAATACCATGTATAGACACGTTTGTTTTTTTACGTCATAAAGAAAAGAATTAAAACTACGATAGAAAACAGTTAATTTTTTTAATCTAACGAAAATAATTAGTAATATAATAGCCTTAAATACAAATCAATAACTGTATAATTAGAAAAAACCCAGCGAAGGGGTTGTTTGCAGTTATTAATAATAGTAATAATAATAATATAATCATTTTTACTAGCATTTTTTTTCTGTTTTGTCTTTTTATACCTTGTATATATGAAATCAAGGTATACTAAATTTAGTAATAAGTTTGTAACGCTTAAAAATATTCATGGTATGAACAAAATGTTGGTATAGGTGTTCATAAAATCACCTAATTAGTACATTTCCAGTTGTCCTCCTGTCTGTCTGTCCATCTGTCTGAGAACATGAGAGCTCAAAAATGAAAAAAGATATCAAGCTGAAATTATTACTGCGTGCTCATAACGTAAAAAGTGTCGGACCCATTGCACAAAATTTTGGTATCCATTTTCTCCAAAACTATAAATGATAGAGAGTTGAAAATTTGTAGGTAGCTGCAACTAGTGGTCATGTGAAACATTCTCGCAAAACGAAACAAAATTCTAGAAAAAACCAAATAAATGGCGACCGATATTCCGCCATAATTGTGTTCGTTTTTTAAACTCTTCTAATTAATAATGCAAGCACTGATTGTCTTCAACACTTTCTATAAAGGTATTTCAACAACTAACTCAGTTCACTTGTTTCTTACGTTTTGTGTATGTGGTTTTTCACTTGCGGTTTTTTATTGACCCCAGAGATTTTTGACTTACGGGTTTTGAATAGCATGTTTCGCTTGTGTTTTGCTACTTGAGTTTACAAAAGATTATGTCTATTTAAAAAGCGGCAGATGTTTGTGGACTGTGAAGTGTCAGTACAGGTGTGAAAGTTTTATTGCACCAAGGCAATTTTAGATTTAGGATTGAAATTATCTCTACCTTATTATCAACTTTGATGATAAATTTTGTTATAGCTTCATGAATGTAGCCGAAAAATAAAAAGAAGAACAATTTAAAACATCTGACTTGGTTTTCAAAATATCGAAAGCTGAAACTTAAACAAAATTTTTAATTTTCAATATTTTGAAAATCATTCCAGATATCGAAAAATTTTATTTTTAATTTTCGTCTTATATCGCTTAGTTATAACCTAATTTACCATCAAAATTGAAAAAAAATATTTTTTTTTTTTAATTTGTATCTTCACTACCGTGGTCATACATCCTTAATTAGTCGTCGCTCACAACGGACTTGTTTTGTTTTCTTTAATTTATTAAGGTTTTAACTTTAATTTTAATATTTTTTTTTTCTACCGAGTAGTTTTGGAGAAATCTATAAAAACATTTCATTCATCTATCGTTTTCCCATAAAATCAATGTTATACATGCCAATTTTTGAAGTACCCTCCTTCTCTTTCAAAATTTTCAGAATTGATTTAGACTTAGTCCAACTTCATATAAAAGAAATCAAGTCTTTTATTTAAAATTTTACTGGCGCTCGTACATCCTTTATAATTTCATACGTTTCATGGTTTTACTTTTTATTTTGTTTCGTTTGGGACCGTTCATAGAACATGTCACGCAAAATTTCGTTTTTTGGATCCCTCCCTCCCGCTTAACCTCGCTGTATCACATTTTCTGTATATCCCCCTTATAAATATAAAACATTTAAAAAAACTAATAAATTAGGAAAAATGAACATGAAAATTGCAAGCAATATCTCTCCCTCCCCTACTTGCATGTCATATTTTATGAATGGTCTCTTGCCTACTGGTTCTGGACTTTTGGTTTTCTCGACTACCCCTTATTATATTCCGACTATTAACAATTTGACTGTCTTATGAGACTAAGACAACCATCCAAGACCGAATATCTAGAATACTCGGATTCGAGTCCCGACTTCTGTGTAATTTTTTCGTTTCTTTCTATTTGTTCGAATGAAAATACGTAATTTGCATTTTCCATTGAAGTGTACAGTGTATTTCTCATATGTTAAGTGGTATAATGTGTTAATATAACAAAAGTTATTAAACGTATCATGTATGAAGGACTCTGACTTAAAAAGTGCACAAAAACTTGAAATAAATGTAAAAAGTTTAGCTTCAAAATTCAAAATAGCACAAGCAAGTCAATTTTTAAAATTTCTTAAAAATTACATCTTTCTAGAGGAGGAATTTTCTCGATTCACCTCTTTGATCCCATGCTTGTATGCAATGTAAAAAAATAGATGGACTGTGCATACATATTTTGATGCACATATTTAATTGAATTATTTGTTATATATGCAATCGTATTTACACAACTACTATGTATATTGCCATGAAATTATAGGTAATAATTAATACATATATTCTTCATATATTTTTAATGTAAAATGCATAAAATAAAAACATTTCAAAGAAAAAATACTAGCACAAAAAATAATTAAAACAAAGAACAACTGATTTCATTTGGTGGTAAAATAAATGCGTGGGTACAATTTATTGTGACCAGTGGCGGTTTATCGTTGTCACCAAACGAGTTATTGGTCTCTATAGCTCGTAGCAGATAAACTCCATGGTACCCTCTATGTTTAAGCCTGTGGTCGCAGATAATAGGTAAGATAAGGTAAGTTTAGCAGTTTTTAGCTGTTATAACAGTCAAAATTAATATCGCTTATATCGCTTGGAAAGGTCCTGACTCAATTCAAATACTTGGATAAGTGGGACCTGGAGAAGTGAGAAAACTCCATAAACGGAGCTCATGGCTGAGGTCCCAACACTTTAGCACTGAATTACCTCTGTTATTGGGAGCCTGTATATCTGAGATTTGTTCTTTCGATGTTATCGTCAATGTTACCTCTATAACTGAGGCAGCGAGTGAATTTTATATGCATTAACCTCTGTAACTGAGAACTGAGATAACATCGTTCTGTTTGTTTGTTTACTTACTTATTCTTATTCTACCAACAAATTCTGCACTTAACTCATTTTGAGCGTCAAATTTTAGTTTTGCTTTTTTTATACAGATGTTTATTCACTCAAATGGTTATCAGTACGAAAAACTGAAATTAATATCCGTTTATGAAAGTGGGAAGACATGCGTTGAAATCTGTGTCGAATTTAATGTGCCAAAATCTACTCTCTCTTTGTAGAATAAGAGCCTAAATGGCCGAGCGGTCTAAGGCGTTTGCCTGTGACTGTTTGTCCATTTAGACTTAGGTTGTTTTGTTTCATCTTTTACAGTTTACAAGATCAGTCGTAAGGGGGCCCATGATTCCATTGTCTTACATCTTTTGCACGCTATAAAAATTTCAGCTCGATATCTCTTTCCATTTTCCAAGTTTTTTTATTAGAGCCATCATTATTTCTAAGCGTTACAAACTTGAGACTAAACTTATTATAGGTCGTCCTTTTCTTTTTTGCAATTTTCGTCTTTTTCTTTTTTCTTTCGGTTAAACTTTTGGTGTTAAAATTTAAGTAAGAGAACTTTGGAAGACAATTATTCCATTTTCCTATTAAAAGTTAATTTTTATTCTGAAAATGTCCAATCGGGTTCTTATAAACAATAGCTTCTGCGTCTATTTTCTAAAATGCGCCACTGATTGAGATATATCCGATAAAAATATGAGAATAAAAAAATATTCTTTTTTTAATTTACAATAAAATAAAAACTCGTGAGCAGCAAAACTTCATCACTAAGGTCATACTTCTTCGGCGATACGTAAAAAGCGGGTGTTTCTATTTGAAGTTTTCAAGTTTCAGATTATTACTTAGTACAGCTCTTTGGACTTTTTAACTTTTTGTTTAAAAACATTATTTGTCGAATAGTTTTGAAATACCGATTTTTTTGCACCCTGTATATCTATAAGCTCATAAATAGTATTCTATGAGTCATGAAACTTATTTATAACACACTCCCACCCCTTCAGTACGGTGCATATGTCTATATTTTTTGAGAAAATGTGACTAAAAAAGCATCAACATTTTGCATCTTATTTGAATTGTGGGAAAAATTGTGTTTCGAGTAGATGACTTTCTTATAGAATTTATTTTATAATTTTATATCATGTATAAAGTTGTATAGATCTCGTTAAATTGAAAATTCGTTAAGAAATTTGATTTTGCAACTAAGTAATTTTAAGAATACAACGTATTTTGGCGTAGGTTAAATGTAACAGTCTAAATATTAAAGTTTTTTATGGCAATTTAAAAGAAATCAAGCGGAAGCAAACTGGTAGTTTCTATCTGTATGGACTCCAGAATTGGGTTCAGGAAGAAAAAAAATTACATGTGATAATCCAAATTATAAACTATCTGGGTGCCTAATTTCATCACAATCCATTCAGTCGTTTCAAAATGATTACTCACACAACAAATAATATTTTAATATAAACTTCTCAGGATTCTGGATAATTCTTAGTATCATCATATATAATTTGACAGGATCCTGAGAATTTTTAAGGAGATCCAAGTATCAAGTATTTAAAAATTAAAAAAATATTTATTTTAATTCATGTTATTTAAAAAAAAAATTATTATTATCTAATTACAAAATAATTTGGATAATTATATCCTTGGCGATGTTGCCAAGTGAAATATTAGCGATCAACCAATGTTATAATCAGTCATCTAAAATGACCAATTTATAAATGGTACCTGGGTGCGGAATTCAAACATTAAACTAAAATAAATCTGCTCTGGGGGTGCTAGATAAATGCGAAGATTGACGCTCGATATTCAATTCACGCGGATTTTCGGAAGCCATGTCTTAATGGTCGGGTGCTCTTTGCGAGTATACAATAGAAGAGCACCTACATCTGCAACATTCGTTCATACACTTATGAAAAATCGGGAGTGATCCATGTAGTGTTGATCCTGATTTTCTAAACTAAATCAGAAAAACGGCGAACTGGCTACCCTAACTTAAATTGATCTTTTCTCTTAGTATCAACTACGAGATCTTGTTGAATTTTAGATGCCCTTGGATATACAGTAGAACTCCAATTATCCGAACTCCGACTATCCGAATCACTTTCAGAAAAAAATTTGTCCAAAAAAAGTCTAAAAAACCTAATAAAAATCATTGTCTTTAAAAAACAATGATTTTTATTTCTAAACTTGTACATAAGTACATTTTATTTATATTTAAAACATGTGAAAATATCATGTTTCTTTCATTTAATTCAATAAAAAAATAGTGCAATATCAAAACGTAGTTTTTTTTCTCTCCAATGGCAATTTTTTTTAAAAAACTCCGATTATCCGAATATTTGATTATCCGAATGGGTCCCGGTCCCCATTAATTCGGATAATTGGAGTTCTACTGTATGTGTTTTATCACCTTTCCGCTGATAATTTCATTTATCAGCTCCTCAATTTCAGAGGCTGAGTGCACCACCTTCATGCATATGCAATGCACTACACCAGCCCATCACAACCATTAATTAAATTAATTTTTTGTTGTGAAAGCTTATGGAATTGATTACGCTTTAATTAACTGAGCTACTAGGATTGGCATGTCATAGTCTAACTCAGGGTCTTTTTAAGTTGTTTTTCTTTCAGTTCAACAAGTCTTGATTGAAGCATTTCCTTGTATCTAGCTTAATATGTTTTTTTATATTTTTTGCCTGGTCTATTGAATTGCTTAAAAGATTCTCAAATCAAAATTCAAAATATTCACGAAGATCTATATAAACTGGGTGGGCCATTCTAATCTATACACCTAAATATCTCGTTTTGTAGTTAACCAATCAAAAAAAACCCATCTGTTGCAGAGTGAGATGGGGAGGGGGGCATCATGTTCTTTCATCATATTAGACCTAGTTATTCGGGTTTCTTTAATAACCAATTTAGATCCATAACGATAAGGGATAGAATAACACTTTCATTTAGAAAGTTGAAAAAAAAGTTGCAAAACGTTAGCTTCCGGAGTTATAGTTTATTGATAATTGTAGGTCAAAGTCATGGACATAGGCGAATGTTCTCTATTGCCTTTGACAACTTTTGACTAAAACATGTTTTCGTAGTTAGCGTGTTTTCTTTCGATTTAATGCAATAATGACATATTTTTAAGTCAGATTTCTTCCGAAAGCTAAAGTTTTTCGAAAATATGTTTATAAACAAAAATTGTTAGTTTTTTTCTGAGGATCAATTTTTTAATTTAAAGTTTTATTTTTACCGATTAGGATCTAAAGTGGTTATTAAAGAAACACGTAGAACTAGGTCCAATCAGACGTCGGAACATGATGCCCCCCCCCTCCTCCCATCAAACTCGGTGAATTTTGTTTTTGTATAGATTAAAATGGCCCAAAAAAAACTTGTATTTATTTTTTTACATTAAACACGTTAATCATGTTATGTAACAAGTTATGGACAGAGGGGAGTCAGTCCCAAATTGTTACGATGAGTTACGATGGGACAGGGGAGGGGGCAAAAAAATTGCCAAAATTACGTAATAATTGAACGTTCCCTTTAAATAAAAAGTTTAACTGAGTCTTAATCAATTCTGAAAATTTCAGGAGGGGTTTGCCCGATTATTTAAACTCGACTTCTCAAAGTAGGCATATTTAACATTGGTTTTATTGTAAAACGGATTTCATAGATTTCTCCAAAACTAATCAAGATGGATGGATTTGAAAAAAAACTATTTAAATTAAAGTATATTAATAAATTATTGAAAACAAGAAAAACCAAACCTTTCTGCTCGACTAATACAGGATGTATGAGCACAGTAGTAGGGACACAAATTTAAGAAATATATATTTCAATTTGGTGGTGAACTATATTATAACTTGACAATATAAGACGAAAAGTAAGAATACATTTTTTCGATATCTGGAGTAATTTTCAAAATATTGAAAATTGAAAATTTTTTTTAATTATTTAGTTTTCGATATTTCGAAAACCACGACAGATAATGAAATATTTTACTCTTATTTTTCGTCTACATTCATGGAGTTGAAAATAAGTTACAAATAATTTAAATTCTAAATCTAAAACTGCCTTGGCGCTTTTACCACCTTAAGTTAAATTTTTTTTAATTTGAAAAAAAAAGTTAATATTTCGTTAAACAGTGGCGTTAACTCTATTGTTTATATTAAACAACGAATAATAGCATAAAGTGGAAAAATCGATTTTTCAAAGTCCAGGCCAGAATCTACCCTTAATATAAATTCAAATTAATATATTCTGTTATAAAGAGTATTTTTGATTTATTTATAAAATATTTAAAAAAAAACAATTTTTTTTGTTTTTTCCAGTCAATGTTAGGGCATTGTTTCGAAAATCGTATTCTGAGTTCGAAATGTTCTATTAACAAGTTCACAGCGAGGTTATTTTGAATGAAATAGATTGTAATACCGATCTCTCTATATTCCTATGGTATTGACCGTTGTATTTTAGTAGGCCGTATACGATCTCTCTGTCTTAACCAAAGCACAAAAGCACACGAAAGCTACATATTGGTGAATGATGAATACTATACATATTTATACAAACACATAAACACACCGTGTATATACATATATATACAGTGAAACCTGTTTGAGTAGGACCTGAATAAGTGACTCCAAATAATTTTCGAATTATTTGAAAACATAATTAAAATGGAGATAATTTATTTACTTCTTTACTATTCTGGACTTCTCTAAACACGTAATAAAAAAATGGAAATAGCTGATTTACTACATATTATGTGAAATTTCTACATATTCGTTAACATGATAAAAAACGTCTTAAAATATCTAACACCACAAAAACAAATAGCATACACATTCAATTACTAACTTTAGGAACTCTCAAGATACCATCGAAAAACCGCCACTTAGAAAGCATGCTGGTCTATTTTTAAAATATGATTTAAATAAAACTCTTCCATGCATACTACATGTTTTTTGAGATTAGTCTTTCCTGGCCAATTACCACAGCAACGGCTGAAAGGTCATTTTCGTCACTCAGACATTTGAAAACCTATCAAAGGAGTAAAATGGGAGAGGACAGGCAAGCAGGATTGGCTTTGATGGCCATTGATAGACAAAAGCCAACTGAGCTGATGTCAGATGTAGGACTCGATATGTTGGTCGAAAAATTTGCTATGCATGTTAGAAGATTGATTTACATTAAGATAGACAGATTTTTTATTATTATTATTGTTATAATTTAAAAAAAGCTGTATTTTTATTCTTCTTATTAATATTATAATTTTAATGAAAAACTGATTTTTTAAAGAAAATACTGTTTTTATTAATTTTTGTTACAATTTTAAGAAAAGGTTGATGTTTTTTGCATTTTTATTAAGATTTTTAACCAAGGCAGATTTGTTAACAAAATTTTTATAATTGTTATTTTCATTAAAATTTAAAAAAAGGGCTATTTTTTAAATTGTTGTCGTTATACTTTTTTCGATTTGATCGTCATAGTTACCTCTATAACTGAAATAACATCGCTCTTCTTTCTTATTCTACCCGCAAATTCCACACTTAACTAATATTTAGCCTCAATGATCTTTAGTTTTAGCATTGTTTTACTATCATACGGACGTTTATTTGAAAAATGCCGAAACAAAGGCTCAAATCGTTATCAGTTCGTGAAATGAATATCTGTTCACAAAAAGGGAAAGACACACAATGAAGTTGGTGCCGAATTTAATGTGCCAAAGTCTACTCTTCGTAGAATAATTCAGAATAAGATAAAATCAGAATGTTCTGAAAGACAAGGAAAACTAAAACGTGTATATTTATCAGAATATCCAGAACTTGAAAAGTGTTTGCTAACATGGGTCAAGCAACTTCGTAACAAAAACGTTCCGGTAAGTGGACCAATAATTAAAGAGAAAGCACAAGATTTCACGCGAGGGCTCGGTATTCATAATTTTTATAGCAGCAATGGATGGTTGAATTATTCTGTTGATGATACTTTTAATATATCTGTATTCTGATTTTTATTAATGGAACCCTCTGTAAATGAGATATATATGTATTTATTTATACCTGTATATTTGAAATACTGGATAATTGTTAAACCTCTATAAGTGAGACAAATTTGCAGGTCCCTTGATGTCTCACTTAAAGAGGTTTCACTGTATATATATATATATATATATATATATATGTATATATGTATATATATATAAGAGATTGTAGAATTGAAAATACGATCATATATAGTTCTCTCATGTTTAACTAGTGACATGCGCATTAGTTATATATAATAATTGTGTATATGTAAGATGAAAATTGGATGCTGGGAAACGGGGGAGAAACATTTGCGAGCCCGTCTAACACCTGCAGAGCAACTGCAGTGCTGCCGAGAAGGTCGCTATTACATTCGGTTCGGATAAGTGTTGAAGGAAAAGTTTAGTTAGGTCATCATCTGAGGCACATTTCAGATAAATAAGTGCAACACAATTTGAACGGTTTTTTCAAATCAATATTTTTGTCTTCCTGACCGAAAAATTTACTCAAAAAAAATTTTTTTTTTTGCAACAATGAGTCAAAATTAAGTTTTGATTTTTCCTTAATCGTTCTTCATATAAATTTTTTTTCGGCCCGGTGATTTATAATGATTTAATCGCGTGGTTGTTTTTTTTTTTAAATTTTTTTTTGTTAACTTATTTTTATTTTTTTTGTAAAACGGATATTTTTGGCAAAATGAGGATAGAACAGCGATTTATGCGTAACGTGCAATTTTTATCCAATCTACAGACAGTTGTACGATCGTCCAATCGTGACGATTTTAAATCATCAATTCATAATTGTAGCGATTAATACACGTTTAAATCATTTTTTTGTTTGTTGAAATTTTTTCAAAACGATATATTTGATTTATTTTACGTTTTTCGATGTATTTATCAAAATTTATCGTGAACCATGAAAGAATCAAATAATCACTTTAATAGTAATTTTTGCACGAGGAGGCATTATCGCTTTCCATTGATCACGTCAATAATCGAGTCAATGATTTATTCACAAACTTATTACGTTATACTATGTTTTATTCTTCATCTATTACTGATTCAACCAAACGGTAAGTGTCTTTTTAAAATTATCTAAAACTAACATTTTCTTAGGTGAATTCTAAAACTTCTAAATTATATTTAAATATCAGCTTGATTGGAACAAAAGAATAAGTCTGATGATGAAATAATAAATAATTTAGAAACTCCTCTCAAAATTGAATAGTTTTCTTTTTTGTTCGAATCAGCCTGATATATATAAAAAATTTATTGTTTGCGATCAGTTTCGTAAATGAGCTGAAATAATTCAAATCATAACGGTATTATTTTATTTATTAATTAAAATTAAGTTAAGATAATTAATAGTATCTTTGTTTGTTTACTAACTAAATAAGTGTTTTTTAAATAAAGTTTCATTTTAAAAGAATAAGAATTTTTATCTTATTTTCAACATTAGGCACGTAAAACATTAAAAGTCACTGTGTAACAAAAAAAAAATTGAAAGCACTTTTTGAGCAACTTGGCATACGTTGCTAAAATTACCAAATTTTCAAGTTACTGTGGAAAAACCGTTTATCGTGTACTCCGTGCACTTAAACAATTGTACCTCCGTCAATTTTCGATTGCTTAACGGTTTTGAAAACTAGAAGCATTGAGCTTTTGGAATATATTTATTTATCTATACTTTCTACAAAGAAAGTTAATACATTTTATAAATGTAATCTAAGATTCACTCATTTTTTTCATGTTTTTACAGTTTGATGTCTTTTTTATGTAACAAATTCTCAAGAACAATGACTTTCTTACAGTTACTATCATCACTCTATCTCGAGTAAAAAATGCTACGGATTATCAAAATCAGTTGAAAAATTTAACGCTTTTTGTAAACAAGAAAATTTGACTTTCATCATGATATCGTGCCATGTCAGGATTGTGCATATAGATCCGGAAAAATCTGTCATTGAGCATTATTAATTTTCGCAAGGAAATTTTGTGCAGAATCCCGTTTAAAACATGCTACTGAACGTAACAGTGGAGGTTGGCTGTGGGTAACCCGGTAGAATTATGTTTAAAATAATTTTTTTTAAACATATAAGTAATATTGGCCGAATCGCTTCGGAAAAAATTTTATCATATAATTTGAGTCAAAATTAACAAAATGCTCTTAGACATTTTTTTCTAAGCCCTCCAGTTTTCATGTAAAAATTTCTTCATTTATGAACAAGTCAGATTTTTAATTTGTAAAAAGTGTTTTATTGGCAGTGTAAAGTTTTTTCACGACATCTTGCAAAATTTATCGTTTAAATAATGATTCCCATAATTATGTTCTTAAATCAGTGATAGTGAACCATATTACGGGAGTCTACCGTAATTAGGGAAAATAGGAAGTAATTATTTTTGACTCTCATTTTAAATTTGTGTTATAATTATTAAAATAGTTTATACCAATAGAAGCAGTAGATATCGTAGATTTTTGTGAGGAAATTACGGGATATGTAGTAAGTATCTAATGTGAATTTAACTCCCGAAATAATGCGCAGAGTTTTTACTAATGTATGCAATTCTGGGAGTATCACATTGAAACTTGAAACAAAATTGAAACTTGATTTATGTTTTGTTATTTAAATTAGATTTCGATGATTATTATATTAAAATAATTTTGTCTGGTATAAAAAGAATAAGAAAATAATAGTTTCTATTAACTAATTAATTTAATAACGATAATATTTATAATACCTGTGATTTATTACCATTAGTATTCAGCAATATAATATTTAATTTTTTTATTATTTTTTTTAATTTATTAAAAATTTAAATTTTTTGTTTTTCAATCAAATTTTATATAAAAATATTCAATAAACTTAATAACGTTATCTAACAAAACAATTATTTTAAATTTACCTATGTTAAGTGCGTATCCCGAAATTATGTTCTTCCATTCCCGGAATCAGGTTCAATGCTAAAGTTTATCACGAAATTAGAAACAAATTCGAAGTCCGGAAAATTAACGTTTAATACTTTAAGTTAAAGACTTAGGCGTGAAACAATGATCAAAACTTATTCTCAATTAATCATTTTATACGACAAAAAAAATTTCCATAGAGGAAATATTTATATTTATTTCAATAATTAGCTCCAAAGTGCATTATACCTAAACATCCCGTGGTACATTTACCTTATCAATTATTGTATTGAAATATTGTCTAAGAATTTTCTTGGAATAGTTTTTTATCTTGTAATGTTTAGCAGAAATTTATATTTAATCATTTTAATTTTAAATTTCTTTGACTGTTAATATCTCGTAAACTAAATGGTAAAATTGGTTGTTATTTTATCATTTTATACTGGGTGTCCTAAAAGACTCTACCAATTATAGTACATGTCGGGATAAGTTGATTTAGCTAAACTTGCCTGGTAACTGACATAAAAATTAAGTATGTCATCAAACCATTAGTGTTTAGAATTTAAACTCCCGCATTTATCAAAAGTTCTACGTTTTTTTCGGGCCAGGAACTTGATAATAGCCCCTAAAAAAAACTCACATATATAATAATGCTTTTTTGTGGGAAAATAAAATTAATAATTTGACTTTGTGAGACACAAAATAACACATAGAAAATCATAAATGAAATCTAAAAAGTTCTCATCGATTCGTGATGTAAAATGCGTGAAAAAAATTTTACGCGGGGTAAAAGGTCACAAAAATGGGTGATTTGCACCGGAACAGTAAGTTTTATCATAAAATTAGTTCAGAAAATTGTAGATCAGATAATTAAATATAAAAAATGTTTCAATACTTTTTTTCCTTAGAACCGCTGTTTCAGAGATTTAACGATTCAAAAAGTTGGAATAGTTGCAATCGTCACACGATTTTATGAATGTACATATAATTCTATGGCTTACATTAAAAATTTAATAATATTTTCTAACAAATTTAAATCAGTAATTATGTGAATTTACATATAAATAATGCAACAAGCTTAATTAATTGCTATATTTCAATAATTTTAACTATGGGTATATATATATAACAGTCACCATTATGCCAAAATTATCCACTGCAAGCGTCGATTTGATTATCCCTACCATGATAACGCAATCAACGATATATGTAAAAATTGTATATATGTAAGTTACACTGACCGATATAAAAATATTTTTACTTGTATTATAGCTTCAGTGATGTCCGTGGCGTTCTTATACATATTATGACGATTATAACTCTTTCAAATTTTTGAATTGATATATCTCAGAAACGGTGGCTGTTAGGAAACAAAGTATTAAGACATTTTTCATATTTAATTATCTGATCTACAATTTTTGTCTAAACTAATTTTATGGTAATAAAAGTGAAAACAAACAATTAACTGAGTTAATTATTGAAATACCATGTATAGACAGTGTTGATACCTCTATAACATTCATTACACATACATACATGCCAAACATACACAACTGATATTCCTATATAATACAAACTATACAATTTGCGCCTAATTTGCACCCTCACGGATAAACAGTGATGTTTACAAAAAAATTTTTCAAACAAAAGTTGTTTATTTTTTTATAAGGAATTTTTTTTTTTTTTACTTTTAAACTTTTGTTCTACCTCTAACAGCTTACAAGATGGGTCCTACGGACCCAAGATTCAATTGTCCTATGTTGCTCATTTACGAACTGTACCTCATTTTTTACGTCCTGAGTACGCTGTTTTCAGCTTGATATCTTTTTTCGTTTTTGAGTTATCAAGTTGATAGGCAGACGGACAACCGGAAATGGGCTAATTAGCTGATTTTATGAATACCTATACCAAAATTTTGTTGGTAGCATCAATATTTTTAAGCGTTACAAACTTGGGACTAAACTTAGTATACCTTGTATATTACATATATACATGGTATAAAAATGCTAAAAATCGCGAAAAACCCGTTTTTGTGACCTTTGACCCCGCGTAAATTTTTTTCCCCATCTCGGATCCATAAGGACTTTTTAGATTAGTTTGAGATAGTGTTTTAATCAATTCTACCTTTCAAACATTTTTACAAAGTTTCAAAAGATTTTATTTCTATGTGTGATGACTTTATTTATACAAAGCAAAAAGCTTCGATTGCCTTTCTGTCGATTCGCGCTTGTCTTATTAAACAGAGTAAGGACATATTATTAATTTCGCTAAAATTTTCATATTGGTTACATTTATTATAGAGGCAAATGACAAAAATCATTAAATTTTGTAACAAAACAAAAAAGGGTTTATACACAGATATTATTATAATAGAGAAACCTACTAGATATCTCTAATTCTAGTTATTGTATGATAATTGGTTGAAATTAATTACATTAGATGAAAATGTTCTCATACCCAAAGAGTTAAGGGTTGTGTTATGTATAATCAAGGGATTATCATTTAAAATGATATAACTTTAAATTTAAATTAAACTACTTGTGATTAAGATTTTTTTTTGATATCTTATCTGAGGCTGCGAGGTTTTGCGTGGTACTCTAGTGCAGGTATATAGCGGGAGCAAGCCCACTTCCTTTGACAGTTACAAAAGGCGAAAGGTCTTTTCAAAAATGAAAAGGTTTTTTCAAAATTAAAAATAATAGAAAAGTATTTACGATCAGCTATGACCCAAGATAAATTGATGAATTTGCTCATTTTATCGAATCGAAAATAATGCTATTTTAAAAAATTATTACTTAGAAGCCAGTAAAATTGAATTCAATGTTTAAAAATATACCTAACTTAATTTGAGAGCAAGTATTAAGGTAGTTCGGGCGCCAAGGCAAGTTTAGACTTGTGGTTGAAATTATTTGTACATTATTTTCAAGTTTGTTAATGAATTTTATTATAACTTCATGAATATAGACGAAAAATAAGAATACAATTTTTTCATAACTGTCTTAGTTTTCAAAATATCGAAAGGTAAACAATTAATCAAAAATAGAAATATACAAACATCGAAAAATTTTATTCTTAAGGATGTATGAGCATGACAACAATCTTTGATTTAAAGGCTCAAAATTTGTTTGTAGGTAGTCTTTTACTCAAAGAATATGTGGTTAAAATTTCAGCTTAGGTATCCGTACAAATTTTTAAGAAGAAAGTCATTAAAAATCGATATAAAATACATTGGCTCTTATGGAGGAATCTCAAAAAACGACATATTTTGGAAGTTTTTGATAATTTTCATTTGGAATGAATGAAAACAAATTAAAAAAAAACTTTTTAATAGAAAGTAAACAAACATATTAGCAATGAATTAGAAAAGAAAAAAACTAAGTGTCACCGTCCATATAAGGGATGTAAGAGCAGGGTAGATTAAGGGTTGAAATTATTTTTATCTTATTTTCAACTTTGATGATGAATTTTGTTATAACTTCATGAATGTAGACGAAAAATAAGAATAAAATTTTTCGATATGTGTCTTGGTTTTCGAAATATCGAAAGCTAAATAATTAAACAAAATTTTCAATTTTCGATATTTTGAAAATTAAGCCAGATATCGAAAAATTTTATTCTTACTTTTCGTCTTATATCGTCAAGTAATAATATAAATTTATCATCAAAATTGAAAATATCTATTTTTAAATTTGTGCCCCCACTACCATGCTCATACATCCTTAATTATAACACACTATCAAAATTGAAAATATATATTCTCTTAAAGTGTCCCCACTATTGTGTTCATACATTCTCAATTAGCCGGACATAGTGGTTTTTTTTATTTTCAATAATTTATTAAGTTTTTAACTTTAAGGTAGTACCAGCATGAAATCACTTTTCGACAGATTTGGCCGAATTTTTTTTCTCGGGTTTATAATAGCTTTATTTATGAATTCCTAAAATTTCATAATTTTTGGCCGTTTAGATCGCGAGATATTTAAAGACAAAGTTCGCGATTTTGAGGGTCATGTCCTATTTAAAGCATGTAAAATGTCCGGTCTCTCCAACTATTTTTTATGATATTATTATATATTGAAGAAAAAGTAGAAAAAAAATGTTTATACAATAAAATTCTAAAAAAAAAAATTTAGAAATTAATTTTCACTTTCGAGATATTAATTTTGACGTAAATTGATCGAAATTGGGACGTTGGCATAAATATTTCCCATTTTAAACGGTCAAAATTTCTGAAACTTTGGGAATTAATAGTAAGCATTATTAAATTCTTAAATTTAATTTTTCGTTAAATTCTGTCGAAAAAAAAATTGTACCATTGCTTTAACATAGAAACTGCAAATACCATGCTGGAAATACCTTAATTTAAATAGTTTTTTTTTTTAATTTCCACCGACTAGTTTTGGATAAATCTATAAAAACATATCATCCTTCTACCGTTTTGCCATAAAACCAATGCCTACTTTAGAAGTCATTCATTTAATTAAGAAATTTTCAGAATTGATTTACACTTAGTCCAACTTCATATAAAAAAATATCAAGACTTTTATCAAAAATTGTCCTGGCGCTCGTACATCCTTAAAAAAAGAAAAAACAAATGAAACATAAAATCAAATCAATGTTCGAAATAATAGAGACGGTCGATCAATACAATTTCTTTAAAACTTAGAAACTAAAGACGCATTCGTTAGAAATACCTAAGTTCTATCATTTTAAATGGAACACTTTCTATAATACATACATATATTACAAACCGTTGCGGATATAATGTTTCGTAGGCAAACCAATATCTTTCTGATTCAGTCAACTGTTGTATGCATCGATAAATTATGATAAAACTTATTTTTTATAACTTTGTTTGCGATAAATATACCCATTTTACAGTAAGCGGGATATTCCATAATTGGGATTTTAAACCAAATTTTTTTTTTTACAAAAATGGAAATGGAATCAAAGTGGATTTTCGATGAATCAATGAGCGTTTTCGCACTTTAGCAAAACAATGCGATTAAGTAATTTACATGGGCGTCGATTTAAGCGCATGTTACAGTGCGTTTTAGGTTCGTCTTCCTGACGCCATATGAAAAATATTTAGATTATACAACTAACATTTAAAGAACTATGATTTTTTCTCTTTTTAAGATGTCACGGTCTTTTTCACTCTGATAGAAATACTTTAATTCTAGAATTTCAAGTTGGACATTCAAATATTTACTAACGTAAAAGAATAATTTTAACACAGAGACAAATTTCAACAAAGCAATCAACGGATGATTTCTTTGTTCCAAAAAGTTCGGCATCACTACATAGTATAAAACAAAGTCGCTTTCTCTGTCCCTATGTCCCTTTGTATGCTTAAATCTTTGAAACTACGCAACGGATTTTGATGCGGTTTTTTTTAATAGGTAGAGTGATTCAAGAGGAAGGTTTATATGTATAATAACATCCATTAAATAGTGGAGAAGTACTGCTATTTTTGAGGTTTCTAATGTGATGTCGTAAATAATTACATTTTTTCCGCATACAGTTTTTCTGTAGTGTATTTAGTATCAGCATTGCACCCGTGCGAAGCCGGGGCGGGTCGCTAGTAAATTATAAATAAGTTATTTTTGAAAAAATCTGTAGCAAAATTTTGCAAAAAGTTCATGCAAAAGTTCTAATTTTGAAAGCGAATATCTGCTTTGATGGGTAAAAACATTTTTAATTTTTTAAGAAAACAGAAATTTTTAATTTCTAGCCAAAATGGTATTATATTCTACAGTGAGTTCACGAACGTAATAAATTACAGAAAATCATGTGATAATAAATTATGTAAGTATTAAGCCCTAGGTAAATTTTTTACGCCCTCAAAATTAACTGTATGTTCTAATTTCGACGCAAATTTAATGAAGTCGATTTCTTATAAACTTCTACCACCAATAAAAAAATAAACTTAAACGAAGCCATGGCGCTATGAAACGTCGAGGAAATATACAAATATAAATAAAGGCAGGCAGACAGAGACACCACACGGAAACAAATACTTACATTTTATTAAATGTAATTTTAGTATCATAAAATTTTCGATTACGTTTTACGAGGCGAAAACAGTACCTTTCTATCAGAATGTTAACAATGATACACTCTAAAATATGTCAAATACAGAATAGTGATATTCTAACTTCACTTAAATATCAATTAAAAACGAATTTTAATTGCCCAAATCTTAATGGATTGAAGAAAATACAATTATTCTATCCCGAAAAATAAGAAAAAGCTTTTCACTATTTAATTGAATTTTATGTTAAAACAAAAGTTTTATGTTATATAATTAAGTTTATGTAATCATAGAAAGAACAGTTTTCAAATTTTATGTAAAAATTTACGAAATATTTTAATACACATTTGCATACAAATTGCCTAAATTCAATTTTTATACCATGTATATATGAAATATACATAGTATATTAAGTTTAGTCCCAAGTTTGTAACGCTTAAAAATATTGATGCTACGAAAAAAATTTTGCTATAGGTGTTCATAAAATCACCTAATTAGTCCATTTTAAGCACGAAAGCTTAAAAACGAAAAGAGATGTCAAGCTGAAATTTTTATAGCTTGGTTAGGACGTAAAAAGTGAGATCGAGATCGTAAATGAGCAACATAGGTCAATTGGGTCTTGGGCCCGTAGGACCCATCTTGTAAACCGTTAGAGATAGAACAAAATTTCAATGTAACAAATGTTCCTTATAAAAATAAACATCTTTTGCTTGAAACATTTTTTCGTAAACTTTACTGTTTATTCGTGATGGCGCAAATTAGGACAAAACTTTGGTGTCCATTCACTCCAAAACTATAAAAGATAGAGATACTACTGGTATTCAACACTTTTTATACAGGGTATTTCAACAATTAACTCAGTCAATTGTTTGTTTTCATTTGTTTTAATGACTTATTGATTAATTATGTGATCGCTATACGAAAATTGACGCGTTTTTTGAAATATAATTGCGTACGCGTATTTCACGCATATAATGCGTGAAATTGATATTGAAAAATTATATTCCATAAAATTGAACCAATTTTTGTGATCCTATGATAATTAAATTAAAAAAATTCACCTATACATAAAGATGTAGCCTGATGATGGCGCTAGAAACTAGCTTTTAGCGTCAAATTAGGGTTCCACCTAGCTTAAAAAAAAGAGAGTTATTTCCAGCGTAAAATTGTAAAAATGAGATATACATACTAAATCTCGAGATATGCACCTAATTTTTAATCAAAGGTTATGAAAAAAACAATTATATCCATAATGGCTGCTGAATACGACTATCAATTATGGGTTTATCAGTTTTTATATCTATTGTCAGCATGAAAATTCACCTTAAAAGTAGTATTTGAAATTTTTTGTCTATTTGAAATTAGCATCAAATGGCGACCGATTTTAGTCACATATAAAGAGCCGTTATCTATAGTAAACGTAAATTTGAACGGCGTTTATTTTCATTTCTTTCTTGGTTTTAATTCTTAAGGACGTTGTTTACAGGAAGAGGGTAATAAATAAGGCAAGAGGGAACCCCAAAATATAAAAAATTATTTATAGAAATTTGTAGCAGATGATGCTTAAACTTGTGACATCTAATTTTAAATAAGATCTGTTGATTAAAAAAAAATTGTTAAGATTTATCCATTAATACACTATCCGGAAACTTTCTGAGGAAAAAATTTGTAAAACTTGGCCTTCAGTATTTCCGGAGAGTGTAATCCCGTATATTAAACAGTTTATCTTCAAGTGTGTTTAAGTAGAATTCGAAAATTGATTGAGAAGAAATCTGGCAATTTAAGTTTGAATACCTACTAGAATGTAATTGATTTTGTCCTCGAAATATGATTTTGAATTCAAATTTTCAAATCAATAGGATTTTCGAAAAATGCTTTAAACACAAGCTATGCATAGGTATATTTTTATAAAGAGCAAGTTTTTAAAACAAAATTTACCTAATATTGGGAGTTTATGGTAGGATATCTCTCGTTTAAACTCGTATAACTCATATTAAAAAGTTTTCCCTGGTGGAAAAAATATTTGATGAAAGAATAAGAAATCCTGAAAAAGTTTTAGAAACTTTGAATTTCTCAACGTTTTCGGACTAGTCTAATTCAGAGTTGTTCAGAGTTCTTAATACTTTTTTTAAGTTTCTAAGACTTTTTCAGAGTTTTCTAAGACTTATTAAGACTTATTATTTTTTCAAATATTTTTTCCACCAGGGTTTGTTTATGGTATAAGCGTCGTCAAAGGTAGCATAGGACTGCCGAACGTCCTTAAATAAACTGGCGGAACAAATGAGTGTAAAACAAATATGGGTACCAGGACACAGGGACATTCCAAGGAATTTTCAAGCCAACGAACTTGCTAGAAATGGCACAAAGCGGTCTGGATCAAGCATTAATCTCAGGCATCCAAGAGTTCTGTTTGCGAACTGCAAGCTTCTCCTAAATGAGGATATCTTAAGACAGGAACGTACTTGTGGTATTATAAGATAGCTATGGTCTCTTTAAGCAAAACCCTGGTGGAAAAAATATTTGAAAAAAGAATAAGTCTTAATAAGTCTTAGGAAACTCTGAAAAAGTCTTAGAAACTTTAAAAAAGTATTAAGAACTCTGAATAACTCTGAATAAGAATAGTCCGAAAACGTTGAGAAATTCAAAGTGCCTAAGACTTTTTCAGAATTTCTTATTCTTTCTTCAAATATTCTTTCCACCAGGGAATCGTTGCGGGTATTACTGTACACAAGCTAGGCGAAAGGCACGCTCAACACATGGGCAGGGCAGTATATTACAACTATTGCAAGAGCTGTCACAGTGGGGAGGAGAAAGAAACGAAGTTTCATCTTATCTGTCTCTGCCCATCTCTTGCCATAGGGATATGAACTTACTTTAATCAGCCTTCCTTTGACTACCTCTCCAACCTTAAGTCCATTGACGTCAAAACACTCCTACTGTTTTTAAACAGTTTCAAATGATTCATGGAGTAGTGGCCGGGAATGGACCAACCCTCTTTTCGGTACCAAAACGGATCCTTTGGTCTAAGTGAGTCTCACCCCCGGACAGCCACTCTAATCTAATTTGCAATTTTTATACATAGACTTAACATCGCCTATCTTTCCGTACAGTGAGAAGCGTACCAAAAACTGAGGTAATTGCTTGGGTCAGCCAGGGTTATTTATTAAAAAAAATACATTTATCAAAAGAATATAGGGACATTTATCAAAAAAACATACATTGAATGTTAAATTTTCATATCACAAAATCGAAACCGGTCTAGCTAGTTAATAATAATTTTATAATCTAGCTCAATATTTATATTGTGGGTCCTGAAGGGGGTATATTTTAACAAAATGAATAATACAGCCCACAGAAATGCTCATCTCGATTTGAATAATAGGGACATTTATCAAAAAAACATACATTGAATGTTAAATATGAAAATTTTAAAATTTTAAAATGTTTTACATAAAACATCGTGATTTCACTAAACTTTTTCACTTTTTGACTTAAAAAAAATACTTATCACGTATCACTTTACATTTTTTCTTACGAATTTACAATGAATTAGAACAAGCAATTACCTCAGATGTTGGCACCCTTAAAATCGTTTGACACTTAGTCTATGCAATGTAATGTCAATGTCCAACATACAAAATTTAAAAGCTTGGAATAAACATTCATATTATGTATTTCGAAACATATATATTAACTAGAGTGATACCTACGCGCTTCGCTGGGTTTAAAAGTAAAGATTGATAAAGATTGCTCTCGCTTATCTTTTTTCTACAACACTCGAAATAACGGTAAGGATTGTTTTACACACGTAAAATACGTGTATGGTTTTCTATTTTTTTAAATATATATTAGTCGTAATTATTCATTGAGTATATCAGAAAAGATGGCCGTGAAATATTTTATATTGATTATTTTTACAGAAACCTGTAATTTATGGTAATGTCAAATGACTACTTTTACAGAAATCTGTAATTTATGTTAATGTCAAATTAAATTAATTAATTAATTAATTTTTTTTTATTAATATATCTTTATAAATTATATCTCATGTGTTATTCTGATGTATGAGCTATATTGATGTACGGTTTCATTAAAAACCATTCGCTAGTTTTGCGTAACAAACAAACAAACAAACATACTTACTTTCGCATTTATAATATATAGAGATAAATAGTAAATTTGTATATTGATTTTTTAATTTTATATTATCTAATTATTGAAGCTTTTACATTATCATTTTTAATTAATAATAAAATATCAAAAATTAGTATATTTGTACTATTATTTATTAATTTTAATTTTAGGTAAATATTAATTTAGGGGTAAAATTTTTTATTTAAAAAAAAAGTCAACATGAACTATAATAATGAACTCATTTTATATAATTTAATTAATTTAATTAAAGGGGAAATAATTCAAATAATTATTTAAAGGGGAATTAATATTAATTTTATTCGTTGTGTGCGTAGTAGTATGGTAGGGGCAATGATAATAAATTTAAAAAAAAAAAAAAAAATGGTGACCAAACCTTGAAATACACAGTAAAAAGTGCTTAAACGAAATATGTATTTATCTAATTTTCATCAGGTGATGTGTAACTTTAAAGCCCGAAAATAAGGCCAATATTGGTTTAAATTTTTACAAAAACTTTAAGGGATTATAAATTTAGATCGAGCTGGCATAGAAAATTGGTGGTCTTGTTCGCAGTCACGAATTTTTGATTTTTCTTACCGGGACTGGAACTTGATAATCGTGGCCCGACTCTCCAGAGTTTGAGATAAATATAATAATGAGTGGCATTTTTTGTGAGAAAATGAAAACCATATAATTTAATATCTATTTGATAAAAATTTTAATTTGTATGGTATAAAATTAAATCTAAGAAACATTTGACCAGAAAAGATTACTGAAAATCAAGACATTTTCTTATTCTTTAGAACCCGGCATTTTTTCTTCTCTACTATTACTACAGTTTTACACGGCATGATTTCATCCATTACCTCTAAGTCCGTCTCAAAGGTAGTTTTATATTCAATGGCTATGATCAGGAGGCCAAATAGACGTTCCCTACTCATCGTTGAACGCAGATATCTCATTTATATATTTAAACGAGCAATTCTTGTATCTATATATATCAACGATCTCGGAAATGTCGATCTAGCTAGGTTTCGTTAAAAAAAAAAAAGGTTCCTGAAAACACGTTTTATCCATGTTTTCAGGTAAAACTGAAACATACACTGCAAAATATGACTCTTCCTGACATCTATTGGTGTATATAGTGGTTAACGAAATAACGTACATTACCGGGACATTCAAATTAACATTTGCATGGAGACATTTTAAACGGTTCTTATATTAGTGATAAATTTGTGTCTTTTTAACTCAAAAAATACCGAGCTCGGTCATCCAGGTATTGTTTTAATTATTTTCAGTTTCCTGAAGCTTCGCTCACTGCTTTCAGATATCGTTAGTATAATGTGATGTTGTAAACAGGTCGAATGCCCTTGCTCTTCCATTAATTTTTGTTACTATAGCTCCATTTAGGTCTTTTGAATATTTTTGTGATTAAATATATATATTCTTGGATCCAATATGAGATACGTTCATAGCTTAACTGAGGATGTGTAGAAAAACCAACCAAGCGTTTTAAAATCTTTTTTTCAAACGCAATATAATATGACTTCCGAGGCATGTACTCTTCCGAGGCATGTACTCTTCCGAGGCATATATTCTTCCGAGGCATGTTGGAACGATAGAAGTGCTAGTTTGAAAGAACAGTTAGTAACTGATTAATTTTGATACATCCCATAGAATATGTTTTTAAATATAACATTTAAAATGTCAAAATATATTTTGTTTTCAAAACTGAAAGTCTCCAAACAAATTTGTTTATATTTATTCTCTGAAGTGTGAATAACTTTCAGGAAAGATTTATTTATTATCAAAGTATAAAAGTGACTATAGCAACCCGTTTGAGAGAATGTGTAAATTAAGTTAATAACAAAGAAAAGTTTTCAAACAAATTTCTTCTTTTTCTGATTAGAAATTAGAGTAAAAAACAACCAAAGCAAAAAAAAAAAATTAAATCATGAATGAAATATTAAACATAACCCGATTATGGTATTCGTACTTTCTTCTCCATTTGGAACTTTTCACAAAGTTTTCTTATAAAAATGACATGAAACAATTTTCGTGAAAATTTATTTTTACTATGTGTTTCAGAAATTAGCACAATATTATCGTTAATCAGTGAAAACAATTTTTTAACAAAAAATACTTTTTAAGGGACAAGCTTTTATAGTAGGTACTAGAAAATAGAAAATATTTTTATCTATGAGTGCTCAATTTAAAATATCAAAAATGAATCGGAACGCCTCATCTACTCTACATGCCTAATTATTTTTCGATTCAATCTTTATATTAGCGATGGGAAAATCGGGACGTAACAACCTTAGTATGCATTGTCATCCAAACTTAATGTGCATGCAAAATTTCAGCTCAATCGCAAACCGGGAAGTGGATCAAATTTGACTTGCAAGATTTGATTACAGACAGACAACGGGATAGGTGAAACTAAATTAAAGCTTGTAAAAAGTATTGCAACTTTGATGAGGATTTACGAAATCATATGCTTGATCAGTTCTTGTTCTTCGAAGACTAATATTAAAGGCTTTGTTCACTTTTCGATTTGAATGTGTCCATTTTTTTTCTCTAAAAGAGAATGTGAAAAAGTCTAATAAACATTTTAGATTTCGGACTTTCTTGGAGATCTATAAGTTAATAAAACTTATTCAGAGTTGTTTAATAGAATAATAAAAGCAAAATGAACAGAGTTTTCAGAAATCCGAAACCACAAAGAATATTTAACTTATTTAGAGTTGAGTTTATTAGACTTATTTAGAGTTTTCAAAACTTTTTCAGAGAAATATTTTCATCAAGGTGGTCATAGTGTAAATAAGCCGTAGTCATGGTAGGCCTAGTATCATCGATCACAGTCTCAATATTTTTCCAATAAACCTTTTCATCTCAATTTTTTGGTGCACATGCGTCAACATCAGCCATTTTTTTCGTACTGTTTTTTGTATATCAACAATTGTTAAAATATCCGACTACAAATAATTAAAATTATCAAATATCAAATGAACCATACTTAATTAAAAAATATAAGAAGGTAAATTAAGGTTTCTACTTGGTATAATTAATTTGTGTCTATAATATAACCATAAAAATATTCATCTACATTGATAAATCTTTTTTAATAAAATAAAAAATAATAAATATTTACTCATCTATTATAACAAGTACTTCTACTAGTTCCAAAGTGAAGCACCTGGAGCAATTTTTTCTAATTTTAAAAAAGCTGTGATTTTGAAGTATCTGATTGATGTTTTGGTTTAAATAATTCATGAGCTTAGTCACGAAGTATAGATACAAGGATTTCGATTAACGTAATGTTGAACGAATGGTCTCAATTTAGAGGACAGATAACTAGGTACTAGGGTTTGGATCAACACGTACGTCTCGTGTCTCGAAGTCCCGGAATTTTTTGTAATTTTAGTCGTCTAGAGTCCCGAGACTTTCGGGTCGAGACTCTAAACGAAACAAGAAACTGTTATGATCATTTTTATTTTCAAATAATTGAAGGAGCCTAGCGAATTAATCCGACAACTGTTGGAAACGAGAGAGTATTCTTCTTTCTAAGTAATTAAAATTTGGTGTTTTGTATGGATACAAAAATGATGTAAATAAATCGAGAAAAAAAATAAAAAAGTACAAACCGCTATTTTCGTATGTACAGTGACCTCTTGGGAAGAATCTAAAGTAAAATTTTCCTTACAATTGCGCCAATATGTACCTGTTTACACAATCATAATAAAAATCCTTTTTTCTTTCAAATCTGAGTCATGTTGTAAATATAACGTTAATTAATCTCTTCGTAAAGTACGATATAATTGGCATTGGAATTGAAGAAATTACTGACACACACGCATGTCTACTTATGAAGTGAAAATATAAAGATTACATTCTGGATACAGTCAAAATAATGAAAGAAAAACTAAAGTGTAAAAGAAATTGATGTTTAACACTTTTATGATATCCATATTCACGCAGGATATTTCACATTTGATTTTGTGTTTTAGGAAACATAAAAACGTATGAAACCAATAAAAAATAAAGCATTTAACCGTAGAATATTGTTTTTCGATCCTGATTTTGGTGAAATCCAGAAGGAAAATGTTCATATGAATGTATATAACGCACTACATTCTTTTTAGATTTATCGAAGTTACCGGAAAAGGAACTATCAGAAATATCGGGATGTTTTAGTCCTTTATGAAAAATTCAGTTTCAAACACACGTACAGAAGAATTATATACTCAGGGAGTGTCCATAAACTACGTGGCTCCAGCTATTTTGGAACCCCTACCTCCATATAGCCTACCATAATCTTTACCATGAAACCTCGCCCTCCCCAATTTTATTATCAAGTCAAGAACACATTATGTATATTCTGTTAAATAACTTTAAAAACATTTATTTGGTTTAAATATCTGCTCGCCCCGGCGCGTAAGAAAGCTCTCAACTAAATCCATGGCAGCCGTACAATATATGACTACAAATCCGATGAGCATACGGCATTGTAAGAATATAGTGCTTTTGAAATATAAAATTAACTAGAATGGGAATTATTATCATTTTCTAATTAAAAAAAAAAAAATTCAAGTAAATTACATAGTTTAACTTCATTGTCATCTCTCCCTCGCGTAACTGAGCCAAGCTTTTGAACGAATGCCCCCCGCCCTCTTGGCCAGGCCACGTAGTCGGTGCACGCTTTCTTATATAAAGGTATATACTAACGCGATATCAAACTTAATTACTATTTGTTAATAATTATTTCTGCAATCCTAAATTTGATAATAAATATTAAAATTAAACACATTAATAAGTACAAAATTATATAAAATATTTTATTATTATGATCTATATGTAGCAACCGGAAAAATTACATTAAAGTGTCTCACGCATGATATAAAAATAACACCAGGAATTTGAATAGCTTCCAAGAGTATTTGCATCGTGCATGAGTTTTATTTTAGGTTTTTACATGATAACGATACACTAATTTATTAATGTCATTTTATGGATGGACATGTAATCTATAGTTTGTAATATGACTTACAGTAGAACGCCGATTATCCGAATTAATTGGGACCGGGGTCGATTCGGATAATCGGACACAGACTGGTAATAAAGTTAATAAAAACTATTATATTATATTTGTTGCAGTGTAAGGAATAAATAATATTTAATTGTGTTTTTATGTAATTCAATGCCATTGAGTTGAAAAAAAAAAAAAACGTTCCAACGTCGCTAACCATGTAGTGTCTAGCTTTCAACCATAACAATTGAAATATATCTGAAATCCGACGAGTTTCAACTTGTTACAACAAAACAAAACAAAAATTGCATACATACTTGGTTTTAATTTTTTATATTACGCCGATTCGGATAATTGGCGATTCGGTTAGTCGACGTTCTACTGTATATTGAAAATTTAATACTATTTTATAACAAATTTAAATAAGTAATCATGTTAATTAACATTATTTATGAAAAATTTCGTCTCATATTTTCACAATTTATAATTCAACAAATTTAATTAATTGCTATTTTTCAATAATTTTAATGTGACATTAACAATACCATTTATATAACCAATTTCAATTATTATTATTATTACCTACTTTATGACCCAAAATTATCCACTGGGAACCCAGGCGGTCTAACAGATTCTCTTTAATATGACTACGCACAGAGTCAATATCAGACCTGTTAATAATATACCACTGTATTTCCATTTCCATTGAACCATCATTCTCCATTCAAAATCTGTACGATCATACATATCGATTTCACTTTGAAAATTTATTGTTGCAGCGTCTAAAATTCTCTTTTTCTCTTTGTAATAGTAAGATATTTCATCTTCTGTGAGACTTTTATTGTCCTCTTTATGTTTAACTAATGGAACTAATTTTTGTAATCTCAAGTAGTCACCGACGTATGCATTACTTGGAAAAAAATAATCCCAGCAAGACCCATGACCAATTCGAGCATATTTCCCTTTTGATGGAAAACGTTTATTTTTGTTAAATGGTGCTGTTATAGGAAATTCATAATTGCCCTTTTGTAGTTTAAAGCTAGTAGGAATAAAATCGTTTTCTATATGACTTATCATTTTCGCCAGGTATTTGTCTTCTACCCATCTTTGATTTTCAAATATGAGTAATCGACCTCCATAAGGTGTATAGTAGCCTTCTTCTTCCATGAAAATTTTAAGAAACGATAAAAAAAAAGTAAAATTTAACTAGTTTATCATTTTGTAGGTATCCAATATAACTAGATGAAAATGTAATATGTCAAATGATTACATTTGGTCTAACTTAGGGTGCGTTCCTTTATACACTGCGAGCACTGTACAATGCCATTACTGGAAACAAATTCGTTCTGTTATAGACTTCCAGTACACTGCCACATTACTGAAGAGAAATTACTGCCACAGTACACTGCCACATTACTGAAGTTTTAAAATTAAGGTAATCTCAGTGCTTTGGTCACGTGATCAAAATTAAACAGCGCCAATTTTACAACATTTAGCGTCATAATTATCAATATAAATAAATGAATCATCATAATTATTAAATGTTGAGATAAATTTTATTTTTCATAAAAATTTTAGGCATAACATTCATGATTTATTAAAATATAACATTTTAACTAAATAACAAATTATATATTTTATTTATAACTAAAAAAAATTAATTTTTTTTCCTAATCTTGAATATCTATATATTATAAATGCGAAAGTAAGCATATTTGTTTGTTTGTTTGTTACGCTTTCACGCTAAAACTAGCGAATGGTTTTTAATGAACTGTACAGTAATATAGCTCATACTTCAGAATAACACATGATTTATAATTTATAAAGATATATTAATAAAAAAACAAAAAAATTTAAAAATTAATTTAATTTGACATTACCATAAATTACAGATTTCTGTAAAAATAGTAAATATGAAATATTTCACGACCCTCCGCTCTGATATACTCAATGAATAATTACGACTATTATACATTTAAAAAAAATAGAAAATCATACATATATTTTACCTGTGTCAAACAATCCTTACCATTATTTCGAGTGTTATAGAAAGGGGATAAGCGAGAACAATCTTTATCAATTTTTATTTTTATACCCAGCGAAGAGGGTGGGTATCACTCTAGTATATTACAAACATCATCAAATATTTAATGATAACAATATTAAAACAATAATTTATTTCGTTGAAAAGCGAAATTTTGATGAAAATTATTTTGATTTGAAAACGCTGTCAAGAAACGGGGTGACAGCACACTGTATTGCGTTTCGTTTTAACTAGTAACTAGTATAGCTATAGCTGACTATAAAGTAAAGTTTTCCTAGCATATTGGCGATCGCAAGATACGGTGGCGCCGCGCAGCGAGGACTAGTGAAACTATTATAGAGGATTTTGACAGCTACACAAGTGCTGAATGCTTTTGTTGTTGAGATGGAAATTATCAAAAATGAATACGTTGCGGTGTTCCCCAGTATGGGAAAACAAGATCTACAGGCGTCAGTTTTCATAATTTTCCAAAATGCGAAAAGTTAAGGTTAAAGTGGATACAAAACTTGCCCGCTTTGCAAGAACAATAGCATTCGATTTTTTTGTTGTCATTGGCTACAAACACTTTGATTTGGATCTCATGAGGTTTCTCGGTGATGTTCGACGTTTGCAAACATGAAGATTTGATTAATAAACAATTATTTTGCTTCGATTGGATACCACAGAAAAACAAGTTTTTGAAACGAGAAAGCGCCTCTCCTTCCATCAACGGCCTTACTGATCCACCAAGTAGATAAAATATATCACCAATATTAATATCCAGGGCTTTCTCCATGTTAAAAAAACAAATAAACAAAAAAAAATGCAAAAATTTATTTTGACAACTTGAACGAAAATCCTCTATATCGGCCATATTGCACTCACACCAGAGCCATCTCTAGGTAATTTCGTTCGCCAATTGGATAAACGTGATACCGCAATGTATATCAGAACGCACCCTTAATTAAGGTAATGTAGATCACTAAAATTATCGACATCGTAAATATTTACTTTTCCAGTTATTATTTTAACCAAAAACAGTAATTATAACAATATTCTTTATTAGTCTTATTTTTTTCAAATATCAAGACGTAAATAAATATGAATTTGTAAGGTTATGTAACTTATAACGTATAATCAAGATCAATTCTAGTTTCTCACGGCAGTATTATATGTGGCTGCCGACAATGACACGTACTTATGACATGTATTTTAATGTATGCTGTAAATAGAATATACTCACTAGAAGTAGCAGCATTTTCATGAAATAGGTGTTAAAAAAAAGAGTGAAAACAAACCATTTTACAGAGTTAATTATTGAAATATTCTGTATAGAAAGTGTTGTGTCTGTGCGCCCCCGACGGGTAAACAGTGATCTTTGTTTCAAATAAAAATTGTTTATTTACAAGACGAAATTGACCTATGTTGTTCATTTACGAACTCAAACTCACTTTTTACGCCAGGAGCACGCTATAAAAATTTCCGCTCGATAATTCCTTCGGTTTTGAGTTATCGTGACCACCGATGGACAGACGGGTGGACGGACAGCCGGAAATTGAATAATTAGGTGATTTTATAAACGCTCATGCCAAAATTTTAATATCAATAGTTTTAAGCGTTCCAAACTTGGTATTAATATTAGTATACCTTGATGAATATATCATATACACAGGGTATAAAAACTTAAGCGGAATGTTTCAATAGGTACACTTTTTACTTATTAGTATATGAAATTCAGAAAATCCAAATCAATTCACTATAGCTGGGCTCCGAGGTAAAAAACTAATAGCATTGTATTAGTCCAGTCTTCCAGACATCGCCGTGGCGAATATGGCCGCACAGTAGAGACAACAGAAAATAATTTAACTTAAAAAATATTTTTCTCAGTGAAATAAATATTTATTTGTCACCATGTTAAGAACATATTTTTGCAGTTAGTCTTTTTTTAGTGTACGCTGTTTTTTTGAATAGTTGCCCTAAAATAAATGAGAAAAAAAATTTGATTCATAATTTTTGTATATTAAAAATCTACCGAAAAACTGTAATATAATATTCTATAAAAAAAAAAAAAAAATTATAAAATATTTTTTTATATTTGCCTTCTGTGAAAAAGGTTTCTCGGAAATTGTTGTAAAAACACAAACAAATGCAGAAACATGATATCGAAAATTATTTATAAAATGTGTATAATAATACCTTACAATACGTTTTTCTATTACTATAGCAACTGAATGTGTTGCACTCAATATTGTTTAAATTACTCCCATTCAGGGGCGTAACTGTCGCCGTATCAGCCGTATCAATGATACGGGGCCCCGAGCTACAGAGGCCCCTAACGTGTGTAAGCAAAAATTGGTAAAATGTTACCTACAATGTCACTGAAAGAAATTTATCAAAATTAAAACTGATCATTTTTATGCCATGTATATATGAAACATATCATAGTATATTAAGTTTAACCCAAGTTTGTAACGCTTAAAAATGTTGGTGCTAACAACAAAATTTTAGTATAGATTAGTCCATTTCTGGATGTCTGTCCGTCTGCCTGTCCGTAAGCACGATAACTGAAAAACGATAAGAGATATCAAGCTGAAATTTTTATAGCGTGCTGAAGACGTAAAAAGTGAGGTCAAGTTCCTAAATGAGCAACATTTTGTAGACCATTAGAAACAGAACAAAAGTTTAAATTTAAAAAATGTTCCTTATAAAAAAATAAACAACTTTTGTTTGAAACATTTTTTTGTAAACATCACTGTTTACCCACGAGAACGCAAATTAGATGCATATTTTATAGTATGTATTATATGGGAAAATCAGTTATTTCTTTACTTAATACGTGACGTCAAAAAACAAACGATTGCGTCATCAACACTGTCTATACGTGGTATTTCAATAATTAACTCAGTCAATTGTTTGTTTTCACTTTTTTTTTTAGTTTTGAAAATTGTACCTTCAAATGAATCACCCAATATTGGATCTTGTTGGATTTTCCGCCAACTTCTTGAATAAATGGACTGTGAATTTACTACTATTTAAATATGCTGTCGAATATCCAAAATATATAAATCAATCGTTGGTGCAATTAAAATATCGACAAATTCAATTAATAAATATCTGGGACTTACCTGTCGAAACTGGATCCCTGAATGGCACGAGTCCTGAATACGAGGAAAATTTTAGGATAACAGGATAGGGAATCGCACTCCAAAACTTGAAATTAACGAACCCGTTTTGACGAAAGAATTTTATAATAATATTTTAATTCACCAAACTCTTCACAGCGATTTTAATATATAGAAATACAATTTGCGCGGTAACGTTTCGGAACGATTTAGTAGTACAGAACAAGATTCAAAATTAGACTCCGTCGTCAAGCCCTTTTTAAAATACTACCACTAACAAAAAAATAATTTAATTATTACATAAATGCCTATTGAATTTTTATAAGGCAGTAATGTAAAAAAATATATATAGTTTGTCTCATCAAAACTTGATGCGACGCCATAAAATAAAAATAACTACGAATTAAAATTTCAATAGCGGCTACCTGCGGCCTCAGCAATAATCTGTAAATAAAAGTAAAAAACATTGTTTAAATAAATAAAAGAATTAAACCGACAGAATTGTAAAATTTGTTATAATATAATCCTATAAAAAAAATGTATGTACATACTTAGGTAATGCTACAATACTTAAAAAAAAATATAAAATGTAGTTTTAAAACTAATTGCTCTCACATAAACTTCATTAATTTTATGTAATCTATTGATTTCTGGACGAGTGTGGAGGAACAAACGTTCCACTAAAACATAAAGAACTAAAAGTAAACTTTTTAATTTTTATTAAAAAGTTTATATGAATTTAATAAAATATAAAGTATGCTTATATTTTCAAAAAAGAAAATTAGTTATTTATTGATAATATTGAAAATTGTATTTTTAATCGAAAAAAGAGTAGGTTCTCAAATCGACCCACATATTTATAACCTGTATATGTGAAATATATCAAGGTATACAAACTTTAGTCCTAAGTTTGTAACGCTTAGAAATATTGATGATACGAACAAATTTTGGTATTGATCTTAATAAAATCACCTAGCTAGTCTATTTCTTTGCCTTCCTGTCAGCACGATAATTCTAAAACCGTAAAAGATGCAACAAAATTTTAACTACAAACAAGTGATAAAAAACAATTGACTGAGTTAATTGTTGAAATACCATGTATAGACAGCGTTGATTACGCAATCGTTTGTTTTTTAACGTTATGTAAGTAAAGACAGATAGTCACTCTTACACAAAAAGTAATAAGAGTATCTTTCCTCTCAGTTTCTTAGTGGGGATAGTACATGCTATAAACAAACAAACCCATATATAATACCTATATATAACGTAAAAATTTACAATATACACAATACTTGTATACATACTTTATAATGTTTCTAGCCTAATTTGCGCCCTCAGTGAACAGTGATGTTTACGACAAAATGTTTCAAACAAAAGTTGTTTATTTTTTTATAAGGAACATTTCTTACATTTAAACTTTTGTTCTATCTCTTTTTACGCCCTGAGCACGCTATAAGGCTTGATATTTTTTTTGTTTTTAGTTATCGTGTCGATAGACATCAGGAAAGGGACAAATTAAGTGATTTTAACCCCCGAACTAAAAAAGAGGGTGTTATAATTTGATTGCTATGTTTCAAGTACGAGTTTAGAGTTCCGTTCCCTAAAAAACTAAAAATTGGTGATGGTCTTCCAAATCGGCTCAGTTTGGGAAACTAAAATTTGCCGGCACCCAAAAAAGCCACGGCACCCAACACAGTGATTGAATATTTCTCGGTCGATTTCACTTTTGTCATCTCTTTTACGGTATTTCATATTTTGTTAAGAAATGCGAAAAAAATCGGTATTCCCTATTATTTTTTTATTGGTATTCCCCATTATTTTTTTAAGGTATGCTTCGAAGTTGGTACCATATAATTTAAAGAAAAATATTGCGCCTCTTAGAGTAGAAAAATAAGGAAAGATTGATTGCTCAAAAACTGAATTTTCATCTGTGAACCGATTCTGTTAAAACTTCGCCTCCATACGAAGGTAGATTGAAATTCATTAGGTATAAAAAAAATATTTTTTTTTTACGAGAAATAGAACCAACGAAAAAAAAAACAAATATTTAAAGTACCGATTACAATCAAAAATTTCCTTGCGAGGATTTACGCTTTTAAGTAGACGCCAATATATCGATTTTTAGCTAAGTACAGTGCAACCTTAATATAATGTATAAAAAAAAGTGTAAATACCCTCTAATTAACGAATTTTGTCAACCCAAAATCCCATAGTATGTAATTCCTGTCACGACAGGTTCCAACTCGCTTATTTTCGTAAAGCAATCATTGTTGTTTGATAGAAAGTAATGTAAGCACTGCTGCTCGTCACTATTGTTAAAGATTCAAGTTACAATGGCTCAGAAACGTAAAAGATGTTCCTTACGAGTTGTAGAAAAACGAATAATCTTTAATTACCTCTTTCTAACAAATTTTAGATCAATCTAATCAATCTAACCTCAATATAACAAGCCTCAGCTAAACGAATTACTCGATATAACGAATATTTACTTCTTCTCTTTCGATTTTTTATAACGAGGTTGCACTGTATATGGTTAGCGTCATCTTAAAAGCGTAATTGCTCACAAAGAAATTATTGGATATTTCCTGGATAATTGTTTTCACATATATTTTGAATTAAAATTTTTGAAGATTAATTTTATAAACTACGTGGACTCCCGGTAATCCGACCCCTGGCTGATCCGGCGTCACTTGTAATCCGCACTATTTTTTTTTATTAAAAGACAGTATTGAATACAACATATAGAATCTTATCATTGGATTTGTGATTTGTCGGATTACAAGGTATTCTTTTGTAAAAAATTCCGGGCTATAGGGGATCTCAGGCAGTACTCTATAATCGTACAAATTCGATAGTCCGACACTGATCTGCAAAACGTTTGTCGGATTATCGGGGGTCCACTGTATTCTATATAATTGTGTAGAACATATATACCTCGACTTACTTCGGGATATTAAGGTAGTTCCAGCATGAAATCACTTTTCGACAGATTTGGCCGAATTTTTTTTCTCGGGTTTATAATAGCTTTATTTATGAATTCCTAAAATTTCATAATTTTTGGCCGTTTAGATCGCGAGATATTTAAAGACAAAGTTCGCGATTTTGAGGGTCATGTCCCATTTAAAGCATGTAAAATGTCCGGTCTCTCCAACTATTTTTTATGATATTATTATATATTGAAGAAAAAGTAGAAAAAAATGTTTATACAATAAAATTCTAAAAAAAAAATTTAGAAATTAATTTTCACTTTCGAGATATTAATTTTGACGTAAATTGATCGAAATTGGGACGTTGGCATAATTATTTCCCATTTTAAACGGTCAAAATTTCTGAAACTTTGGGAATTAATAGTAAGCATTATTAAATTCTTAAATTTAATTTTTCGTTAAATTATGTCGAAAAAAATTTTAACCATAGCTTTAGCATAGGAACTGCAGATACCATGCTGGAAATACCTTAATGTTTAACATAAGTTGAATAAAATTATGATATTATGTAACTGTCAGTATTTCGAACAACACAGTACACATGAAGGTAAAAGTTTACATGCTTGCAGCTATTTATAAATAGACCAGTTGCTTTATAATATGATCATTTAATTTGATATTATTACCAATATAGGATAATTTAAATTATTTTAACATCTACCTAAAATGTTAGATCACGCTTAAACGGCACGTTCATTTGGAAAATTTTATGTATATAACAATTAACGATATACATAATTTTATAAAAATGATCCAGACTTTGATGTTGTGTACACATTGGTTTATATTTCTTCTAAATAGGGTATTTTACTTTATTTGAAAAAGTATTTCAAAATGTTGATTTTCCTAATAAAAAGCCACCAAAAATTTTTTTCGGAAAAATACACACGCTTTCTTGCCAAAAACTTAAATTAAATTTTAAACTTTTTTTAAACTGTCAAAAACACGGGCATCCAATTTGGTGACGTAATATCGGTATCATTATACGGAATAACACCGATAAGTTTGACAGATATATTCATAGACATCTAATTATAATAAATATAAATATTTATTATCTATGGATATATTATACCCAGCTGTTTACACTGAACTAACTGATGGTCTATGATTCATACCGATATGGCATCACATGAGGGCTTGCCCGTGTTTTGGGTCACGTGATATACAGTTTAAAAATTACGATTTTTAATTTTAATATTATAAAAGAAAAATGTGTTTTTATGTCTCAAAATCAGAATATATGTATATTTTTACATAAATTTTAGCTTTTTTCAAATATCATAATTTATTTTTCACTACCGAAAGAACCCTATTGGACGTATTAACTCTAGCTACCTTTCTCTCCCTACTATCATAAAAGCAAAAAAAAGCATGTTAATTAACAATTAAGTTGGTTCATCGATTTTGAATAACGGCTGACGTCCAAGACATGATTTATTAGCCTTAGTCAAGGCTTGGGTAAGGATTGTTAAGCCAAGGCTTAATATACTATCTTCAACCAATGTTTGGGAAGGTTTGACAGATCAAAGCTTGATACGGGATAAATTTGGTTGAGGTTTAGGCAAAGGTTGAAATAAAGGCTCGATTATCCAATGCTCTACCTCTCATCCATCGTCAAGCTTGATATTTCTTACTTGAGTAAGTTGGTTATGTTTGTAACGGAATGATGCATTCATGGGTCTGCGGGGATTTCGACTTTTATATTGACCCTGTTATTCCAATGCCCAGGTGTTGGCATTATTCCATTAAACTATCGCTAAATTATTATACCCTGTATATATACAATATTTATATCAAGGTATAATAAGTTTAATCCCAAGTTTGTATTGCTTAAAAATATTGATGCTACGAACAAAATTTTGGTAAAGGTGTTCAAAAAAACAATTTCCGGTTGTACGTCTGAATGTCTGTCTGTCTGTCAACACGATAACAATATATATCGACAGTAAGATATATCAAGCTGAAATCATAATAGCTTGCCCAGGACGTAAAAAGTCGGTTGAGTTTGTAAATGAAGTAAATTGGTTTTGAGGTGCGAAGGATCTTGTAAAGCGTTAGAGATAGAACAAAAGTGTAAATATAAAAAACATGACTATAGAGGAGATGGTTTGGTTCAAAGACGGGACACTATTACAAAAAACGGAGATTTAAATTTAGTAACATTTGATTTAGTCACAGCCGGCTGGGTTCGCAGACACAATATAATACTCTTGTGAGACGCTCGGAGTTGGCTGCGACATATCAATGGCCTTTATAAAGACAACATGTTATCTTGGCAGCCATTATTATTATTCCTAAATTTACCAGTAGGAATCATCAATGATTACCATCATATTTTCTTTCATGGTTCAATGTAATCATGGATAATGGATATCTCTCATTTTCTTCTTTACATTTATGCTAAGATGTGTGTCTTATCATGATCTTCATAACCAGATAAGTACTACACCTGTTGAAAGAAGCTGTTAGCTTTAAGACTTTAGTGTCCCTTAAACGAGTTAACAACAGATGGCAGGACATTCGAAAAATAGATAGTTAGTTTACAAGCACATACAGAGATGATGATAATAATAAATTCAATGGCGTCGCCAGCTGGTGGCAAAGAGGTGATAAGTTGCTCTACGGACTATGCGAAAAGTATGAATTGTAGGTAAGAATAAGTAAAAGTATACAGTTAACCCACGAAAAAATTTTTAAATTTTAAAATTAGACCTGAAAACAGGCGTGGATCAAGAGTTAAATTTAGGGGTCACAGACACTGGAATCCGGATTTATACTGATGAGAACTTTTTTTTTTGTTTTCGTGTGGGGGCCCATTTCCTAAAAACTTGTTATAAAAAAATTACTTTATTTAGTTTTTGCACCCTATATATGAAATATATCAGAGCATATTAAGTTTAATCCTTAATTTGTAATACTTGCTACAAACAAAATTTTGATATAGATATTCATAAAATTAACCTAATTAGTCCAATTGCGTTTGTCTGCCCGTTAACACGATAAATCAACTGTCCGTTAATACGAAAAGAAATATCGAGCTGAATTTTGGTTCCATTGAGTCTTGTAAACCACAAGAGGAAGAACAAAAGTTTAAATGTAAAATTGTTTCATATAAAAAAGTAAACAACTTGTGTTTGAACCTTTTTTTCCCGTGAGAGTCTAAATTGGGGCGAAAATGTGGTTCCCCTTTTCACAATATCTACAAAAGATGGTTAAATGAAAATTTGTCGGTAGTTTGATTGATTCTAATTTCATACTAAACTTATTCGATATCTGAAATTTTGAATTCAGTAGAATTTTACTTTTTAAAGCAAGTGGGAGCTTTGAACCATTTTTGTGAATCTCTAGAGGGAAGCAGCTGCTCCTACCTGTCCTCTCTTGGCGACGCCCATGAAGAAATTAGTGTATTTTATATTGTTTTATTTTTCCAAAGTGGTTTTTCTTTAATTAGTATAAAATGTATTATTGCAATACTGTAAATATGTCTTTATAAAGTTTAATGGCCTGTTTATATTATGGAGTTATCCTTGTTTACCGAAGGTGTACGACTGTACGCTTTATAAATATAATTATTAAATTGGAACTAAGAACAACCTGGGTTCTAATTTCATTCATTTTTAATTTATAAGTTGTAATTAGTTTAATTGCATAAGTTTTAGTTTTTATTATAGGTACATTTTAGTTTCTTAAGAAGCGTAACGACTATTACAACCATCAAGGTTGATGTCTTGTTATCGGCGTAGTGTCAGAAAATTCTAATTTTTTTATACTGATTAAAGTGGTTCGGCCGTCACATGACTAGTCAACTAGTCAACTAGACAATTTATATGACGTAAATGTAATAAAATGCTCTAAAAATATAGTAAACTAGGCAATTTGTATGACGTTAATGAAATAAAATGCTCTAAATTATCGTAAAAGAGTCAAAACCTTATGTTTTTTATGTTTTCTTTTTTGGAAAACGCCGTGAGGTAATGTTTTTTTTTTTTTTTTTTGCATAAAAAGAATCTGTGATAAATTTGAAAATGATGAAAATTGTTTTGAAGCTCAATCACCGATTAATTTTTGTACAATTAACATTATTGTGAGTTCTCTCATAAGGTACTGTGTTAAAAATCACAATTTTAAAATGAAATAATTCAAAATTTTGCACCACAAGAGACCCCAAAACTCTGTTTATTGTGATGAAATGATTTCAAACTATTATTTACCGCTAAAAAAATGAACATTCACCGTTCTTGCTCAAACAACCGGATTACCTTAAGGATATTATGTATAATACAATTAACATAAAAAATTGAAGCCGATTGACCGTCTCTTACTCCAGATAAACTTAATTAAAGTTCGCATCATTATTGTGTTTTTATTTCTATTCTAAAAGCTCTAAATTATTTGCTGACCACTTCAAAGATTTTTCAAGAATGTACCGATTTCAAAAAGTTTTTATTTGTTTGCAGGAGTTTTAGGTGGACATCACGAGAAACGATTACTTCATGATTTATTGGATCATTACAACGTGTTAGAAAGACCTGTCGTTAACGAATCCGATCCATTACAGCTCAGTTTTGGGCTTACGTTAATGCAAATAATCGATGTGGTAAGTTCATACATTAAAATTTATATATATAAGACAAAACAGAATAATTGACGGGATCAGAAAAAAACTAAAATATTGTTTCTGTGAATATAGAAACCACAATTAAAATCAACTGCTTTTTTACGCTAAATAATTAATACCTAATATTATTATTCTTTTGAATTTATAACAATTTCACTATTCCAGATACCTGTATCTTCAAACAATTATGATTTTTACACGAAAGCAACTATAAAAATAAACTATGCACTCAAGTGCCTATAGTTTAGCTGCACGTAACATGAGAAACAAAAGTACTTTTAACTGGTAGATGTCAAAAGTACTTTTGAGCGCAGGTTTTAAACAATAGTACTTTTGACTGAAATAACAGCCAAAATTATTATTTTCCAATAAAGCTGGTCTAAAGCAGTTTTGGCGAAAAAATTTTTGATAAAAATTAACCCGTAGGCTAGTGAGTGAACGCAGTCGCAGGTGTAACTCGAATTGTTTTAACCTTGTTTTGGCACCGGGTTGTTTTTGTGCCGAGTTTTTTTTACCGGAGTGGTAATGACCGAGTTGTTTTGATCAGAGTTATTGAATACTGATTTATTCATGACGGTTCTCCTCTAGGGACCGTAAGTTTACAGGCAAAAGCACTATTAACCAATGACTTTTAGTCAAAACTACTATAGACCCACCTGTACAGTCAAAAGTACTTTTGTCTGTTTTTGCTGTGACGATACTTAATGAATGATGACATATTAGTACAAGAATTTCAAATTTTTATGCAAAGAATGTAATTTTTTATGGGATTTTTAATGATTACACTCTGTATATAAGTTTTGGTTACTATTATATTTTCCCCATTGCAAAAGTAATCGAATAACCTTAAGAAAATGCCATGTAAAAATTAAATCATTTCTTCGTACCTAAAAATATTCTCCGCGTTATATGAAGGTTTTCAAAAATATATCATTAAAATAAGTCTCAATAATTAATAGAAAATATTTGTTCAATTTTAGAATTAAATTCTCAGGTATACTACTTAAATGTGAGTTTGATACATTTAGGAAATTGGATTTCCTCTTCAGGGGGTCTCTTTAAAGTACCGTCTATTTCAGTATGTACGAGTGCCGGGGCAATTTTGGATAAAATGCTTGGTTTTTTTTATATGAAGTTGGACTAAGTCTAAACCAATTCTGAAAATTTTAGGGGGGAATGCCCGATTATTGAAATGAATAAATGACTTCAAAAGTAGGCATATTTAACATTGGTCTTATGGGAAAAGTTTTCATAAATTTCTCTAAATTTAGTCGTTGGAAACTAAAAAAAACTATTTAAGTCCTGGTTCGAGTGTATTTTTTTCAATTAAGATTACTCTTTAATTAAGATTACTAGACAAGATATTTGTCAATATTTAGTTTACGCCTGTATGTAACATATTATATCAAAATATAGTCGAATAGACCATGATGTAAATATCGTTTGCATGATTAAATGTAAACAACAACAATAAGTAATATTTAAGTTAAAGTTAAAACCTTAATAAATTATTCAAAACAAATAAAAAACCGTTGTGCCCTATTAATTAAGGATGTATGAGCACGGTAATGGGAACAAAAATTAAAAAAATATATTTTTCAATTTTGATGGTGAATTATGTTATAACTTGACAAATTAAGACGAAAAGTAAGATTTATTAAGATTTTATTTAGCTTTCAATGTTTCGAAAATCAAGGCAGATATCGAAAAATTTATTTCATATTTTACGTCTACATCCAAAAAGTTATAACAAAATTCATCATCCAAGTTGAAAATAAAGTATAAATAATTTCAACCCTAAGTCTAACATTGTACCTTGTTCCTTGTAGCTCGTACTACCTTAACAAATCTGAAACGTTGGGACATTTAAAAGCTAACATTTACCAAGATATAGTTGAAATAACCTTACGAAACTTGCAAAAGGCCTTGGCCACTTTAATGCCCTTGAAATTACTTTTGGAAATATGCTTAAAAAAGTGATGTTAGTGAGAACGTTTTGTTCCAAAGATCCATCAGCAACTTTTAGTGGGACTAAAACACCACTATTCTATGATAATATCAAGCTGATGAACAGTGACGGATTTAGGCTTGCTGCCGCCCTAGGCCCCGTTCGATGCGCCGCCCTTTTTGATAGAATGAATTTCATTAATTTTGATCCAGTTTTTTATTTTAAAGTAACTTAATTTATTGAAATATAATTTTTTAAATATATATATGTATATATATATATATATATATATATATATATATATATAAACTTTACACAGATAAATAATTCATATTTCTTTTAATATTAATTAATTTGAAATTTTCTTTTTTCTGGCTTTGGCCCGTGCAAAAACGTCAATTATGTCGTCGTAACTAATTTCTTGGACTAGTTGGGCTTCAATAGACAGTAATGCAAGTGCATTAAGTCTATCTTGGCCCATGCTTGCGCGTAAGTAGGTTTTTACCCTTTTAAGAGTAGAAAAAGATCTCTCTCCTGAACAATTTGTAGCCGGAATACTCAAAAAAATGCGGAGAGCAATGTCCACATTCGGATAAACATCTCGAAGATTCCGTGAATGATGTTCCTAAAAAATTCCCATTATGAGGATCTCCTATTCGTTCAGAATTTCCTCGAAATGGCAATCCTCTTATTGCTAATGATTTAATAATTGCAATTACTCGGTATAAAATTTTTTTCCAATACGCTATTTCCTCGTCGAGCTGTTTTATGTTTTATTAAAGTAAAGAACATTACTCGATAAAGAATATCATTGATCGATTAAAAAATTAACATCTTACCCACACAGATTGAGAAGTAGATTAATGAATTGGATTATAATATTTTCTATCGAAAATTTTTTATAAAAACTATTCTGAACCAATTTTTATAATTGATTGTCTTTACTTTTTTGTGACTCTAAAATTTTGGCATTTCATAAATTTTGCCGCCCTTCAAATTCTGCCGCTCTAGGCCCGAGCCTCACGGGCCTTGGCCTAAATCCATCACTGCTGATGAATCTCAGCTGTTCTATAGATCTTAGTCTGAAGGTAGACGCAAGGATACGCAAAGCACTAATTCTATTTTGGTCTCTATAGATACCACTGGGTGTAATAGACTCAACTTATCCCTGCCGTGTTAACTGAATCAACGTATTATACACTGAGTATTTAAACATTTTTGACCCATATTCTGAGTTAATATCGGTTTTTATTGTGTACGACTTTAACGATATAATTGTCTCTAACTGTATATACAAATACAATTTACAGTTAATTACGAAATTAACAATGTTTTTTGAAACCCAATTAAACAAGACTAATTTAAATTTCCCGTTATGTGTGATATATTATGTTGATTGCCTATAGGGTTTCGTTTTGTTTTTGTATGTTTTCGAAATTAATTTTTTTCATTTTCATTATTTCGTGATCTCAGCTAGTGAATCATTTTTTTTTCATTTTGGTTATAATGCGTGTGTGCCTGAATAGATTTCGAACTTCAATGCTAGTTCCTTACACCTGTTTTACTTGAGAGTCCATAGATTTTGCCTAAGATTTTTGTTTCTCATATTTCTACGCTGTTCTTATCACTAAGTCCGTGGTACCAACTTTAAATTCCTACTCTCTTAAGTTTGAAATAGTGAAAATAGTGACTTTTCACTATTTGCTAGTGAGAAGTATACCACTATGTCAAATAGATTTGAACCCACAACCTTCCGGCCAGAAGTCAAAGTAGGTAAAGATGCCTTAATTCACGCCGCTACTGAGGCGGTTATTGAAGCTCGGCTACTGAAGTGGTTATTATTTGTATTAAATAAAATAACTCTAAAGCGCTGCCACCTGGAGAAAAACTTAGCAGCATCACAGCAAGCTAAACATAGTTTAGATTTTATTCACAGGATTGATTTTGACAGTAGGTAATGGCTAAATAAATTAATCAAAAATAAAATTACTTTGATTGTATAGCTGAGCGTACATATAATTCTTTTACGTCTAACTTTATTTTTATATCCGCATCGCAATATATTTTTTGGCAGTGATAAGAGCACAATTGGCAATCACATTCACCAGCCATTATAGATTACCATGTGCTTTATTGAAAATGAGTTACTTTAAGTATGTATATCTTTAAGTATGTATATGCAGAGAATTACTTTAAGTATGTACACTCACTGTCAGAAAAAGTGCCACAGTTAAAACATTCTAAGCGTACGCATCATATGTTATGTTATAATAGTAACACTTAGAATGTTTTAAGACGAGCATTTTTTGTGACATTGAGTATATATCTCGAGATACCGACTTTCGATATAACATAAATATATCTTTTTGTCGCTCATTTTTACAATTTGACGCTGGATATAACTGTATATTCTTCAGCTAGGTGGAACCCAGTGTCAAGCTATCAAGCGTCAAGTATATACTATTTATTTTTCGATTTCCATGCCATCTGGTATCACCTAATCTAGGGTGCAAAAACAAGTTCCTTTAAAATTTCCGTTGGCTATAAGTATATTACAAAAAAAGTGTTTTACGCTTTTAAGTTTATTTTATTTTATTATACCCAACATTTATTATCAAATTTTTACTATACCAATTATTATTATTGCTTTTTATTTACATTTGTCTTTTTACAGAAATCTTTAATTTATGGTTCAAAATGATGATTATAGATTGAGCAGATCTACAATTAATCATTATTTTTAACCATAAAATAAAGTATTCCGTAAAAATTTAAAATATTAACTGTCAAACCATTCATGGCCAACTTTTCTTATATACTCAATGAATTATGACTATTTTTCATTTAAAAAAATTGAAAACTGTGTACATCAAGAGATTTTGAGGCTATAAAGCGGTATTTTTTACTTTTAAACCCAGTGAAATAGACGGGTATCAGGCTAGTAGTGTATAAAATCAACATATATATGGGCTCTAATTATTTGTAGCAATCAGGATTTTAGATTTTAGAGCATTTTTATTTGAAATTAAAAGCTTTTTTGGCAGAAAATCTTAATTTTGCTATTTTCAAGTCTAGATGAGATAATGTTACAAATTATCGATAAATAAAAGTAAAACATTCTTTTTAAACACGGTAAATTATGAGAGGGCCTCGCTGCCTAATTGACTTGACCTTTGTGTTGACTCAACTATTTATTATACCATTAAACTGTACGGCTATTTTTAATATCTAGAATCGGCGATTTGTTAACTGTCTTACAAACGGCTGTCCTGTAGTTTTCGAGGGGAATCATCGTCACTTACGTCATTTTTACCAATGGAGTTGAAAATATAAAAGATTTGACTTTTTCGATAAGAATGAAAACAATTTTTACCAATATCTTTGACAGTGAATGAGCTTACAAAATCCTAACAGGAGACGATATACATTAGTTTCCGGTTTTATGTCGTCTCGTGATAATATTATCTACATCGAAAATATCAATATTGTAATCGGTTGACACTATGCGATAAAACTGAACACATACGGAACCTTTAGAAATACATACCACACAGATAACAATTGTTGGAAAAAAATCTGTTATTAACCTCGAAATGTGAGGTTATCTCATATATATGTATACATATACATACATACATATATATACATATATACAGGATGTTCTGTTATTGATGGCAGAAAACTATACCAGTAAATTAAGATTATCAAGACAAATGGAAAAGCTCTTTACCAAATTTCGATCTGAGGTCTAATTCGGGAGATGTCGCTATGGGAAAAATAGAATGATTTATGAATTCACAGACCTATCAAACTCATTAAACGTAGTAGATGTCATTTAAGAATATAGAGGGGACTATCTTTAAACAATAATTGATTGTAAATTGATTTAATTGAGTAGCGAATACTAAAAAAATATTTTGTTGTCTTTGTTTATAAAGAAAACAAAAAAATTATACATATTTATCAAATTATTTCACCAATACAGAGACATTTAGATGTGGGAAGTATCAAATTATACATTAATATAGACAGGGATGGGACTAAATTGTGTAATACATAACGCATAATGTATTAGGCTAACACAATCTAGGCTGCTCTATCAAAGTTGTTGTGTTTTGCTACGACATTTTGTGTTGTGTATTACACAATTTAATCCCCGCCGTATCTATATTAATGTATAATTTTATACCTCCCACATCTAAGTGTCTCTGTATTGGTGAAATAATTTGATAAATATGTATAAGTTTTTTGTTTTCTTTATAAATAAAGACAACAAAATATTTTTTAGTATTCGCTACCTAATTAAATCAATTTACAATCAATTATTGTTTTATGATAGTATATATCACCTCTATATTCTAAAATGACACATACTAATTTAATGAGTTTGAGAGGTCTGTGAACTTATAAATTTTCCTATTTTTCCCATAGCCACATCTCCCGAATTAGAGAATTAGACCTCAGATCGATATTTGGTAGAGCTTTTCCATTTTATAGTTTTCTGCTATCATTAACAAAGCATCCTATATATATATGTATTTAGAGTGTTGATAATGTATCGTACTATTGTTATACTCGTTCAAACATAACCTAGAAAGGACACACAAAAGTATATTAAAAATTAACACAATTTCTATTCATTGGTCCAAACACTCATACCCATATTAGTGTACTTTCCTGTTTTGTTCTTTTTTTCTCGATAATGGATTTTCATTTTTTATTGCAGTTGATGTTAACTATACATACAGAGTGTAAAAAAAATATTTACTGAAAACCTTATGGTTAGTGCGCAAAGGAGGGATTTTGGGGGTTTTGACGCACTGAGAATCTGTCCACATAAATTTTGAACAATATAGTCCTGTAAATGCATCCATTTATGAAACGCATTTCTTTTACCTAGTCAGATATTCATTTTCAGCTCGGTACATTTTTTTACTTTGTCTTTGAGTACTTCAAACAGAAAAATTGGATCTTGGCTAGGCTATCGAACTAGCTGATGCTGCGAAACATATTTCGATTGGAAAAGAAGAGGAAACGTTGGAGAAAAGTTCAGAAACATTTTCAAAACCATGTGCGATATCTGCCATGTAATCGACATAGAAGTGCGGAAGCCAAGGTTCGCGTTATAACAGACTCAACACTCGAATATATAGACTGATTCAGTTGAAGATTATAGATCGAATTTTAAATCATCGCAATATTTTATCAAATTTAGCTTGTATCTTTCTCAATAAAATGAAAAATTTTGATGAAAACTTATACTCGACTTTTTGAACTAGAACTAGACTAGAACTCAAGAGGGGGGGAGGTTCTGCTGAGTGTGACAAGATGTGACAAGGGGGGGCAGGAGGTCTAAGACAATGTGACGTTCGCGGCTTGTCAAAAAATTTTATTGGAGAATTTCTTTCAGCTAGACGCTTACTTAATTCACGGATACAGTTGGCAGGTGAATATTGTCAATTCCATAGGGAATTGAGATACGTCATTAATTCAGCCTAATAATTATTAATTTAGTTTGATTATTATTATTATTGATTAAAAAAAAAAAATATTTAGTTCAATTGAAGAAATGTGTTCAATTACAACTGTTTACTTTTACAAGAATATAAAAAAATTGTTTTGACCTTAATAAGAAAAATTTTCGATTTGATTTATTAGGATTGATTTATTAGATTAGGTTTTTAATATTCGTAAATTGTTCAGATAAAAACCTGTTATGTTTTTTAATACCCTGCTCCAGATCTATTATAAATATGAAATTTTGTGATGTGTCAACTAAGCGTAACTGCTTACCCATAGGTATATATTTTAAACATACAGGAACATGTCCAATTTGAGATTTACATTAATTCGGTTAAGTTTTCTCTAAATTCTGAACTTTCTTCTAAAAATCCTGATTATAAACTGGCCATGCTTGCCTTTATACATAATTTAGCGGGTTGTTTAAATCATTCTAACCAGTCCTAAACAATTCCTATCCCTATATATTTTATATGTTTCTCTATACAAGTCAATACTATAAATCAATAACACTCAATCAATAACAGGTCAATTATTGAAGATTTATTCATGGTACTATTTATTGCGTTGTATCAACATTAAATTCATTTATCCAATTCAAATTTAGTGGACTCAACTGCACCTAAAACTTAACTTCAATTCCCTCGCACAGTTGATTTAAAAGAAGCTACATAGTTGATTCCAACAGACTTGTGTGAGTTATAATTCTATTGACTCAACCTCGAATTTGCCAACTGCGCGGAGTTGTCTCGATTTCATAAATTCTTCTCAGTGTTTTTATTAAAATGGGATTTTAAAACACAATCGCGTTCAATGAATTATACCGGGCATTTTAACAATTAACATAGTCAATTATTTAGTTTCACATGTTTTTTATTATTAGAATAGTATCTGGCAGATTAAAATAGTTAACATAGACTGTCTGGCAATTTTAATTTATATTGCTAAAATGTCTTAAAAAATGACTTTAAGTAATTTTAATATCAACAATTTTCGTAATTTTTTTTTGAAATACTCATTTCAACAGGCAAAGAAATATCTAAAATATATCCATCTTGAAATCAACTTTTCGGTGATGCTGCTATTAAAAATGGGAAAATTTTGATTAAAAATGTAAAACTGTGAGTTCTTAGTTCTCTGGGGAACAGATAAATACTTCTCTTTTATATAAAAGTCTTTAAAAGGTGACAGCCTGTGTCTTTCTGGTGAAGTAAGAAAACCATTGAGTATAAAGTATCCGAAGCAAATTAACAATCTTAAAACTTTTAGCACAAGCTTACATAAAAACTTATGAAAACTTATTAAAGATTTCTGTAAAAAATATGATGGAAATAATCCCTTTATATGATTGACAGCAATCAGAAATAAGAAACATGATAAAATTAAAAATATAAAGTCGATCTTCTTGAGTTGACATATGTCAAACATCTTTAAAATCATTACAATCGTTTTTTTTTTTTAAATTATTAGTTTACCATCCGTGTTTACGGCTTCGTTATAAGACTTCGTTATAAGTTGTGGTTTTTTGCCTTAGATTCTAGAAGGTATTTATCTTAAACTTTGTGAACATTGCAAGTTACGGGGAGATAATTTCCCTCGATTGTTCATTAAAAATGCATTTTTTGTACATATAACAGTAAATAATGATTAGAGAACGATTTTTTTTGAAATTTTTTCAATATCTTTACGTTTTATGACTATTACAAGCTTTTTATGAAATAAAAAATGTTCTGCTTTTAAAATTAGAATGCCCAGGTCCTCAGGTACTCCAAAGAATGTGTTTAACATCAGATTCATGTTCAGCGACCTCAAAAACTCCTTAGAAACCATTTTCAGTCCATTTGATACATTTGATGGGATAATATTTTTATTTTCAACTGCTATAAATAGTGCATCAGAAAAAATGCATTTTTTAATGCGCAAACGAAGAAAATTATCCATCCATCGTTTGCAATTTTCGCAAAGTTTTAAATACTTTCTAGAACGTAATACAAAAAACTACATCTCGATCTATCTTACTTTAGAAATTTTCTAAAGAAAATTATATATTACTGAAAGAATGATATTATTTCCGGTTGGAAACACGATATTCATTTTAAAAATGCAAAATATTTCTAAATTTTAAAATTAGCAGTGACGGATTAAGGATGTATGAGCATGACAACATTGTTTGATTTAAAGGCTCAAAATTTTTTTACAGGTAGACTTTTGCTCAAAGAATATGTGGTTAAAATTTCAGCTTAGGTATCCATGCAAATTTTTAAGAAATAAATCATTGAAAATCGATATAAAATACATTGGCTCTTATGGAGGAATCTCAAAAAACGACATATTTTGAGAGTTTTTGATAATCTTCAGTCGAAATGAATGAAAACAAATTAAAAAAAAAAACTTTTTAATAGAAAGTAAACATATAAGCAATGACATAGAAAAGTAAAAAACCAAGTGTCACCGTCCATATAAGGGATGTAAGAGCAGGGTAGATTTAGGGTTGAAATTATTTTTAACTTATTTTCAACTTTCATGATGAATTTTAGTATATCTTTATGAATGTAGAAGAAATAAATATAAAATTTTTCGATATGTGCCTTGATTTTCGAAATATTAAAAGCTGAATAATTCAACAAAATTTTCAATTTTCGATATTTGGAAAATTACGTCAGATATCGAAAAATTTTAGTCTTACTTTCCGTCTTATATCGTCAAGTTATAACATAATTTACCATCAAAATTGAAAATATCAATTTTTTAAATTTGTGTCCCCACTACCGTGCTCATACATCCTTAAGCAAGCGCGGAGTCAGTAGCAAATAATAATAATTGGTCATCAATAATTGAGTATTTAGGAAAGCTTGGGATACTAAGACTATAAGAGTCTTTTAAAGATTGCACCAAATTTAAAAATAAATTTATTGCACTTTAAAAATTATTTTTTACTTTTTCGATCAATAAAAATTTATATTTAAAATTTGTTTTAACTCATTAGCACTCCCGTCAATAGGTGAGTAATCATTAGTCGCGCGATGAGGCTTTTTAGATTTGACATTGTTTGTGAATGAATATTGTTTCACTTTGTAAATCATAACCTCTACATAATTTTATAAAAATTAATTTTATAATGCACTAACTAGTTAAAAATAGTTTGATAACGTGATTATTGAATGATGTTTGAACGCGAGTGCTGACTAGTTAAGTGCATAAAAAAAGAATTTAGTTTTACGAAGTTTTCATATTTCTATTTTCTTTAATATGGTATTACCATTAGATTTAATAATTCTACAATTACAATCTTATTTCGTATGATCGATACTTTTTTATATTTTAAGAAAACATTGAAAAATTCATATTTTCGCCGAATTTTATTCCGGTTGAAAATTAAACCGGGTCCATTTACGGACATTGGAATTTGAATGAAAGGGCCTAGGGAGTATTTTGCTATTTAAAAAAATAAGGATAGAGTTCATGTCAAAAATACCAATAATCTCGTCGTGTTTTTACTGGCCTAATTTTGTTACTTTCATATATTCGAAAATGGACCTTGATTTCCATTTTACAATTTCACTTAAGGATGTTTAAGCGCCACGGCAATTTTGGATAAAATGCTTGATTTGTTTTACATGAAGTTAGACTAAGTCTAAATCCGTTCTGAAATTTTAAGGGTGGTTGTTCGATTATTTAAATAAATAAGTGACTTCAAAAGTACGCATATTTTAATTGGTCTTATGGTAAAACGGTCATAGATTTCATCAGAAAAACTAATAAAAAACTAAAAAAAAAAAAACTATTTAAATTAAAACAAAACCTTAATAAATAATTGAAAACAAAAAAAATCCCGTTGTGTCCGACTAATTAAGGTTTTATGGGCACGTAGTGCGGACACAAATTTAAAAAAATATATTTTTTCAATTTTGATTGGAAATTATGTTCTAACTTGATAATATAAGACGAAAAGTAAGAATAAAATTTTTCGATATCTGGAGTAATTTTCAAAATATCGAAAATTGGACTTTTTTTTTAATTATTAAGCTTTCGATATCTCGAAAACCAAGGCAGATATCGAAAAATTGTATTCTTATTTTTCGTCCACATCGATGAAGTTATAATAAAATTCATTAACAAACTTGAAAATAAAGTACAAATAATTTCAACCACAAGTCTAAACTTGCCTTGGCACCCGAACTACCTTAAACAATATATCAATAGCTTAACAATTTATTATGAAATTATCTGAAGTTATGTAATTAGTCGATATAACCGTAGTCTATACTCTATAGTGTTACATTAAATGCAATTATATAACTGGTGATTCTATATCCACAGTGTGTGCTTTCATATGTCCATTAACAGCATCACTGTTGAATATTATTGGTACTAAAAATTAAACATGCATCAATTTAATATTTTTTTATACCACAAGTACAAAATACCTATATTAAGTTAGCGGACCACTTTTCGAATTTTCCAATTTTTCTATACTGGGAATTTGCCATTGTTATACCATGTGTATATGAAATATACATAGTATATTAAGTTTAGTCCCAAGTTTGTAACGCTTAAAAATAATGATGCTAGGAAAAAAATTTTGGTATAGGTGTTTATAAAATCACCTAATTAGTCCATTTCCGTATGTATGTCTGTCTGTCTGTTGTCTGTCTGTCCGTCTGTCATCACGATTACTCAAAAACGAAAAGAGATTTCAAGCTGAAATTTTTATATCATGCTTAGGGCGTACAAAGTGAGGTCAAGTTCGTAAATGAGCAACATAGGTCAATTGGGTCTTGGTTCCGTAGGACCCATCAAGTAAACTGTTAGAGATAGAACAAAAGTGTTCCTTATTAAAAAAAAATTTTCTTATTAAAAAATAAACAACTTTTGTGTAGTATGTATTATATGGGATAATCAGTTATATATGTGTGACATGTATGTATGTGTGATGTTACAGAGTAATCAACACTGTATATAGATGGTATTTCAACAGTTAACTCAATTAATTGTTTGTTTTCACTTTTATTACCATAAAATTAGTTTAGACAAAAATTGTAGATCAGATAATTAAATATGAAAAATGTCTTAATACTTTGTTTCATAACAGCCACCGTTTCTGAGATATATCAATTCAAAAATTTTTATATCGGTCAGTGTAACTTACATATATACAATTTTTACGTATATCCGTTGATTGCGTAGTCATGGTAGGGATAATCAAATCGACGCTAGCGCTTGCAGTGGATAATTTTGACATAATGGTGACAGTTATGACTAATTTTCAATTCTTTACATGTAAATGGTATAGTAAGTCAATTGTTTCTTTTCACTTGTTTATTCGTGAAATTTTTAATTTTTTCGCTCAAATATTTTTTAAAAAGTGGAGGTATGAGCCATATATTAAGTTAGCGGACCACTTTTCGAATTTTCAAATTTTTTTGTACCGGATTTGCCGTTTTTTTCCGTTACTTATTCGTGAAATTTTTAATTTTGTCGCTCAATTACTTTTTGAAGGAACATTTTGTTTACAAGACCCAACTGACCTATGTTGCCCATTTACGAACTGGACCTGAGCTATCCTAAGCATGGTGTACAAATTTCAGCTGGATATCATTTTTCGTTTTTGAGTTATCGTGTTGACAGACAGCCTTACAGACGGACATACGGGCAGACAACCGGAAATGGGCCAATTAGGTGATTACCTATACGAAAATTTTGTTCGTAGCATCAATATTTTTAAGCGTTACAAACTTGAGACTAAACTTAATAATACTATGATATATTTCATATATACATGGTATAAAACTTGAATATTCTCTATTGATTTAGACTTAGGACAACTTCATACAAACAAAAAAAAAATCAAGTCTTTTATCGAAACTTGCCCTGGCGCTCGTATATCCTTAACAATAGATGACATCACATTCGAAAAAATAAAATAGTATAACATAGAGCACTCTACGAACTTTACCACAATCATGATTTATCTAATTATAATTATCTAGAAATGGTTTCTATGAACTGAAGAGTATGTATGCAATATGCATGTATGCATGTATATGACATTAATATGAAACCACTCATATTAATGAATAAAATTGAATGATTTTCTAAAACGATTATTTTAAATATTATCAAATTATATTTATAAATTAATTAATTCATTAATTGTGTATTATATGGTATGCAATCATTTTATATAGTAATTATATGATTATTTAATTAATAAGTGGAACGAACTTGTTTGGTTTGTACTTTTATGAATAAATGAAATCTATTTTTATTTAATTAATAGGTTTTATTCTAACAAGTGAAACCAAACAATTGACTGAGTTAATTGTTGAAATACCATGTATAGACAGTTTTGATGACACAGTCGTTTGTTTTTTGACGACACGTATTAAGTGAAGAAAGATATCTCTAATGGTTAAATGAGCCAAGATCCAATTGACCTGTGTTGCTCATTTACGAACTCGACCTCACTTTTTACGTCCTGAGCGCGCTGTAAAAATTTCAACTTGATATCGTTTTTCGTTTCGTCAGTTATCGTGATGACAGACAGACAGACGACAGACGACAGACGACAGACGACAGACGACAGACGACAGACAGACAACTGGAAATGGACTAAGTGGGTGATTTTATGAACACCTATAGCAAAATTTTGTTCGTGGCATCAATATTTATTAAGCGTTGCAAACTTGGGACTAAATTTAATATACCTTGATATATTTCATATACATGGTATAAAAATAGTATTTATCTCATTATTGGTGTACTAGATGTACGCGGGCTCCGATGCACGGAGAAAAAAGGAGGTCCTATCTCTTTTTCCACGTACCTTGAACTTATATAGATCGATTTTATTCTTACTTTTCGTCTCATATCATCAAGTAATAATATAAATTTATCATCAAAATTGAAAATATCTATTTTTAAATTTGTGCCCCCACTACCATGCTCATACATCCTTAATAGTCCACATCCTTAAACTGTAATAATAAATTCATAACAGAAATGAAACCCCTTTTCTTCTGGCAGGGCTGACTGGACCTGTGTCTGTCAGCACTTCCTTATGGCATCTACGCTGTGTGGTTACATAAATTTTCTCCTTTCTTGATTTGTCTGATAAAATAATATGAAAGATATGATCTTGAATCATTAGCGACTGAACTAGCCCAAATTCGAGATAAGCTCTGTGAAGAGGCAATAGAAAAAGCGAAGTCTCATTGTGAAAAATGAGACATGATACAACAATACGTGCAAAAAGACGCCGCAAAATGTCCGGAGAGTTGGCTAGAGATAAATAATAGGTATCTTTTGAACCAATTCTAGATGATCATGTTGATTTCAAAATCTAGACTTGTTTTCTCAATTAAATTTGTATCTAAAATTAAAAGCCTAGCTTGAGCCTATGAATTTAATCATTTTTTAATTTGCGAGTATATTTTACATATAATATTATATCGTTTTTTAATGGAGGGAGGGCAGCGCTAAAAAATATTGCTACGTCACTGATTTAATCCAAATTATAACACACTTATTTCTGTATTTTCTTAATGTTTCACATCCCCAAAAGTGTCAGCATTGTTTTGTAAAATAACATTTTCTAAAACGGTGCATTTACGATCAAAGGTACAACAGTTATATGTAATTTCGGACAAGCAAGATGAAATCTTGAATAAATCTCTATCTCTATATATTATAAATGCGAAAGTAAGTACATTTGTTTGTTTGTTTGTTACGCTTTCACGCTAAAACTAGCGAATGGTTTGTAATGAAACTGTACAACAATATATCTCATACTTCAGAACAACACATGAGATTTAATTTATAAAGATATATTAATAATTAAAAAAAATTTAAAAATTAATTAATTTGACATTACCTTAAATTACAGATTTCTGTAAAAATAGTCAATATAAAATTTTTCACGGCCATCTTTTTTAATATATATCCTTATACAATCCTTACCATTATTTCGAGTGTTATAGAAAGGGGATAAGCGAGAGCAATCTTTATCAATTTTTACTTTTAAACCCAGCTAAGCGGGTGGGTATCACTCTAGTACTATAATAGGCTTTTTAGGGATAAAAATAAAACTGTTCATCTGTATTCATATATTATTATTTAAATCATATAAAAATATAACTATTCAAGTGTATAATCATATACAGTGAAATCTGGTTAAGTGAGATAACAAGCGACCTGCAAATTTGTCTCACTTATAGAGGTATTCCACTTACCTAGTGTCTCAGATATCCAGGTATAAAAAAATATTTGTCTCATTTGAGGATATCATTAATAGAGGCCAGAATACAGATTATTTCAGTTATAGAAGTGCGATTATAAAATAAAATAACGTATTATCAATATCATTGCTGTTACAAAAGTTATGAATACCGAACCTTCGTGCGAAATCTTGTGCCTTTTCTTTAATCATCGGATATTAAATAGTTATTGAGGTCATTCTATTTTGCCATCATTCATTAATATGTATGGTTAAGAACGATTTAGACGATTTTTGGGGTCCTGTTTGGGACATTAAGGTAGATTTATGAACTGTATAAAGGTACACGATGTACCCTTTTTTGCCGAATCAAACTTCTATCAAACTATTTCAGACTTTTTTTAAGATTTCAAATAACTAAAAGTTGATATAAATACTGAATATAAGTTAGACCAATCATTTTAGACGAAAAAGTGTAAAATAAAGAATTTTTTATTACCTCTATCTATTGAGCCAATTAAAAAAAAAAAAATATATTCTGGCCCATTGCTATGGGCCAAAAAGGCTAGTTATTGGAATTCATTTCTGCAGTGATATATCATAGCATACTCGATTTAGATATCCTCCCCCCCTATAATTTTCCCTGCGGTGATCCAAAACAGCAAAATTCTGTAAATATTCGACAAAATGGGCTAAAGGTATGCTGGGGGTATTCGGGGTAGCTGATCACGGTTCCAAAGTCAAAGTTCGCATAGTAATTTTCCCTTTTTTTAAAATTGTAATTGATGCGAGACAATTGCGATCAAAACATTCCTGAGGAATCCGTTGACGACTTCAATGAGACACAATTTGCTGCCACTACGGTATTTATATCGAATATTGCCAGCATTTAATGTTTTAACAAAGCATAATCTTCCGTTGTATGCTTTAAGTTTCAGGTTTTCTTCATTTCTTTGAAATTAGTTTTGTTTTGTAAAAATTAGTTATAGCTAAGGAAATTGTTTTTAAAAATATCAGTTAATATTTAATAGTAAGATAAGTTGATTTGTAAAATTTGTAAAATACAGTTTATGTAAGCTTAATTTAGATGTAAATTTGTTTTTGGTATTATATTTAATCAGAACTTATCAATTGAGTTAGAGTAGGGAGGGGAGGAGTTCGGAATCGTGATCAGCGACCTCAAAAACCTCCGTGTATAATTTGGTCCATTTTGTTGAATGTTTAGAGAATATTGCTATCTTGGGACAGCGGGGGACGATTTACTCTAGGAGAGGGTAGTATATCCGCATTCTAACTTCGGAATCGGGATCAGCGACTCCAAAATCCCCCTAGTATACCTTTTTGGTCCATTTTGTTGAATATTTACAGAATACGGCTATTTTGGACTAGCGGAGCGAATCCCAGGAGGGTAAGGCTATCGAAATTCTGACTTCGGATAAAATTGAATTGTGATAAGCGACCCTGAAAGCCCCCGAGTATACGTTTCTGACCTTTTTATACCATGCATATATGTAATATGCAAGGTATACTAAGTTTAGTCCCAAGTTTGTAACGCTTAAAAATATTCATGCTACCAACAAAATTTTGGTATAGGTGTTTACAAAATCACCTAATTAGTCCATTTCCGGTTGCCCATCCGTCCGTTCGTCCGTCTATGGGCACGATAACTCATAAACGAAAAAATATATCAAGCTGAAATTTTTACAGCGTACTTAGGACGTAAAAGTGAGGTCGAGTTCGTAAATGTAAAATATAGGTCAATTGGGTCTTGGCCTATGAGTTCGTAGGACCCATCTTGTAAACTGTTAGAGATAGAACAAAAAATTAAATGTAAAAAATGTTCCTTATAAAAAAATAAACAACTTTTGTTTGAAACATTTTTTCGTAAACATTACTGTTTACCCGTGAGAACGCAAATTAGGCGTAAATTGTATAGTATGTATTATATAAATTGTATATGTACGTGCAATGTGATAGAGTAATCAACACTATTTATGCATGGTATTTCAACAAATAACTCAGTCAATTGTTTGTTTTCACTTGTTGTTAAATAGTTTCAAAGTTTTAAAATTTTCAAAAATCCTCACCTCAGAAATGGATTATAATAATTGGGTTATTTGGATCATAGCAATGGCCAAACTTTTAGCGGCATTAAGTTAGATGTATAATTTGATATATGAATCTTCCTAAACATTTAACGATAGGTCGAGGTACAAAAAAAATTCTCTATGAAATACTAAAATGACGCGACTATACGTACATAACAAAATAGGTTCTATCCACTTTAAGAATAAGTTCACGAAAAAAAAAGTTTTCAAAAATTGGCAATTTTTTAACCAGTCATATATAGATATTCCCCCTTAAAGTATATGCATGGAAGTATAAATTGAATATTTTTTTTATTATATTATTATACAATTAGGGTGGTGTATCAATTAAGTGATGCGTTACTAATTTCAGTTTGATTTAAAAAAGAAAAACTCCACTTCGTATAAGACAGAATACAATAAACTTCACTCTTCATACCGTAAAGAATGAACCCTCGTAGCTTGTAGCAGTGTATATTATAATAGCGTAGCGTAGCTTGTAGTTGTAGTAGAGCTGGTACTCTTATATTTCGTATGATAAAATGGGACACAATGGAAGCATTGATCGTAAAATGAGACATTTACGAAGTTATAACATAACTGAACGAGACCATGACGGACTTGTAATACAGTCGAATACTCTAGCATCGCATCGAGCTACTCGCAACATCCCTGTGAACATCAACCAGTAAAGTCAGTCAGTGTCATACACTAACACTATGCAAATGTTGCTCGTATTATATTTATATTGGAATATTTTTCTGATCTATATTTGTTTCAAGAATACAGTCAAAACCGGTTAAGGTAGTACAAGCACCAAGGCCATTTTAGATTTAGAAATTATTTGTACCTTATTTTTAACTTTGGTAATGAATTTTGTAGATGAGCGAATGCAGACGAAAAATAAGATGTTAAATATATATTTGTACTTTATTATATTATAAATATAATAAAGTGTTGCGATCGAAAAAAAATTTGGTCATTTTTCAAGGGTACTTCCCTCTAGGCCAAAACAGGATTTTGGGATTTTCTCAAAAACGGCTCAAACGATTTCGATTAAACTTGGCACAAGGTTAGACCTAAAGGTGTTCCTAGGATTGGTATAAGCCACATATCCGGGAAAATTCGAGAAGGCCTACACCCTAGGGAAAACCTTTCCAAATACAGGAAAATGAGATATTCTATTGAGAGGCTGAGGGGACAGCAGTGAAACTTCCTATCAGAATTTACATCAACAAGGTTCTAGGTTTGATATAGCTCCCCTCTGAGGCCCCTCCCCCTGGAGCCGTGGAGCTGGAGGGAATGAAATCGTAAAAAGTGGTCAAATCCACCCTACCCAAAATTGATCAAATATTATTTAAAATGTCTTTTTAAGTAACTTTTGTAACTTGGTAATCTTTGCTTAACCTCATTCTTACCAAACTACATCCTTCTAAATATTATATTAAATCCAATAAATACTTAAGCCTAATATTACAAGATATATATCAATTTTATAATAAAATAAAGTCTTGTTTGATGTTTCGGACCGTTTATTTAAATTTGTGTCCCCCCTACCGGACTCATACATCCTTAATTTGTCGGGCACAACAGGTTTTTTTGTTTTCAATAATTTATTAATTTGATAGTTTTTTTCTTTTTTAATTTGCATTGACTAGTTTTGGAGAAATCTATGAAAACAGTTCATCCATCTACCGTTCCTTCTATTGAAAAACTGAAAGTACCATGCGCCAATGTCGCATACTACATGTTGCTTAAAAGTTACCCCATTGGAATTGTTCGTTAAGTTTCATAATATTTAATTTTTGTTTTTAAATCTATTGGTATTTTTGAACGAACTATAGAATCATGTATCATCATACATTCAAATACTTTCATAACTATGTTTGCTCGCATCTTGCAACACAACCTACAAAAAATATTGGATGCTTAAATTTTATTTTATAAAGTTTTTTTTTTGGGTTTATTCAGCATACACATTTGATTATAGAAGTCTTTCGACAAGAACTACACTTTATTTTGTTTAATAACATATTTAAATTCAAAAAAATTGAAATTATTTACTTCGAGCTATTTTTTGATGAGTGGAGTGTTTGATTCATTTGTTCTCGCAGGGCTGAATTTATAACCGACCCAGCGGGCCTACTTTTTGTAATGCAAAAAGGCACGTATTTATTTATCGATGATGGCAAATATCGAAACTAATAGAAAATATTCATGAAATTTAAATTTACTAAAACATTATTTTAGTAATTAATATCTTTTTAATCACTTACAATTAATAAGTACAAATTCAGTGAGAGAAATTCAAATTTCTAAAACAGAAATTCAAATTTTAAAAATTACGTGACTTCATAGTATGTGGCTTGTCAGATTTGTTGACATACTGTATGGTTTTAATTACTTATTGTTTGTATGGTATCACATAATACTATTTTACGCTTTTTTATTAGAAAACTTAATAATAACGAGTGTAAATTCTGTGTTGTAAATTCATTTTTTCAAAGTGTAACTGTAAATTATACATTGAACTGTCACCAAATGACAGATCACATATTAGTACGTCATCAACAGAGAGCACTAAAAGGACTGCGTTTAAATGTTATTAACGGTGTAAACAATGAATTAAAAATATTTAAAAAATACATGAATATTGAATATTCTCTATTTCAGTGGGAAATTATCATTTTCAAAACTTAAGATTATAAATAACAGATTGCAAAGGTCAAAGACCGAAGGAGGGCTTGTCGAATCTCATGCTTCTCAGTTTGGAAAGCGACATTCTCTGTGATATGAAGTTTTTATTAAATTAGAATTAATAAACGATTGTCATTACAAGAACTTTTTCATATGCTGTAAGTAATCATATTATTTTACTTATATAGTGTATTCCAATATATTCGAACAAATTTTAGAGGCCTCCATCAAATTTTGACCCCTGGACATCCGAATTATAAAATATTGTCCTGTGTCCCCGAATAAGTATAAGACGGGTAACTCGTATATTTTAAGACAGTGTCCATGACTTTGGAATCGAAAGCTCTTTTTGTAAGTGAAAGGCACTAATATTAGTGCTTTTTCAAAATTTCAATAATATTTTGCCAGCCGAGTAGTTTACTATCAATACAATGTAAATGAACACAATTGAAACAAATTTTTGCAGGGGGTATTCTGGTCTATGCGTCTAAGTTTTGTGCAGTTTTCAAACTTAGATAAAAAAAACGAAAAACATTTTTGAAGCCACTCTATTATATGATCTTTATTGCCATTTCAGGAATACAAAAAAAAAAAAAATTGTAAAAATTAACTCAATAATTCGTCGAATTGCAGGCCAGTGAAGTAGGAGGGAGGAGTGCATCCTGGTTGACAAAATTCCAGCCATTGAAGTAATTTGAAACAAAAAAATTTGCAAATTTTCTAGTAACTAACGATATCACTATCGACTGCGCCTTAGCTAAAAAAAAAAATCACAAAATGGCATTGACATGAAAAAAAAGGTTTGGACCTTTTTGGATTTTTTAAAAATATTCAAAATTGTTTCTTTTTTTTAAATCCAAAGCACGGCCAATAGAGAGATTTATATAAAGGGGATTCCCCCCACATTTAAAGGGAATCGGTCGATTAGAACTTGAGATATCATGTCAACTACTTCGAAAAAAGTAATTTCGAGAAAATCGCGTTTCAAGATTGAGAGGCAATAACTAATAATAGAGAGTAACTCGAATAATAATATTTAATACTCGTTTTGGATTTATAGGCAATCTCGGATCCACAATTGAAGGATCAATCTACTTCATATGCAATGTGATGCGCTCCGCTCGGCCGGCTTAACTGCCGCGTAACAAGACCACGTAAAATCCATTGTATCTCTGAAAATTATTAGAATTTTGAAAAATCCTTTTACTGGCATATTCTTAAAAGTCTAAACTTGAAAAATATGGAAAAAAGCGATTTTTTCAATATTTCAATGCCAGAATACCGACTTCAATATTTTCTATCAAATACAGTAGACAACAATATTTAATTAACTTATTAACTTAATATTTTCGAAAACGCTTACATAACATCATAAATAAATTAATTTAAACACCAAATAAAACAAGTGAAAACAAACAATTGACTGAGTTAATTGTTGAAATACCATGCATAAACGTGTTGATTACTCTATCACATTACACATTCATACATGTCATATATACATAACTGATATTTTAATACATACTATAGAATTTACGCCTAATTTGCGCCCTCACGGGTAAACAGCTATGTTTACGCAAAAATGTTTCAAACAAAAGTTGTTTATTTTTTACATTTAAACTTTTGTTCTATCTCTAACGATTTACAAAATGGATCCAAGACCCAATTGACCTATGTTGCTCATGTACGAACTCGACCTCACTTTTTACGTCCTGAGTACGCTGTAAAAATTTCAGCTTGATATCTTTTTAAGTTTTTGAGTTATCGTGTCCACAGACGGACGGGCAGACGGACGGACGGACAGCCGGAAATGGATTAATTAGGTGATTTTATGAACACTTTTACCAAAATTTTTTTCGTAGCATCAATATTTTTAACAGTTACAAACTTGGGACCAAACTTAATATACTATGTATATTTCATATATACATGGTATAATGTAACAAACTTCAATTTGTAGATAATAGAAAAGCCAACCAAAAGTTTACGAAAATCAAATTATACCTTACCTGGCAAAAATAGCTAGCACACATCAACTCATTGAACTGCCTGGCGGAACACTGGCAATATTGACACAAAGAAATACACTAATAAAGTTTCAATTTCTAGTGAATCTTGTTACTACTTACCCCTGTTAAAACAAGCCACTTGCACCCCTATTCGTTGTGTGCGTAGTCATGGTAGGGACAATAAAATAGATGCCAGCGCTTCCAGTGAAAAATTTTGGAGTTAAAGGGGGCTGTTATGACTAATTTGCAGTTCTTTACATGTTAATGTTATAGAAATGTGAAATTAAAATTATTGAAAAATACTAATTAATTAAACTTAATGAATTAAAAATTGTGAAAATAAGAAATAAAATTGCATAAATATTATTTTTTAAATATAAATTATCATAATTATTTATTTAAATTTTTGAGACAATAATATTAAATTTTCAGTAAGTGTAGTCCATAAAATTATATATGCATCCATACAATTCTATAATTAAAGTAGTGTATCGTTGTCATGGAAACGAAACTCACACACGGAGCGAATAATGGAATACTGGCTTCAAGCACTGGTCTCGTGTATCCGGGGCATAAGGTGGCATCACATTCTGAGCGCAAATGAGATAAACAAAAATTAAATTTTTTTGAGATATTTCCAAATCAAAAAAGGATTTATTTTTCAACCAAATATAGACTTATAAAGGATGAAAAATCTCGTCTCTTTTATCGTTTCAACATTTCTAGGAATATATTACGACTGTCATATATTTTCCTCCATCAAAGACAAAAATGATTTAAAAATTATATTTGCAATCGAAAAATCTGCATATTATTTGCATTTATATAAATATATTTTATAAAACCCATTTATATATGTTATGATATTATATAATACCGTATCAAGGTTCACCGCAACAGTAATAAATCCCTCATGAAGCTTCTGAATAGAATTTATCAAAAAACCTAATCTCTTCAACTGGACTGAACTCTATTTTTCATTTATTTGTTCGTATTAAATTTAATATTTAACAAAATTTATTTGTGCGTACAAATGGCCCTAAATTAGTGTTTCACGAGGTTCGACGCGAGGCGAGGTTTTAATAATCTTCTCCTTTGCAAGAATGTTCACTACTCTCGTCTCATCTCGACCTCGGCCGAGGTAGAATGTTAACTAGTCTCTATGATATAAAAAAACTTAAAGAAAACAAACAATTGACTGAGTTAATTGTTGAAATACCATGTATAGTGTTGATTACTCTGTTACATTACACATACATACATGTCACACACATATAACTGATATACCCATATAATACTAAAATTTGCGCAATAATATGCACTTTCACGGGTAAACAGTGATGTTTACGAAAAAATGTTTCAAACAAAAGTTGGTTATTTTTTTATAAGCAATATTTTTTACATTTAAACTTTTTTTCTATTTCTAACGGCTTACAAGATGGGTCCTACGGACCCAAGACTCAATTGACCTATGTAAATCATTTACGAACTCGACCTCACTTTTTACGTTCTGAAACGCTGTAAAAATTTCAGTTTGATATCTTTTTCCGTTTTTGAGTTATCGTGTTGACAGACAGGCAGACAGACGGACAGACGGACAGACAACCGAAAATGGAGTAAATAAGTGATTTCATAAACACCTTTACCAAAATTTTGTTCATGGCACCAACTATTCCACCTCAATTTTTTTATGCGATCCTCTTCAAATTGCCCTCCTAATGATATAAATGCATGTTGCCATGGCGCAACCCGGTGCCATATTGTTTAAACCGAAATTGTTTAAACAATTGCAAGGAATTGCTATTTTTCAACCGGACAAATTTTTTTTATATTCTTTATTGAAATACCAATAAAAAAGGTCCTATGACTTTTCACGATAAAGTCTTAATCTTAAAAACTATCAACTTTATCAAGATTGTTAAGGAGGGCAATGCTATATTAAATTGATATAAAAAAAATCTGTTCAATAGAGTTTCATACTTATAGTACAGGAAATTAAGAAATTGGTTCGTCATATTCTTCAACGAGCAGTTCGTGACTCGTAATCTCACAGTACCTGAGAAATTAATAACAATTTTATTTAGATATTGATTTTCGCTGATTTTTTAGTAGGGATAAGAAACACATAATGAAACTAGGGAAAGAAAGTGATACAAATATGCAGTTTAAGTGTTATTTTAACCGTAAAATGTCAGTGAAACCCTGAACAAGGTTTTTTAAGCCCTCGTGGCTTCATTGAAGCTTATACAGATTTCTAAGAATTTGAAAAATTTTTAATATTGGTAGATAGATAGGATTTATTTGACTTTTACATGCCAATACAACAAAATAAAATATAAAAGAATCTATTTAAAAAAAATTCTTTTAAATCATCTACTAAACCCGTCATCACTCGCGATATGAGTATTTTGCTCACGCTAGATTTAAAACATAAATAACAGAAAGGATTGAAATCTAGTCTTGAGAAAATAATAAAGTTTATAAAAAAAACTCTGCCAGCTATAGTTGCTGCGTTCCTAAAATACATATGTCCGTCGATTTAATGAATTTTAAAACTTCCTCCTTCATGACCAGAGTATAAACTTTAAAATTATGCAAAATAGTATATTTTTTAAAAATTCTAGAGATATGCATATTTTGAAATTGTGTTTTTTTTTACTAATTCTTGTATTTTTCTTTTTTTTAGGATGAAAAAAATCAATTATTAATTACCAACATTTGGTTGAAATTGGTAAGTAAACAGATTGAATTTTAATTTTATTAGCTCAGCTGGTTAGGTACAGCGTAACTAATTCCGGTATGCTTAGGGTAGCGGAAATTAACAGTAAAATTTTTCGATATATACGATAAGTTGTAATATTTCGATAAGTTTTGAAATATTGATGCCTAAAAATTTAGAGAGAATCACTTATAGAAAAAATAACACACAAATGCCATTCCCTTCATTACTGTAAATGTATTTTATGGAAAAACAAGTGCCGCTTGTTATAATTTTCTTTGAAAATATGTGTTATGCCTTTAACTAACAAATATTAGTTTTCCAAATTAATCTTAAGAAAATTAGGCTTGTCATATACTAAAGCATACCTTTAAAAACATTTTAATAAAGGATTTATATGCTAAAGACGCAAATCTCAAAATTTAACACTTACCTGCTTTTAAAGGACATTAATGAGAATGCATATACACAATAAAGAATGATCCTATGAAAACTTGATTTTTTAGGAACGTCCTTAATAAAATTGCATTTCAAATTAAAAAAATAATTTTGTAAATACGATTAATAAATTTAAATAAATATGAAGGTACCGATGACGTAAACCTAGCTGTATACTCGAATTCGAAAAAACTGAGTTGATTCCAAATGTATTATTTGGAATCAACTTGACTCGAGTTAAGTAACCGTACGTGTCTTAAATATCTAAAAGAAATTTTTTGCAAATAATAAAACCGACGAAAAATGCACAAAAAAGTAAAAAATTATTTTAAAATACCTTCGTACTTTAAACCACACATATTAGTCCATAACTGAAAAACTACTAAACCGATTTTGATGAAACAATTACGGGACCACCCGGAGAGCATACCATTTCAAACAAACGGAAAATTGGAAAAATTCGGGAATTTTTTTTCAAAATCGGTTCCATTAGAATTGAATCAAAGATGAAAATTCAGTGAATGAACAATCAATTCCCGCTGTTCCAGTCTTCCAGTTTCGTTCCGGCTTCGAAGTATAGCCTACCCAATAATGAAATAGTGAACTAAATTAGACTAAAAAAAAGATATACCATAAGATAGATAAGAAAGATATAAGAGTTGACTTGAGAACCTTTGAGAACATTCTCATTTTTCGTCGATTAAAAAATGAATGTCATCATTTTAAAGATGTTTGGCATATGTCAACTCAAGAAGATCTACTTTATATTTTTAATTTTATCATGTTTCTTATTTCTGATTGCTGTCAATCATATGAAGGGATTATTTCCATCCTATTTTATTAAGTTTTCATTTAAGCTCGTGCTAAAAGTTTTAAGTTTGTTAAATTTTTTTCAGTTTCTATATACACAATGTTTTTCTTACTTCACCAGAAAGATACTGCCAACAAAATCGTACAGAAATAATTAAATTTTTTTTTCTCTAAATTCTGAACTTTCTTCAAAAAATCCCGATTACATACTGGCCATGCTTGCCTTTATACATAATTTAGCGGGTTGTTTAAATCATTCTAACCAGTCCTAAACAATTCCTATCCCTATATATTATATATGTTTCTCTATACAAGTCAATACTATAAATCAATAATACTGCAGGAATTATTGCAATTTTACTTATTTTAAATCAAAATATATTTTCATTTATGTTCATTGATGATATGTTTCAAACAATCACTCGTTAAAATTTGCAAAAAATCTCTAAGTTATATATTACATTTCTTTGATTATTTTTACAATTGGTTTATTGAATTATTGTTCATATAAACATTTTTATATTATCTTGATCAATTCTAAATGTGAAACTTTGTGAAAATGTATCATCTAACTGTAACCGCTTACCCACAGGTATATATTTTAAACATATTTGTTGTGTGCGTAGTCATGGTAGGGACAATCAAATCGATGCCAGCGCTTCTAATGAAAAATTTTGGCGATAAAGGACGCTGTTATGAGTAATTTGCAGTTCTTTACATGTTAATGTTATAGAAAATGTCAAATTAAAATTATTGAAAAACACTAATTAATTAAACTTAATGCATTAAAAATTGTGAAAATAAGAAATCAAATTGCACAAATATTATTTTTTAAATGTAAATTATCATAATTATTTATTTAAATTTGTGAGACAATAATATTAAATTTTCAATGTAAGTCATAAATGCAATGCATGCAATTATATATGCATCCATACAATTCTATAATTAAAGTAGTGTATCGTTGTTATGGAAACGAAACTCGCGCACGGTGCGAATAAGAACAAGTAATATTTGAGAGTTACTATAATTCGGTTAGTTTTTCTCTAAATTTTGAACTTTTTGCGAAAAATCCCGATTATATACTGATCATGCTTGCCTTTAAACAGAATTTAACGGATTATTTAAATCATTCTAACGAATCCAAACCAATTCCAATCCCTATATACTTTATATGTTTCTTTATACAAGTCACTTATACTGCAGGAATTATTGCAACTTATTTTAAATCAAAATATATTTTCATTTATGTTCATTGATAATATGTTTCAAACAATCAGTCGTAAAAATTTGCAAAAAATCCTTCAATATTTTTAAATGAAATTGAAATTGAAATGTAAAAAGTTCCAGGTCAACTATTAAAGATTAATTCATTGTATTATTTATTTATTTTGTTGTATCAAAAACAAATTCATTGACTCAATTCAATTTTAGTGGACTCAACTCCACCATAAACTTAACTTCAATTCCTTCGCGTAATTGGTTTAAAAGAAGTTACATAGTTACTTTTATTCCAACAGACTTGTGTGAATTATAACTCCATTGACTCAACTTCGAATTTGTCAACTCCGAGTTGTCACGATTTCATAAATTTTTCACTGTACTGATTATTTTTTATGAAATTGATAAATTTTTTTTGCATTATACCGTATTTCACAAAACAAAAAATCACAAAAGCATATTCACATGATTTCATAAACGAGATATGAATGAAAAATTTTTGAAATAACAAACAGCTCACATCCTACGCATTATGATACAAAATAAACATACATTTGCAATAATATCAATAGTATGTATAGTAAAAATCAGCTAAAATGACGTAAACAACGAATCGGTAGCAACAATAAATTGATACTTGACTGGTAATGATTGAATTCATATATAGGGAAGAGTAACTATAATCATACCCTTAATAACTTCAGTTAGTGCATCAATATTCTTTCAATTTTCTTGATTTAATCAAACGATCAAGTAGTTTATTTATTTATACGATCCAGAGAAAAACATTTATTTATATTCATTTATCTTTAATGTTTTCGCTGTTTACTAAAATGGATTAAGGTAGTACCAGCATGAAATCACTTTTCGACAGATTTGGCCGAATTTTTTTTCTCGGGTTTATAATAGCTTTATTTATGAATTCCTAAAATTTCATAATTTTTGACCGTTTAGATCGCGAGATATTTAAAGACAAAGTTCGCGATTTTGAGGGTCATGTCCCATTTAAAGCATGTAAAATGTCCGGTCTCTCCAACTATTTTTTATGATATTATTATATATTGAAGAAAAAGTAGAAAAAAATGTTTATACAATACAATTCTAAAAAAAAAATTTAGAAATTAATTTTCACTTTCGAGATATTAATTTTGACGTAAATTGATCGAAATTGGGACGTTGGCATAATTATTTCCCATTTTAAACGGTCAAAATTTCTGAAACTTTGGGAATTAATAGTAAGCATTATTAAATTCTTAAATTTAATTTTTCGTTAAATTCTGTCGAAAAAAAAATTGTACCATTGCTTTAACATAGAAACTGCAAATACCATGCTGGAACATCCTTAAATAATATCATTTTCGTAAATTATACTTAGCTGACTCCTCACGCCGGTATTTTCCAAAACGAACTCAGTGATCTTCAAAAGTAGTGTTTCACGAGGTACGAGGCGAAGGCTAGGTTTTTTTCTCGCATCGACTCGGCTTCGGCCTCAGTAAAATGTTCAATACCTCGAACTTCTTCGATCTTTGGTTAGTAAAAAACTTGTTATAATCATATCATAATATGGTTAGAAAAAAACTTGTTAGAAAATAATTGTGTTTAAACCACGGAATATAAGTGGCTTATTCTCTAAATTTTTCTGATTCCTGGAATGAAACCATTAAATTCAAAAAGAAATTTGTAACAAAATAAAAGTATCAAGCACAGTCGTGTATACGACTGTGGTATCTAGATCAAATTCTCTCTTTCTGTCTTATTATTTCTCTGTTTCTTTGTCTCTTTTTATTACAAAATCTCAATACTAAAATGGTATTATCTTTTGAATGAGATATTTGAGATATTGATATTATGAGATTATGAGAACTTAACTATTAATATTTATGAAATTAAAAAAAAATATATATATTCTTAAAGAAGAGGAAATTTCCAATAAAAAACTCCCACCCTCGGAAGTCTGTTTCCATTATTTAAAATTTTAATATACTTAACAAGATCACGTCAAAAGAGTTTAAAATTTTTTCATACTTTGTTTATAATAATTTTTTTAAGTAAAATGCATAATTTTTTATTTTTCAATAATTAATTTATTTATTATAAACAAAGCATTTAAATTTTGTAAAAACTTTTGACTTGATTTTGTTAAGTATATATATAAGAAAAACTCCACGAAGCCAAACAATTTATGCCAATTATTTAAAAAATTTGACGTGACTCATTTTTGTCTCTACTTTAACAATATAAAAATGACGAAGATCTATTTTAAGCGTTAAATTAAAATTATAAATAAAGGAAATAGAGATACTTGGGTTATCCACCGACAACCTGCACTTTTAGACAAAAATTTTCCGTGAGAAAATAAAGCATGCTCAAAGGCGGATCATCCCGGGGCTATATCGCTTTATGATTGTACTATCAAATATAACATAATTGTGTAATTCGTTCTATGTCGCTTTAATCGCCTTTGACTCTATATCTAATATGTATAATGTATATAATCAAGTGATATTGATTTAATTCCACTTTCAAATACAATATACAGCCTCAAATGTTATGCATTGATTACTCATATTCGTGAACTCATGTAGAAGTTGATTGTGTATCTGCCATTAAAATGCAAACTAACTCAACCCTAACATGGCTTTAGGTTAAAATGTATAATATTTTCCGAAAATATGCCTTGAAACATGCATAATTATCTGCCTATGTATGCACGAATTTAGAAAAATTATAATGGCAATCTCTATCTCTATCTCTATATATTATAAATGCGAAAGTAAACATGTTTGTTTGTTTGTTGCACTTTCACGCTAAAACTAGCGAATGGTTTTTAATGAAACTGTACAGCAATATAGCTTATACTTCAGAATAACACATGAGATATAGATATATTAGTAAAAAAATTTAAAAAATTTAAAAATTAACTTAATTTGACATTACCATAAATTACAGATTTCTGTAAAAGTATCCATTTGACATTATCATAAATTACAGATTTCTGTAATTTTCACGTCCATCTTTTCTGATTTACTCAATGAATAATTACGACTATTATACATTTAAAAAAATAGAACAATATACATATATTTTACCTGTGTAAAACAATCCTTACCATCATTTCGAGTGTTATAGAAAGGGAGAAGCGAGAGCAATCTTTATCAATCTTTACTTTCAAACCCAGCGAAGCGAGTGGGTAGTATGACAGTATCGAAGCTATACCACTCTCTAGTCAAATCAACGAAAATTTAAGGAGATATGCAAGGATTGAATAATACTAAGTATTTCAATAAAACTTTATATAATCATTATTTGATTAACAAAGTTTATAAATATCACAAAAAATTCCTAGGTCATCGGGCTTTTTATTATTATTTTATCGTTCCAAGTTTGTTAAAAAAATGATGAATCAAAAAATCTAGAGAGCGTGATAAAACTATTTAAAATATTTAGAAAATCTTGGTAGTTCATAATAATACCATAAAAATATAAGGTTGTAGATGATATAAAAACAAAATTTTAATTTAATTATGAGTTCATCGAAGATCCATCATTTGATAAACAGAGACGACTTTAGTAAGAGTATTGATGATTGAAGAGCGATATCTATATAATCAAATTTATAAGCATCCCTTGCACACAATATATTATATATTTTTGTAGTTGCGTGGTATTGTAAAGCTAAAAATAACACAATACTTGACTACAAAGCATGTACTTGGTTTATATGTATGTACCGTGCAATAAATCAAAACTTCTTTACAATACTGTAGGTTAACAATCATATTAATTTTTAATCTATTATATAGTTTTTCCCATAATATGTGATTATAATTTATAAAAATAATTTCTAAGTTGAATAATTTATATTTTTAAAGTAGTTCGGCTGTTTTAGCAAGTACGGTGAATGCTCATTTTTTTTCTTTGCGTTAAATGATAGTTCAAAACCCCTTGATCACAATAAACACAGTTTTGGAGCCTATTTCGGGGCAAAATTGTGCGTTATTTCCTTTTAAAATTGTGATTTTTAACACAGTACTTTATGGAAGAACTCACAATAATGTTAATTGTACAAAAATTAATCGGTGATTGAAAAGCTTCAAAAAAGTTACAAATTTGGAACTAAACTTAGTATACCTTGATATATATTACATATATACATGGTATAATTACGAGTGCTGCTATCTTACACTGTCTAAATAGATGGTTCAACAAATAATTCAATAAATTTTTTCTATTCACTTCATCATTAATGGGGGACTCATCAAAAATTTGAAACAAATATACATTTGATTTCATAATAAAACAAGTGAAAACAAACAATTGATTGAGTTAACAGTTATCTTTAGCACAAGATATTTAGCACAATCGTTTATTTTTTTGACGTCACGTAAGTAAAGAAAGGTATCCATTCTTAGATAGCCACACATTCATAACTGATATTCTCATATAATACATACTATACAATTTGCATCTAATTTGTGCCCTCCTGGGTAAATAATGATGTCTAAAAAAAAATGTTTCAAACAAAAGTGGTTTATTTTTTTATAAAGAACATTTTTTACACTTAAACTTTTGTTCTATTTCTAACGGTTTATAACATGGGTCCTACAGACCCAAGACCCAATTGACATATGTTGCTCATTTACAAACTCGACTTTTTATGTCCTGAATACGCCGTAAAAATTTCAGCTTGATTTTTCAGGCGGGCAGGCGGACAGACAGACAACCAAAAAATGGACTAATTAAGTGATTCTATGAACACCTATACCAAGATCTATACCAAGATTTTGTTCGTAGCATCAATATTTTTAAGCGTTTCAAACTTGGGACTAAATTTAATATACTATGATATATTATATATACTTAATATACTATGATATATTATATATATATATGGTATAAATATGAAATTTGTACCATTTATATAAGCGGTGTGAACCTGTTTGGGTATAATATATACAGAAACATATTGATAGTATTATACGAGAAGATGTTACGCATAATTGAGTCACTTACGTATAATAGAAGTGACGCAGTTGGTTACGTTCTAGATCGGATAATTAAACGAGTCGGGTTAGATTTCTGGCTCCTGTTTTTTGTGTATCTTTCTATTGTTTTTTTAATGAATTAGCGTAACGTGCGATAATATATTGAAGTGTACAGTCTCGCCTTCATATGTTATGTAATATAATGTGTTAATATGGAAAAAGCAATTAAAAATACCATGTATAAGACACTTGTCGTGGGACCCCCGTTAGAATCGAAATTCTTTACGAAACCTAATTTATACGTTAAATAAACACTTATATATATACAATTTTATTAACTTACTTTTCTAAATTTGTACTAAACATATAATCTATTTTTTATCACTTAAATAAAGATATAAACTAATTAGTTATAATAATTAATTAAATAATTAACGTTTGTAAATTGTTCTTCGTTTGATAGCTAACATAATAGTAATGAATTTCCATGGATATGGTACACACACACAGCAACGATTAGCATGAAAACAAAAAATCACTGATGTAATAATCTAAATCAAGACATTCAAGACTGTCACATGATGGGAGATCATTTTACCTACTATAACTTTAAACACGAAATAGAGATCATTTTAACGTATATAAAGGGGATCATTTTACCCGCAACGACGTATTTGAATATCATCATAAAACTGACCTTAAAATTTATTACTCGTTTATCAAAATGTACCAAAAAATATTACTAAAAACGAACAGAAGGCGCGAGTTAAACAACCAGTCGGCGAAAACTAACACAAAAAAAGAAATTTTACGATGAAATTTTAATAATTTTGCTAAGAAAAACAAAATAGCTTATACATCGCCATAAGTCTTTGTTGAACAATTGATTTGATCATGTGGAACCCATCTATCGATAAATATACTGCATAGCGTTAACAAAAATATTCACTTGTTTATTATGAATTCTAAATCAACCTGTATTTATTGATAATTTTCATTGAAATAATTAAAAATATCCATTTCAATTGAATAATATTTTGGTACAGGTATACGTTACCTTATTTGTTGATAATTTTCTAAATAATAATAAACAATTTTGAAAACTATTCAAAATGAACAGCTCATTATAATAAATTAGAATAAACTCGACAACAAAATTAGCGTGATATATATTTGTATCAAAATTTTACTGAACTTTAAGAAAGCACGAGCAATTTTGAAACTTTCAGTAAAGGCTTCTTTTTATTATACCATGTATATGAAATACACAAGGTATACTAAGTTTAGTCCCAAGTTTGTAACGCTTAAAAATATTGATGCTATGAACAAAATTTTGGTATAAGTCTTTATAAAATCACCTAATTAATCCATTTTCGGTTGTCTGTCTTTATTGAAACATCGATTTTTGCCGAAAATGCGAAAGATAAGGATCAATCAAAATGTACAAATCTGTTGGAAATTTTATAACTTAACAATTTTGATTCAAAGTCTTCTTCCTAAAATGCATAACTTAAAAAAAAAAAATTAAAAAAAAAAAAAAAAACAAACAAAAAACAAAAAATTAAAGCACGGAAAATATGAAAGATGAGAAAAAGTTTATACATAAAAATCGATCCGAAATTTTACGCCTAATACCTTTGGATTGAATTATTTTTCTAACATGCATAGTCTTTGAGTAAATTGCAAAAAATTGTAGAAAAATCACTTTTTTTTCTGCGCATATGAAAATTTTTATTCTACAGGTGCAAAGCTGTAGAGTTAGTATTGGCATTGCTGTATGCAAAACTTCAGTAAATTATATGAAATTTCATGTAACTTGATGAGACCAAAAAGTAAGGTCGTATTTTAACTTCTAAAAAATTGCATAATAAGTGTCAATAGCTTGATCCGAGTTGATTTCCGCTTTCGTAGTTACCGTAGCCCGTGGCTAAAAAGAACAAACAACATATTTCGTAGAAAAGTGGTGAAAAAAATCAAAAATTCTTAAATTAATATTAGAAGAAAATGTATTAAATATAGTAATTATATGTCTAGAGTATGAGAAGACTAACTAACATATTGGCTTAATAAACTTAGTTTTTTGTCTAGCGTGTTTGTCCTAAGCGGTACATTTTTAGACCGTGAGTATATTTTTCTACAAACTTAGACATGATAAGCTTGAAAATGAAGGGTGAATTATGGAATTTGATAAAGAAACAAGTGAAAAAAAAACAATTGACTGAGTTAATTGTTGAAATACATAGACAGTGTTGATGACGCAATCGATTGTTTTTTGACGTCACGTAAATAGAAAAAGGTATCCACTTTTAAATAGCCACACACATATAACTAATATTCCCATTTTAATACATACTCCATTTGCACCTAATTAGCGCCCTCGTGGGTAAACAGTGATGTTCACAAAAAAGTGTTTCAAATAAAAGTTGTTTATTTTGTTATAAGGAACATTTTTTACAATGAAACTTTCGTTCTATCTCTAACGGTTTACAAGATGGGTCCTACGGATCCAAGACCTAATTGACCTATGTTGCTCATTTACGAACTCGACCTCACTTTTTATGTCCTGAGTGCGTTACAAAAATTTCATCTTGATATCTCTTTTTTTTTTTAGTTATCGTGTTGACAGACAGGCGGACAGACGGATAGACAACCGGAAATAGACTAATTAGGTAATTCTATGAACACCTATGCCAAAATTTTATAATAAGGAAGATAAGGGTGGGACAGAAATAAACTTGCTAGAGTAATAATATATAATATGATCGTGGTAACGAAGCAAAATAAACAGACTTGTTTTTCAGAACTGCTACGATTGCCCTGACGCATTAGACTAAACCCTCAAGCGCCTTGTTACCTCCGGTATGCTTTTAGCATTCGTGTTATTAACCTCAAGCCTATCTTGCGAAAAAAAACAACTTTATTCAATTTTCTTCTTCAAAAAAGTATTTAAGTTTCAATTTTTTTGCATTGCGTGAAGAGCGATTACCTATGAAAATTTTAGAAGATAAAACCTAAAAAGAAAAGGAGAAATTTAAACTGTTCTAAATCTAAACAAGACTTCAAGCTTTTAAATAAATGTACACAATTTTGAAATACGTGAAGTTTTAGTTTTTGAAATGCGTGCGTTACGATTAATGAAATTTGAATGAAACAACTGTCGCGTAAATGTTGACATCGAGTGTAATTTTAAAAATATTTTACATTATTCTGATTTTATAAAATTTGATATTTCGTTTGAATAAATAGTTTTTTCCGATAATTATACATTCATTAATTTCCATATAATATTTCAAAGAGGACATTAATTATGAAACGTTTGAACTTCAATTCATTAAAATTGTAAGTTTTTTCAAATATTCACTTTGTTGAAGTATAGAACCTCATCGCTAAAATCATATTACCTCTTCATTATAGTTATTTTTATTAAAAAAATGATTTTTTATTGAATTTCCATTTCTCTTTGAAATATTGAAAATAGTGACTATTCACTATTTGCTAAAGAGAAGTTGCAAATAGTAAATAGCAACATCTCATTAGCAAATAGTGAATAGTTCTTTTCCAGTTTTTGAAAACATAATATATCCTACATAATGGCTGTTAGGGAGTTGCAAAATTGATATCTCCATATTCTTAACATTAATCTAACCTAGAGATATCGATTTTCATACTCAATTTGGAAATATTACATATGTTCAAAGCAAAAAAAAAAACAAGTGAAAACAAACAATTGACTGAGTTAATTGTTGAAATACAATGACGCAATTGTTTGTTTTTTGACGTCACGTAAATAAAGAAAGATTTCCACTCTTATATAACCGAATTATTGTAACTCTCAAATATTACTTGTTCTTATTCGCACCGTGCGCGAGTTTCGTTTCCATGACAACGATACATTACTTTAATTATAGAATTGTATGGATGCATATATAACTGTATGCATTGCATTTATGACTTACATTGAAAATTTAATATTATTGCCTCACAAATTTAAATAAATAATTATGATAATTTACATTTGAAAAATAATATTTGTGCAATTTGATTTCTTATTTTCACAATTTTTAATGCATTAAGTTTAATTAATTAGTGTTTTTCAATAATTTTAATTTGACATTTTCTATAACATTAACATGTAAAGAACTGCAAATTAGTCATAACAGCGTCCTTTATCGCCGAAATTTTTCATTAGAAGCGCTGGCATCGATTTGATTGACCCTACCATGACTACGCACACAACAAATATGTTTAAAATATATACCTGTGGGTAAGCGGTTACAGTTAGATGATACATTTTCACAAAGTTTCACATTTAGAATAGATCAAGATAATATAAAAATGTTTATATGAACAATAATTCAATAAACCAATTGTAAAAATAATCAAAGAAATGGAATATAGAACTTAGAGAGTTGATATTCAAATCGAATCGAACTAACGGTTGCATAAACAATTTTTTTATATTGTTGCAAAAGTAAACAATTTTAATTGACAATTATTTCTTCAATTGAACCAATTTTTTTTTTAAAAATCAATAATAATAATAATCAAACTATATTAAGAATTATTAGGATGAACTTCTATAATGATATTTTTCAATTCCTTACGGAATTGATAATATTGACCTGTCAACTGCGTCAGCGAATTGAGTAAGCCTCTATGCGGGATTCGCCGTATAGGGGCTCAATGCCAACTCCGCTTCGCAGTTGAGGCAACAGAAAATCATTTGAATCGAAATATCTTTTTCCTAATGAACTTATGGATACTGTCCAAAGATTCAATAATCCAAAAGTACATTTTCCATTTTTGTTTAAATTGTAGAGCGTTATTAATCGTTTTTCTTTTTTCAATATCTTAATTTTTATAATCCTTAACTTTTATTAACTTTTAAAATTCTATTTTAAAAAATCGTTTCAATTAATTTCAGGAATGGAACGACATGAATTTACGATGGAACACATCAGAGTATGGAGGTGTCCGAGATTTACGTATACCTCCGCATCGATTATGGAAACCAGATGTACTTATGTATAACAGGTAAATTAATTTATATTCACCATGTATATAATTTCTTTAATTTCTTTAATTTAGTTTTTTTATTTTTCTTTAAAATCTTGTGTACACTTTAATGACACTTCGTGTACACATAGGCGGTAGCCGAAAGCGACTGTATAATTACTGAACTGTATGTATATAAATGAAGTCGAATCTCAGGACTGTTTTGAAAGAAACCATTAGTTGTGGTTCATGTATACCTACATTTATAATTTTTCCTAGTTTTACGTGTTAGAAAATACTACTTGTCTATTTTAAAAGAATCGTATGATATTTATGAGACTAATAATATGGCAACTAATGATGACCGATTTTAAGAAAAGAAATCGATTTTCTAAATAATTAATTGATTAATTGAATTCATACTAGGTTTTTGGTAGTACATACTATAATACAATTTAAAACAATAAAAAATAATTTTATTATTGGTGTATCGTGTATGACTAAAATTTTTTTTATTTTATCTCAAAATTTTTCGAACTTTTTTAAAAAATTTGTACTTTTTTCAATATAATTACAACATTATATTTTCAAATAATTTAACGTTATGAAAATTATTAGTAAATAATAAACAAAATACTTTATATAAATAAAAATCTGGTATTTACCAAATTAATTGTGCAAAATGTTCCGTTAAATGTTCGTCTATTCGACTAAAAAACATTGGCGCAACAGCTTTTTCAGACCATTGCATTCTAAGTGCGCATAATTTTGATGAATGATTCAAAATTTTACACACATGCGAGAAAGGAAAGCTTATGAACGTTTTAGAAGGGTTAAAAATTTGGAAAAATTCAAAAACAATGTGTAACGATAAAAAGGATGTGTTACGAACTAATATTTTGAGTCTAAATTTCAAATAATTTTCTTTAAATTTTCATTTCAGTTTCCAAGGTAATCATACAAACATCAAAAAATTTTATAAAACCATGGTATTTATTTTGTTATATTTATTACAAACAAATTTTGTATAAATAAGATTGAATCTCTTGAGAATGAACGCAAGTTCGAAAAATTTTCAGATAATATAATAAAACTTGCTGTCATACACCAATAATAAAAGCTCTAAAATTTATTAAATTGTTTTAAATGTGTTTAAAATCTTTTGAATGAATCTGGAATATTCTGAATGGCTTTAGAAATTTAGAAATGATTTTGAAAGCCCTAAATTGTATTTGTGTGCTTTAAATAAGTTGGAAATAATACGAATTGGTCTAGGATATTCTGGATTATTCTAGAAACTTGAAGAATGATATTCAAGTCTCTAGAATATTCTGGATTGCTTTAAAAATCTGGAGAATGATATATTTAATCTAACATTTCTTAATATTTCTGAAAAAACTGGACTGCTTAAAAATTTAAAGAATAATGCAAGCCTAAATGAATCTGTTTATTTTAAGTTGAACTATTCATGGTAGGGCGTTGCACAAACCTTTTTGGGACACCCTGTAGATTATGACTAAAGGCTAGTTTATATTATTATGAATTTGCAATGCAAATTTATATTGATTGGCGATTAATTAAAATGGTGGAATATATTTATAATTTTTTCATTGGAAATGTTTTTTGCATATTTTAAAACAATTAATGAAATTAAAATAGTGTGGGCAAATTTATTCTATGTTAAAGTCTAAAATGAAAATTGTAAACAATTTTAAGAAAAATATGCAAATGTGTAAATCAATGTCAATTTTTTCATGGAATTTTCCTTTTTCGATGAAAATCAAATTATATACGTTTATACAGCATGTTCAATTCAATGCAATATTTATTCATTCTTTTATTATCGATACATAGGTTAGGTTAGGTTATATTGGCTGTCCACAAAGGACACACTTAGGCTACATAGCCCATTGTGATACCATATATGTGCTGTACCTCCTTTCCGCTGGTTTTTCATTTATCAACTCCTCAATTTCAAAGGCTGAGTGCACATCCTTCATGCATATACATGCACTACACCAGCCCATCACAACTATTAATTAAATTAATTTTCGTTGGAATCGAATCTGTTACCCTATGCATATCGCGGACGGAATTGGCTTCGCCTTAACCAACAGAGCTACCAGGGTTGACATACTTGGCGCAAAAGCGAATGGAATGTACGTTCAGTGCTCAATAAATTGATTTAAAATAATTTCTAGGGATTAGAGTAGAGTAGAGCACAAAATTCGAGGGTTGGGGTGTTTAAACTATAGTTTCAGGGACCCTACAAGGATTGTGCCCACTGCCTTAAATCCTAACCTTACCTAACCTATCAATACATACTCTCTACAGAACATGTCAAAATCATAGGATAGATCAAAAAAAAGAAACGATATACCAGAAGAGAATGGCTGGCTTTGTTTGCAACAATCTCAGAATTTACCTTTGTGAAATCTTATTGGAAAACCACAAAAACTGTCAGTATTTTTTAGACCAAATATAATTTTAATACTTTTTTTTTTGCAAATGAAAGATTTTTTAGCTATTAGATTCCCATACTATTATTCTAAACGGCATTATCGAGTAGAAAATGAATAATAAATAAGCAACAAGGAGTTATTACATGAATTCTTTTTTCATTACTTTAATTTGAAAAAAAACTTTATTTACTCGTCCAAAAAACGAGTCTATGTGAGCTTTCCAAAGGTTATGTTAGGTTATAGTGGCTGTCCTGGGATGGGAAACACTTAGACTATAGAGTCCGTTGTGATACCGAAAAAAGGGTTGGCCCATCCCCGACCACTACTCCATGGACCATTTGGAGCTGTTTAAGAACAGCAGGAGTGCTTTGACGACGGCGGACTTTAGGTTGGAGAGGTCGCAAAAGAGAGGGTAGCTCAAGTAAGTCCATCTCCTCATGACAAGAGCTGGGTAGTGACAGAGATGATGAGACATTGTCTCCTCCTCCTCACCACTTTGGCAGCTCCTGCAGTAGTCGTGATACACTGTCAGACCCAACAAGTGTCCTGTAATAGCCGCAACAACTTTGCAAATAGAGTGATATCCGATCTTCGAAACGTCTACGATTCTACTCAGGCCATATCTGTCTTGTAGTGCCACAAGTACGTTCCTCCCTCCATCTACGATTGGCGTTTTATAAGATATCCTCTTTGAGGAGCAACTTGCAGTTCGCAAATGGAACTTCCGGATATTTATGCCCCTTTATAAGGATATATATGTTTTAGGATAAGTAAGATAGGAAAAAATGTTCCAACCCAAAGTCATTATAAATCAACATAGGCTCAAAACTGGAAAGACTTTTAAAAAAAATTTAAATTAAAAAATTTTTTTATGAAGTTTTTTTGGAAACCGTAATTTTAACCTTTAAAAAGGACCTTTTCGGTACTGGATACGAACAAAGCCAACAACAAAGTTAAAAAATTGAAATTTACTAGGTTTTATTTTCTTAGTTTCATATTTATGTTTAGATAAAGATAAATAAAAGACTAAAGTGACGAGCCGGAAACCCAATTTGTCAAAGTTACCAACATATCTTTCCATCGAGTAAGTACTCATCTGCAAACGCGAACTCGTCTGTCCAATGTCAGTCTGTATCTAATTCCAACAAAAATAGATAGTCACTCTCAATACCAATGCACATTACATACAACATGGTAAATAATTAAAGGGTGCGATAGACAGAAGGCCTTAAGAGAAGAAATTTAGTAAATTTTATTTTCTAACATTATTTAAAAATTACCAAAAATTGATGTCTCGTTTATGGTTCATGGGGTTCAAAGCCACACGATATTTCTTCTTAGAATTTTAGAATTTTTTCGTGTAGGTAAATCATTCTGATTTTCTTATGCAAAATACTTTGAGCAATCTGTATATATAAACCTATTTTTATGTTATTGACAGAAAAATGTGAAAATTGCATTTTCCTCAAATCATATTTAATTGACATTTTGACATTTATGAAAAATGTAAATTTTTTTGTTGATTTATTTATAACCTAATTTTTCTTTTTAATACATTTTATAAATATAAAATAATGTTATTTGAAAACAACTTCATTCAAAATTTTCTTCTTTTTTGTTATTGGAAAATACAGTCAAATTCGGTTACAAAATTATCGTTTATGACGATGAATCGGTTATAACGACGAATTGACAAGGTCCAAAGTGAATCTAATAGGCGGTGGAACACTACGGGCTTTTTAAAAAATAATGGATACATACTTGAAACTTCGTGAGTGGCGTTCTTTTGACGAGTCTACCAAACTTTCCTCTATATTTTTTTTTTTTTTTCGAAAAGGCTGCTTTTCCAAAAGAGCATGATATTGTCATATTTTAATTATCGTTCTGAAAATACGTAGCAGGGAATTTATCGGGCATTATGACCACTTGATAACATTATTAACTATTAAACAATAAAATATTTTGCCCGACAAAAATACTACGCCATCAAATGAGACATAAAAGGCCCGACAAACTTGTCTCAGTTATAGAGGTATTCCACTTACCCAGTGTCTCAGATATCCAGGTATAAATAAATATCTGTCTCATTTACGGAGGGTTCCATTAATAAAGGTCAGGACGCAGGTTATTTCAGTTATAGAGGTGAAATTATTAAATAAAATAACTAATTATCAATATCATTGCTACTACAAAAATTTTGAATATCGAGTTTTCGCACCATTCCATTGTTGCAAACGATGTCGTTATACTCAATTTTGAATGCATTATTGTTTCATATTTTTCAATAATATTTTCTATAAACGATATTTAGATAAATAATAAATAAGTAAATATTTTCTTAAATAAATACTGTGTCTCAGTTTCTCAAGATTATTTAAAAATGGTAGGTTTTTACGATATGGGTTGCTCTACAAACTAATGAAGAGCTTTGGTGGTGCAGTCCGCCACCAAATTAGCAACGAGTAACATACACAATAAGAGTAATTATATAGTAGTATATAGTAGTCGAAAACGTATTTATAAAATACAAAAAAAATTGATCTAGGAAAATTGGAGCAAAAATAGAAATATATTCTAATTCTGATGTGCATGCAGACATACAGCCTCAGTTTCCTGCATCTTGATTTCGTTTAAACGACCATAAGTAAAAATTTTAAAAATATTTTGACTGTTTAAATAGGTTTTTTATTAGTTATTTTATTCCATAAAATGTCGTGCCGAAATCGGACTCATTTTCGTCTTTATTTTATAGAATAACCCATATATAAGCTAGGTGTTAAGAATTTAACAGTCGGATATCTGGTATAATCGGATATCTGGTATGTAGTATTATCGTTACACCCCCTAAGATATTAGGTACAGATTATTTGCATAACTGAATGCAATTTTAAATACATAATCTCTTAAAGTACCTATTTGATGCAAATGTATTAGGGGTGTTCCTCATAACATAAGTTCATAAGAATATTATACAAATATTAAACCGTAGATTTTATTTATATAACATACCTACATTTATTAATGGTATTTTATATTTTATATAAACTTAAGGTAGTATGGATCGTCAACAGACCAGCTTTTTTTTCAAAATTTTAAACAGCGTACAAAATTTAATACACACATTACCATAATTTATCATAATAATTAAAATGATTTTATAACAAATAATAATACATAAAATTTTATTACAAAAAAAAGAAATAATATTTTGACCATTAATTTGATTAGTTATTGTAGTTATAATTCCTATATTATCGACATATTATTATCTAGAAATCTTCTGGATCATAATGAAAATAATAGATTTGGCAACGTTACAAAGGTTTAAAGCGCCGACTTATCGTTTTTTAAAATTTTCGGAGTCTATTGTCTATGTTATAAAAACAATTTTTTGTGACATATTAATTAAACTTGTCAATCGATGTCAACGACATCTGTTAATGATTTTTAAAGTGATCATACTCATAATGAATCATACGGAAATTACAATGTGAATTATGATTAATCGTTAATATTTTTTTATAATGATCGATAACATGTATTTTTTTTATATTTATAAATTCTTTAAACTTTAAGAACCTTTTTATTGGAGCATTATTATGTGAAAGTTTTTTGGAAATATGAGAATTTTGGTTTTGTATAAAAAAGAATACACGGGATCCCATGGAGTCAATGTAAAAAGTACGATTTTTAATTTTCAATATTTCATTAAAAAAGTCGATAAGGCATCCTCAAACTTGAAAAAAACATCATTTAGATGCTTATCTATAATAAAAGGCTAACTGGTCTAAGTTTATTTTTATATTTTACCCATACTACCTTAAGGTATATATTTATAAAATATACCTACTTGTATCCCAATGTATGACTACGATTGAAATAAATCGAAATTGAAACTGTCACTAAATGTTTATAAGTAATAGTGGTTTTTGCAATATAAAACAGAATGAGTTGAACAGTTCTTACAGTTATTAGTAGGTATATTCCAGATAGGAATCCAGGTAAATTGAAATTTTCTGAATATAGTTATCAAAAACTGTTAAAATCGTTATGCATTAAGTTTGATGATCTTTTAAACGCTGAATTTAATCGAAGTCAGGGGTTAGCAAATTTCTGAGCCAGAAGAGTCAAAAATTTTCAAAATTTTTCTGGCCAATAATAAATAGTACTTGATTTATGCTACAATAAATAGTAACATAAATAAAGTTTTTTGATAAATAAAAAATTTATTCAAGCATACACTGCGCCAAATTCATAAAGGAAAAAAATTTCTACAAAAAATTGTACCTAAATTTCGAACAGCTATATCGCCACGAAAAATCATCGAATTTGGAACCTCAAAAGTTCATTTGAAAACTTGTACTTTCTAGTTTTGGAATCAATTGTTCAAAAATTTCTATCATTTCTTGCCGCTTTGCAAGAAGGGTTGACAGGGTGAAAAATGTTATCCCTAAATTTTATATAAAGTTTAGATGCGTACCAAAAATGATTTTACAACAAAGTTAATATAACCACTCGACAGCTTGTTTATTTTTCTTGGAAATGAGCTAAAAAAAATTCCCGTATGATCATTTCGGACTAAGATATTCGCTTTCTAAACATAATTGACACTTTTGGATTTAAAACTCTGCATCATCTGAAATAATCATTGAACTGAATTTTTTTTCATATCATTCGAAAATTTAATCTGCCTTTTTTTCAACCTTTACATTGTTTTTTAAAAATTTTGACCACTCTCTCAGTTTTAGTTTTTAAACATGTCCAAACAATTTTTTTCCCATATATTAGGCGTTTTTTCACCTGGCCGCAAATTAAAAAAAGGCGTTATCTAAAATTTTATCGCGCTCATGAGAAAACTTGCACTTCCTAGTTTTGGAGCAACAAATTGCTCAAAAATTACCCCTTGTCGTTTTGTACTTATGATTCAAATGGTGAGAAATTCGAGTATCGTTCAGCTCTGTAAATTTTCCCCTCTGCATAAGTACTTTTTAAATCGATCAATTGCATTTAAAGAGATCCAGTATCAACTCCAAATGGCTCCATGTTGATTTTTTGCTAGTTTTTAATGAGCACAATAAAATTTGACATAACGCCTGTTTTTATAAATTGGCTGCCAGGTGAAAAATGCCTAATAATGGAAAAATGATATTTTTGGACATAAGGGCTTAAAAGAAGGCAGATTAAGTTTTCGAATGAGAAGAAAAAAATTTCAGTGCGATGATTATTTCAGATGATACAGAGTTTTTAATCTAGAAGTGTCAATTTTGAAAGTACAAGTTTTCAAATGAGCTTTAGAGTTTCCAAATTCGATAATTTTCGTAGAGATACAGTTGTTTGAAATTTTGTGTAAAATTTTTTTTTTAAATTCATTTGGCGTAGTGTATGAATAAAAAGATTAAATCAAGTACTATTTATTGTTGGCAAGACAAATTTTTGTGACTCTTCAAAAACTTTGAAATTTTGTTAATTGTAATTTTTGACACTTCTGACTAAAAAGCTTGCCGACCCCTGTTCTATATTCTCGATAAAAATATGACTAAAAAATGTTCACTGTCGAAATAAAGTGCAATTATCTAATATTTATTGTGGTTTTAAGAATCAATATTTAATATGTATTAATGGCAAAATGTGTCAATAAGTGTTTATTTATTTAGAGTGGTCTATATAATTATCCAGTTTGAGATGTACAGTTGAAACCGGCTATATCGACATCGTTTATAACAAATCGATCACTACGACGAGTTAGAAAGGTCCTAGCTGTGCAAAGCCTACAAGCCTATCCTCACTTTGAGTGTAACTTCCCTAGTATATTCGTACATGAAATTTTGGTTAATTCTCCCATTCATAATGAAATTTAAGAATCCGAAGATTTCTTAAAGACTACGTTTGTGGACTTAAGTTTTGAGAGAGGATGCGACCGATAAGGGCTGGTGAAAACTTAGGCTCTTCGAAAATTGAAGTGTGTGGCATCTGTTTATATGTTATTTTGTATCTTATGTCGAATAAAATCAATACTGAAACGTACAAATTAACTATTTGTGAAATATAAGAAAAACTCATTTGTAAGAAACATTATCAATATTATAAATTTTACTTCTCTATTCTTAATCAACCTTATACATAGAAGCTGAACCATATTTTTACGAACGTGTTCTATAATTCGCAATGCAAACGAACTTTTGACAATGCAAAATATCATATATCTTCGATACCACAAACTTAAGTTTTTGAAAAGGTTAAGTTTTAGCCATTCTTTCGACTTTCGCGGCCACCGCCCGAAATAAACCTATTTCTACCCTCGCAATTGTTTGGGATGTTTTTGCCTATTTGATGGTGAAAGGTCGAAAAGTGAGTACACTATAACTGTCTGCAAACGAACCAAACCATCACAGCAGAGTCCTTTTGTGAGGAAATCGACGAAATGTACTGAAAATTGTGTCAGTAGCAGCCGGCAATGGTCAACAGAAGAGATCCAATCCTGTTCCGCGATCGTATTTTATCGTATTGGAAAGGTCGAAAAGTGGATACACTATAACTTTCTGAACTGGACCAAACCATCAAAACAGAGTCTTTTTGTGAGGAAACCGACGAAATGTACTAAAAATTCTGTCAGCAGCAGCTCACACTGGTCAACAGAACTTGCTCCACGACAGTGAATAAGTATTCACTGAGATTATACAGTTTAAAATAGACTCAAAAAGACGGACAAAACATGAAAAAAAAAAAAATATATTTACAAATTATTACAGTAGAGTTTCGATAATCGGAACATTCGATAATGTGTAACGTAATAATTAATTTGTTTGGGTCTTCAACAAACAAATAAATTTATTAATTAATAAATACAGTAATCGGGACACTTTTGGTTTGCTTAAAACACAATAGCATCATAATCATCCTTTGTTAAATGCTGTAAGTACAATCTCATTACATGTATACATTCCAATGCCGTTTTGAAAAGCGTTACAATGACTTTTTCCATACAATTTTACTCTCCAAAAATAAAACAGTGAAAAGTAAAACAAATCACTATTTTGTAATGACTATTCACTATTTTCACTATTTCAAACTTAAGGAAGTAGAAATCGAAACATCCCTGATTTTTATTGAGTTCTGATTATCGAGACTCTACCGTATTTTTTAAAGCTCACAAGAAAAATCTCATCTTTAATTTTTCAGAAATTTTCCTGTTCAATTTTGTGTTATTTGTAAAAAGAAAATTTTGGGAACAAATAACACAATAATTCTTTTCCTTAAATTTATTTATTAACAAAAAATCATTTACACGTTGCCAACCTTTAAATCAGAGAGTTGTTTGTTCAAATATCACGTCTTGTATAGGGTCAACGGTCATAGAAAATGTATGGGTTATATTATATTCCATAAAGTATCCTTTTTATCTATCGCATTGAGACTGAATGAGCTATAGGGTCTGATAACAAATACGAATCAGATAGTTTGTTTACATTATATCAAAGAAATTGAACATATTTGAATTAGTAGCAAAAACGAAGCACTAAAAACGGTTACAGTTCGATAAATTGGAACAGTAAGTCGGATTTGAATGCGATTTTCAGCAATCGATTCGTTAGAGCGTCAGGAAATTTTGTGACCTAAATTGATTTATAAGAAATTTAAAATATGCAATTTGCATAAATAATATGCATTTTATAATTGCATTTTAAGTTATCCGTAAATATACTGAATTCACAATTCGGTTAATAGTGATGAAAATAATTCCAAACTTGTTACTCGGTTGGTTTTTGAGATCGCTGAACACAAATATCGCGACAGAATCGGGAACGGGGATACCGTTTACCCTAGGCACCAAAAACCTCAGATACCAAGTCTGAAGCGATATTTGTGTTCAGGGACCCCAGAACCAAGTTTCAATAGTTTCAAGTTTGGAATCATTTTCACCACTATTAACCGAATTGTGAATTCAGTATATTTACGGTTAACTTAAAATGCAATTATAAAATGCATATTAATTATGCAAATTGCATATTTTTAATTTAAGTCACAAAATTTCCTGACGGTCTAATGAATCGAATGCTGAAAACCGAATTCAAATCCGACTTACTGTTCAAATTTTTCGTTTAAAAGTTCATTGCTTCGTTTCTGCGACTAAATTGAGCCCTGTTAAAGAAGTCATGGATATTTTCGAAATATTGTTTTATTTTTTTTTCACAACAATACGCCTAGGTGTAATGTATAGTATAACCTTTTTATATTTTCATATTTGTACAATTTTGTTTGTAAGCTTTTGCAATTTACAATTTGGCAGAATTAACAATGGCACTAGGCAGACAATACCTACCACTATAATGCAATGTTTACAATGTCAACAAAATTTGGTAAAGGTCTTTGTTCAATTTCTTTGAATGAAATAGTACAACTTGGATAGCTTTTACTGGCAGTATGTAAATTCAATTTACAATAATTTATTTATTTATTATTTATCCATATATTGAATATTATCCACTTAAAATAATTAATTAATCTTTAATTATTAAGCTGTAATTATACATACTGTATTATAGTTTTCGATTTATTATGGTTTTTAATTTTGAGAATCACTCGGTAAAAATACAATAAATTTTAGTAATGTGCAAAGGTATAAAAAAAATTAAAGAAACAAAACTATAAATATTCATAAACCTTTATTATTTTAAAAGTAGAAAACAAATTACATGGTTTTAAAAGCTGTACGCGCGCAAAAGTAATTTAATTTTAAAAGTAATTAAAAATTTCAAGGATGGATTGGTGCGCCTCAAGCTTTCACCAATAGTCATGTATAAGAAAATTCTTATGAAACTTATTTTCTACTTCTTAGTACAATAAAAGCTTGTTTCTTAAAAAATATTTTTTATATAAAAAAGCATACTTCGGAAAACCGGTTTTTTGAAGAAAAAACAAAGGATTTTGATATAAAACCAAATAAGAGGATGTAGAGCAAAGCCAAAAAATGATACTAGCTCAAGTCAAATCCGTCCAAAACTTTACGAGAAAATATAGTTTTATCATGAAAAAATCGCGTTTTTCTCGGTTCTGGGCTCACATTGTTTAATTAAATGGTATATTAGTAGCTATTAATGGTACCTTTTTATAAGAAAGTTTTTTAAGATAAGAAAATATACTTGTTTTTCATCGGAAAATCTATTTAAATGGGCGTAATCTCTTTCCACAATATTAACGTGGAAAGCAGAAAATTGAGAAAACTAGATGGTTTTTAATTTAAAAAAATTTGGAAAACGGTTGACCCTGCAGGTCATCCCTGTAACTTCCCGCTAAGTATTGACTCATAACGTGTAAAAAATTTTATCTATTCTGATGTTATATCCACTTGCATTTTATTGTAATTAGATGTGATCTTAGACTAAAATCTGATTAAAACTGATCAAACCGATTACGACCGACTTGGTGGCGATCGATGTAGTTTTTACACGTTGAGAGCTGATTAGTTTTTGAAATCGATCGGTAGTTCTCTGAGCTCAAAAATGAAGATGTTCGATGCTTTTGAGCTTCTAGCTCAAAAATTTCATAGACGTTTGATAAAACACTATTTTTTAAATTTTCAAATCGCGATAACTTTAGAATGAATAAACCGATTTTCACGCGGTTGGTGACATTCGACGCAGTTTTTGAAGTTTCATGAAGAATCTTTAAGTTTCAATTAGGTAGAACAAAAAATTTTGAGGTTATTCCGAAAAAACGCTTTTTTGGGTTTTCTTTCGTCAACGATAACTCACGAACGAATCAACCGATTTTGACCGGACTGGTGGCGATCGACGTGGTTTTTTGATGTTGAGAGCTGATTAGTTTTTGGAATTGATCGATACAGCCGTTTAAAAGTTATTAAAAAAAGACCACTTAAAAAAAAATTTTTTTTGCAGTTTTTTTGAGATTTCTCGAAATCTATCAATCGGTCTCAAAATCTAAGTTTGGTCAAGCCCTTTCGAATGGCACCAACCGCGATCAAATCGGACAAGCCGTTCAAAAGTTATGAGAGGTTTACATACATCCACACACACACACACTCATACATACATACAGCCATACAGACACCCTCGCGGAAGTAGTCAGGGAAGCTTCCTGACACCTTAAAACGTCGAGATCTGATGAAAACTCGATTTTGGCAAAACGGGGTGAAAACAATAACTTGCCTATTTTCTTAGCGGGAAGTTAAAAAATATGACGAGTTTTAAATCGTTATATATGTTTTTTAACATTCTCATCTCAAATTTTAACTTAAAAAAAAGATGAAATCGAAGAAAATTTGTGCAAAATCTTAAAAATTTTTGAAAATACATGAAAATTTTCGGAAAATTGTGATTGCCTAATCGTGTGATATATCTTTTTTGAGTATTTTTCGGTCAATGATGAATTTGATAAGTAAACACAACATAAATCATTTTTTCCCGGGAAATGGGTTTCGATATGTTTTGTAATGTTTATTTTAAATTTTAACTGTTTTTTTTTTTTTCATGTACTGCTGAAATTTATATAAAAAAATTATTCTTTTAGCTGCAACTAAAGTCATACATAATTTTGCTATATTTGTGCTAGCGTTTTCTTAATTTAATATTAATAATCTTCGCTTAAATATTTCAAACAAGAATTTTCAACAGATTTTCCGGGAAAAAATAATTTTTGTTTGTTTAACTTATGAAATTCGTCATCAGCGCCCCAAAAACCGTTTCATGTGTTTTCAAAAATTTTTACCATTTTCCACAAATTTTCAATTTTAAACTCGTTTTTAGTGTGCTAAAAAACATATAAAACTATATAAAACGTGTGATATTATCCTTACATTAAAAAAACCGGTGAATTTTCTCGACTTTGCGCTTTTCACGTTAATACTGTGGAAAACTGACCCAAAAAACAAATAGAAACCCATTTTGCGCGCGCTTTATACGAGTTGACGCGACTTGAGTATAGTAATGTATCTTAACTCGGATCAAAACGTTACACGTAGGAAGTATACATTGATTTTCGGATGAGAAAAAAATATTTTTTTATTTTTTAAAATAGCCAGTTATAGCTTAAAATTGATCAAAACTCGCCGAGATAAAAATAACTTGAAATGGGCCATTTTTAGCGATTGTTTTACTTTAAAATGGCTGTTTATACTTTTTTAAGCGCATTTTTCGCAAAAGTGAAAGCTGTTTATTAGTTAACAAATTTATTATAATTAAAAGCCAACTCGCATTTGTTTTTTTTTAACCAATTGGCTCCTTTTGGTCCAAGGTTTACGAAAAGTACAAACATGTTTAGTCGCATTCACATTTTCAGTGGATGGTCAGTCATTTTCAATCTACGCACTTTTTTAGGGGTTTGCCGCTTACCTATATTAGGTACTTTCACGAGTTTGATGCGTTTTCGCTGACTCATTCTGTATCTTATACATAATACAATATATCTGTAACAGTCTGGATGTTAGTTTACATATCACGTAAACACTGCATGGATTTTAAAGAAACTCTCAATTATTTATTGCTTATATCCTATCTTGAACGTAACCTATATTTTATTTTCTGTTTGTTAGGAAAGAAAAATTACTTATATAAACACATAAACAACATTTTGGTTTCATATAAAGTAACAAACAGATATAGTACAAGAAATACAGTTTTTGATATCAAAAATTTTAGGGACATGTTGAAAATTGGGTTGTAGATACATTTATTATTTCTTAATTTACCAAAAGCTGTCTATAATCATATTTTCAGCCCTTTAAATTTTTGAGCTCAGAATAAATTTATTTCTCTATTGCTATTTTAGGAAAATCAAGGAAAAAATATTCAAAAATTTTAGAATCTTAAAATTCGAAATCTAATTAATAATTGAATTTATATTAGGTTTTTGGTAGTACATACTATATTAAAATAATGATTAAAATAATAAAAAATAATTTTATTATTAGTGTATGGCCACAGAATGCAGTGCAGAATGTCCCGTTACGTATGCGGGGCAATCGGGTCACACATTCAAAGAAAGAATAGAGGAACATAGTACATCTATTCGACAAAAAAACATTGGCGCAAAAGCTTTGTCAAACCATTTTTAAATTATCATTTCAGTTTCCAAGGTAATCATACAAACATCAAAAAATTGTATAAAACCATGGTATTTATTTTGTTATATTTATTACAAACAAATTTTGTATAAATTAGATTGAATCTCGAAAGAATGAAAGAATGGACGAAAGTTCGAAAAATTTTGAGATAAAATAAAAAAACTTGTAGTCATACACCAATAATAAAATGATTTTTTATTATTTTAATTATTTATTATAATATTTTAAAATTCAAAATATTTTGTTTGTTTGGTGGTCAAGAGGAAGGGGAGATTACTCCATATTGGGTGTATCTTTTTTCGCCCAAAAGTTTCCTTAGTATTTTGATTTCGAATTATGAGTGTAAAATTCCAATAGTTATAGCATTTATTGTTTACACATCAACACCAACAAACGCAATTTAAAAAAAAAAAGTATATTCGGTTTTACTAATAAAATTTTTGAGCCTTTGAGACAAAAATGAATACGACACAGAATGTTTTTCAAAATTTCGTGATATGCATAAAGTAGCTAAACTTAGACCCTTAGCTTTAAAATGATAGGTTATAAACCTCCCTATTTTAATAGAATGGCAAGTCATAAGCGAAAAAGTTCGGAAAAACGCTATTTGTTACGTTTTCGCAATAAATTTACAATATCTCAGGCTTAGTCAATTTTTTTTAAATTCTTGGTCTAGTACATTTCTGATAAGTCTAATTATCATAACGTTCAATTAATATGTTCAAACATATTCTACGCTGTTTTTATTCATTGTGCGCGTAGTCATGGTAGGGACAATAAAATCGATGCCAGCGCTTCCAGTGAAAAATTTTGGCGATGAAAGAGGCTGTTATGACTAATTTGCAGTTCTTTACATGTTAATGTTATAGAAAATGTCAAATTAAAATTATTGAAAAACACTAATTAATTAAACTTAATGCATTAAAAATTGTGAAAATAAGAAATGAAATTGCACAAATATCATTTTTGAAATGTTAATTATCATAATTATTTATTTAAATTTGTGAGACAATAATATTAAATTTTCAATGTAAGTCATGAATGCAATCCATACAATTATATATGCATCCATACAATTCTATAATTAAAGTAGTGTATCGTTATCATAGAAACGCCTCCTATAAAACTCACGCATGGTGCGAATAGTGGTATACATATTTAACTTGTTAATTCTTGTGGTCAATCGAAAACTCCTCTGGCTGAATAACAATTTAATTATAATATTCATAATTATAGCACTTTTTTGGCTTCCATGATATCCAGTATTCCCTAATCTAGAGGAGAACATAATTTAATTTAGTTTGCTCAATAGTCAGATATTTCTACTTGATTAGCCTATAGTTTGAAATATATTAATTAGTTCTCCTTAACAGTGGAAAATACGAAAATTTTGTTAAAGGGCTTTTCTCTAGAAAACTTCATGCTCTTTAAATTTACTATTCACAAATTTTTTACACAATTTTGCACATTTTCGAAGGTATTTCTAACCAAGTGTTTTTCGGGATAGATAAAGTCCCTCCTGCGACTTGTTCAAGTGTGTGTTACCAAAGCAACACTTGTTAAAAGTAACCTTAGGTTACGTTCTTTGAAGAACAACCCGTGATGATATTACCGATCATACAGTAAGTTAAAAAATCATGTCCTGTCGACTAGTCATACAAATCATATTTTATATATGCAAAAAATAATTGAATTTTTAAATATAATAATAAAAAAAAAAAATTTATTACCACAAACAAAAAAGTCGGTAGTGGGAACGCGCTCAGAGCCATATTCGAGAAACAATTTGAAAAAATTGATTAACTATTAACTGTGTTCGATTTAACAATTCAATTTTAAATTGCAAAAAAAATCTGGTGTAAACACCTCACTACTCCTATGTGCATAATAAGTCTGTTTGCACAAGTTGTCTCGTTCACTATTTATATAGGGTGTTCTATAATTGTCTCCAGAACTTTCGCTTCCCGAATAAGCTGGGAAAAAAAAGAAAAAATATTATTTACCAAATTTGAATCTGAGGCCTTTACCAGATAATTAATCTACTCTTACATTGATAAATTAATTAAAAATATATTCATCAAAATTAAATTCATCCAATAAAAAATTACTTAAACAGAGAATGTATTTTATCGCAGTATGAAGGAGTGACCTAAATGCAAAATTACTACTAAAAAAACTCTATTTGACTACATCATTATAAAAGCTAACCCATAAAAACCAAGTTTTACTACACTCCTTTTCTTTGTAAATTAAGTTTTTCACGCAGCCTATCATGCGCATATCCACTACATGTACTCACAGACAAACCACACTATGTATATTGTGTTGAAGTTGATACGATGTACAAGATTTTGTTTAAAGTTTGTTTTCTTCTGGTAGTAATTTTGCATTTAAGTCGCTCCTTCACACTAAGACAAAACACATTCTCTATTTAAGTAGTGTTTCATTAGATGAATTTTATTTTGATCAGTATATTTTTATTATTTTATTAATGTAAGAGTAGGTTTATTATCTCGTAAATAAAACCTCAGATCCAAATTTGGTAATGAACCTTTTCTTCCCTTCTTTTTTGCTTAGTCAGGAAGCGATTAACATAGGAAAAGATTGAATATCTAAAAATTAAGACTATAGAGTAAAAAAAAACTGCAAGTACTCTTCAAAGGACGTAAAAAGTTTATTTTAGTATTTTAGTAAGCTCAAAAATTTGTAAGAATTGTTTTTCAGGTATGAAAATAATCTTTCTAGAGTTTTCCCAAACCCTAAATTATTTATATCTTGGAAATAAGCTTTATGGGAACAATTACAATTTACGTTTTTGATGTAAAATGACCCAAAAAGCCTTAAATAGATAGCTCTACTTGGTTCAAAAATTGACTTTTGATAGCTGTAAAAATGAAAGTTAATTTTAAAACCAGATCCCTCTCTTGATTCGTATTAAGGATCGTCTTTTGAAAGAGAATACACAAAGAAATAGAATTTTTCGCCGCGGTTGCCAGCATATGTGCTCCTCAACTTTTATATGGACGTAAAAAGCATTTTCACCCGTTCTACAAGAGTAGTCAATCACCAGTATCGTATGTGTGTATATGTGTGTGTATAAACTCATTAAACATACTACCTAACTGCGCATGCTCACTTGATTCTGTTGTGCACAATTTTTTTTTACATCAGTTCATTAACTTTGAACAAAAAAAAAAAAAAAGAAAAGAAATTGTGTTTTTCAATTTATTTATGTTGTGATAGACAATATTTATTGACTGAACATTTTTACAGGGTGTTAAAGATAGACGGTCTATTTATTTTGATTTTATTGATTATATTATAAACTCACGTGTCATGTGCGGATCTAAAGAAGGATCCCGCACAAATTTTATGGGAATAATCCTAATCACTGTGTAAAGAAAGGTATGTATGTTCCTTTCTTTGTTCCACGATAATTCTTAAATGCCTGAACAGATTTGGATGTATGGAGTAAGTTAGGATCCTAGCAGCATCCCCTGTGACACTAGATATACATTCAATATGGCGCTATTTTCAAATGTGAAAAAACCTTTTCTAAAGCTAGGCAACTTTTTATAAATAGATAATGGTAAAATAAGAAATAAATAAAACGTAAAATAAAACAAGTGAAAACAAACAATTGACTGAGTTAATTATTGAAATATCACGTATAGACAGTTACGCAATTGTTTGTTTTGTTACACCATATAAGTAAAGGAAGATATACACTCTTACATAAACAGTAATAAGAGTATCTTTCTTTTGACCTCCTCAGTGGTTATAGTATATGCTATAACAAACAAACACATACATAATAAACGTAACGTATAAAAAAAATATACACTAGGTAACTGTATATATACTCACAGGTAAATACTGATTTTAAGATGAAAGTCTTTTTTTTTTTTAAGGAACATTCAAAAATTTGTTCCTTTCATTCTACCTTAAACGGTTTACAAGATGGCTCCTACGGACCTACGACACAATTGACTTATGCTTCTCATTTACGAAGTCGACCTCAATTTACGTACTAAGCACGCTATAAAAATTTCAGCTTTATATATTTTTTCGTTTTTGAGTTATCGTGCCCACAGACAGACAGACAACCGAAAATGGATTAATTAGGTGATTTTATGAACACCTATACCAAAATTATTTACTTAGAATCAATTTTTTTAAGAGTTACAAACTTGGGACTAAACTTAGTATACTTTGATAAATGTTACATATAAGGTATACGTGGTATAAAAAACTATAATAATCATAATAAAAATGAAAGACATTGTGGCCGTGAAAACAGATTTTCCATGAAAGTTCATGTTTTAACAATAATAAAAAACATTTCATTATTAGCATGCCTGAATCTATTTTCGAAGTCAAAACGCTTCGTTCGCATATACAAACAAAAGTATCTCGCATATCTCAAAATCCATTAGCCATGAAATTTTGAAATTTTAGATATAAATCTTTTGTGACATTTAGTTGGGCTTCTCGTTTTCTACTTCCCTAGAATTGTTTACATACTCTTCTTTTCGGACTTCCATTTACGTAACGATATCAAAAATTTTTGATTCTATGTATATTTAAAGCAAACGAAATATCACTTATTCACTTGCTGGCTTTATAGGTAAATAAAATTGCCATTGTAGTCGGTACATCTCTAAGATTAAAAAGTGTTCCGTAGAACGGTCCCCTGACTGCACTGAAAATTTCATTTACCTATTCAGTTAGCGAGTAAATGAATGAACGATCTTTCACTTGGCATATATAGATTAGAACTTTTTTTTAAGCTTTGAATTCGTTTTTAGTAAGGTAGTGTTTTTCATTTTTTTTCTAATTACAGTGGAAGCTGGCTGGGTAAGTGACACATCACGGGACCTGCACATTTGTCTCACTTATAGAGGTATTTCACTTACCCAGTGTCTCAGATATTCAGGTATAAAGAAATACCTGTCTCACTTACAGAGAGTTCCATTAACAAATGTCAGAATACAAGTTAATTTAGTTATAGAAGTGTCATCCATGCTTTTTTATTATTTTGGTAATTCACAGGCAAAGTTTTAATACCTTTCAAACATCTTAGAGTTTTAGATTTTTCGATTAAAAGGATGGGCAGATTTTCTGTTCCTGACATGTAAGCGCCCAGAAGTATTGTAACGCGCTTTTTACTAAGATTTCTGGCATGACATGATTTACCTTTTAAGTTGAAATTTTTATCGGAGAGACAGTTATAAAATAAACCCGCTTCGTCTGTGTTTAATTTATCCTCAACAGAATAATTGTGCAGAAGAACTGGCAAGTCTTCAATCCATTGGGTGCATTTGTAAACATCAACAGCGGTACTTTCTCCACAAATTGCTATGAAAATTAAACCGCTCCTTTTTTTAAACCCTTCCAACCAACCATTGCTGATACAGAACTTATGAAATCGTGCGCCTTTTCTATAATCATCGGTTCACTTACCGGAACGATTTTGTTACGAAGTAGCTTGACCCATGTTCTGACCCATGTTCTTGACCACTGTTCCAGTTCGGGTTATTTTGATAAACGTATACGTTTTAGTTTTCCTTGTCCTTCAGAACATTGTGATTCATTTTTATCTTTATTCCGAATTATTCTACAAAGAGTATACTTTGACACATTAAATTCGACACAGACTTCATCGCGTGTCTTTCCACTTTTATAAACAGATATTCATTTCAGTTTTCCACGTACTGATAACGATTTGAGCCTTCGTTTCGGCATTTTCAAATAAACATCCGTATGACAGTAAAAGAAAACTTAAACTAAAGATCATTGAAGCTCAAAATTAGTTCAGTGCGGAATTTGCGGGTAGAATAAGAAAGAAAAACGATGTTATCTCAGTTACAGAGGTTAATGCATATAAAATTCACTCGCTGTCTCAGTTATAGAGGTAACAATTATTTTACATGGAGTAGATTTAGGACTAAACTTAGTATACCTTCATATATTTCATATATACATGGTATAAAAACTTCTTAATAATTTCGTAGTAAAATGTCGAGTAAAAATGTAAATAAAATTTAAAAGTAATTATAATTCCAGTAAAATGTAGAATTATTAATATAATACACAGAAAATCATTTTCTGAAAAAATTTTTTCACTCGAAAAATATAAAATTGACTGTTAACTATGTAAATAGATCAAAGAATAATGATTCCAGTTAAATAAAAGTAAAAGTTGAAAATGATTTTCCGAAAATATATTTTCAATCTAAAAATACAAAATTTATTATTAACTTTGTAAATAAATCCAAGAATAATGATAGTAATAAAGTGAAAGATTTAATTATACGTTGAAAATAATAATATTTTTATTCTTCAAATGATAGTATATAAAACATCGAATGAAAAACGTAATCGGGATAAAATTAAACAAACATTGATGTTCTAACGATGTTATTATACAATAAAAAGTAGACCTAATTCTAAGAACCATTGTTAACCGTCTAAACGATGTAAGGATGAATTTTTGTTGACTTTGAATTGAGACATGGTTAGGTTAGGTTAGGTTAGAGTGGCTGTCCTGTGGTGGTGGGAAACACTTAGACCATAGAGTCCATTGTGATACCGAAAGAGGGTTGGCCCATCCCCGGCCACTACTCCATGAACCTACAGCAGAAGTGCTTTGACGTCGACGGACGTTTTAGGTCGGAGAGGTCGTCAAAGAGAGGCTGGCCCAAGTAAGTCCATCTGCTCATGGCAAGAGCTGGGCAATGACAGAGAAGATGAGACATTGTCTCCTCTTGCTCACCACTGTGACAACTCCTGCAGTAGTCGTGCCTGCAGGAGTAGTCGTGCCTGCCACCCAACTGTAAAAGCCGCAACAACTTTGCTAATCGAGGCCGTTGGAAGTAGATATAAGATCTTCGGAACGCCTACGATGGTACGACCATATCTGTCTTGTAGTACCACACGTACGTTCCTCCCTCCATCAAGTTAAGACATAGTTCTTGAAATTTACTAGATAGTACAATAAACGAACATACATTTTTTTGATATATACGAAAAAATAGTTGGCTGAGTGTATTGACTTACAGTTTTATGAATTGACTTCAGAAAATTACTCTAAAAAAGGCTATATGGATTTAACAGAACTTTTCAGTTATAACCCCCTCGCGATTGGGATAAAGAGGGTTTATATCGTAAAGTAAATCAGATAACTTTTAAAAGATTTTAAAAAGGTCAAAATGCTAAAGTAACCCGAAATTTGAGATATTTTTATTAATAAACTGCTTTATGAACCTACTCCTCCCTTTCGGGGGTTTGAAAGACTCTGAAAATGAAATAGACCATTTTTTTTTCAAGTTAAGACTTTTAAAGCCGTAAAGGGGGGTTTTTGCGTCCGCTGATCTCGAATTCTTAGTCAAATTGTTTAATTTGTTCCCCCCCCCCCCGCCACTATTTTAGCCCACATAAGTAGACCTCCTAAATAAATAATACCATTTTTTTGAAAATATAAGCATTTTTGAGGCATCTAAGGAGGGTTTTTTAATTTTCTAATCTTAAATTTATGATCAAATTGATTCAATTTTCTACCCCCTCTCTTTTGACTTACATAATTAGACACGCTAAATAATTTATACCATTCACATGCCTTAAAAAGCCTTAAATTTTCAAAAAAATTCTACTTTTGCTTCGGGGGTCAACTTGTGTAAGCTAACAGAGGAAGGTGGGTGAAAAATGAATCAATTTGGTCATAAAGTCAAGATCATCAACTTTAAAACCCCCTTAGATGTCATAAAAAGGTTAAAATTTTCAAAATTGACTTCCCACTATTGTGCTCATACATCTTTAATTAGTCGGGCACAACGGGCTTTTTTGTTTTTAATAATTTATTAGGGTTTTCACTTTAATTTAAATAGTTTTTTACTTGATTTCCACCGACTAGTTTTGGAGAAATCTATGAAAACATATCATCTACCGTTTTCCCCTAGGAGCAATGCTTAATATGCCTAACTCGAAAGAGATATAGAGCTGAAATTTTTTAGCATGGTCAGGATGTAAAAAAAAGTTCGTTAATGAACAACACAGATCTTGGATCCGTAAGACTCTTTTAGCAAACAGTTAAAAACAGAATAAAAGTTTTAATATAAAAATGTTCCTTACTAAAAAATAAACGACTTTTTTTTTACATTTTTTCGTACACATCATTGTTAACTCGTGATCGCGCAAATAAGGAAAAAAACTACCATGTTCCTTTTCTCAAAAAAACAGGAAAGCTAGGGAGTTGGAAATTTACAGGTAGCTTGAACTAGTGATCTTGTGAAAAAATTTCGGAAAACGAAAAAAATTCTAAAAAATACTTTCGAAATTTTTTCGGAAGCCAATCAAATAATATAATAATTGTTTTGGTTTTTTAAATTTTTCTAATTAATAAAAAACAATGCAAGCACTGATACTCAACACTTTCTAAATAGGGTAAAGTTAACTGTTGAAAGTTAACTTAGTCAATTGTTTGTTTTCACCTGTAAGTTTTAAATAGAAACTTAAAAAAATTGGTTTTATTGTACTAAGAAGCAGGAAATAATTTTTTCCTTGGGTCATTTCATCGATATTTTGTAAAAGCTTGAGGCCCTTCGCATTATTCTTGGTGTTAAATCAAGCGCGTTCAGCTTTTACAAATAGTCATGTACGAGTTATCCATAAGAATCATATTTTCTACTTTTTAGTACAATAAATGCTTATCCCGTGCTATTAAATACGGAGAACATAAAAAACTGTGTCCGTAGACAGGAGATAATTATTTTAAATCGATATTTTTCAGTTAAGAATATGAATGTTGCCGACTTCAAAACGTAATTAATTAAAAAAAATTAATTGATGCTAGTTCGTTTTATTGTGCATTTTTTTTGAAGTTGGTTCTATTTTTTATAAAATAGATTTTGTGATTGAATGGATGCGCTGGTATATGTTTCAACTAATAATATTATTAAATTCTTGAAAATGAGCAATTTATTTGGAATTAAACAAATTTAAATTGTTTTAATAAGTTTTATTTATACAATGTCTTATCTAAACTAATAATATAAACAGGAAACATTTGATTATTTGTTTATTTGTAATAATATAAATAAATAATAAATAACTAAAATAATGGGGCTTGACTTCCGTTTTTCATATATCTACCTATAACAGAGGCCACCTACATCATTATTTTTTTAATCTTTATTTATTTTATTTTAAACTACATCCAATATACAATTCAATTATTTATGATGTGGGTGGAATCGGTTACTTCGTCCCTAATGGATAAACTCAAAAACTACTGGACCGATTTTAAAAATTACTATAAATATAAAGCTACATTATCAACGAGTAACATGAGCTGTATTAATTTAAAAAAAATTAGGGTTCCGTACAAAAAAATTAAAACCTATGAAATTGAGAACAACAAAGGGCTCAAGTGAGAGCAAAGGAAATGAAGGCTGTAACGCAGTAGTCTTTGCTTTTAAATTTGAAATTGCCCAACCAAGTGGTCGAGTAACTGCTAGTGAAAAATAAAGGCAACAATCCCAACTCATTAAATAGATCTTCCACATCAATAGCCAATCTATTTTTGAGTGTTAACTTTTGAAATATTGTGCTTTCTTTTATCTTTCACTCCAACTTTCAATTTTGCAAAAATAGAAACTTCTTATTGTATTCGGTTCAGTACCCGATTCAGGGAGGGGGTGAGCCAGTTAACCGCCCGGAGCGGCAAAACTGTATGGATAATAATTCAATATAATTTTTAAATAAAATAAAACATTTTTAGAATCTATCTATTTAGGCGAAACTGTATACATATAATTACATATCCTTGTATATAGGGTGGCCTTTTTAAGTTGGCATATCTTACGCAGGCATTAAACTTGACCTAGGTTTTCATGCTCACTCTATTTTTAATTGGCAAAAGATAGATGAACTCTTTAAGTTAGAAAGTTGTTATGGATTAAAAAAGTAACATTTTTTATTAGAAACATTTTTCCGCAAATCGTACAGTTTAGACAAGAGCGGACTAAAAAGTTTTACCCAAATATGTTTTTTTGTATCAAAATTGTTATTTCGTATAGTTGTTCGTGTGAATTCTAGGTGCTATTCGAAAAAAATTTTAAAAAAATCCAACTAAAGTGTTTCGTTTCTCTATAAAAACCATTTTTGTTCAAATTGAATGAGCAAACGAACACAAAGCTTGATTTTTGCTATCAATTACTGTCTAAACTATTCGATTTACAAAAAAATTTTCAAAACGAAAAAGGTATGCATATTTATAAAGAACAACTTTCTAATTTAATGTGTTCATCTAATGATTGTCAGTTATGAATCAGATTGAGGTTTTAATTGATTCTGAAAACTTAGGTCGAATTCGATGAAGATATAACATGTGTCCCTTTGGAACAAATATATATTTTTTTTTTTGAAGCATTTGCCTCGATTAAATTGATATATCGAGTTTCAAGCATGTGTCAACTTAAAATAAAGACATCCTGTATATGGTGTGAGTATAAAGAGCGGCAAATATTATTTTTGCCTGGAAAGACTAAATAGCTAAACCGGGTCCTAGTTTGTTCCCTAGTAGACTCAAGTATCTGAAATTATTTTTATGATATTTTACATTCTTCACGTATTATATAATACTGTGTCCAAAAAATAAGGTGACATTTGAATTTAAACTACGCGCGTTTGTTGTGCATTATGAATTCCTTCCGCCCGGCCAAACAGTCAACAAGGAATATTATTTGAACGTTATGCATCATTTCAAGGGATGAAATTGAATTGGAAGAATAAATAAAGAATTTTCAAAATAAATACAATGTCACCTTATTTTTTGCACACAATAGTACATATTTTTTTTAGTTACCCAGTTTACGGAATTGATTTTGTCAGTTCTAGAGGTGTTCAGTTTGTTATCCTGTCTCCCATTCACAGAGATCCTATTCTCATTCCATTCTTGTTTTATTTCGTTAATTTAAGCCAATTTTAAGTAGAGTAGTGGAAATGTATGTAGGTATATGCTTATTAGTAATAATAAATGCCTAGTAAATCTCATTTAATATAATTCTGGTAATACCTTTCAAATTGAAAAACCAATTATTCCGAATCAAATGATATTATATGTTACTGTTACTGTTACTGGTAGTGTGCTGATTTGATTATATTCCATAAAATAAATGAATTGTTTATATAATCAATCAACTTAAATGAGTTATTTGACATACGATGCCACCATGTCACCATGTTCTTCATTTATGTCAATTTTTATGTATCGAATTCACAAAAGGGGGAGGTTTTATGTTCGACTGGATGTATTTTTTATGTTTGTTCACCCATAGTCACAGAAAGATCACTTTCAAGGGCTTTTGTTCGCAAAGTTGTTGCGGCTATTACAGGACACTAGTTGGGCGGCAGGCATGCTGAACGCCTGGGCCTGGCAGTGTATCAAGACTACTGCAGGAGCTGTCACAGTGGTGAGGAGGAGGACACTATGTCCCGCCTTCTCTGTCACTGCCCAGTTCTTTCCATGAGGAGTTGGACTTACTTGAGCCCGCCTCTCTTTGACGACCTCTCCGACCTGGAGTCCGTCGACATCAAAGCTCTCCTGCTGTTTTTCAACAGCTCCAAATGGTTCATGTAGTAGTGGCCGGGGATGGACCAATACTTTTTCGGTATCACAACGGACCCTATGGTCTAAGCCCCACCCCAGGAGAGCCACTCTGACCTCACCTAACCTAAATGAGTTATTTGACATACGATGCCACCATGTCACCATGCTCTTAAAATTTATGTCAATTTTTATGTATCGAATTCACAAAAGGAGGAGTTTTTATGTTCGATTGTATTTTTTATGTTTGTTCATCGATAGTCGCAGAAACGAAACACTAATTAAAAACGGTCAAGAAAAATTTGAACAGTAAGTCGGATTTGATTGCAGGAAATTTTGTGACCTAAATTGATTTATAAGAAATTAAAAATATGCAATTTGCATAAATAATATGTATTTTATAATTGCACTTGTTACTCGCGGATTTTTTGGGTCGTTAAACACGAATATCGCATCAAAATAGGCCTCCGAGGGAACTGATGCCTAGGGTAAACGGTATGCACGTCGTCTCCTGGAGTTTTCGGGAAATTCGTGATATAATCGGTCCAAACTCGTTATTCGGGGGTTTTTAGGGTCGCTGAACACGAATATCTTGACAGAATTTGTCACCGAAACCTGGTGCCCGGTATATCCAAAGTACATAAGATACCCTGGACACCAGGTACCTCGGAGATTAACCCTGTCGCGATATTGCTGCCCCAAAACCCCCGAGTAACAAGGTTGAACCAATTATATAACGAATTTCTCTTAAACTCCAAGAGACGAAAGTGATACCGTTCAGTGATATTTGTGTTCAGCGACCTCTAGAACCCCCGAGTAACAAATTTGGAATCATTTTCATCACTGGGAACCGAATTGTGAATTTAGTATTTTTACGGTTAATTTAAAATGCAATTATAAAATTCATGTTATTTATACGAATTGCATATTATAAATCAATTTAGGTCACAAAATTTCCTCTAACAAATCGAATGCCGAAAATGGCATTCAAATCCGATTTACTGTCCAAATTTTTCGAACTTCATTACTTCGCATTCAAATCCTATTAACTGTTACGGTTTCTCTTCCAATTATGGATCGATTTAGAAAACTTTTGTTTTTTTGAAAGGATATGATTCTCTTGAGGTGGTCGTATTATATAATACAAGTAATAGATAAGTGCATTACTCTTGTCCATTATGCACTAAATTGCAGGAGTTAAATTACAAGAAATATGTTTAGTAACACGTACTCATTGTAAAATCACTAAATCTTTACAAATTTTGAGGGCGGAAGTGTCTCCATTTTGAGAAAAACCGTTTTGTTTCTTATCTGCGTAACCGTGCAATTCAGGAAAAAAATTGTAATAACCTTTATTGTAGATAATTAAATTTCATCTTTTTTGTAAAGTATCACTAACTATTGATCGGCTTCCGTATCCGTATTTATTGGCTTTTTGATCGTTATCGCTTCTAATAATTTTTTTAAGCTATAAAAGGTTATAACTTTTAAATCTAAAAGTTTCCTACATCTTTTAATTAAAATTTTTTAAAAGATATAACGCTTAGATAAAATCGGGTCATACCTACCATAAAAATACATTGTTAACCGATTTATACATGCATGCAAAATTTCAGCTCAATCGGAAACTAGGATTACGTGGGTTAAATTTAACTTGCAAGATTTTATACGGCCATTACAAACGACGAATAAGTGAAACTAACTAAAAGCTTCTAAAATGCATTTTTTTCTGGACTGTTAAAATGTCATTTTAACTTGAATGAAATGTTTTTTACATACCGGTTTTTTCTTTTCACAAAAAACTGGATTGTTTGATTTTTTCGTAAAGTTGGTCGGTTTACAGGTGTAAACATACAATTTAGTGTTTGAAAAAGTGTTTTTAGAAAAACGATCTTGATAATGAATGATGAAATATTATATACAGTAATATTTAAATAAAAATAACGTCTATTTACCCATTTGATATTATTTCTAAATTTTTCTAATTCTTCATTTAATTAAATACAGTAGAATCTCGATAAGTTAAAGTCCAACCGGGAAACACAAAATATTTTAAGTTATAGAGGTTTTAAGTTATCAAGTGTCTATGTTAGGTAAAGGTTAATATAGAGGTATGTACATGTTTCTATGTACGCTAGTTAATATAGAGGTATGTACATGTTTCTATGTAGTTACTGAGGACCTATACAGAGATTATTTATTTAAGTTATAGAGGTTGCGTATTTTAATTTATAGAGGTTTTGGGCCCTGATGGGAAGGGAACATAGTCTTTTTTGAAGTAACAGAGGTTTTTATGTTACCGAGGTTTAAGTTATCGAGATTCTACTGTACTACCTTGATACCCGCCCGCTTCACTGGCGGGCACCCACCTCTCTTGATCTCACTTATCTCCCTTCCATAACACTTGAAGAGATTATTTTACGCAGCTAAAAGGTATACATAGGGGATATTTAAATATCGCCTTATTGGCCTTGATTTTAAAATATCAAAATACATGCATTTAATTAAATAAAACATTTATTACTGAGTTTATACAATTTATAATTAAAAGCTAATGAATTTAATCAAGTTAATTGTGATACATATAGAACGTTCTGCTATGCACTTCGAAGCAAGCATAAATAAAAATAGTCGTACCGCACTGTTTCTTGTGAATTCTATATAATTATTATTAAATATAATTCTATATTATTAACTTCTGAAGATTTTAATAATATAGTTAGATCAATTTTAATATTTAAATATTACCTTAATTTTTATCAAGTCTCTTAAAAAATTAACTGCTCAATTTTTTAGATAAAACTGCTCAATTTTTTAGATAAAACTTTAATTTTTTCATTTTTTAGTATGTAAACAAATTATTTTTGCCATCCCCAAAATTTATTAGCCCTTATCTAAATACATTTTTGTATGAGAATCCACTTTTCGTAAGAATTTGATGAAATAAAAATATTTTAAATGTAAAATAAAAAACAAATTATTCAAATTTTCGTAAAATTATTTATTTGCGACAATTGTTTCGAGATCACAGCCTCTTCTTGATTTTAAATTATTGCTTTGGAACAATTGTTTCGAGATCAACAGCCTCTTCTTAATTTTAAATTATTTGTTTGGAACAATTGTTTCGAGATCACAGTCTCATCTTAATTTTTAGAAAAAATGCAAAAATTATTTTTGATATATCAAGGCATACTAATTTTAGTTCCAAGTTTGTATTGCTTAGAAATATTAATGAAACAAACAAAAAGCGAGTGTAGGTGTTCATAAAATCAGGTAGCTATTCCATTTCCGGTTGTCTATCTGTCTGTCTGTCATCACGATAACTCAAAAACGAACAGAAATATCAAGGTGCAATTTTTATAGCGTACTCAGGAACACTACCCATCTTGGAAGCCGTAAAAGATAAAACAAAAATTTAAATGTAAAAAATTCTTTCCTTTACAAAAATAAACAACTTTTGTTTGAAATATTTTTTCGTAAATATCATGGTTACCTGTAAGGGATCAAATGAGGACAAAACTTTAGTGCCCATTTTCACCAAAATTATAAGAGATAAGGAGTTGAAAATTTACAGGTATCCGAAAGCTGATCTTGTGAGAGATTCTTGTAAAATTATTGAATACCAAAACAAAAACTATAGTTGTGTTTGTTTTTACTTTCCTAATTTGCTTAAAATAATGCATGCACTGTCATTACTATAGTAATCGAGTCGGGCTACTATAAATATCGAGAAGGCTAAGATAATGTCCAATACAGGAGAATACTCAATTATCACCCACAATGGTCAAATAATCGAAAATGCAACCAGCTACAAATACTTAACAGTCTTAACACAGCTTGTATCTTTCAAGAATAGCACATCTATGGAGGCTCAGCAAAGAAAAACTAATGCGTGGCGAAGTATTTGTCCTTAAAGTACATTTTCAAGAGCAATTATCTTTGGCTCTGAAACGCAAAGCATTTGACAGTTACATTCTTCCAATCCTCACATACGGCGCTCAGACCCTAGCATACAATACCTCTGACTTTAAAAAACTTAGAATCTACCAGCGAAGCATGGAGAGGAGCATGTGCCAAATAAAACTAAGGGACAAAATAAGATCTTTAACTATACGTAACAAAACCAAAACAAACTAAAGTGGAAATGGCCTGGGCACATAGCAAGACTGGTAGGCGATCGCTGGACAGTGCGCACCACAAAAGGGACGCCATACAATTGCAAAGAAGGAAGGGACGCCAGATTAAGCGATGGAGGGATAGTCTTGCAAGCTACTCAGGAGGAATGTCGAAAAGACTCGCAACTGATCGTAACAAGTGGAGGGATTTGGGGGAGGCTTTTGCCCTGCAGTGAACTCAATAGTTAATAGGCTTAATTATTATTATTTTTATTAAGCACTGTCATTGAACACTTTCTATACAAGGTATTTCAACAGTTAACTTAGTAAATTGTTTGTTTTCACTTGTTTATTTTATATGTACTATATTTTATTTTCATCAAATTCTTTAGAAAAGTGGGTTTACGACCAAAATACTGTAAAAATATATACTTTGTCCATAGAAAAATTCACGATACCCGAAAATTTATTCTAACAAAAACTAAATGAATTTGGCACAAATTGGATATTAAAAGCTTACAATGGTTATGTGTTGTTACATAAACATAATATATATAATTACATCAGGATATGTAATTATATAATGTTTAGTATGTTCCATTATCATTATATGTATAGCAATACACTCATCGGCAAAAAATTTCATCACAAAAAATTTAAAAAAAAAAAAAAAAAAAACAGTCGTAATTTCAGATATCCGTATCTTCGCGAAAATTGATTCGGTCTTGATCGTATACAGCTCAATCGAAAGTATCTACTTTCAACTTTTTGAAAATTTAACTCAAGTTATTACCAAAACGAGGGAGACAAAAAAGTTTTCATTTTTCTTTTAAGATCTGTGAAAGGAACGTTGAGTGTAAAAATATGTGCATAAACACTGATATTAATGAAATTATTTTTCGTATTTCTTAATTTTATGAAAATACCGTAAAAGTGGTATAAAAGCTAAAATAAAAATTAAAATCGGTAAAGAAATACGAATGATATTAGTATTTTAAACTACTAACTAGACATATATAGAACTAGCTTGATACGGGCGGGTTCACTGGGCTTAAAAATAAAAATCACCACTTTATAGCCTCCACCTCTCTTTATCTCACTTATCCCCCTTTCATAACACTCGAACCGATTGTTTTACACAATATATGTAGTTTTCAATTTCTTAAAGTGTAAAATACATTAAGTATATCAGAAAAGATGGCCATGAATTGTTTGACATTAACTATTTTAAATTTTTACAGAAATCTTTAATTTATGGTTCAAAATGATGAATTTATATTAGGCTTTTGGTAGTACATACTAAATACAATAAATAATTAAAATAATAAAAAATAATTTTATTATAAGTGTAGGACAAGTTTTTGTATTTGATCTTTTTATTGAGAATTTATTTCCTAGCTTCTTCGATTGGCTCAGAAGTCAAAAATTGGAAAAAAAAATCGTTGTATTTAATCAAGAAAGTTAACGAGTTAACGAAAAAATGTGTGGTTTTATTTTATGTCGAGATTATAGCCTACGGAGTATGAAAACTACACATTTGTATCATTATCAGTATATGGATAATACTATACATGCACTCATAGCTAAACATAACAATATAGTGGGCTTCATGCCATAAGAGTGTAAACTCCAATACACTGCTTTTCACGACAACCGTATAGTTTTGTCAATTTTTCACTTCCATTCCCGTTAATGTAAAAAATGATAAATAGAAGTTATTATAATCGGATCATCTCGGTTAAAATAACAAAAAAAAAAAAAAAAAAAATTTTCAATCCCCCCCTCTTTAAATTTTGATTATGAAAACGTACAATCAAGCAAAAAAATATCACTTATTCGATTTAGAGTTGTAAGGTTTATGTATAGGATTAAGGTAGAATGGGTAAAATATAAAAATAAACTTAGAACAGTTAGCCTTTTATTATATAAGCATCTAAATAATGTTTTATTCAAGTTTGAGGATGCCTTATCGACTTTTTTAATGAAATATTGAAAATTAAAAATCGTAGTTTTTACATTGACTCAATGGGATCCTGTGCGTTCTTCTTTATACAAGACCAAAATTATCATATTTACAAAAAACTGTGTTCACATAATAAGGCATCAAAAAAAAGTTTAAAGTTTAAAGAATTTTTATATATACAAAAATGAATACATGTTATCGATCATTATCAAAAAATATTAACGATTAATCATAATTCCACATTATAATTTCCGTATGTTTCATTATGATTATGAAAACTTTAAAAATCATTAACAGATATCGTTGACATCGATTAACAAGTTTATTTAATATGTCACAAAAAATTATTTTTATAAAATAGACAATCGACTTCGAAAAGTTTAAAGAACCATAACTCGGCGCTTTAAACCGTTGTAACGTTGCCAAATCTTTTATTTTCATTATGATAAGGCAGATTTCTAGAATAAAATATGTCGATAATATAGGAATTATAACTACAATAACTAATCAAATGAATGGTCAAAATACAATTTATTTTTTTTGTATTAGAATTTTATGTATCATTAATTGTTATAAAATCAGTTGAATTATTATGATATATTATGGTAATGTGTGTATTAAATTTTGTACGCTATTTAAAATTTGAAAAAAATATGGTCTGTTGACGATCCATACTACCTTAAGTCCAAGAGAGTCTATATGTTATTAGTTGATTAGATAATTCGATAATTACCTACACCCTTTTGCCTTGGTAAAATTATATCATAAAAGCCATACGCTCCAAGATTAACACTCTATGTCTGGGTAAATATTTAATCTATTTCTTTAATAATTGACACAATGATTTACTTAACAAATCGAATCCACTGGAAAAATATCTCAAAATTGGCGGATATGTTCTTATAGAATGAAGCCCTCGATATATATGCGATCGTTGTTACAAACAAGGTATACTATGGTAGTTACTATACTACATTAGATATATCTACTGGAAATATAAATTTTCTCTATCAATATGATATAAAATCGACGGATAACATTATATTAAAAACACGACAATAATTTCCTACCTTTTGATTCAACTCAATCGAGGTATGAAATTTCGTTATATCATATATCTATGTAAAATATAATTTTTTTTTTTTTAATTTTTAATATTTTAAGTTCTTAGTTTCATTTATTTATTTATTTACTAATCAAGGCGTTTTACAAAAGCTATACCTTTACTGGAATAAAATTAAGAAAAAAAAAATGCTGTTATATGGATTAAAAAGAGAATATTAATAAAAATGTGTGACCTTTTTAAATTTTTTTAAAATGTATTTATTCTTTACACCCCTTTCCCCCAATATAGCGGGGGTTTATTAAGAAGTATTAAAACCTACTTTTGGTATTAGTTTTATTAAAATCAGGTAAATATTTTTTAAGTTACAGTTATATGAACAGTTTTACTATATGTATGTATACATATATCTATAACTTTGGGGTGGGGGTAGAGCGAAATCTCCCCAAAAAAATATGAGATGCAGTTTTGAACATTTACTACAAACCACCAAATTTTTATATGCACCGATGTCTCCTCTTGCGAATATAAAATAAAAATTATAAAATTTCGCCGTAGGAGGGGTAGTTCATCAAACAATCAACAATAAATTACAGCCTTTGGGATTTTTTTCTAATAGGCTTAAACCAGCTCAAATAAAATATAGTTGCCATGATTGTGAACTTCTGGCTGTATATTCCACTATTAAGCATTTCAAATTTCTATTAGAGGGACCACAATTTACTATATAAACCGATCACAAACCATTATAAAGCCATTGGTTTGGCATTCAAAGGTCATATTCATCACGGCTTGTGCTTCTTTAAATTTCCGTTTTCTATTACCTATGTATAAATAGCTTTTTATAAAATAAATAAGCATCTTAGAATGCATATCTGGAGGTTGTATATATAAAATATACACGTCGTCAAAGCAACGAAAAATCAGCTAGTTTTCTATACTTTGCTCGTTTCAGTATTTTTATGAATATCTACCTACACCATTTCGAAAACCAATACGGTAAAAGGACTATATAATTGATTCATTAAACTGCAGTTCGATATTCTTATTATACACTTTTGTGTGGTATACAGAATAATTTTTACGTCTGAAAATGCAGATAATTTCAGAACTTAGAGTTATGATACCTCAAATAACTCAAAACCGAAATACTGCCAGTACGATAACTCAAAAACGAAGATAGATATCGAGCTGAAATTAATACACTCAGGACGTAAAAAGTGAGGTCTAGTTCGTAAATGAGCAACATAGGTCAATTGGAACTTGGGTCCGTAGAATCCATCTTGTAAACCGTTAGAGATAGAACAAAACTTTAGAGTTTTATGTCATTAAAACGCCAATAAAGTTTTATGAAATTCAGTTTTGGTAATTATATGGTCATCTAGGTCTTAGCCTGAAATGAGCTAAAAATTGAAAAACAGGATCAATACAAAAGATTCATCCAGTTTTGAACCCTCATAGCTACCAAATTATAATGCATATTCGTCTGTATATACGTAAGAGTATAGGTTTCAGGTTTCCGTAATCAAACAGGAAAATGCTATTTTGGATAATGGCGAATAGTTCACAAAAATCATTTTATACGTTGAAGTATAAAAAGCCTGAATCTATTATTATCTTGAAGCATGCGTTATGAAGACAAAGCAATTTATTAGCTTAAACCCAAAAAAGACACTCCGGACTGCTGAAAAAAGTTCCAGGGTTGTTGTTGAAATAGTAACTCTTTTGATCCTAGAGAACACTAAACACTTCTCATTGAGTATGGACCATTTCTCAAACGATTATTACCCCGCCCCGAGGAAATCCTAACGAGACTAAATCTTCAAAGTTGGATGAATTATTTGTAATTTATGTCGGTAGTTAATTTTTTTTTTTTTTTTTAAAATTGATGTAATTTGTTTTTTAAAATTAAAATTGACTTTTTTTATGAAAAATTTGCAGCGCGGACGAAGGGTTTGATGGAACGTATCCAACAAATGTAGTTGTAAGAAACAATGGCAGCTGTATGTATGTACCACCTGGGATATTCAAAAGTACGTGTAAAATTGATATTACGTGGTTTCCATTTGATGATCAACGGTGCGAAATGAAATTTGGTAGCTGGACATACGATGGATTCCAAGTATATTTTTTAAACAATTTTACTAGTCCAGTGCCTTTAGTAGGGTTGCCAACTCCAAAGTTCTTCTTGTTTTTCAGTCTTGTAAACAACTGTTTTTGCGTATTTTCAATCATTAAACTTATTTGATTGGAGTGATTTTAGATTTTTTGATAATAATACAAATTTTTTTGTTTAAATCCGGAGAATTCATCTTCTTATTCGGAGGCTATAGACACATTTCGAGAACTGGAAACTTCTGCTGAAAAACAGAGAGATGGCAACCTAAGCTTTTAGGTATAGAATAGATGCAACCTATAAAAAATACTGGTGAAGCTGATTTTTGTATATATACCTTAATTTTGTCATTACTAATAACGTCGAGAAAATCGGACAGCAAATTTCGTTCGCTTCAGAGTTATTTAAAGTTAAACGTTCATCAGAAAAATTTCTGTAAAAAATCATTTAAATGTTTTACACACGACACGACTAATAGTTTTTGGCTAAATTACGCGGAGTAATTTTGATTGCATGGAAGTTTTTTGATTGAATGGACAGTTATCATTCGTAATGATATTAAGTGTCTGAGATAAATTATGTTTTAAAGAAACTTATAAAACAGAAACAATTTGATTATATCAAACCACGGACATGCATTGAGCTACATTTTAGTTGCTTCCTCGGTAATGACAGGCGATGAAAATTTTTCTTAAAGTTTGTCGAACTAGTCAGTTCTTTGCCTGTCCACTACTCTTTTTGCATGTATTCTGCTCATCAGTGTTGTTTATAAAATGTCGTACTTTCTCGATCGCATGAAATGACCAAAGTAGCTAAATCGCCGCTTTTTTATAATTTTGGAAAATTCAGACACTTTTTCTTTGAATTGGAGCACATGACTATTAGATGTTTGGGTGTTCCACGAGATTCTCAAAATGCGAAGGTAGCACCACATTTCGAAGGCGCCGACAGTTGGTATAAGAGATAATCTCTGTCCCATGCAAATAAACATGATTTAGAGAAAACCGCGTTGTGACAAATCATTTACAGCAAAATTATTTTAAAAAATTGATTTTGAAAAAAATTCTATTAAAACTGGTTTTAACCATCCTTTTTTATCGTTTTAATATGGTTGCTGATAGAAACAAAAGCGACATGTAATGACAAAATAAATATATTCCTAGAAAATTACACTAATTGCCGTAATTATTTATAGGTTGAATTAATTCTAAAAACCCTGTTTAGCCTGTTTTTAATGTAAATAATAATTTTTGTTGATGTTTATAGCTGGATTTGCAGTTACAAGATGATGCCGGAGGTGATATTAGTAGTTTCATAACAAACGGTGAATGGGATTTGATAGGTAAGTTGATAAATCTATCTCATTATATCAGTATTTCCGTTAGTTGCGCCTCTCTTTTAACTGGAATTTTCTATCTACTACTTCCGTTAGTCGCGCCACCAATCCATTCAATAAACCCACTCGTACAGCATTTATGAAATACTAGGGATGCATTTCTCCTATGTTTATAACTATTTATTTTGTATAAATAATACAAGGTGATATATAACATTCAGTGTGGAAGACAGAAATATAGCAGTTTCGATAATCTATATATATAAAAAGAGAGTGTTTGTTTGTATGTCCCCGCTTTTCCCTAAAACTAACCATTGACCTTCGGTAGGGGATTATGTCATTGAGTAGCCCTTAGGCTCCCATTGTGAATAAGGGAGTTTGGTGGGGGTGGAATTAAAAATGATCTAGGAATTCATAGAAAATAGATCTAAAATAGTTCTAATAATATTCAATAGATGGCGCCACTGTCAATAGTACAATTTTCACTAGATGGCACTACTGGCGCAAATGTCTTTCGATTTTTCTCGAAAATTCTTGGAATGTTCCATGGATTTCTATCGAATTTTCTAGAATTTTCTCGAACATTCTGGAATGTTCTATGGATTTCTATCGAATTTTCTAGAACTTTCTCGAATATTCTCGAATGTTGTATGGATTTTTATTGAATTTTATCAAACTTTCTCGAACAATCTGGAATGTTCCATGGGTTTCTGATGAATTTTCTAGAATTTTCTCGAACATTCTGGAATGTTCTATGGATTTCTAACGAATTTTCTAGAATTTTCTCGAACATTCTGGAATGTTCTATGGATTTCTACCGAATTTTCTAGAACTTTTTCGAATATTCTGGAATGTTCCATGGGTTTCTATCGATCTTTCCCTTACTTTTCCGTACACAGAGAGAGAATTAAAAAAAAAATCTTTCATTTAACAATTTTGATATTTAAATGTGCAAAAACAACCCAGCGAAGCGGGTTTAACAGCTAGTTGGAACATAAAATGCTTTGTACTGAATGAGTGACTGACGGATCAATGCACAGCCTAAACCGCTGATTGTAGGGACCTGAAACTTGGAGGGATTTGAAACTTTGTGTGACGTAAGCATCCGAAAGTGTACCCTAAGGAAGTGAAACTTTTATTCAAAGTTTGTATGGGACAACGTGATTTCTTGTTCCAATCTACTTCAAATTTTGCATAAACAAATGGTCAGGCGATGCGAGCGTGTAGCCGTTAGTTATAAATAAAATAAAACATTTCAAAAACAACATGAGAATGTATGTATTTAAACGAAACTGTACAAACAGCATTAAACATGTGTTTTTGTGCTACTATTATGTTTTAGAATCATAACAATGAATCAAATTAGATGTATATAAATACAAACAATATCATTTTTGAATGTTTGGAAGTGAGTGGAAAGTGCGAGCGGGCGAACAGTGTAATAATTACTGGACGTTTTCAGCTATCAAATTTAAACCTACTACAACTTACTTTTAAACCCAATACAACTTATACTCGGGGCTATTATCAAATCGGGTTTTTAGAAAAGTTAATCCTTCATGATTTTAATGTTAAATTAAAATGACGCAGGCGTGTCATAACCCTGTTTCGAAAAAAATCTTTTACGCCTCTAACTTCATTTAAAATAATAGAAAGACACGTTCTTAGAAAAGTTAAAGTGTCATAACCCTGTTTCGAAAAAAATCTTTTACGCCTCTAACTTCATTTAAAATGATAGAAAGACACGTTCTTTCAGTTTCAAATACTGAGTTTATTAATGATTTCATATCGAATCCACCCGATAATATTTAGGGGGCCAACGGGATCAATTTTCGAGAAAAAAATTTTTTTGTTTATAAATTCGTTTCAGGCCATTCGAGCAAAAAGTGACTGCCATTTTATCTTAATTTCATATTTATAAAAAAATTTTACAAGCATTGATATTCAACATTGTCTATACAGAGTATTTTAACAACTAACTCAATCAATTGCTTATTTTCACTTGATATTTTTAATTTTTTGATAATTTTTTAATGGATGCGGTTGTGAAAAGAGCTAATTGACAATCACTATTCACTCAACGAATATACAAATATCAGGCTTCAAGGTTCAACGGTTCAACTATTATTTGCATCATATTAAAATAATTTTGAGTAAGAATTATTTTCATATTTTACTATACAAACGAATGTTTAATTGAAATAATGAAACAATAAATTTATAAAATGAAAGGTAACCATTTATTTTTGCTTTCTAGCTAATGACAAATAAACATATAAATACTAGCTTGATACCCGCCCGTTTCACTGGGCTTAAAAGTAAAAACTACCGCTTTATAAAATCCACCTTTTTTGATCTCACTTATCAACGTTCCATAACACTCGAAGGGATTGTTTTACGCAGCGAAAAGATATTGACAGTTTTCCATTTTTTAAATTGTAAAATAGCCATAATTTATTGAGTATATCAGAAAAGGTGGCCATGATTTGTTTGACATTTGCTATTTTAAATTTTTACAGAAATCTTTAATTTATGGTTAAAAATGATTATCATTCTGCTTCATCTGTGATCATTATTTTAAATTACCGAAGTTAATATTTTTTTACTTTCACCTTTACTCTGGTAATCACGAAATTCTATGGCACGCCATTTTACTATTTAATGTCCGAAAAAAAATGATCGTAATAATAATACATTATTATTATGTTATCATCATAATAATAATCATTTTCATTATGTACATAATTTTAATTCAATCATTTTTATTATGTACATAATTTTAATTCTCTATTTCCATTATGTACATAACTTTAATTCAATCATTTTTATTATGTACATAATTTTAATTAAATCATTTTTTTTTTAAATCTAATTCAAATAAAATTATCTGATTTATTATTATGTATCATCATAATAATAATACATTATTATTATGATGATACATAATAATAATACATTTTTATTATGTTATCATCATAATTTTAGTTCTCATCTCTCTTTTCTCATCTTATCTTATATCAATCTCTCTTTTACTCAAGATTTATTTTACAAAATATAAAATATAAAATATAAAATTTCTGATTGAAAAAAAATAATTAATTAATTTTTTTCTCGATAAAAATTAGCCTATTAAATAGTAAAATGGCGTGCCATAAAATTCTTACAATTATTCGAAAACAGATAAAATTGAATATGAAGATAGAAATAATATTTCGGCCATCTATACTATTTGAAATAGTTATTTTATACTTAACTTTTCACCAAAAGCCTCGTGTGATAGAAAGTGATATGCTATTTTACAACCATTCGAATAGGAAATTTTCAGCAAAAATTTCTGAGCTCAAAAATATGTTTTTCTTGTACCATATTTATGCAACTTATAGAGTTGAAAACAATTTCATTAAATACTGACTCTCTTTTTTCGATCTTATCAAAAATTTAAACTCTTAATATACAATAAATAGTTAATCTTTGGTTATATTCTTTATTTAACAACTTAGGGTCACAGTATGACGTTAATGACGTTATCTATTTACATTTGTACAATGTAAATTGAAAACGTCATACTGTGATGATATCTTCAAGTTGTTAAATAAAGAACATAACCTTAATTTTAAGATCATAAAAAAAACAAATTCTTTTCAACTTTTGTTTGCGTAAAATGTTGCAACAAAATTTAGAATTACGAATATGAACTGCAAATTTTCAAGTTAGGAATACAAAAATTTGCATTTTTTTAAATTAAAATAATACTGAAATATCTAGAATCGACTTTTCTTGGAACAAGAAAAAACTACAAATATAGGCCCATTTATAAGCTTTTCCAAGAAGTCCTCAAGATTTTCTGGAACGTGTGCTGCTCTATTTTCCATAAGGAAGTTTATAGGACAAAAAATCTACAAATTTTAATGGAAAATTCATAACGTTTAAATAATTTTACATTTTTCACAGACCCTAAAATGCATATTTTTATCTGTTTATAATTATAATGCGATAAACCAGAATTATCTTGCAAGCCAAATATTTTGAATACAATACATGCTATGGAATAACAAAATTACGTGGCAGACATATTATTCTAGAGAGAGTATAAATAAGTGTGGGTTGAATCATAAACAGTGAAAACCGGTTATATCGACATAATGTTTAATGGCTAATCGGTTATTAAGACGACATGGCAAGATCCCGATTGAATCCAAATACAAATAAGTTCATGTGTAGGTACACAAATCGACAGGAAATTGTATGCCCTACAACTGTATGCCCCTTCTGGCCTGTGTTTGCTCTAAAATGTTAGGTTTTTGAATAAATTGTAAAAAAACTGCAAAAACGCAGAAAATCCTTACTTAATTTATCACCATATATTATAAATGTGAAAGTAAGGATGTTTGTTTGTTTGTTACGCTTTCACACAAAAACTACCGATTGGATTTTCATGAAACTGTACAACAATATAGCTTATACATCAGCTATAATATATAGTTTTAAAAAAATTAAATTTGATACGACATTTTACTACTCCATCTATGATCATCATTTGAACCATAAATTAAAGATTTCTGTAAAAATGTAAAGTAGTCAACGTCAAACAATTCATGGTCATCTTTTCTAATATACTCAATGAATTATGACTATTTTACATTTAAAAAAATTTAAAACTCTGGATATATTTTAGCTGTGTAAAACAATTTCTGCGAGTGTTATGGAAGGGGGATGAGTAAGATCGAGAGAGGTGTAGGCTATAAAGCGCTGGTTTTTATTTTTAAGCCCAGTGAAGCGGGCGGGTATCAAGCTAGTAGTATTCTAAATGCGAAATTAATTATGTCTGCCTGTGTGTTACGCAATCACGCCTAAACAAATGAACCGATTTAAATAAAAATTGGTGCAGAGATAGTCTAGACCCTGAGACAGAACATAGGGGGTGCAAGTTTGTATGGATATTACGTCATTTTTAAAGTTAGAACCTTGAGACTTATTTTGTAGGCTTTTGATAAGATATTAATAGAAACGACACCCTCAAAATTTGTGCAAATTTTATCGTAAAGCAGCTAAAATAGGTGAAGAAAGTTTTTCTATGATGACGTCGGTAAAGAAGCTTGTGGCCAGAAAATAAAAATATAGAAGAATTGCAAATGATTCCGGAGATATTACAAAATGTGAAACTGGAATTATCGCAATAACACACATAGATGTGCATTTAGAAAGGTGAAAGCAACAGAGGATATGAAGTAGGCTACTACCTGCAACATATAGGTGAATGTAATAGGTACATACTTAACCGATTTGAAAAATTATTTCCCGTATAGAAAACTTCACAATCAGTGAGTACATGGGCTGTTTTTAGAAAACGACGAAATTGTGAACAAAAGAACGATAAGTGACGGCATATGGAGTGAAGGTTATAACACAATAATCTTTATATTTAAAATTGAAGTTGCCCAGCGAATCGGGTAGTTCACAGCTAGTTGTACGTAAGAAAGTCACGTTATACGAAAGAAAGCAAAATATATGCAACTTAATAGATACTCTTACGATCTACTACCTTGACCCTAAATACTTTTCCTTAAAATACATAGGTTTGTGAGTAAAATGCAAAAAAAAAAATACGGAAATGCGTAGAAAATTGTAGATTTTTCTACGCATATGAAAACTTTTATTCTTTACAAGTCAAAAGTTGCACCTTAGGTTAGATTAGGGAATCGAACCCGCTACCCTAAGCATACCGCGGACGGAATTGATTACGCCATAACCAACTGCGCTAATAGGGCGACTAAACTTGGCATAGCTACTTTTTTATTTTTGAAAATCAGCAATATTTCATCTGTTTTGAGTGTAGCAATATCAGTATAAACGGTTTTGACTGTATACATGTGAATAGAATTGTTTTTCTTTGAAACAAGCATACGTACTACAGAGTGTTTATTGATTATACCATGTGTGTTTGTACCATCTAGGCATATACATATCTGTAGTATGACAGAATACATCCGTTTAGTAATGCATCTAAGCGAGATGCATGGAGAGTGGGAGTTTTTACATATACATGTATTGAACATTAGTTGGAAGACGCTTGGAGAGTGGGAGTTTTTTAAGTTCATCAAAACTCTAACTCTCTGCATGCATATACAACAGAAGATCTGTCGTATCGTATCTGTAGTCTTACAACACATATATATTATACCTCTCGCTTAGATGCATTACTAAACGGATGTATTCTGTCATACTACACATATGTATATACCTAGATGGTACAAACACACATGGTATATTCTACATGTATAATATAAGATGCTTTCATTCATGAACGCAAAGTCAAGAATGTTCAAGTTAGATATGTAAAACTCGAAAAATACTTTGTGTCACCAATACTCACTTACAAAATTTTATTGAAATTCAGCTTAAAACGCTTGTAAGTAGGTCATATTTTATATTTTAAAATAGTGAATTTTCTGCTAGTGAAAATTTGATGAATGTTTCTTTAAGTGGAAGTTTGTATGTGTAAGTAACTTTTGGGTTATGCTGAAGCGAAATTTTGAAACCCTTAGTTTTTTAATTTAAAAAAAAAAAATTTAATAGTCTGTTAATGGTATCGCACTGAAAAATCTAAAAAAAAATCCTTGAGAATAGCTGTGTTAGCAAAGCGAATTCCCTCAGAGATTGAAAAATAATAAATTTTACTTAAAATTGAATATATCATTTTTAATTTTTCAAGAATATTCATTCAATTTCTTACAAGAGTACTTTTTTGCTTAAAACTGAATAGGCTAAGTAAGGTTAGATAATATTGGCTGTTCACGAAGGACACACTTAGGCTATAGAGACCATTGTGATACCATATGTGTTTTACTATACCTTTTCCGCTGGTAATTTCGTTTATTAGCTCCTCAATTTCAGAGGCTGAGTGCACCTCCTTCATGCACATACCGTGCACTACACCAGCCAATCACAAGTATTGATTAAATTAATTTTTGTTGTGACGGCGGGAATCGAACCCGCTTCCGAAGGCATACCGCGAACGGAATTGGTTACGCCTAAACCTACTGAGCTCCCAGGGTTGGCATACAGAAGTCAAACAAGTTAAATTTACAAAATTTAAAAAACCCCCGACTAATTCGATTTATTCCTTGTAAACCGATTTTAATAAGCTGTAAAATGTTCTCAATCAAGTCGGTTTGACCGTTTAGGGGCTACGATGTCCCTGAGAAACACACAGACGCACAATTAAACACTTTAAACATACAACTCTCCTTCTTAGACCAATCAAGTGATGGTCAAGGAAATTAGATGAGATGAAAAGGGTACTTAGAGAGGTATCATTTTTTGGAGAAAATTTTCGGATATATTTTAATTGAAATGGAAATATTTGAGTTGACTTTGTTCTTTTGAATTATTGTTTTGAATTACCTTATTATTTTACCATTTCACTTTTGAAATGAAATGAACTGAGTAATTATTTATATGTTAAAATTATACGTCATGCCTTTTCCAAACTGAATCGTTTTTGAAGATCATCGCCAAATTTTTAGTTTTTTCGAGAACGGAACTCTTATCTCGCACTTAAAACACTTATAACACTTTCCGTTAAATTACCTTTCAAATGAAACCAAAAAATTAAAATCGGTTCATCCGTTTAGGCGCTACAATGCCACAGACAGAATAACACTCAGACATACACACATAGCGGTCAAACTTACAACACCTCTTTTTTTAATTTGGGGGTTAAAAATAAGAAATGCATTCAATATATTCTCGTTCATAAAAATTAAAAAGAAACAAATTCACAATAAACATCTGCTATATATTTTTATTCAATGTACAATAACTTTAGACAACAAAGCCCTGGTTTTGCACATTGTAGAATAATAATAATAGAACCCTCATATTATATATATTTAGTATTGATTTTATTTAAAAAAAATTTTGTTTGACAGGGTTATCCAAAAATCACACATAAATTCGTATTATATTTAAGGGGTTAATGGCTTTTACAGTCTATAGATGTGTATAATACATATTATATAATATATCGAGGGCTTTATGCCATAAGGGTATATCTGATAAAATCTTATTTTTGTTTAAGCACCCCTATTTATAATAAAACTTTTAATAAATTTTTTATTATTTTAAAAGTATGATTTTGAGTTTACGTTTAGTCTTTTAACCTCATGATAACTAGCCTCTTAAGATTGGTAGCGTACAAATTTTAATACACACAACCATAATTTATCATAATAATTAAACTGATTGTATAACAATTAATAATACATAAAATTCTATTACAAAAAATATAAACAGTATTTTGATCATTCATTTGATTAGTAATTCCTTTATTATCGACATATTATGCCCTAGAAATCTTCTGTATCATAATGAAAATAATAGATTTGGCAACGTGACAACGGTTTAAAGCGCCGAGTTATGGTTCTTTAAACTTTTCGAAGTCGATTGTCTATTTTATAAAAATAATTTTTTGTGACATATTAATTAAACTTGTTAATCGATGTCAACGACATCTGTTAATGATTTTTAAAGTTATCATACTCATAATGAAACATACGGAAATTAAAATGTGAATTATGATTGAACGTTAATATTTTTTGATAATGATCGATAACATGTATTTATATATATATATAAATTCTTTAAACTTTAAGCTTTACTTTGGTGCATTATTATGCCATAAGGGTGTTATGAGGGCTGAAAATATGAGGGTGTCTTCACCTTAAATGCGACACACTGTATGTAATGCACTAGCAAAATATTTGAAAATCAGCAAAAAGACATATACATCCTTCTACCATAAAGCTCTAGGTATACAAACTGTTATTTATGTAGCAAAATAATTTTCATAGAGTTTTCCATATTCATTATTGATTTAAAAACATTTACGAGTTATATGGATAATATAGAGTTTTGTGTATGGCTATATGGAAACAATGATGACACAATTGCTTATAAACCCATATCAGTATTAATCCCCTTCAATCATCTGTGTTCATTTTATACAGAATGTCTTTTAAAAGTAGACATATGCTTGAATCTCGATAAATAAATTTAATTAAGGAAAATGCTTCAAACGGTATTGTTAGTTTCAAAGGTACACATCTCATACCGGCATCGAATTCGATCTAAGTTTTCACGTTCAATTAAAACCTCAATCTGATTCATAGTGACAAACAGATGAACGTTTTAAATTAAAAAGTTATCCCTATATATTATAAATGTGAAAGTAAAGATGTTTGTTTGTTTGTTACGCTCTCACGCCAAAACTAACGAATGGTTTTTAATGAAACTGTACAGCAATATAGCTCATACATCAGAATAACACATGAGCTATAAATTATAAAGATATAGATATTTAAAAAAAAAATTAATTTAATCTCACATTTACTATTTAAAATTTTTACAGAAATCTGTAATTTATGGTTCAAAATGATGATCACAGATTGAGCAAAATGAACATCATTTTGAACCATAAATTAAAGATTTCTGTAAAAATTTAAAATAGCAAATGTCAAACAAATCATAGCCACCTTTTCTGATATACTCAATCAATTATGACTATTTTAAAATTTAAAAACTTGAAAACTGTGCATATCCTTTAGCTGCGTAAAACAATCCCTTCAAGTGTTATGGAAGGGGGATAAGTGAGATCAAGAGAGATAGAGGCTATAAAGTGGTGGTTTTTACTTTTAGGTAAACCGAATTCTTTAGAGAGTAATTGATAACAAAAATTTAGCTTTTGGTGCGTTTGTTCATTGAATTTGAACAAAAATAGTCTTATAGAAAAACAAACCACTTTTATTGGATTTATTAGAAAATTTTTTCGAAGAGTGTCGCAATTTCGCAGAAACAAGTATACGAAGTAACAATTTTGATACAAAAAAATTATTTTCGGTAAAACTCGATAGTTTGTTTTTGTCTAAACTGTACGGTTTCCAGAAAAATCTTTCGAACTAAATTTGAATCACAACAACTTTCAAATTTAAAGTGTTCATCCATTGATTACCAGTTATGGAGTTGAGCGAGCTTTTCATTGAGCTTGAAAATCTAGATCAAGTTTAATGTCTGCGTAAGATGTACACACCCAAATTTTTTTGCATGATGCATTTTTATCGATAAAACTTATTTTTCGAGTTTCAAGAATGTGCCAACTTCAAAATACCTTGCATATGAAAATGGTTACCCATTAAAAAATTGTGATTTTTAACCCCCGAATCAAAGTGGCGTTATAAGTTTGAACACTATGTGTGTCTGAGGCATTGTAACTCCAAAACGGACGACATCCTGTAGGTATATCCATGCATGCCTTCAAGCACCCCACATTTTCTCACTTTACCCTATTTTTTTAATATTTTCTTCGTATTATTATAGTTTGCTGTGACAATATGTGTTATTAATTAGAATAGTGGTTGTTAATATCGCTAATTGTCATTGTTTTAAATAAACAGGATAATAGATGTATGCATTCACTGATTGCGCGACAATTTCTTTTTTTTAATTTAAATGGTGATTAAAAAGACAGTTTAATCAACTTGGGGATTTTTTTTAATTGCTTGTACTCGTTTCGGGAGTAAAAACATAATTTACGCTTGTATTATTAACACATTCTTTTGTTAAGGTTGTTCTATCCTTTTTTAACTAGAGGTACACATACGGGTGCATCTGTCGAGAAAATGTTTTGGATTCAGTATCTTTGAGTATTTCCGTTCGAAATAATTCTTTTAATGAGGATCAAATGTTTGTCAGGCAAAAATTTGGACAAATTTTAGGTTTCTTTGTGTAATTTTTCGACAGAGAGTCTTGGACGATTGTTTATCAAAGTTCACCGTTTTCGAGAAATTTACAATTTAATGTTTAGAAAATTTCAAGGCCATTTTCAAATCTAAAAAATTAAGTTTTTAAGCTTATCAAATTCATAAGATAATCCTTGAACATTCCTTACCAAAATTTTGAAGAGTATTTGCAGCTTTCTTTACTTGAAACGCTTGAATTTTATTTATTAAAAAGATGCTTTTCTTATGTAATATGATTCAAGTTAAAAAGCCTGTATAGGTTAATTTAAAATTTCATTCTTATATGTTTCTAGCAAAATCCAACCACGATTCGCTGTGGCTTTGCCTGGTATTAATTATTAGAGGAGTAAATAAAAATGGTCTAGCAACTACAGATTTACCGAGGAAACATTTAAATTAATATTTTAATTTGCTTTTCTGTGACTATTCTGTAAAACAGAACGAAAAAAATGTTTTTAAAAAATTTTACATTTTTTTCTCCATTTTCAGCTTAAACATAGATATCGGTTGCTTTTCTCATAATGACCTATGAGAAAAGCAGCCGTTTTCTAATTTTATAATACACACTTGCAAAAATTGTCTTTGTGCTTTATTGATTTCCCTAGCGAAGGCACTACGTATTACAACGCCATATCTGTTGTATGAAATACATTGACTATTTTTACGGCCACAAGCATACTTTTTATATATAAAGATATAACGGCATCTATGAATGTTGAATGAAACTATTAGCATAGTTATAATCCAATGCATGACACCTATGAATACTAAACGAAAATAAAAAACAACAAAAACGGGCTTTGTGTCAAAAATTGAATTAAACTGGCAATAAAATAAAATAATTAATTTTTTGGACAGATTTTGTACATTTTGGGACTGGTTTTAGTTATTTTCAACAAATTTCACATAGATTTAAGTTGATAGGTCAAATGGATACGTGGAAACAGTTTATTAGTGCTGTAAAAGAAACGAAAGATTGCGTATCCGTATGTATTCGTTATTAAAATAATCAGTACCCGTTACAATCGTATCGTTACGTTCCTCGTTAGTCGTTTCTTTTGATACATATTACCTAATAAAATTTTAATTTTTAAGGTTTTATGTCAATTATTTAGTTAAACTGTATATGTTAAAGTGAATTCATTCTAAATAAAAAATGTGTCGAAACGAGTAACGAAAAATACAAGAAACGAGATAATATCGTGAATAACGTTTCAGTATTCAGTACTAGATGGCGTATCAGGTACTCAGTTTCGGTACATACGGTTTGTTACAGCTCTACCGTTTATAATCTGAGACAATCATTTCTTTTGCTCACTAGAAATGTGCATTCTACTATTAACTCGATTCAGCTTCTTTTTATGTAAAAAATAATACAGAATAATTTTAAGAAAGGAAAAAATTTGGTCCAAAAAGAGTTTTCGATTGGAAACAATGAAAAATCTAATGTACATATAACAGTTGGCAATGCAGAGCTCGTTGCAATCAAACTCAAATCTAACTCATATTTGAGGTTATTTCATCAACAATTAGGAAAATACAACAAACTGAAAAGCATGCCAATAGATGGAAACTGTTCTAATGTTCTGCTATTAATGTAACAGAGATTATTTTCTATTTTTATCGTTGCCATGTTTTGTATTTCGAACATTTAATATTTTAAGCGGTAGAGAATTAAATAATAAAACTATTTTTTTATTTAAATTTAATAAAAGTTAACAAGTTAACAAAACATACTCAACGACATTTTATATCATAGTTATTCAAGTAACAAACCAAATAAAATACAGTGGAACTTCTCTAAGTGAAACCTCCATAACTGGAACTCATGCTGAGGTACCAAGACTTGAGCACTGAACTGCCTCTGTTAGTGGGTCGAAGTAAATCTCTATGTCTGATAAACAAGGAAAATAAGATATAAGGATTAATTAACTTAATACGCATTGGCATTCGCGAATTTTGGAAATAAACATTCGCATTCGCGAATGTACAAAATTCAACATTCATCCGTCCCATCACTATTACAGATATGTATATTTTACAGTATACACTACAAGGTATTTCGAATCTCATATTAAAATTAAATCGACAAACAATTTGATAATTCTAGGAAATAAAAAAATATAGAAGTATAGTATTATATATTAGGTACTTCGAATTCTATTAAAATTGAAGCCATGCTGATTTTCGGAATGAAAACAATAAATTTCTACTCGATAGTTTTATTTTGCTGCAACGTAATGTTTTATATCTATGATTATATTTCAATGATTCTAAGAAACAAATTATATGGGATTATTGTACCTATATACTAACCATACGTCGAATAATTATGGATTAAAATTGATACCATATAAGGCTGAGTTGCGGAATGAAAACTTGAAAACAAAAATTGTTTCTCTGAAATTTAAAATATACTCTTGGAAGTACTTGTGGTTGAAATTATTTGTACCTTATTTTCAACTTTGATGATGAATTGTTATAATTTCATGAATAAAAGCAAAATTTATACAATTTTTCGATACCTACCTTGGTTTTCGAGATATCGAAAGCTAAATAATTAAACAAAATTTTCAATTTGCGATATTTTGAAAATTAATCAAAATATCGAAAAATTTTATTCTGGCCTTTCGTCTTATATTGTCAAGTTATAACATAATTCACCATCAAAATTGAAAAATCAATTTTTTTTTAAATTTGTGTCCCCACTCCGTGCTCATACATCCTTAATTAGTCGGCAACAATGGGTTTTTTTTGACTTTCAATACTTTATTAAAGTTTTAGCCTTAATTTAAACAATTTTTTTTTATAACTTTTTGTTTTTGTTTACTTTTAATCATGTATACGATGTTTATTTACATCATGGTCTCTCGATTATAATTGATGATTTTTAATATGATACATACAGCGTAAACTCAATATTGACAAATATCTTGATCAAAAAATTTTTTTTAATATCCACCGACTAGTGTTGGAAAAATCTATGAAAACATAAGATCCATCTACCGTTTTCCCCGTAAGACCAATATTAACAATGCCTACTTTTGAAGTCATTTATTTATTTAAATAATCAAAAATTTACTTAATGGCGGAGCCTTTAAAAACTTGATCAATTTAAGCATTCCTTGAATTTTTTCCAGGAGTGTAGTTTACTGTGATTAATAATGTTTTACTATTTAGTTAATTCTAAGAAACAAATAATATAGAAATGTAGTCCCAACATACTAAATGCTTTGAATGCTTTATGTATTGAAAATGACTACATGACCGGAGCTTTTAAGAACTTGATCAATTTTAGCATTCCTTGAATTCTTTCCAGGAGGGTAGTTTACTGTGATTAATAATGTTTTAGTATTTAGAAAATTCTAAGAAACAATATTATACCTATTACTAGATACTTCGAATGCTTTATGTATTCGAAATAATAGAAACAAATACTTTCAAGTAATACTACCGGCCAACGTTGAAATTAATTATCTAATTTAAATGCTGATGCTGGAAATTTTATGCATCAACTGATATACAGTGGAACGTCGATAGCTGGAACCACAATGGAAATGCAAAAAATTTCGAGTTAATAATTTTTCGATTTAACAAGTAGTTCGAGATGCAGAATTTAATTGCTTAAATTTCGACATAAATTATATTTTACTAACTTGGGCGTTATTATATTTTACGAACTAAGACTTACGGAGTCTGCTTTTTGAAATTCGAGTATAAATATCTACCATCAATACATCGCAGGAAAATAAAATTTCCTTCGAGTTGCAAAGTCTTATTTATTCGAGATACCACGTATTTAAGGGTTCAGCTGAAGTGAATCCAATTTTAAGAGTAATCGAGGTTCCACTGTAATAAAGAGAGACCTAAATTTAATTACACATGTCTGCAACTAAAATGAAACGAATTTTCCTGTTCTTTGATTATTTATGATTGTAAATCAAAAACATGCTGCAATTCCCACTAGAATCAAATATTACTTGGCTACCAGTATATTTCAGACAACAACTATTTCTTACTAAAATTATATTAAAGTAGTTTGGCCGGTACATGACTAGTCAATTGTTAACAACTTATTTATATTCATTGAATTTAAGTTATGAATAAAAATAATATTTGTATCACGTATTTGACTAGTTTTTGATGTTTAAACGTCAAAACTCAAAGTTTTTTATGTTTTCTTTTTGGAAAGTGCCGTAAGGTAATGTCTTTTTTTTCCATAAACAGAATCTTTGATTAATTTTCTTCATAATAAAAACTTTTATGAAGCTCAATCACCGATTAATTTTTGTACAATTAACATTATTGTGAGTTCTTTTGTGAAATAATTCACAATTTCCCCCCGCAAGAGACCCCGAAACTTTGTTTATTGTGATCAAAGGACTTTGGACTATCATTTACCGGAAAAAAAAAAAACATTGCTCCGCACTTCCTCAAACAGCCGAGCATCTTTAAATTATATTATTAAAAAAACCTTGGGGAGTAGCAAAGGTCCATGACCAAAGTCATATTTTTCCCTCATTCATTAATAATATACCCTCTCCCTTTTCCGTTGACTTTCGATACAGTGCATAAATCTATATTTTCGGAGTAAAGTCTAATTATGTTAAATTTCCATTGAAATATCCTGCCGAGTGAAAAAAAGGAACTGTAGTTTTTATAAACATTTAACGGCGTTGTTCGTTGTGAAATTTTTAAGGTAAGCATGTCAGTGAAGCAATATTTGAAAATATTTGTTGACAGCACCGGCTACGTAAACATTTCCTTTTTGAATTACTTAGAGTTAAAATCATACAAGCGTATCAATTTACTCGTATTATGAAATAATTGAATTTACTTGAAATTCAAACTAATATACATATTAAATTATCAAAGTTATTATTAATGGGAACTACAGGTATTCCAAATAAAATTTCTAATTCGCCCACATTTCCTAGATTAATTAAATTATATTATAAATAAGTATTCTGATTACAAATAAGGAGTTGAATGCAGTCAAGTTTACAAAGTGTATTTTGAGAAACATGCTTTTGATACAACTTATATTTAACGCTTTATAGCTGTTTTTTTCGACTTAAAAATAATTATATTTCAAATACCTAATATAAAATTTTTAACATTTCCAACACTGTTTATACGCCTTTCTTTCATAAATTTAAATTAAATACAGCATAATTTAAAAATATTCATTTTTAGTCCATCAAAAATATTTGTTGCATCTTCGACTTTTTGCTGATTTATGTGAATATCAGAATACGAACTAGGTCCTTATTATACCATGTATATATATCAAGGTATAATAAGCTTAGTCCTAAGTTTGTAACGCCTAAAAACGTTTATGCTACGAAAAAAATGTTGATATATGTGTTCATAAAATCACCTAATTAGTACATTTACGGTTGTCCGTCCGTCTGTTCGTTTGTCTATAGACACGATAACTCAAAAAGGAAATGAGATATCAAGCTGAAATTTTTATAGCGTGCTCAGAACTTTAAAAGTGAGGCTAAGTTTGTAAATAAGCAGCATAGGTCAATGGGAACTTGACTCCGTAGATCCCATCTTTTAAACCGTTAGAGATAGAACAAAAGTTTAAATCTAAGCAATGTTCTTTATAAAAAAATTAACAGCTTTTGTTTTAAACATTTTTTCGGAAACGTCACTGTTTACCCATGATGTCGCAAATGATGCGCAAATTGTATAGTCCGTGTTATATGGGTATATCAGTTATATATGTGTGATATTTATGTAAGTGTAATGTGACAGAGTAATCAACACTATTTCAACAATTAACTTAGTCAATTGTTTGTTTTCACTTGTTTTATTGATCAGATAGTTTGATGTCCAGTCGCAAAAAATGAATTTCCTGTTTCCCTGCACCCTGACTGATTGATGATGTGATTACATAATAAATTATAATGAATATTTTAATTTGTTTCAGGTGTGCCGGGTAAACGAAATGAAATCTATTACAATTGTTGCCCCGAGCCATATATTGACATAACATTTGTAATTATAATACGTAGAAAAACATTATATTATTTTTTTAATTTAATTGTACCATGTGTTTTGATTGCATCAATGGCCGTACTTGGTTTTACACTGCCTCCAGACTCTGGTGAAAAATTATCACTAGGAGTTACTATTCTCTTATCGTTAACTGTATTTTTAAATATGGTTGCTGAGACAATGCCAGCGACTTCAGATGCTGTACCACTTTTGGGTAAGACTTATTTTTTATTTTTTAGGTTTGTTTACTAAATTTTATATACAAAGGACCCTGGTTACATTACATTGAGTTTTGGTTTCGGTTAAATTTTTTTGAAAACCATGGATTAAAAATGCTTTTATCATGCTGATCAAAAGTTAGGTACGACCATTCAAAGGTTATGCCTCCATGACGGGCTCGGAAGGCGAGAGTTGTTGAGGGTTGAGCCCATAAGAATTTTTGATCAGTATGATCCAAACTACGTTAATCCATAGTGTTGTCATCAAAACTCAGTGTATTGTATCCGGGGTCCTTTTGTCTTTTTTAAATGAAAAAAACGGAGGTGATACAAGGAAATGGATATTATTTTTGGATTCAGCCCCCTAAGAAACATATACATTTACCAAAATTATTCCATACAGCTCCATTTGTATAATCTTGAAAATGTTTATTTTGGCCAAGATTATCTGATATTAAAATCAATGATTCTAAGCTATCACCACCAACTCTGTTAATCTTAGCTTTTTTCAAAGTTTCCCATGGGAGGTCTTACGTAGTATAATCTTGCATTTTATAAAAAATATATACTTGCTTGGTGCATCCGTCCAACATAGGTCAATCCCAGACAATTTATCAGTTTGACAAAGTACCCAAAGCCAAACTACATTCGATTTGTTTGATTTGGTCAAATTATGTTGAGTTTAATGTAAGTGTGTTGAGTCAATCGTTTCATAACTCAATCGACTTTCATCAAACAGTAACAATACAGAATATGAAATCCAAACATATACGTAAAATGGATATGTTTTCACTTCTTCAGACAGAAACTCATTAGCGCCCTTGTGGAAATAAATCTGTTCTGGAACTTAGAATACTTAGTTTGCATACCGCGAACGGGATCGGTTTCGCCTTAACCAATTGAACTACAAGAGAACTTAACTAGAAATAGCCTGAAGTTTATTAAAAGTCTAGGACTTCTGGTAGCAGTATAAAAGATTTTCTAATACTTACCCGCAGCTAAAATCTAATCTAATCGTCATAAATGTCTTAAATCTTAGATCTCTAAAAGAAATTCCCTAAGATGGTTAAGAACGATAAAACTAAAACGTATATGAAGAGTGCATGTAAAAATGTAAAAAAATTTTTAGGAACTTATTTCAACTGTATAATGTTCATGGTCGCATCTTCCGTAGTTTCCACGATATTAATATTGAATTATCATCATAGAAACGCCGATACTCATGTGATGGGTCCATGGGTAAGCATTTTTTTCATTAATAATAATTCATAAATTATAAAAATTCTTTACAACATTTACTTGATTTTAGACCAAGAAAATATTTCTAATATACCTGCCATGGTGTTTGCGAATGACCCGACCGCATAGAGGATTGCCATTGAATCCATTTAAAGCAAATGTTAGTGGAGGAACTGGAAGTTCTGGTGGGAGTGGATCATTGCCGCCGTCAGTAATCCCAGATCGAAAACAAGTAAGTTTTAATATTTTAATATATGTTTCTCCCATTGAACTTCAATACCATCTATCAAATTAGTATAGGCAATAGAGTCAAATATTTATCTTGAGCTCAAAACTTATGTAAAGCAGATGAAAATTTAGTTATAGGTAGTTAAGAAAATGATATTTAATAATTTAAATACTCTGTACCTACCATAGAGTAAAAAAAGTGGCATACAAAAGTTGTAGTTGTAATGCGTAACACCTACATTATACGCAATAGAGAATATCTGATTTTTTTATGATTTTTTTTTTTACATTTCTTAACAAGATATAAAGATAGATATGAGACAGAGGGGTCGGACATAATTTTTGACGTCATATAATATGTTTGCCATAAGAATTCCATGCTAAAATATATTTTACTAGAGAGAGATACAAACAAATCTTTGACGGCTTTTTTTTATAGTTATTCGAAAAATAATTTTTCTCTCCTGTTTTTTTACATGAATGAGCTTTTATTTAGTATAAAAATTAGGTGCAAAATGTCCAATTTTACTATGAATAATTTCTTATGTTAATAAATAAGCTGATATACGCGATGCCACAAATTTTATCACTTTCTGAAAACTCAAAAACCGTACATTCAATCGAAAAGAGTGTGATATCACTATAATGCTCATAAAGTAACAAAGTCGAGTGACTTTCGAAAATTTTAAAAGTGCCCCAGATAATGCTAATTGCATGTTGTCCAATATGCAATATGAATGGGTTGTCCTTGGGTTACCCATCGGCCATCGCTTGAATAATAGAAAAATGGAATGTTATTTGGCAAATGCTCATGAACCTATTTTATAGTTCGTTAAAAGGTAATCTAATTGAGCTGTAGTAGGCGTTAGTAGTATAATAATTCACGAAGCTTAGATAAACTGTTAAAGTTTCGAGCATAAGAACTTCGAATTATAAAGGTTATCAAAAATAATAACTGTTTTTATTTTTCCATGATAATTTTAAGGCAGTTTTAAAAGAATTTTTCAAAAGAGAAACGAAAACGCCCGACACGGAAAATGTTCGTAAAAGATCGTGTAACGTCATAATGTGAATTAATAATTGTATACAGTGTATACTATTCAATTACCATTATTACGTCACAACGATATTTAAGGAACATTTTTTTTTGTCGGGCGTTTTCGTTTTCTCTTAAGCTCTTTTAAAACTATCTGTAACTTTAAAATTATCATACAAAAATAAAAAATCTATATCTAAGTTTTCTTATAAAACTTGACATATATGATCTTTCCAATTTTTGTAAAGAAAATATTTGGTTCAAAATCCCAATACTCCAGGACTATACAAATTGAAAATAAATTATGTAATAATTATTAAATTTTTTTAGATGCATTTACAAGATGTAGAATTAAGGGATCGTTCGTCAAAAAGTCTATTAGCCAATGTATTAGATATTGATGACGATTTTAGGCATAACCATAGAGTTAGTGGAAGCGGTATGGGCAATGTACCGGCAGCACCTCCTACCACATTTTTCAGAACGGTCTATAGGTAAGAATTTATACATTTGTATTTTAATAAAAAATTATAACCTTTTGGTAACATATTTTATTGTGAGAAAAAAAATTTATGAAAATTTAACACGGAACATTTGAAAAGTATCTTTTTAACCCGACGCACAGCGGAAAATATAACCGATTTAGGTGGGCAAAAAAAACTTATCCATATTTAACCTTTGGGATCCCAGATTCCGGAAAAAATAATTAAAAAAATCTTTTGACACGATTGGTGAGAGCACAGTGATCAAAAATTAAATTTATTTGCTAAAATCTATAACAGGAAATTCTAATTTTCAAAGGCCCAATCTCCACATCTTCTTGATTATTAATTTGAGCGGAAGTAAGAATAAATTTCAGCAAGTGGTCTTGGCGTTTTTTTTTTTTTGGGAAACTTAGCCTTCTCTTCAAAAAAAATCCCTCCTCGTGATTCGGAGTGTTGTGTCTGAAAAAAATTATGTATCACCCAAAACGCAAAAAATCGCAAAAATTCTTTGCATCATTTAAAAAGATTAATGAAACAAATCCTACAAACAAATCCTTGGGTTAACTTGGAGGTTATATAGTTTTTCGTTATTGAATTAATATTGAATTGAATATTGAACTATATAGTTAACTATACTGGTAGATTGCAATATATATTCAATAACTTGTGTGGAAATATAATGTCTTACCTGTCTCAGCAATGTTCATCGTTAAATAAAAGCAAAAACTCTTTGCGCTACACACTTAATGACCATTGAATAAAGAAAAGCTCACTACCGGTTATTAGGCACTTGTTTAAATAGGACTGATTCGCTCATTTACTATTTATTTGCAATCACCGTATGGCGAGAAATATTAGATACTATTAAGCGTCTTAACAGCTAATAATAAAAAGGTCAAGCCCTCCGTAATTCCAAACTTTTGACTCGACTTTTGTCCATCTAAATTGGTGATTTTGCCGCCTTTGCCGATTGTGGCGACCAAACAGAACATAGCCGTTGTGGCCGGAATATTTCACGTACTTACATTATTTTACACTGAATCAATCTTATGTCAAAATTATTTTTCTATATTAGGGAAATAGGTTATACACTTTATTTATGAAAATTTAAAATTTATTTATTATAAAATAAGCAAATAATAATCAAAAATAGGAAAAAAACTAAACTGTACATATAATTGTTACGTAGGTATAGTGGCCGGGTATAAATTATACGCGCGCTCTTCACAGATGTGCGAACTCCACAGGTCAACTCCAATAGAGTTACAGGGTTTTAAAAACCATTAGATATCCAGCTAAATTATGAAACGAGCAGTTTCTCATCGTAAGGTTGTAAGATCTCAATTTTTAAACAGGATTTTCAGACTTTCAGGACAAATTTCAAATTATATTTATCTGAAATATCTAATAAAAAAAAAAGAAATTATGCAGTTTCAATAATATTTGGATCCCTGTTTTCTATTGACCACCGTGGAGAAGTTTCCAAAAAACCGCAATGCATGGCACTATCTACTACACTGATGCATTGCTGCTCAGTGGACACTTCCAGATGGCCTTTAAAAGATCCTCGCAAGAGGGGGGAAATAGGGGAATGTTAGCTATTAATTTAACCTCACTGTAATGTTACCTATAGCATGGAGGCCCATAAGCCTAAAGTGTCGTGTGGGCTAGAGACAACCGTAATCATATTTACTATAAGATGATAACGTGTAGTTTGATTCCTTATTAAGAAGGAAATAACGAAGGATTACGAGAAAGTCGAATCAACTTACACATTTTATCGAGCGCAGTTTTCCTCTACTGAGCGTTGAGGAACTCCACAAGAGAAACTTTATCCTCCACAATAGAATGTTCACAAGAGAAACTTTACCCTCCGAGAGTATAATTATAATATATTTACTCGCAGTATAGACCTAATAAGCTCCCAATAAAAATTTTAACCATTTAAAAAATTTTAAATTTCAAGAATATTCTTAAATATTTTGTAAAATTTTAAAATAATTTGGAATTTTATGCGCATTTTTTTTTTTCGAAATTAATAAAAAATGTTACCAAAATTGGACAAATAATTTTTGTTCACTGGAAAGAAAAAACATTAAGTCTGATTCCATCACCTATGATTAACAAGCTAACAACTGTAAATAAATTAAATAAATTACACCAATATAATTTAAGGGCAGTTCAGTCTTTTCCATTGGGCAGTGTAGGTAAGTACCCAGGATTCCGTAAAGGGTCAAAGGGTCCCATGCTTGGTATCAAAAAAACGGCCAGTTGCAGATTGATTGTAATAAAGGTTCTCGCGAATGATTCAACGTTAAATGAACAAAAAAACGAATAGTTCAGCACTAATGGATTAAATACAGGATGGTCCGCATAAAGTTTACGTGATTTGAAGATTGGACGCACATCGAAAAAAAGATTATCCTATCCTAAGATTCTCCTAGTTTTGATCTTATGGGAATATTATGGCACCTTTCTTTTGTTATAACTGACTTTTGAAACCCATGGTGTTGTCCTATGTGTGTAATCACCTTTTTCGCTGATTATTTGAGCTTCTCATTTATTTTGCAAGGCTAAGTGCACCTTTTTTATGCCATATTCCACTCTCTACACTAACCCAACACAATATTTAAATTGATTTTTATCGATGTCAAGGAGAATCAAATTCGTTACCCTAGGAATACCGCGTACGGTAACTGAGCCACTAGGAAGGACTATTATCAATAAACTTATGATTTATTTATTTGATTTAACAGTAAATATTTCTTACATTTAATGAAATAAAAATGATTGAAAAAAACAACCTTGAAATTGGCTTTAAGCTAACTGTCAATTTTATACTCGAAAACAGATCAAAGCATTAGAGAACGAAATTGTTCAAGGCCGAATTTCTCAATTGGTGATTGAACCCTTTTAAGTATTAAATTCAATGGTGTCCATGAAGTGCATCGGGTCGGCCATCTATTATCACTAAGACCCTCATCTTATATTAATTAATTGACAAAGTAGGAATAAAAATCCTGAATATGTAAAAATGGCTTTTGGCTTTCTGGCTAAGTCAGTATTTTTCGGATAAGCGAAAATTAAGGATTTATTAAATTTTAATCATTGAATCGAAAGTGATGGAAGCAGTCTTAAGTGTACATATTTAAATATTTTAAATATTGAACACAAAATTTAAGCACTATGTAAATTAACATCTGAACCGTGCAAGTGATTTGAGTAAGCATGTTTGTTGATGAATATGTATTGTTTTATTTTGAAATTTGAGCATTTTAAAAGCTCACAAAAAAAATGCATAATGCAAAAAAAAACGTTTGAGATTGAGATTTTTTGAAAAAATTCACATACACAAATTGTACATATAGACATAATGAGGACAACGGGAATGGAGCACGATTGCACGATTCGTTATTAACAGCGAATCATGCACATGCGTGCATGAGCAGTGGTGACTACGAGTTGACACTGATCTTAAAGGAGATTAGATTCATCACCGATCAACTTCGAAAAGAGGACGAGACCTCGGACATCACTAAAGACTGGAAGTTTGCTGCAATGGTAGTGGACAGATTGTGCCTTATAATATTTACTTTGTTTACAATTATTGCAACATTAGCTGTTCTTTTCTCAGCCCCACATATAATTGTCTCGTAGCGATTAAAATCGCTCAAAACGATCGCTCTAAAATATTATAATCAAATACTACTAATGTATCAAACTAATAAACAAATTTCACGATCAGAGCTCATACTCGACTACTCGGAAATTGTGGTATTTCTAAAAATTTTCTAATAATTATATTATTATATCAGCGTACAATAAACAAATTTATGTATATAAGTAATAGTGTCCAAAAAAAAAAACAAAAACGCAATATAAGTACTTTAATCTTCTTCCCACTTTTTGTTCCGGGAAAATATAATAAAAAAAATAATTGGCGCATTTTTTCTAACAACAGCAAAAAATGATACTTACAAAATAATTAACAAAAAGCGGATTCTAAAATAATTGTAAGAAGTAGGCCAATTCTGTCTACAAATCGAGTTTAATAAATTCACTTATAGCATGAGACCATATCGTTGCATGAATTTTTTTTTAAATTTAAATAGGGAAGATTGCATGTATTTCAAAACGGAAAAAACCATCAAGAATGCAAGTTGAAATGTTTTTTATTTTTCATGCATTCACGAAATATTAAAACTGATCACATTAACCAATCACAACTTACTACTATATATAACTTGCTTGTGATTGGTTCACAAGTGATCAATTTTAAAGTGTTGTGAATGCAGCCATTCAAATTTTATATGCACTGATACATTGTTTCTACTGAGATCGCTTAATTTCAGTAGTAACAAAAATCACTGATCGAAAATAATTAAGTTATTTGATTGAATGATGTAGTTCTTACCGCAAATTAATCCACAAGGTTGTTTCAAGAAGCTTCATAATCACTGTTTGAAATAACCTCAAAGTGTGTTGATTTCTGATATCAAATACGTCGTTCACTTGTTCTTTTCTTTTAAATCTTCCCTATTTTCTTATTTAAAAAAACACGTTAACAGAATATGGTTGAAAAGAGAAAAAATTTTTCATCTTAAAACTGTTCAGTAATAAGTTTTAAAAAAAAAATAAAGTAGATTTATGACTATGGTAGAAATGTTGGACTGTTGGGCGTTTAATTTAAAAGAAAATTATATTTAAAAAAATAAATCGTGGGTTATCGGTTCGTTTATTAACCCAACAAAAATATTTAATAAAAAAAAAAATTATAACTTATAAGATATTTTCAGACATAGTCTGTTATAAATTATTTGTACAAAGGAGTTGCGCAAAGCTAATAATTGTTAAATATTTCATTGTTCAAAAAAAAAAAAAAAAACTATTAAATTTACGTATAAAAAATCAAATTGAAAATTTAAAAAAGTGGTGTGAAAGATTTAATACAATTTTCTCAAGTTAAAAAAAAAAAAACTTTACAATCCCAAAATTATCCAAAAATGTCGCGTTTAATAATATATATTTTGAAAGCGGTAAATATTAACAAAAAAAAGAAAATATGTGCCTTAAAAAATCAAATTTGTATGAACCCATACAAACTGATAAAAAAGTTTTCCTTAATTTTTAAAAAATAAATTAGTTATCATTTTCATAAAACAATACATTTTGGATATTTTTCCGAGAAGCAATAATTCATGAAAATTGTATTAAATTAAACAAAAATGTTAAAAAAGCGGAAATCAATTGATTTTTTGATAAAAAATAATAAAAAAAAAAATATAAAATAAAATAAAACCTTGTAAATAATTTTGAAGAAAATTTACGAAAATTGCAACGATTAAAAAACACATATTCAAATATTTTGGAAGGATGACAATAGACGAATTTAAAACAAATATCGAAAATACCACATTTTTTTTGGGAAAGGCGTAAAATTTATTAAATATATATTTACGTTTCAAAATTGTTATTACGCCCATATTTTTCCAGTTAAATAATATACCTGACCGTTTTACAATAAAGAAAAAACCATACAAAGCTTCAAAGAAATATTTGCTCAAATTAAAATAAAACTGTTTCTTGAATAATTGTGGTGAACTGCTATTGGTGGAGTCAACGAAGTTTACAAATCATCAAAACTTTATAATCCTCAAGAGCAAATGCAATTGTAATCACGTTTTTAAATGCTACTATTTCACCTTACTCAAAATTATAAATATTTTACTCGTGAATGAGTGCTAATGAGGGACATTAAACTTTTTTGATTGTACATAATTGTAAAGCACGAAAGTCTAAGAAGAAAATTCGAAAGGCTTAGAGGGAAGAAATAGGGAATGGGATATAAAAGACAACAATGGCGTGGAATCATCAATTAGTGGTATCGTCCCTCAGAACTAGTGATATTTAGTAGGAATAAAATTAACACTCACAAAGCGAGATACAACCGGGAAAATTTACTTACTTATAAGACTTCTTATGTAGTATTTCCTGAGAAAAATGCTATCAAAGTTTACCTCGCCGATTATTTCAAGTTTTTACAATACTAAAATCAGTCTTATATACATTAGTCAATTCAGCGCCGACTCTACCCCCAAATCAAGGTAGAGATAATTCGTCTTTTGGCGTATTTTTTTCAAAAATTAACTTGTATTTCAATTACCAACACTTAAAATGCAAAATTGTTTTTCGCATTTGGCATTTTGGCCCCTTTGCAACCTGGAGTCTGGAGCGCCCGCTCCACTTTCTCCACCCTAAGCGCTGAGCCAATCAATATGCTGGGGTTAGATTCAACTTTTTGGCAACTTTTCAATCCAGAAGTTGAATATCTTGTATTGTTGCTTTATTAGTAGTAAAGCAATTCATTTGATTTCTATTTTTTCCTCGTTTATACACCCATCCGAGGCATAGAAGTTTTTTAGGCAACATAATGCCAAAATATTCCAATTTGTTGTAATACCCAAAAAGTATACTCATTGTGAGATTTACTAATCATTTTGGATTAAAGCGACCTACAGTACGTAAGAAACAGTGCCAAATGAGTTTTTTCTCTGTGATAAAAATTGCTGAAACCAACTTGATTAGCACTTTTCGTATACTTTTTCCTTTCGGAGATTCTCTCCTGCGACATTTTTCTTTACATTAACGCCTCTTCGTGTCGGTTTTTTTTTAATTTGGATAGAAATTCACTTTATCAATTGTTCGCGCCAATCTGTTCATAATAATAGATTGGCACTCTTCTTATTGAAGGCATCGGCAAGTGAAGACATCTGTCCTTCGTACTGGACACTATGAAGCCACTCAGTCAGAAGCTTATTAACAGTGTGAGCATCTATCACATTAAGAAGAAAAATCCGGTTACTATGGTTTTTTGTTCAAGGTTCAAGGTTTGGTGGGATTTAAAGAGACATTGGTGGAAAATATTTTAACCAGAAACGAACACGGTTTAGCAAATGGCATCCACATTTGCTGACAATATTTTGTGTCTTTATGATCGTTGAGCGTACATCTCACAAAATGTTTCTCTGAGAAGAAAAGTCTCGGACCTGCCTTAACAATATTTCACACAATAGTGTACGCAAAAATAAAAATTATCGTACCATAAGACTCAACGTCGAAAATTTTCGCGTACTTTATTTTGTGTGGTATAAAAAAGATGAAAATCTTCTTTACCAAATTTGGATCTGAAGCCTAATTTACGAGATAATTATCCTACTCTTATTATAATTAATTAATAATAAATACATTCCTCAAAATCAAAATCATCCAATAAAACACTACTTAAATAGAGGATGTATTGTGTCATAGTAGAAGGTGTCTTTAAATGCAAAATTATTACAAAAAAACTGTATTTGGCTACTAATGATATAATAAAAACTAACCAGTAAAAAGTAATTAAATTAAATCAATTTACAATCAATTATCGTTTTATGATAGCCCCCTTTATATTCTAAAGTGATACCTACTAATTTAATGAATTTGATAGGTCTGTGAATTCATAAATCTTTCTATTTTTCCCATAGCCACATCTCCCGAATCAGGCCTCAGATCGTAATTTGATAAAAAGCTTTTTCATTTGTCTTGATAAGCTTAATTTAGTGGTATAATTTTCTGATATCTACAACAGAACACCCTGTATATAGTCCGGTACCTCGTCATTACATTAAAATATAAAAAATATATTTAACTTAAAAAATTTGGCTTGATTTTCGCAATGCCATGCTACGAAATGTTTTAATTTTAAGTAAGACAAAATCATACATTTAAAAAATTATATTTAAAATCGCATCTGTTCCTGAGAATTTTGAAGTAAAACAATCTCTATTGACTCCACTATATTTGATTCCACAACAAAATATGTGGTGTCAGGTATAAAATCAAATAAATTTTTTAGAAATTAAGACAAAAAAATCATAATGTACTGTGATAAGAGCTATAGTTAATTGTTGAGTTACGATTTTGAATAACTAAATTTAAAAAAAAAACTTTAATCTAATCAAAAATTAGGACACTTTAAATACTTAAAATAAATTTAAAAAATATTAAAAAAAAAACTGAAACTCATACTTGACAAAATTTTATAATAATAAATTTACAAAATTATAGAAAAAAGCACACTAAGGTTTTACGAAAACATTCCCGAATTAGCAAGAAACATTTTTACTTAAAACTTTCGTAAAATTTTAGTTCAAAATGAAAATTTGTTATAACATTTTGCGCAACGTATGATAAGACGAAATGAAAATGGTATCAAATTGTTTTTTGTAAGTTTCGATAAAATTTTTTTATCAACTATCTCTCATAAAAGGATCAAAATTTATTTATTTAAGAATTTTAAAAAGTCTTCCAAAAAAAAAAAAAATTAAGCAAATTATTCAAAAAAAAGACCTAAGAAGGAAAAATTTTATACCATTTTCATTTTTTTCTACAAACAGTTTTTCCAAAAATGTATATATATATAAAAAAAAAATCATTTGTTCAAAATCAAATTTGTGTAAAATTTTTTGTAAATTTTTTGTAAGTTACATAAATTTTGAGATAGTTGTTTTTTTCTTAGATACTAAAAGTGGAAAAATTTGTTGATTGTTTAATTTACGTAACTGACCAAAAATTTACTTCCGCATGTTGCTCGATTTTTTCATTTTTCTTACACCTTGGTATAACGAATTCACGATTCATTTTAGCAAGGTTTAAAAATAATATTCAGGCAATTTTACATTACAGATGAGAATTTTTTACCTTAGTGAAGAAAGGTTAAAAAAAACTATGTTTTTTTTGGGGAACTTGGAACATCTACGATTATGGTTGCCTAAATATTTTTGTGGATGCAAGGATTTTGCACAAATTTCTTGCCAAAGAAAAACTTATATTATTCTATCGAAAGAAACCTTTGAGTAGTTAAAAAATACCTAAGAATTTAATACAAAAAAGTCTCATATTGTGATTCTCTTTATCAGATAATGGAACGTTTCAAATGTGTGTTTCAAAAAAAAAAAATCAAAAAAATTATTTAAAAAATGGGTTGTATTTGCCACAATATCTGTATATAGTTCAGTGAAATCAGTTTCTTTAATTAATGTTGCATGAGAGCCCTTTACAATTAAATTTGATAAAATTTGTATTATTTTTCCAAACTTTACAAAATAACATTGATAAGCTATGTCCATTTTGGGCTTGATTCAAACTGGTCATGGTATGAAAAAATACGGAAGATTTTTTAAATTCAATAGTGTACATACTTTTAAAAAATTTTTCCTAAATAAATTAAAAAAGGATATTATCTCAAAAGTCATTTGAGATATTTAAACAAACAAAAACTTTTTTTACCTGTAGGAATTATCGAATTGATTTTTGAGATTATCGAATAATTGAAAATAACATTTGAAAATCTATTTTTTTAAATTTAAAATCAAATCGAATAAAAAAAAAATTAATTAAAAAGTAAAAAATTTAAAAATTTGAAAAATTCTGTTATTGAAAGCGGAATACAATTTGTAAAGTTTTGAAAAATTCCAAAAAAAAAAAAAAACAGAAAATATTCAACGATTTAATAACGTTGGTATTTTGGATTTTGACATTATGTATTGCTCAAACAAGTGCAATGTTGCTCACATATGCACAGGCGCAATGTATAATGTTAAAAAAAAAGAAGAAGATAAAATCGTTATAATAATATATATGTAAGTTATACGAAATTTTGGAAAAACAGAAAAGTTCTTCATATAGTTTGTGATATTTTCCTTAAATTTAAAAAAAATAAAAATGCCCTCATTGAAAATCAATTTGTCTAATTAAAAAAATATTTTTATCATCAGTATCCAAGAAAAAAAAAATATATATATATAAAAGAATAAAAAAAAATCATAAAATTAAAAAAAAAAATTAAAAAAAAGAAAAAAAAAATGAAAACTGTTAGATTAAAAATTGAAAAATTTATTGTATATTTATAATTGGGGCATTTACAATGCTCAATAATAAAGAAACATGTATTAATTCATTCCATAAAAATATCAAATCCTTTACAACATCCCATTTCATTCTTTAAAGATCGTAGCTAGAAAAATTGGAATACAGTCAAACCTCGATAAGCAAGAGTTCAAGGGAGCACAATCTCATTCTCGTTTATAGAGGTTTCTCACTAACACGAGTTTCTCGCTAATGCAGGTACATGGGAAGAGTTTCTCTCTTATTCGTTCTGTGCGTAGTCATGGTAGGGACAATAAAATCGATGCCAGCTCTTCCAGTGAAAAATTTTGGCGTTAGAGGAGGCTGTTATGACTAATTTGCAATTCTTTACATGTTAATGTCATAGAAAATGTCAAATTAAAATTATTGAAAAACACTAATTAATTAAACTTAATGCATTAAAAATTGTGAAAATAAGAAATCAAATTTTATTTTTTCAAATGTAAATTATCATTATTATTATTATCAATTATTTATTTAAATTTGTGAGGAAATAATATTAAATTTTCTATGTAAGTCATAAATGCAATCCATAAAAATATATATGCATCCATACAATTCTATAATTGAAGTATCGTTATCATGGAAACGCTTCCAAAAAAACTCACGCACGTTGCGAATAGAGGTACGCAGCAATAAGAAGTCACAGAAAGTACGAATGTAATAAATATTTCTCCTAAAGAATATAAATAAATAAAGCTCGACTGTCGCTTATAGAAGTATAGATGAGTAGCAGTCTCACTTACGGAGGTCCATGAGGGAAAAACGACTCTCTCTTACAGACGTTTCTGTTTCTCGCTAATCGAGGTTTTTGGAGCTTAAAATGACGGGTCTTGGCTATTACTCTCACTCATAGAGTTTTCTCACTTATCCAGGTTTGACTGTACTTAGTAAAAAACAAGTGAAAATAAACGATTGACTGAGTTAATTGTTGATATACTCTGTATAGAAAGTATTGTATGTCGGTGTTTGCGTTATTTTTACAAATAAGAAAAGTTTAAAAATGCAACTATCAACCAATTATGGCGGCCATTTGTTTTGGTTTTGGAAAATTTTAAACTGAACCGTGACGCCTCCCATTGCATAGAAAATATAACATACGCTCCGTATCCACTCACTTTCGTATAACACTGTTAATGTGTGTGTACATCACATGTGTTGAACATTGAGTGCGCGTTCTCACTCGCACTCATTTTCAACGTTTTGTCCTAATTTTTTCCCTCAAGAGTAAACAGTGACATTTGAGGGAAAAATTCTTGAAACAAAAATTGTTTATTTTTTATAACATTTTTTTCATTTAAACTTTTGTTCTATCTCTTACGGTTTACGGGTTCTACAGATCCAAGGCCTAAACCTACGTTGCTCATTTACGAACTCAATCTCACTTTTTACGTCTTAAGCACGCTATAAAAATTTCCGTTTGATATATCTTTTCGTAGTGTTGGCAGGCAGACGGACGGACAACCGTAAATGGAATAATTAGGTGATTCAAACTTGGGACTAAACTTAGTATACCTTGATGTATTTCATACATACAGGGTATAATAATACAAATCCCTACTTATTTGTATTTAGACAAAAAATTGATTGCTGACAGAAATTTTGTCCCTATTCTTCAGAAATACTAATAGTAGAACAGTGTTACATATGATCTCCAGACATTTCAAGATATCTTAAGTTTATAGGATGACATATTGATTCTCCTACATTACCTGCATTTTTTTTCAAAATAAGGGTGAAAAGTCATATCGAGATCTTCCTGCTGTAAGGGCGTACTTTTAAATTGTATTTGTTTAATCACCCGTATATAAAACCCAAGGATAAAACCAAGTCTTTTAATATTTTTAGTGTTTCCCAACTTTGACAATGTGTGCTATGATCAAAATTTAGGAGCTAAAAATATTTCATGCACTATACCCAAAATGCCAAACAATGCTAGGTGGCCTTTTAAAATTTCTGTTGAGGCGATCAAAACCCTGCCAAAAAATTTGGCGAGACATTTATTCTTAAAACAAATACAAAATGAGTGAAAGATATTATTGGTTTGTTCGATTGAAAGCAATGATTCTAGCGAAAGTTTTTGTTTTGGAAGTTGTTATGAATAAAATAGAAGATTTTTCGAGTGTCATGCAAAAATTAGGAGTGCAATAAAATTATTTAAAAAATCATAATTTTTCAATAATGGGGTTTAACCTCCATTTTCAGACATTCATCTATAACAGAGGCCACCCACATCAGTATTTTAAATATTTACTCATTTTAAACTACAACCGAAAATTTTTGTGCTAAATTAAAAAATTTTTTTACATTATTTTGAAAAGTGGGCCCCCGAGTCGTTAGGTGAGAGGCATTTCCCCGGTTGCCCTTTTGTAGGATCGGCCTTGGTAGTTACCCTACTAAGCTGTTTAATTAATCAGTTTCTCAATAAATCAGTCTTTTTTATTTAGCCAATATTATTAACTCATGTAAGGGCTCGCAAATTTTACTATATATTGAGTCAAAAATAATGCTTCAATAATTTTGAGCGTAATAAATTTCGGTTTTTGTCCCAATTTCCTAGATTAGTTTTTTGTATTTTATAAAGACGTATTTCGACTACCAAGTAGTCATCATCAGTATGAACTAGCTAATGGTAATTACTCTTATTGTGTATGTTACTCGTTGCTAATTTGGTGGCGGACTTACAGTCCGTTGAATATCGTCATAAAAACTTACCTTAAAATTATTATACGCCTATCAAAACGTGCCTATCAAAAGTCAACAAAAGCCGAGAGCAAAACAGTCTGCTGGCAAAAATTAACACAAAAAGAAAATTTACGTTTGTCTTACCATAAATCATAAGCAGTAAAATTAATGTTTTTGCTTATCACCATAAATCTTTGTGAAATGATTAATTTGATCACGCGGAAGCCATCTATGGCCCAATATACTACTACATGGCTTTAATGGTTTACTTTAAACAACGAAAGATCATTTTACCCTGAGGGATCCTTATAGACCACTTTCTCCTATAGCTCAAGGGAAGCATAAGCATTTATACAAGAAATTGAGTATGTACAATCGAAAGCTTGCTTATTTTTCGTTAAAATTCGCTTATGTTGATCTTTATACGACCTTCTATGACCGAGTAATTCACAGACAAACCGAAACAGATACTTTTCACATTAAATTTCCGTATCTCCTTAAATAACTGACCTTACAGAAATAAACCTGAAAAATGATCAATTATTATCTGAGACAAAAAATATTTATAATAGTTACCTTTAATGCACATAAAAACATACATAATTCATCCTTGGACTTTTAATGCTTCGATCTGAATTAAAAATTTGAAACTTTGTGCTTTTTGTTAGTTTTTATTACGTTTATTGGAGGGGGGTGGTGAAGTAGAAATAAATAAACCAATTAGCTAATTTGTTGAGATATTTACACACACACACAAAAAAAACTGTGAATTCTATAAACAAAGCAACACTATTTTTACCGAATTAATATATCAATATTATCTACTTTTTGCTGAGCAGGAAAAAAATTGTTATTTTCTGATCTATAATTTGTTTATAAAAGTTGTAAGGTCAAAGATAACAGATCGCAAGTAGGAGTACAAAGTAAACCAGCTTTGTTAAAATATTAATTTTTTCCAGCAATTTTCAAAAACATGAAAATTGTCGCTACAAAACATCGTTTTTCACAACGAGCCCGTGGGTTTATAAACTTTTTTTTTGTTGCCAGTATCGTGTTCAGCGCAACTTTCCTTATCAAAAAAGTCAATAATTGAATTGAATCATTAATTTTCTGACGACAAAAAAATTGACAGGACTGGCATCTATATTTCCATAACTTTCTTCAAAGGTAAGTAAATAATTTTCCTAAACTTATAGTAAAATCCTGAATTTAAAAAAAAAATAATTAAAAAAAAATGTTAGCTTTAAAATACTGAGAACTCAATTTTTTTTTAAATGGGGTACTCGACATACTTTTTGGAAGAATGAACATGAGAAATTCCATACTTTTTTCAAAAAAATTTCATTTTAATTAAGGTTGTTATGAAAGTGGAAAGAGGTCTCATTTTCCTTCTCATTCTGCGGCCAAAATGTCTGCGGCCAACTTTAAATGAACAATTTCCTTTAATTTTAAATTGATGAATATTTTATTTTTGTGAAAAGTTTAATTGTGTTTATAAAAAATTACTTAATTATTGAATTATTTAAATGAATAAACAAATATAATTATATCATTAATGAATAAAATTATTTTTTGACTATACAATGGCATATCTTCAACCATGTACTATTACTGGAGTAAATCTAAGCAAAAAAAGGCTGTTATATGGATTAAAAGTTCGAGCAACGAAACTTTGGGGTTTTTCTTTTCACATCAAAATAAGTATTTTTTGAAATTTTTTACTTTCCCGGAGTGGTGCAACATGTTTAAAAAACAAAATGGCGTCAAAAATGAAATTTTTTTCAGAAATTTTATCATTTTTATTTTATATTCGCAAAAGGAGGCATCGGTGCATATCCAAATTTGGTAGGTTTGTAGTCCATGTTAAGAACTACTCCTCATAATTTTTTGGTGGGGTTTCGTCCCTTCCCCTCCCAGTTATATATATATGTATACATACATATGGTAAAACAGTTCATTTGACTATAACTTAAAAAATATTCAATTGATTTTAATGAAACTAATATCAATAGTAGGTTTTATTACTTACAACTTTCGGTTAAAATTTTAGCGAAATCCGTTAAATAGTTCGGCCAAAATTTCCAATTTAGGAAATTGTTTAAAATGGCTGCCATTTTATGCCATTTTGTCCTACGAGGTTAAATTTTTTTTTAAATTGTAGCATTTTTTATTATCTTTTGATTTTATAATAAGTGGCTTACCCGTAAAATGACTCCTTGATCCATATTTTTGCGAAAAACGGAAAATTTAGCACTTTCTGGAAATAATTGTTTGGGGGGTGTATGGACTGGCTTTGGGGGGTGTTTTTTGCTTTGGCATGAGAAAACTATTTTTAAAAGAGGTCTATATGGTTTAAAGCAAAATTTTTAAGTTTTAACCCCCGCGCTGTAAGGGGGAAGGGGTGTATGAAATAAATGTGTCTTAAAAGATTTTAAAAAGAGGTCAAAATAGTTTAAAATGCTAAAGTAACCCAAAATTTTAGCTGTTTATATTAATATAGCACTTTTTACAACATCCACCCCTTCCCCTCCCGCTTTCATATTTTTTGCAAATTCAAAATTTTTAGGACGTATAAAGGGGTTTTTGGGGTCGCTGATCTCGAATTTTGCAATAGATTATCAAAAACAATTGTAATATTTTTAGGGGGTGTACTTATTTGGGCCAAAAGTTCGAGATCAGCGACCCCCAAAAACCCCTTTATACGTCCTAAAAATTTTGAATTTGCAAAAAATATGAAAGGGGGAGCGGAAGGGGTGGATGTTGTAAAAAGTGCTATATTAATATAAACAGCTAAAATTTTGGGTTACTTTAGCATTTTAAACTATTTTGACCTCTTTTTAAAATCTTGTAAGACACATTTATTTCATACACCCCTTCCCCCTTACAGCGCGGGGGTTAAAACTTAAAAATTTTGCTTTAAACCATATAGACCTCTTTTAAAAATAGTTTTCTCATGCCAAAGCAAAAAACACCCCCCAAAGCCAGTCCATACACCCCCCAAACAATTATTTCCAGAAAGTGCTAAATTTTCCGTTTTTCGCAAAAATATGGATCAAGGAGTCATTTTACGGGTAAGCCACTTATTATAAAATCAAAAGATAATAAAAAATGCTACAATTTAAAAAAAAATTTAACCTCGTAGGACAAAATGGCATAAAATGGCAGCCATTTTAAACAATTTCCTAAATTGGAAATTTTGGCCGAACTATTTAACGGATTTCGCTAAAATTTTAACCGAAAGTTGTAAGTAATAAAACCTACTATTGATATTAGTTTCATTAAAATCAATCGAATATTTTTCAAGTTATAGTCAAATGAACTGTTTTACCATATGTATGTATACATATATATATAACTGGGAGGGGAAGGGACGAAACCCCACCAAAAAATTATGAGGAGTAGTTCTTAACATGGACTACAAACCTACCAAATTTGGATATGCACCGATGCCTCCTTTTGCGAATATAAAATAAAAATGATAAAATTTCTGAAAAAAATTTCATTTTTGACGCCATTTTGTTTTTTAAACATGTTGCACCACTCCGGGAAAGTAAAAAATTTCAAAAAATACTTATTTTGATGTGAAAAGAAAAACCCCAAAGTTTCGTTGCTCGAACTTTTAATCCATACACAAGGCGTAATTTCACTCTACTATATGTTGCCACATATATGTATAATTATATTTAATTTCAAACATTTTATGATAATTTTTGTTTATTATCACAAAGATTAAAAATAGGATGTTTTGTAAATGGGTACAGCAATAGGTTTTGTAATAGGATGTTTTGTAAATGGGTATTTATAAGCTTTTAATAAATACTGTGGTAGCTTTTGTGGTTTTCAAGTTATGAACCTCAAGTTATAGCGGGTTTACCGTTGTTTCCCTATGATACAATGTAATAATCCGTCTTAAACTAATAACTTTAACCTGTTTTTCACGAAAACCAGGATCAGGAATGTCTTCATATTTTGGTTAGGTTTTTTTATTCTTGAAGTATAATTAAAAAAAAAAGGATAGTTTTTTTTTCGCTTGATTATTTTTTTTCGATTTCTATTCATATATTTCCAACGGTAATCGAAAAAAATAGACCCAAAAAAAATATATCCAAAAAAACGATAACGAAAATTTTGTAAGCCCGGAGTTTTGTTGGATTCTGAAACTGTTAGCCCTTGCGTTCAAAAATGGGACCAAATTACAAAAATTTTGCTATTTTTTTTCTAAATCCATTTGCAATTGACTAAAAACGCGAATCAAATATTACTCAATTCACCATAACTGCTCCCAACAAAAACGAAGCCAAATAGACCATAAATTGTTTAATAAAATAGTGAAAAAGCGAAAATTAAGGTTGGAAATGGAATTGGAAAAAATTTTCAAAATAGGATTATCTATAAAAAAATATTCCAAAAAAACAAATACAAAATTTGTTAATTTCCTAATATTTTTTACTAAAAAATAGGTAAGGTCCTGATTCCGAATAATTACGAATGAATGTAATTTTTTCCATAATGTTACATCACATTTTTTGGAGAGTGACAATCTGTAAATAAACATTAATCGTTACTTATTCAAAATGGGCACACCACGATATAATGGACACGCCCGGTAACAAACATCACTAAAAGAAAGGAATGGTAAATATAAAGGTTCTACGTAACCTCAAACAAACAAAAAAAGGTTTTATTGATTAATTTGAAGAGAAACAAAAACTAACAGGATGAGCAAAGGAAAAAAATAACAAGACAAAATTTATAACAGAATTTGTTTATTTCATATTTTTTTTCAGATTTTTTTCGCTTTTTTTTAAGTTTAGTAACAACAAATTTTCATTTTTTTTTTTTATAATATTTATGATATATATGAAACTTAATTTTATGATGAAAATGATTTTTCCAACTAAAATTATATGTATTTTGTATTAAAGAAAATGTTCTTTTATATGAAAAATCAATTATCTTTAATGAGCAAATAGCTAGCAGTTAAGATTATTAATAGGCCTACGGGAAGGATCCATTGTTTCTGCGCAACCTAGATCAATTTACTTATCACTCAGAAATAATCACAGAAAATTAATGTTAATACATATCTCACGACAATAGATGTCTCTAGTTATATTACAAATACGGCTATTCAGTTAATACGTTACAATAAAATGTTATGAGATACATATTAAATAGTACAAGAAACAGAGATTTGGGAAGTTTATAATTTTAAGGATTCGTTGAAAATTTGATTGTAGGAAGTTGAAAGGTGTAAAATAATTTACCAAAGTTTATGACACTTGCAGATAGAGGAAAGTTGAGAAATTGAAAATTAAAATTTAAAAACCGGATTCTTCCAACAACTTTAAAAGTATAAATTAACTGATTATAATTCAGCATCTCAATCAAAAAAATTTTGTAACAGGTAAGTTTATGATCTATTAATATTATATTTTTGAGTATTTTTTCTTCGTTAACATATGCACTATTACTATAACAATGATGCTGTTAGCTTAAAGCTTTAAGTTTTATCATAAAAACGGATGCGGATTAAATTTCCTATTTCCCTTTAGCCTCTCATCGTCGACCCCCTAGCGGTCATATATAATAAATTTGAACTAGTACTTATATAATAAGTAGCTCTTTATTTAAAAACATCCACATGTGCCTAGTTTGCCTTGCTGATAATCTACCTCTGCATAAAAATGTCTTTTGCAATTAATAAACAGAAATAGGTAGATTCGAATAGTAATCGAACAAGGCCCGAAACTTGCTCTTCGATAAAAAAAATCAGGAAATTAAATTAAAAAATATTCGATAATTCACGTCTTTCGAAAACAATAATAAAATAATCGCCCGAGAAAATCTTCTTATTTCATTTAAAAAAATCTATTTAGCGAGGTCTGACTCAACGAAGTATAAGCAATTAATTTAGCCAATTTTAGAAAAAATTTACTTTGAAAAAATTAGAGGTTAAAGTTCTCACGAGCCCCGTTATTTAGAACTTCGATAGATAAGTCTTTAAAAACAGAATGCGAGCCTTGTTAGCAAAAAATTCTATATTTTCATTTGTTATATGCAAATTTCTAGCAGCAAAAGTGGTTGAGATATACTACTTTTCATGGTACGAAAAGTACCTTTCTTTCATAATCGAGAACTATACAATCAGTTGAAAAAAGTTTATTTATAAATAATTAAACCGGTAAAAAATTAAACTTACTGACTTACGGCTCATTGAATGTAACATTTTGACCGTCGAAAACTCAAGTCAGGACGTCAAGACGATCAACGTTTAATAATCGAAAATCGGTTAAATATTATTTGATGAGAATTCAAAGGAAGTCATTACTAGGTATGGATATTTTCGGAGAAATAACGAAAATAAAGTTCCTCACTCACTCTTTTGCTGACAAGATTCTAAATTCAATGAGCCGTAGGTCGGAAAATTATTTTTATAGGAACGAAAAATAACTAACATTTTGGAAATTTCGAATCATTATAAATTAATATGTTTCGAATCATAAAAACAATGAAAATTATTCACCATTTAGTTTCCATAAAATAATAAATTAAATATTACATTTAGACAGTGTTGTCAACTTAGTATTTTTACCACTAAAACTAGTGGTTTTTTTCTACTATTTTTCTACCTTTAGTGGGTAAATAATTTAAATAATTTAATATTTTAATATCATTTCTGGCAATATTATTGCTCTCTAGTTGTTTTTTAGTGGTTTTCTATCGCCTGGTTAGTGGGCCTTAGAGTTGAAAGTTGGCAACACTGCATTTAGAGGCTTAGTTTTAATGGAGGGAGTATGTGTGTGTGCATATAGGTGCAGTAATAGTACAGTAATAAAAAAACATGGCTTATAACCTTAGTTTTGTATATGTCAACGTAAGATTGTAACTTCCGTCAGATTTTAAACGTAATTCAAAGCAACGAAATTCAGTTATTAATGAATCAACTAATTGCGTTATGTTTAGTTAGTCTGCGTCATGATAACACGGGCTGGGATAGATTTTGGCCTTTTTTTGGAAGATAAAATTACAATTTTCCTAGTGAGTTACAAATATACTCATGGTATTTACTGTAACACGTAGCATAGAAAAAAGTAATTACTGTAACACGTAGAAAAAGACAAAACTGGATAATTTTGTCAGCTACATTTGTTTCTTTTTTTAGTCAATGTGAAGTTTTTAAGTTGTTGTTGAGAAAAACTGTTTTTTCAACTTTCATTTTTCATTCCCGAATTTTCCTCAATCTCCACATGAAATCAAATTTGGTAAGTTATTTTGCACCTTTTCAAGGACCTATAGACAAATTTTCAGCAAGTTCCTAAAACTTTTGAACTCAGAGTTAATTTTTTCTATTTCTTGTGCTATAAATGGAAGAACTTAAATGAAAAATCTACACAGGATTAATATTTGGGATAAAAATTCTCGCTTGCCAGCACATCATTGTCAAATCTGCGCAATATTAAATTCTAGCTACAGCACCTTTTTTTAATTATTTCTTTTTATGACTAATAAACTAAGTAAATTTTTCTCCCCATTTTTCCATTTTAAGAAAAAATTTTTTTAAATGTAAAACGCAAGCAAAATTGATCGTTGTGTGACAGTTTTTTGGAAAAATGAGGAAAAAATTGTTTTCACTGACAAAATGAATTTTTAAAAAATGATATTGCTTAATATATTGTTGTTTTTTTTGGTATTTATTTACCGATTTCTCATAAAAACGGTTTTTAATACTTATTGCGATTAAATGAATTTTAATCCAGGATCTGACTGCAATCCAGTGCGAAAATTTAAGTAGGGAGAATTTTTCAATAATGTTTGTTTGCCGACTTAGTACGTATTTCGTGATTGGGAAGACCATTCATCACCAGATACTCAGTAAAGTCGGTTTAAAAAAACAGCAATATCTATCCTGAATATTTAATGAGTAAATTGAATATGCTATTCTCTCATATAAATTAATGTATTTTCACATGTAAACATATGTAACCTAAGAACTAAAACTAAAACGACCTGTCTGTAGAGTTAAATTATAATGTAAGTCTCCATTTTGATAACAACATAGTTGAAAAATGTAACAGATGAAAGATGTCCATCCAAGGCTAAAATACCTACTTGGGATATCTACGAAACATTCCTGAAAAAAATTATCCCTACAAAAATTTTCGGAATCCCTACTCAAGGACTATAGTCAGGATCTGAATTCAATGTTGTCTTCTTTATATTTTTTTTTATTAATATAATTATTTTTGACACAAGGCAGTAGTCATTAATGAGCTTTTTTTATTTTGTAATTTAAATACGATTTTAAAGAAATTTTTTTCGCAAGAAGGACAGGATGTGTGCGCAGGCGTACTTCTAATATTGTGAGAATATTATGTTTTTTTTTTCTTAGGAAGACAGAAACATCTTGATGCCATAATTATGTTTAATTGTTTTTATAATATTAATTTTTTTTATATTTTATTCATTTACAAAATAAAATTGGGAAGACAAATTTGTCTGTACGGTTTGATTTTTTCAATGATTGAAATTTAATCTACAAAATATCTTATGCTCATAGTTACCATAGAATAAATACAAAATTTATATTTTTTTTCTGAGGAATAAATGTGTCATTGATGTGGCAAACAAACATATTACATTGCGATAACGGATCTGAACTCTGTAGCCAACATTTACTTATTGCCGCGTCTTTGACGGCGACCAAAATGGCTTCTGACGTTCAGAAAATGATAGCTTGTGATTGGCCACCACTCACTACCTAAATCGTTTGTTTGCCGCATGACTGAAATCAACACTTTTATACTGGGTGTAATGGCGTTTGATGTTAGTAGAATTAGTACAAGAAATGATTGAATTTGTAGATAGTTTTTATTTGCATAACCTTCAAAACTAGCTGTCAAAAAACTGAGTTTTTTGGTAACTTTAAAGAAACTGTTTTAATTTATTATTATTTTCTTCTTTAAAAAAGGTTTTAAAATAAAATTCAATAAAAAAGAAAGTTTCTATACAGAAAATTCGTAAATTCGTTTTATTTCAACATCTCAATCAAAAAATAGAGACAATTATAGTTGCAGCACTCATTTTGTAATAGGAGAGTTTATGAAATTATGTGTTCATCCTTATATCTACTTCGTTAATATATTACTGAGTTTTTAAAAAGCGTTGTTCTCAGATAGAGAGGCACCTTTTGTTTGTAGATGCCAGGCAAAGAAAAAAGTACCTAAACCATTTGTGCGTGATTTGTTCTTCGATAATATATGCACTTTAACCAAATTAATGACGTTATTCTGGTAGAGCGAGACAGCTTGAATTTTTCATATGTATCAAAGCAAGATAATACTATTCAGAATCAGTTCTACTGATTTCTATATATTATATTTCAGTGAACAATACAAAACTTATGCTTCGATCAAAAAAGTTGAAGAATAGTCGACATTCGGAAGCAAATATCTGATAAAATAATCGCTCTAACGAACTCACATGCAACATTTATTTAGACAGTTTTAGAAAGAATTTTTCTTGGAAAGAATTAGAGGTTATGCTTCGATCAAAAACTTATATAAATAGAAATAAAACTTCTCACCAGCCCCGTTGTTCAGGGTATCGTTTAAGTCTTTAAAAACAGAATACGTGTCTTTCGGTGAATTTCTACCTCAGCTGAGACCATGTATTGATAACTATTTTTGAAGTTTGATTTTTAATTTTTTATCGAGTCACAAAGACAGTTTGATTACATCTTATAGGCTTATAAACTAATTTACCAGTATTAATTTTATAATGCCAGAATAATCTTTGGATGTCAGTATTTCTTGGCTGCATTACTGTGCTTTAATTTGAGCGAACATAATTGGCTGCAAATTCAATTTCCGTCTACTATCATGTCTTTACTTACACCATCTACCATTTAACCCCTCTTCCAAAAGTATTGAATGAAGAGACACAATGCATTTTATAGGTTGTGCCATCTGTTGTCATAGCTAGTAACTATAATTAATAAAACTCGTTTACATTCCGTTTGAATACTATTCCGCTTTATGTAGATCAAATTACAACCAAAATTGTTGCTTAAAAAATAAAAACCTTTGTGTGTCTGTTTAATTTTTTTATTTTTTGATTAATTGACCAATTGTTTGTTGAGTATTTTTCGGTAATATCTACGAAAACAGACACACGAAGGATCTAATTATTAAAATAAAATTTGATGGTTATGTTTTCGGAAGCATTGATCTTTATATCAACTACAAGTTTCCAGCAATTAGGAGTTTAAAATGAATTTTCTTCGTGACATTCGTAGAGCTGGGTTACAAAACCAAAATAAAAACAATGAAATTGTATGTGAAAAATACGTTTGAGCAAAAATGTATTTTATGTGTTGGCAGTATTGAATGTCCCTTTATATCTTGGGATTCCAAAATGCTATTATATTTTAAAAATAGGGAAAGAAGCACTCACAAGTGAAGTGGAATTCAAATTAGCATAGTTTTTTTTTTTTTTAAATTAAGTGTAGAAAAATTTATTTATCGAAAATATGAAAATTGTTTTCTTGTTTATTTTGGTGTTATAAGATTATTGTGAATTAATTACTCTGTTCTTCGAATTTCACTTCACTGTAATTCAATATTTTGTTGCATAATTAGTGGACGAATTATGAGCAAAAATTTTCTTTATCGCAAAAAATTTTATAAATTTGATGTGTGGATGATTAAACATTGATCATAAAATGTAACCATTCTAGATGTCAATTCGAGAGCATTTATGGTTTTTTTTTCATTTGTTTTTTATACTTTTTTTTTTATTGCAAATTATATTAAGTACAAATGACGTAATTTTTTATATATTTTATTTATTTTTTTATTCATTTAGTAAAAAACGACTTCGAAAGACGACTCTGATTTATCTAATAAGTTGAGTTCATACCAAAATTTATAGAATTTTTCCTAACATTGCTCCAATAACACACTCATCTCATTCACAATGATACATGACAAAGGGTGAACGTAATTTTTGTTTGTCAGGTATTAGGGCATGTGTAAAAAGCAAGTACTCGCACCAAAATTTTCATCAGAATCTTCCAGACAGTTCATCATAGTATAGAAAATCATCAAAGTAAGAACGAGTTCAAGATTTCGACCTTAGATGGATGCTTCTTGAAATTAAGGCGCACTGAGGTGGAAAAATACAGTCAAGATAATATGGGTATCGAATAATTCTAGTGTAAAGGGAAACGATGCAGATATTTCGTCGGAGCCTGTAGTAAGATGCCCTCTCTCCAGTGAGCGCAAGTCATAATTATGTCTTATATGAGTTGTCATGCCGGTCATAATTATGACTTGTGTTTATGGGTTCATGACGTGTCAAATATCACCTGTATCAATTATTACAAAATATAGTTCAACTGAAAAGGAAATTTCATCCATTAGCTCTATCGGTCTTGAGAGAAATTCTGTCAAAAAACTTTAAGCATTATATCATGAAACTTCATCTGTTTATAAAATAATCTTTCATGGCAAAGCATCCCTATCTTAAGGAAAAGGAAGCTTTCAAGAACCCTAGACAGGCTCTATCGATTCGATTGGCATACCCTATTTACTATTTATTATTATTAAATTTGAATAACCTAAGGATTGGCGAAGGAGGGAGGAGGTAACATACGATTTTTTTACGCTTTCGTAAACTTTGATAATCCATCTAGAAGGTTTCGACGAAATAAATTTTGGCTCGAGTAGTTGTTTTTATTTATCCAACAATATTTTTTTTAGTGAGCTTGTTTAAGAATTGTCATATCTAGAACATTTATATAAGAGCCATGTTTAGATATCACAATTCAGTATCGAAATCAAGCTACCAACCACCATTTAAAGTCTTCTTAAAAATGTTGCTTAATTTCGATGGCAACGATAAATATGTCTTTATTATTTTGTCTTGAATAATATTGGGTAAAGGATAATTTCATACTAATTAAACTTTAAATGACGGCAGCGCCACAAAAAAAGTGCTGCACTTAAACAAACTTATGGAGGTAATATTACTCTTATTTCATTTCACAATTTCAGTATATCTTTTAATTTTAATATTTTTGCTCGAAAACGCCATTTTTTTTCATCTGCGCTTCAAGTTACATCGGAGTTGTAATTTTGATTTAAAAGGTGTTGAATTGAACAACTAACGCTTGCGCCAAAAGATGTGAATGGTTCAGTTCAACACCACTTGTTTCATTTCAAAATGAACGCAGCCAATTTTCATTATTAAAATCTATATACATTAATAATGCCTTTTTTTTCCTTGCCACTCTAGGGTGTATCCCCTCTCTCATCTTTATCGAATATATTGGAATCATATATTCGAAAAACGCGATAGTTGATCAGAGATGGAAGAACTTTGTCCAGAAAGAAATCTTAAATCTTTGAGTTTAACCCAATTCATTTTATTATTTGGCACTATATTACAGAACCTCTACGTGTATTTTACGTAAATGGCGTTTTTGATATCGCACATTGTCTGAACTTTTCAATTCTTTACGAATGAATCTGAGTACAATCGTAGGCGTTCCGAAGATTTTATGTCACTTCCAAGGGACTCTGTAAACAAACTGGACACTGGTTTGGCGGTAGGCATGCTGAGCGCCTAGACCTGGCAGTATATCACGACTACTGCAGGAGCTGTCACAGTGGTGACGAAGAGGAGACTATGTCTCATATTCTCTATCACTGCCCAGCTCTTGCCATTTGGAGATTGACTTACTTGATCCAGCCTCTCTTTGACGACCTCTCCGACCTAAAGTGTGTTGACGTCAAAGCACTCCTTCTGTTCTTACACAGCTCCAAATGGTTCATGAAACAGTGGCCGGGGATGGACGAACCCTTTTTCGGTATTACAACAGACCCTATAGTCTAGGTGTGTCCCACCCCACGACAGCCACTCTAACCTAACCTAACCTACGAATGAATTACGTTTGCTAGATTGTTTGCCCCAGTATTTCTGATGAATTGGCATGCAAATATTGAAAATTATCTCTTTAAGTTAATTCAGTATCAGGGAATAATGATTATTTAAAATTGTGAATTTTTTAGCAGTCTTGTGAAAAATATTGTTTAACAATATTTATATTTTATCGTATCAAAAAATATATTTTCCAAAAATATATTCTCGAACCATAACCTCATCAGGCTATTTTCATTCGTCAGGATTTGTAAATACCTTGTATTCTGAATATCCAATTATATACATACATTCCATTTTTATTTTTCTTTGGAAACAGGAACATTTTCACAATTGTGTGGATTTTTGATTAAAACAATGTTAGGACCCTAAAAGTAGTATAAACTTTTGATATGAATTCCACTTTACACAGTACTTAAATATAACTTTTGCCCAAAAATTTATTTTTATTTATATTTTTCGGCCTTAACATAACAGTTTTTATATATATATAATAATTTTGTATTTATATATATATTTTTTAATGTATATATATAACAATACTTATTTTTATAATAGAAATTTTTCATGTGCTTATTTATTTATTATTTTCTTAATTAATTACAAGAAAAAATTAAATTTTTTTTTTTTCAAATATATAATATTATATAATAATTTTTTAGGTTAAGGGAAAATTTGTCATTAGATTGGCGGAGTAATTAGGAACATGGGACGAAGGTAGAGGATGTACATGGTATGTTATATTATTTTTTGGAGGGATATTGGGTGCATTTTATTTTTATTTATTTATTTTTTATTAAATCGTTAATTGTAATGGTAGTGTTTTTATAGACGATATTTATATGTTCGTAATATGTCCGAGCTTCGCTTTTTTTGCGGGCAGACTTTATATAACATAAACGAGTTTTTCCACCCGATTTTATATTGTCAGAATATACTAATTTATCTCACATATTTACCACGACTTCTCCGGGACTCCGAAATCCTCGTCTTTCAATTATCTTTTTTTTTACAATATTTTCAATATGTTCACGGTAAGTGATTTGTCAACTTTAAAACAGATCGAAACTCAAAATTACTCTGTGCTCTTTTCATGACGCTGATTTTTTAAAAAATTTTCCACCCTTAAATTTTGTAAACGAAATGATAAATCGAATAACAACAAAGAAATACGTATCGGCTCATTTTTAGGGGGAATGAAAGATTCAGTTTTTTAAACGGAAGCACCTTCATGATCAAACATTGATCAATTTTAATTTTTTTTTATGTTGCTGGATATATTTTGTAAGAAGGATATCATAAGAAGGGTAGGTATATGGTGCAATTCCAGTGAGCGAGGAAGAATGGCGCTCCAACAGAGAAATCCGATAGATCCTGAAGGGAGAAGATATTGTGAAGTTTATCAAATCACAGAGGCTCAGATGGTTCGAACATGTGCAAAGAATGAAGGAAGGAAGGATGCCTAAGAAAATATTGCATGCCAAAGTGTATGCTACACGAAGGAGAGGCAGGCCTCGACTCAGATGGTTGGATCAAGTTATCGACGACCTGAAGGTGATGGGGATCCAAGTCAAGGGCCGAGTAATCCGGAGGAGAGTGGTCGAAGAGGCCAAAGCCCACCCCGGGCTGTAGCGCCTATTGGATGGATGATTTTTTTGTAACAGATTGTTGTTATTTGAAGCAAAAAAAAAAAAAAAGAAAACATTTACATGAACTTTTTTTCTAAGCCTCAATTTTTAGCAGTGGATTTCAGCTCCAAATAATATTTATTTTTATAGATTCTTATATTTTATTTAAAAATAAATAGTTGTTGTCCGAAAATTATTTTTCTTATCAATGGAAAAAATATGTAGTTAAATTTAAAAAACCAAAGTTGACCTCTGTTTGATTGATGATGAAAAAACTAAATACTGTATTTTTATTCCCCCTAAAAAAGAATTGATATGTGTGTTTTTGATATTTCATTCCGTTTTCGAAATGTAAGAGTGGAAACTTTAAAAAAAATCACCCTGTATATTGACATTTAATTTTAACCAAATAAAAACAAAAAATCACAATTATTATATAATTTTTTTTTTTTGACATGTCACTAAGATTTCGCAATAACATAGGTTGGATATCTTTTTATGTGAGATTGACAAACAAAAATTGAAACACTTCATTCAAAATGATCGATAAAAATTTTCCCAGCTGTCATTTTACAAACATATAACTAAAGTTGTTTTTTCGAAAATCCATGTTTTGGTAAATTTTAACAACGGAAAGAAAATGCGTTTTTCAATTATTGTAAAATTGCCACTTGATTTTTTTTTTAAAACATACAAATTTGGGTGTTATTTGTCGATTAATCACGAAATGAATTCAAAAAGAAACACCTTGGCAAATTTATTTATTTATTTTTTATGTGTTTTAATTTTTTGGCCAAACATTAACCAGACCAAAAATTGCTAAAAAATATGATTGTCTTCCATACACAGAGAAACATTTTTAACAGAGGAAGGTGTTTCGTTTTATTTTATTTTTTTTTTCTTGGATTAGAATCCAAATATAGTTTTTTTATTCTTATTGCTAAAAATTTTTTTTTTCATTTATTTGCAAAAATATAATTATGGTTGAGTGTAAAATATTTTTTTTTTTGGTGTATTTTTTGTGTGAATTTGCAAATTCTTGTGTGAATATACTGTATTTTTTTTCAATTTTTTTTTTACTAAAGTGTGGAGCCAATTTTGGTTGGTCTTACAACAATTTTCAGTGCATTTTTTTTAGTTTAGATTTTTGTATAAAATTTTTTACGGTGTTATTTATTATTATTATTTTTTTTGGATTTTTGAATGTATATAAGATTTTTAAAAACTAATCTAAATATGAGTAATATTTAGTTAATAACAATTGTTTTAGAGTCTTTTTCCTTCAAATTCATTCATCTCAAGGCCTTAATGAGCTATGTTTTTTTTGTCTTATAATATAAAACATATGAAGTGCTTTTTTGACCTAACCGTTTTTTGATGTTTTTTTTTTTATGTGGTGCAACTAACCTTATTTTCGAAAAAGATATAATATGTATTAGGTTTGAGAAAAAATAAACTTGGCCTTAGATAGGCCTATTATGGCCATATTAAAAAATTTCTATTTTTTGATCACTACAATTATTTTTTTCTTGTTTATTTTAATATCGAGTCGCTTTTGAAAAAACAAATTTTTCCTTTTGTACAAGTTTTTATTTTTTTTTTAATAATGAAAGCACAATTTTTTTTAAAAAGATATGAGCTAAATTTTTTTATTTTATTATTTTTAATGAGACCTCGTTTACAATTATTAACAGTTTTAACAAATTTTTAACGGTTTTTTTTTAAACGGATTTAAACCGTTTTGTTTTTTATTATTAAATATATACGGTTTTCATTTATTTAAACATGTATTAGTTAAAAACAAAAAAAACAATTTATTCTCAAGTTTTTTATTCCGATTTTTTTTTTCAACTTGTCTCATGACGTATGTCTTTTTTTTTGGTTGAGTGTATGAGTATGTTTTATTTATTAAATGATTATATATACGCATGCGCACGTTGTTTTAAATATGTAGTTGTTTTTGATCACCATAAAAATTAATTGTGGTTTATTAGAAATTATTTTACACTATTTGCCGCGATAAATTTCAATGATACGATCCTGATCGACATACTCGAATATGTGTGGAGCATCCATTAAGATACCAATTGTGCCGGCGGTTGTGACCAAGAAAAACATGTACAGTTGAAGTCGATCTATGACCAAAGCTACATATTTCCAATCCTCTCGAGTCTATTTTTTTGGATGCAATAAAAATAATGGAAGAAAAAAAATAATATGTTTATAATAATCATTATACAAATATTTTAGATGGGCTAATTTCCGTCAATGATGAAATACAAGAAGGAAAAAATTTGATTATATGAGGTAGTATGAGTTTTATTGAAAAAAATCGTAACGCAGGAGCTGCGTTAGCTAAGCGAATTCTCTCAGATATTGAAAAAATAACACATTATTCTTAAAATCGAATATTGTATTTTTCAAGAATTTTTATTTCGAAAATTTAGCGCCTAGAGAAAAAATCACAAAAGTACTCTTTTGCTTAGAACCAATCAAGAATGAAGAAATATTTTTTATTTTGAAAAAATTCAAAATTTTGTAATTTGATATCTCCTCTCCACTCTTTGTTTGTTTGTCGATTTTTCTCTTTAACGAACTTGACTATTATCGTTTAAAACTAACTCTTTAGTCATAATTTTGGAACAACATGTATACGTAATTCAATTATTCACATTTGAAATCAAGTCAAGTATATCTCCCAAATTAGGCCTCAGATCCAAATTTGGAAAAGAGTTTTTTTGTTGCTCTTGATGAGCTTATTTTGGAAAGTTAGGTTTCTGCTGTCAATAACAGAACACGCTGTATAATCATATCAACTCATATACAGTGTGTACATTTAAGATGTGGACACCCTCATATTTTCGTTATTTATAGCAATATCGATTTGAAATTTTACACAGTCATACAGGATAATGGGTCACATTTATTTAAGATACTTAACCGAAATCAGAACTTTAAACTCAGCCAACTATAAATTGACAAATAGGGTCGATTTTGCCTTGCGTCAGAGATGGTTAGAGATATCGAAAAAAGTTATTAGATAAAGTGGCTTAGAATTAGTCCCCACTGAAAATTATTACAAGTTTATTGAAATAGTTGAATACATAACACTATTAAATTATTAATTCGTCGAGTTTTTACATTCCATAGCACACTATAATTTATAAAATTAAAAAATAAACTTTTAAATCTAGTGTGCTATGGAATGTAAAAACTTGAGAAATTGATAATAATTTAATAGTAGTTGTAGTAGGCTGAGTTTAAACTTTTAATTTCGGTTATGTATCTTAAAAAATGAGATCCATCACCCTGTATGAATGTGCAAAATTTCAAATTGACATTCTTATAAATAACAAAAATATGAGGGTGTCTTCATCTTAAATGAAACACACTGTACTTAACACTAATATAAAATTTACAACATTTACTATTTAGCTAACCTAAGTTGCAACAGTATATTAAAATATGACCTAGGTACCACAACCGAGTGTAACAGAAAAACGGTCCTCAATTTATGGAGCCACTTTTTGACGGTTTGAATAAACGTATTTGGAAGAATTAATTCATTTAGCTTAAAGCATCTGTTCCAGTTCCGAAAATACATTTCTTAAAAGTAATAATTTCTGACGTCAATTTCTGAAATCGAACCCATGACCTATGTATTTTGAGTTAACATTTTAACATTTAACAGCTTTTGAAGCATCAGTAATTATGTGATTATCAGTAATTGAGTGTTTATGATAATCGAGGAAATAAAACCGAAAAAACGGTCTAACTAAGGACTCCTCGTCAGTAGACTTATATGGAAGCCGACGAAAAATGTTTGCATGAGTGTAAAATGAGTGTACTTAAAAATGTCATATACAGTCAAACCTGGATAAGCGAGAGATCAAGGGAGCACATTTCATTATTGCTTATAGAGGTTTCTCACTAACCCTAGTTTCTCGCTAATGCAAGTGCATGGGTACGCAGCAATACAAGTCACAGCAAGTACGAATGTATTAAATATGTAGCTATAGTTCCTCCTAAATAATATAAATAAATAAAGCTCGACTGTCGCTTATAGAAGTATAGATAAGTAGCAGTTTCACTTGCGGAGGCCCATGAGGGAAAAACGACTCTCTCTTACAGAGGTTTCTGTTTCTCGCTAATAGAGATTTTGGGAGCTTAAAATGACGGGTCCTGGCTATTACTCTCACTTATAGAGTTTTCTCACTTATCCAGGTTTGACTGTATATGCGAAATAGTGCTTTTTCGATTTACCCCCATAGGGTGGGGCAGAAGTACCCAACTTCTGGGCACTCCGTTATCTTTACATTTAAAAAAACTATTGTATTTTATATTATGGACAATTCCCAGTATTTTTTTATTCTTGACATTTTCATTTAGCCTCAATCTTTGTCGAAACATAAACATTTGAAAAAATAAAATACGATTTATCGCCGAAAACTCGTTCTTGTGGAAAATAAAGACTATTTTATGGTTTCGGTCAAAAATCTACTTTTAAAGCCATTAGATATTATATTTTGGACAATTCTTTAAGTATTTTTTGAGCCGTGACAATTTTCACTGTTTTCGATATATGAGCGTTTAAAAAAAATGAAGTACAAATTTTTATCGAAAATTTGTTATGACTTTTTTAAGTACATTCAGGCACAAATTTTCCGTCGGTTTCCATAAAAATCTACTGTCGAGTACTACGACGATCTTTTCCTTGGTCAAATGCTTTATTTACTACAGTTTAAGTATTTAATTCTTGACAAATTCGCCCATCTTTGAAAAAAATATGAATTGAAAAGAAAAATCATTCACATACTTGAATATAAAGATCTTCGTTTCGTAAATGTTCAGCAATAAATTCAACAGCTTCTGTTGCTTTTGCAGCTTCTGGTGATAGAAGAATTGAATCGGAACTTTCACTTTCTCGTCGGCAATTATCCGAACCAATACCACCAACACCCACACCCAAATCGGCATTTAATTTTCTATTTATTTTACAATTTGGATGATGTAAATCGGATAATTCCATTACTTCTATTTTATTTTGAGTTTCGATTGAGCTACAAACAAAACATAAAATTAATATATTTACGTTAGGTTAGGTTAGGTTAGGTAATATTGGCTATCCACGAAGGACACTTAGGCTATAGAGCCCATTGTGATACCATATATGTATTTACCACCTTTCCGCAATTTCAGAGGCTGAGTGCATCTCCTTCATGCATATACCATGCACTACACCAGCCCATCCAAGTATTAAGTTAATTTTGTTGAGACGGCAGGAATCGAACCCGCTACCCTTAGCATACCGCGGACTGAATTGGTAATTCTTATCCAACTGAGCTACTAGGGCGACTTTTATTGTCGTTAGGGCATGCTATTTGATTTCAATCTACTTTTACCTAATGTTTTTAGGAATTTCAGCAGGTGATCCGTAAGGATGAGGTGGAACACCCATTCCAGGCATTTCCATCATCCATCTAAGACGTGTTTTTCGAGGTCGTTTCATAAGTAACACTGCTGGTAAATAATTTAAAAATACCACTCTTATCCATGATGGCATTCTGAAAAGTAATAAAGTTAAAATAATTTTCAAAAAATTTACAATTTTTGTCTTTTTTTTTCTACAATTGAAGACCACACTCTTATATAGATGCATAGGCATCTCTAATATCAAATTATTCGAGGGTCACCAATAGTATAAAAAAGGATAGTTATTTGAAAAAAAAGAGAAGAAGACTACCAAGGAAGATAAATGTAGGACAGAAAAAAACTTGCTAGAGTAATAATACATAAGATTGAACACTTACCTGTGAGTTCTGGGTCCTCGAAAGTTCCAGTTAATAATGATAACCGTTACAAGTATACTAACAGTATTCATTATAAATGTGAATAACAAATATTTCGCTATTAGTGGCAACACTAATGATGTGGGTGGTAAAATTTTTGAAACAAGTAACAAGAATACAACCAATGACAGTAAAATACTAATACCCAAGGTTACCTGAAACATAAATTTTTATTCAATTAGTTTTGGTGTAAAGGACGAAAAATATAACTTCAATATCGATATTCGACATTCGATGTATTGAAATACGAATATCGGCATGTAAAAGTCAGTGGCGTAGCGAGCTTTTCAGACCCCTCCCCTTGTTCGAAAACCATATAATATTATATGTAAAATTTACTCGCAAATTAATAAATAAATAAAGTTAAGTAAATAAAGTCATAGGCTCAAGCTAGGCTTTAAATTTGAGACAAAAAACTTAGTTGAGAAAACAAGAGTAGATTTTGAAATGTATATGATCATCTAGAATTAGTTCAAAAGATACCTATTATTTATCTCTAGCCAATTCTCCGAGCATTTTGCGGCGTCTTCTTACACGTATTGTTGTATCAATATCTAATTTTGCACAAAAAGACTTCACATTTTCAGACAAATCAAAAAGGAGATAGCTTATGTAACCACATACCGTAGATGCCATAAGAAAGTGCTGACGGACACAGGTCGAGTCAGTCCTGTGACTAGTAGTGTTCCTTTTTTTTCTTTTCTCTTACGACTGGTATTCAATTTAAAAAAATTTTTCCAGAAATCAGTTATTATAAAAATAAAAATTATTCCGCAATTTTTTGTTTTGCGGACCATTTGGTTCCCTTTGTGAGTAGCGTCCGGGGCATGATGCACTTCCTAGTTGGGAGACGCTTGGAGAGTGGAAGTTTTTTAGTTAATTAATAATATTTGTATGCAACAAAACTCCCACTCTCTGCATGCATACAACAAAAGTCTTGTGTATCGTATCTGTAGCCTTACAATATATGTATATAATACCTCTCGCTTAGATGCATTACTAAACGGATGTATTCAGTCATACTACAGACATGTATATGCCTAGATGGTACAAAAACACTTGGTATAACAAACTTACATGTCGCTAAATATCGATATTTCGATTGCAACGCAATCATCGTCAGTAGCAAAATTTATTCAAATAACACATTACAAACATTTTACACAAAATTTTTCCGAGAAAGTTTCCGAAAAGAATAAGTGGGCTAGAGTTATATTTAACCATCATTGTAATAACAACAAAGATATTATTTATATAGAGGGAGCATTCGAAGTAATTCATGTTCCAAAATTAGGAAGGGTGCAAAGGAAGTTACGGTAGAGTTATCTCTGTCATACATCTATAATCACCACCCAGTGGAACAAAGTTAGCTTTACAGAGGCTGCCTATTCCTTAAATTGGCACAACTGTTCAACACAGAAAGTACATGCATCGCACCGTCTAGTATTACTATGTCTATGAATAACAAGATAGATAGAATTTTCAACAAATCTGCACTTTCAGTTGGGTTTACATCTCAGAAATTACAACACACCTTGGGTCAAACCAAGGATCCAATTCCCGACGCCCAGAAATTGGGTTTCTACCAGATTTCTTGCTCAAATTGTTCTAAAATTTATTTAGGACAGACCAAGCGACAGATATCAATCCGCGAAAAAGAACATGTAAGTGATGTCAAGAATCATCGAGAAAAGAAATCTTGCATTGCGGACCATGTTCTAAATACAGAGCACAAAATTCTACCTGCCAAGTTAATTAAATCTGTTAGACATCACAATAGTTTAGATGTTTACGAAAGCATTTTAATCCATAAAGCAGGCAATAAGACTCTGAACTGGGATAAAGGTCCTATACCTGACTCTGAATTGATAAAATGGACAACTGTTAAAGGTGAAGCCATAAAAGAATTTTCGTCAGTTATAGCGAACTTGGACACACCTATTTCACAAACGATACCAAATTTTAGATATAAATTAAGGTTGATAAAAGTATTTTTCAAACCCACTAAATAATTTATTGTGAAATGTTTACAAAAAGTCTGGTGGTATTGAGAAATTTTTTCTTCAAATTTGTGATAATTTTTGTATTTTTATTTTTGTAAATCGTTACTGTAATTGTTGGTAATGTTTTGCTTATTTATTTTTAATTTTGTGTCAAATGTTTGTAATGTGTTATATGAATAATTTTTGCTACAGACGATGATCGAAATATCGAGACGTTGCAATCGAAATATCGAGACTTATCGACATGTAAGTCTGTTGTATGTTTTTTTAATTGTATTTTTTAAATAGCATTTCTTAATATACAATTTTATTTCGAGTATCGTGGTATTTATTTCAATAACAATTATCATAGTGTTTATTCTAGACAAAAGTTTCTGAGAACATGAAATTTAATAATGTATTATTCTGAGAAGGCAATGAAAACATTTAAATGCTTCAAGATATTCGTTTACTATGAACGATTGTATATATAAAGAAAACAAATATTCATACTGATTATTCTAGACAGAAATTTCCGAGAAAATGAAATCTGAGAATGCAATGAACAAACATTTAAAGGCTTCGAAGTATCTGTTTACCTAGTATTTCAATTATTAAAAAAGGTGATAAGTTCGTACTCGTGGGGAAAATTTTCCCATTCGATTTTTTGTCTGTCCACGTTCGGAAATTTTTCCTTGCCTAAGTCAGGAGTTTGTTGGGAAAAAATGTATATCCACCTTTTTTTAGCTAATTATAAAATTTGATTTTTTGACCCGAATTCAGTTTTTATTGTTTAGTTATACAATATTTCTTGAACGTTTTCGAGTTTTACAGATTAATATTTAAGAATATTTTTTAATGACAATTAAAGTCAATTTAATATAACCTGCTATTTATAAAAATTTCTTAAATATTTCACGAACAATTTCAAGTGTTTTGTTTTTTATTTAAAATTAAACAAGATTGACAAGCAACGTTGAACATTTAAATACGATTGGAACTATTCCTGTAAGTATATTCGAAAGTCAGCCTGGCAGCTTTCTAACAGACATTGAATACATAATTTTGTCGAGTTTTCATGTGAAACAAATAAAGGCAAGCATCGCCGTAGAATTGAATAAAAGCTATAAGACTAGCCCCACATGGCTAATATTATTGACTCAATATACGGTAAAAGACTAGCTTTCACAAGAGTTAATAATACTGATAAAATAAAATCATGATTTGAATAGAGACTGCAACCGTTCAATATATTGATAGGGCCTATCCTTACTAGTAATACTAGTAATATCATAAATGCGAAAATAAGTCTGTCTGTCTGTTTGTCTGTTACGCAATCACGCCTAAATTATTGAACCGTCTGATAGTTTAGATTCTGGGATAGGACATAGGCTTTTTAATGCGAAAAAAAGGCTGTAAGGAGAAATAGGGGGTGCAAGTTTGTATGGAAATTACGTCATTTTTGAAGCTAGAAGGTTAAAATATATCTTTTAGGCTTTTGATTAGATATAAATAAATGCGACATTCAAAGTTTGTGAAAATTTTATCATAAAAGGGGTAAAATAGGGGATGAAAGTTTTTGTGTGAGGATGTATTTCGAGTGCTATGAATAATGGGATTAAACAGATTGTCCAGTGAAGCGGGCGGGTTAGATAAATGTTAGTTGAAAAGTTCAATCATCTGTCTTGAAAAATTATGCGAATATGCCCTTCTGGCATGAAGCTCTCGATGTATAATTCAATCAAATTAAACATTAGATCTTGTATTAAAGCAGGTACTTTTTTTTTGATATGTTTGCAATGTAAAGGCAATGAAATTCACCTTTTTCACCTTGACAAACGACCGGATCATGCCGAAAAATTAGAAAAACCTCGAAAATTTTGACCTTATTTCAGTTTTTGCAGATTTTGATTCGGAAGGACTGGTTTTTAATAAAAAAAAAACTGTAGTATTTATTTTTAAAGAAAGTTAAATTTGCAACAATTTGTGATCAAGCTGGTTTTTATAGGAACAGAGATACAGCAGGAGGTTTCGGCTCTTCAAAGTCTGTCTATTTTTTCAAATTATACGATTTTTCGCAAAATTTTATCTTATTTAGTTTTTTGTATAAGTTCCTTATACAAAAATTAACAACTTTTGTTTTAAACATTTTTTAGTAAACATCACCGTGAAGGCGTAAATAAGACAAATTTTGATATCGATTTTCTCCAAAACTATAAAAGATGGGCAGTTGAAATTGTGCACTAGTAGTCCTGTGGAACATTCTGTAAAAACCAAAAAAAATTCTAAAAAATACTTTTTCGCAATTTTTAAAAACCAGTGATGTTTACGAAAAAATATTTCAAACAAAAAATTTTGTTCTATCTCTAACGGCCTACAAGATGTACACAATCATTCCTTCCGGGTCAAAATCGGGAAAAACTGAAATAAGATTAAAATTTTCGAGGGTTTTCTTATGTTTCGGCATGATCCCGGCCGTTTACCGAGGTCGAAAACTTAGATTTAACATCACTTTTTCATTGTAAACAATATATAAAAAAAACAAAATTCCTGATTCGATGCAAGGTTCACCCCTTTTTCATTTATAATTTGACTGAGTTAGAATAAAAATATGATATAAATAGCAGAAGCTAAAGAAGACTGAAACTTTTTTTATTTATTTAAAAGTGACACCGTTAATTAAACTATGTTGTTTTATAAAATTAATACGACATTGAGTGATTTTACTGGAAACGAACGAATTTAATATTAATAAATTTAAAGTTATATCAGAAACTATTTGCGTATATCTTTTTCAATAAAATTATATTTCAATCAATATAATTGTATTTTTCCTCATTCCATCCATCCGTCTATCTGTTTTTATATAAAAATGATTGGAATGAGTGAGGGTGTCATCTACGGAAGCCTGAATGGCTCACTGTCAATTTATGAGAAAGTGGCGCTACATTAGGTTATTTATTAAATGTGTACTACTCACAAGTATAAAACCAACTTTTAAAAAAATCACTAGTTCACTTTCAACAAGTGCACTTGTGACATTATGGAAACGAACCCTTTTGAAGATGTCAGTCGGTGATGACTATCCTTTAATTAGATACTATTTAAACTTATTGGAATGATTAATGATTATATGTCCGGATTTAATAATAATATGATAATGTTTATAATTTTTCTTATGTAGTTAATCATAAGTATTATTTAAAAATATAATGCTTTAATTGTTGATGTTTTTCTTTTGAATTTGCACATTTCTAATTTCTAACCTTAAAAGTATTATTAAGTGTTTATTATGACGTTATAATTAGAAATCTGCACATGACCAAATACCCACATCTTGAAAAGGGTTCGTTTCCATAATGCCACAAGTCACAACTACATTTGTTGAAAGTGAACTGGTGATTTTTTAAAAGTTGGTTTTATATTTGTGGGTGGTACACATTTAAAAAATAAGCTAGTGTAGCGCCACTTTCTCATAAATAGACAGTGAGACATTCAGGCTTCCGTAGCCATCTTCATTTAGTTTTTTTTTTATGTAAAAGATATTCTCATACTTCTTAAAAGAATAAATAAATGGATTTTTTAAAAGTTGTATCATTAGAAAATGCCCTTTTTTATAATTAATTTTTCTAAATACTTTTCTTTTATTTTTTATTATCAAAAATTTTTTGATTCTTACAAAAAAATTGTGTGTTGGGTGTATTGACTTGCGGTTTTTTTCATTGGCTTCAGAAAATTATCCTAAAAAGTCTATATGGTTTAAACTTTTAAGCGGAACTTTTTAGTTTTAAACCCCGCGCCATTGGGATGCAGGAGGTTTATATCGCCATTAAATCAGATAAATTTTAAAAGATTTTAAAGAGGTCAAAATGCTAAAGTATCCAGAATTTTAAGATATTTTTATTAATAAACTCCTTTATGAACCTGCCCCTCCCTTTCGGGGGTCTGAAAGACTCTCAAAATGAAATAGACCATTTTTTTGCAAGTTAAGACTATTAATAACGTATAAGGGAGTTTTTATCTCTAATTTTACGTCAAATGTTTAATTTTTATCCTCCCTCCCCTCTTTAAGCTCACAAAAGTTGTCCCTCGAAATGAAAATACCATTTATCTGAAAATTTAAACCTATTTAAAGCATTTTTTTTAAAGTCGCTGATCTCAAATTAATGATAAAATTGATTCAATTTCACCCCTTCTCTTTTAGCTCACATAAGTAAATCCCCGAAATAAAAAATACCTTTTTTTGAAAATTTTACCATTTTTAAGGCATATATGGCAATTTTCACTCCTCTCCTCGCCTCTCTTTTGACTTACATAACTAGAGACCCTAAATAAATTATGCCTCTAACATACCTTCAAAAGGCTTAAATTTTCAAGAAAATGATATTTTTTGTTTCGAGCCATTTTATGCAAGCTAAAAGAAAGGGGGGGTGAAAATTGAATCAATTTGGTCATAAATTCAAGATCTGCAGCTTTAAAAGCCCCATTAGATACATTTTGTCATAAGACTAATAATAAATGTTCCTACTTTTGAAGTCAAATATTTAAAAAAAAAATCAAGCCTTCCACTGAAAGGTGCTACCCTGCTCGTACTTTTTTAACTCCAAATAATCGCAACTCTGCAAAATCTCCGCATTTCAAAAATTTTTAAATTTTAAAGTTTGAAGAATTTAAATAAGGATTAAATTTTCCTTAAAGCTTTTATTTTAAGCGAAGAATTAGAATTTATCTTTTTCACTTTACGCTATCTCTTAAGTAAGGACAGGACATATTTTGTCTACAAAAATATTCATAGTGTGGGGGTATCTTAGGGTCTCCAAATTAAAGAAAATTTGTTCACAAGCAAGACAAAGTCTAGGTCAAAATCACATCGAATAAGCTAGAAACACACTGAAGGGAACTAAAGTGTTTGTGAACTTCTAAGGAATTTAGGAATCAATGAATGCTTCATAACTACTTAAACTTTAGTGACTTTGACTAATATAAAGTACGCAAAATTTGAAATAAATGTTAAATTTTGATTTCATTATAAAAATACATTTTACTTAGTCTTATCAGTGAAAAAAAATTCTAAATTCTTCCTTCAAACTATTATTTTTCCGAAACATTTGCGGTTTTCCTAAATTTTTTAGACTTACAATTAGCCCATAAGCAGGAAATCTGCTGTTAAAGACCTTTTTTTGTTCTAAATTGTCCAAATAACCTTAAAATCTTTTTTTCCATAACATAATAAATAGTTTTTGTAATTTTATAAAGGAAACTTGCTAAAACATTTCCGACCAATTTTGCGATCTGACAACATGCATTTATATCATCAAAAGAACAATTTGAAAGATAATCGCAAAAAAAAAAAAATTGTGGTAAATAGTGTCTTGTACTCATGCGCCAATTCGTACTGTACTATACGCCATCTTTTTATTTTTGTAAAAAAAATTTTCTTCAACAACTCAACTAGAGACATATTTACTAAAGTAAGCTTATAGTTAAAAACGGTTTTATCGACAATTTTAATGATGCATTTTACTCAAGAAATGTGTCAAAAGTTGTAAAAGGATTGATATTCTTATCAATCACTTTTAGAATTTTCTTGAAAGTCTTGATAGCATAAATGAAATAATACCAAGAAAAAATTGTAAAATTCTAGAAATTACTTGTTTTAAAACTTCGTTATATCTATTCCAAATTAATTTTTGTTGTGACGGCATGATTCCGAGTACACTTTAACGAACTGAAACTGATCCACTATGCTTAGCAAATATACACAAACAAAGTTTTTCATCTTTCCTAAAGTGTTCTTAGAGTGAAGAATAACAAATGAAAAAAAACTACCTTACCTTTTCACCAGCCTCGGCCGGTAAATAGAATACAAGTACACATAAAAATGAAATGAGCACAGTCGGTAATATTAAATTGACTGTATAAAACAGTGTTTTCCTTCGTATTGTTATTAAAAATGTGATATCTGTCTCTGTCGGTTGGTCACCTTCATATATATTCAAATACGCTGGCACTTCAATAATATCCCACGTACCAGATTTCCAATAATCCGATAGATCAACAAAATTTTTATTATTATATAAAGATAATGACACTTGATCACCATTAAATGTCCATGAACCAAATTTCATAATACATTTTTGCTGGTCAAATGGAAAATATGTTACATCAATGGTGCAAGAACTCTGAAATTTGAAAAAAACAAAATTATGTAAAATCATTCCTTAAAAAAAAATAATAGAATTTTTCAAAAAAGCATTTATGTACTTGTCAAAAGCATACGCTATAATAACAAAATCTATCGCAGCGTATATCATGAATTGTAGCTGATATTTTATTAATAGTTATGTGATATGTAATAATTAGTTATTTTTTGTCTGTACTAAGTCACAACAATGAATCACTGCAATGGGCCTTTGTTCTAAAATTTTTTTAATGCTTTAAAGGACGTTCGTTATCGAACCACTGGGTGTAAAATCAATTTTTGGATAACATCAATAACTACGAAAATATGAAGGATTGGTGATGTCATATAGCTTGAAATTGCTATAGAGATTACATATCAAAAGTTGTTTTGCAAGAATAAGATAAAAAGAATTATTTAATTAATTAATGAGAATTGAAAAAAATACACTCGAACCCGGACTTCTTGGATTCATGTCAAGAGCCCTACCAATTAGGCTATTCGAGTTCTAGACATGAATGCAATTTTTTCAACTCAATGAATTTTTTAATTTGTTAATCTACTTATTTATGATTATTATTTATTGTTTTTTGTTTACTTTTAATCATGCATACGATATTTATTTACATCATGGTTGAAAAAATTGCATTCGTGTCTAGAACTCGAATAGCCTAATTGGTAGGGCTCTTGACATGAATCCTAATCCTTGAGTGTATTTTTTTCAATTCTCATTAATTAAGATTACTAGACAAGATATTTGTCAATATTTAGTTTACGCCTGTATGTATCATATTACATCAAATCTAGTCGAATAGACCATGATGTAAATAAATATCGTATGCATGATTAATATACAATAAAAAATAATTATTTAATTGCTTAAATCTTTTATGTAGATATTATTTTTGATTTCAGATCTTGTCCTCTATTCTCGAAAATTTTCAAATCTTAACGAAAGATACATTCAAATAGAAATGAGGACATAGGCTTATTATTAGTAGTTAATGAGTAGTAAGTAACAGATGTGAAAAACCCGCTTTCGAATCTGAGTGTGTTTAATTATACTTTTATTTTCATTAATTTAAGAAAAAAAAATTTATCTGTTATTTATACAGAATGGATCATTTTTATCGAAGACTGAGTTGATTTGGTAGATGATACCAATCAAAAAATAACTTCAAAAGAAGTTACAAAGTTTGATGGGAGACATCATGTTCTGACATCAGATTGGGTCTAGTTATTCGGGTTATTTTAATAGTTAATTTAGAACCTAAAAATTGAAACATGGAATAAATATTTAAATTAAAAAGTTGATGCTCTCAAAAAGCTAACATTTTTTACTTGAAAACAATTTGCCGACTATCCGCTCCTGTCGATTATCCGGACTCTTATTTTCGTAATTATTTTAATTGTGCAAAAATATGAGAAGATAATTGCTTTTCAATAAAAAACAAATGAAAACAAACAATTGACTGAGTTAATTGTTGAAGTACCATGTATAGACAGTGATGATTACGCAATCATTTTTTTTTATGTTATATAAGTAAAAAAAGATAGCCAGGCATGCCAAACAGTAAACAGTGATGTTTACGAAAAAATATTTTAAACAAAAGTTGTGTATTTTTTTATTAGAAACATTTAAACTTTTGTTCTATCTCAAATTTTTTACAATATGGGACCCTTCGGACCGAAGACCCAATTGACATGTTGCTCATTTACGAACTCGACTTAACTTCTTACGTCCTGAACACGCTATAAAAATTTCAGCTTGGTATCTTTTTTCATTTTTAAGTTATCGTGTCGACAGACAGACAACCAAAAATGGACTAATTAATTATTGAACACCAAAATTTTGTTCGTTGCATCAATATTTCTAAGCGTTACAAACTTGGGACTAAACTTAGTATACCTTGATATATTTCATATATGCATAGTATAAAAACATACTAATAAGAAGCATATAATAACGGGAAAAATATAACGTTAGTGATAGGTATCTATGCTGCAGACGTAGTTTTGTAAAAAACTATTACGTCTAGAGTCATATCTCTTTATTGGTAGGCCATTACTCCCAGTTCTCGTAGCGTACAACAACACAATTTACTATTTATTTTGGAAATTGAAACTTAGAATATTTTTATCGTCTAGTAAAACATTCTTTTTAAAATTGCAATAAAATTTCAAATTACACTTTCTTCATATATGGTATTAGAGGTAAGCCATAACATCATGTTAGATCTATAATGATAACGTGTGGCCTATATTCATTTGTACGTTATGTTATTACGTATGTGTCTATAGTTGGTCTAGGTACTAGTAATGTGCCGAATGCTCGCGTTCGCATATTTTTATACCATGCATTTCAATACATAGTATAAAACAAAGTCGCTTTCTCTGTCCCTATGTCCCTATGTCCCTTTGTATGCTTAAATCTTTGAAACTACGCAACGGATTTTGATGCGTTTTTTTTAATAGATAGAGTGATTCAAGAGGAAGGTTTTTATGTATAATACATCCATATTATAGTAGAGTAAGGGGTTGAAATAGGGGTTGAAAGGGATATGCTTCAAAAACTAAAAAAGTTGTGCATCGATTAAGCTAAAATATTGACACGATATACAACCAGCTTCAAAGATCTATTGTTTTTATCTACTTTTAACCTTCGGAGGGTAGAAAGGTGTAGCGAGAAAGTGGGAAGGAATTATCGAATATTTACAAATATACCTAAGTGGGGTATCAAATAAAAGAGCATGACGTGTACATTACAAAACTGTTATCCCACGCAAGGAAATGTGAAGGGAGGGGTGCAAGTGGAGATGTTGACCAGTTAAGCGGGTAGTTCACAGCTAATATGAAATATATCATAGTATATTAAGTTTAGTCCCAAGTTTGTAATGCTTAAAAATATTCATGCAACAAAAATTTAAATGTAAAAAATGTTCCTTATAAAAAAATAAACCACTTGTGTAAGAAAGATTTTCTAGTAAACATCACTGTCTATCCGTGAGAGCGTAAATTAGGCGCTAATTGTATAGTATGTATTATATGGGAATATCAGTTATGTATGTGTGACATGTATGTATGTGTAATGTGACAGTGTAATCAACACTGTATATACTTGGCTTTTAAACAATTCACTCAGTCAATTGTTTGTTTCTACTTGTTACAAGCTTTAATTTAGTTCCACCTGTCCCGTTGTCTGTCTGTAATCAAATTTTGCAAGTCAAATTTGATCCACTTCTCGGTTTCCGATTGAGCTGAAATTTTGCATGCACATTTAGTTAGGATGACAATGCATGGTTAGGTTGTGGCGTCCTGATTCCCATCGCTTCCACCATATTTGGTATATATATATACATTTGTTTTAGTCTTAAATTAAAAATTTTAATGAAAAATATTTTTTAAGGGACATGCTTTTCTTGTACTAAAATGTAAAAAATAATTTAATCTATGAATTACTCACTTAATCAAAAATGAATCGAAAAACAATAAGGCATGTGGAGCAGATGAGGCGTTCCGATTCATTTTTGATATTTGAAATTGAGCACCTCAAGCTTTTACAAATAGTCGGGTATGAGTGACTCACACAGAAAATTATTTTCTACTTTTTAGTACAATAAGTGGTAGAACCAATAAAAAAAAAATTGTTTAAAACTATGTTGCATTTTAAAACAGCAATATTTTAAAATTTGTTAGACAGTATATTACTTTCATACAAACTCATGCGTTTGTGTCAACTTCACCAACCACGTACGTTAGTTGTATCACATTCGTCGCTCCATTCACCATATTTGATCTCGCGATGAGTTTGAGACAACTTCACATCGGTTGATATTACCTATGACTTTTTTTTCAGTGCGCGATTGTAAAAGATACAACATTCGTCACGTCACTACTAGGTACCTTTGTTAGACTAAAAATATATATTATTTTTCAACACGTGTATCATGTGTACAGGATGCTCCACATCGAAGTAGTACACAAGTTCATTTTTAGCATAACCATCCAAATACAGTTATAATTTGCTCAAAATAACGAAATAGATATAAAAATTATTTAGTTCACAAAATACTGCTTACATTTCCTATTCATAATACAGTTTAAGATTTCGATGAGTCCCCTACGTTTGCGAAGTTGGAAATGAATTTTGCGGAAGTCGAAGGAATGGCGCAAACTTAACCTGTTCGAAAACTCAAGGATGTGCATCTATTTAAATGTATTTTTCGATTTACAGTTTTCGAACAGAGTTTCGATTAAATTCATGAACTTACACAAAAGATATTTTGTCTTTTTTGCTTTTCTGTCACATCCCGTGATCTTCCTTATTCCTTTCTAAATTTCCATGATTAACCCCTCATTTTGATAAAGCTTATCATGCTGGCTAATGATGAAAAATAGATTCACGGTCTAAAAATTTACTTCTTTGGAAAAAACAGGCTTAAGAAATAATATCAACATTTAATTTCTTTCAGTATGTAATTTGTATGTCATATCTGTAATAAAATTGCCAATAGCCTAGTCTGATTTTAGCCACGGATACCGTACTGCGGAATTTTAAATGGTTCGAGCTAGTAAACGGTATTAATAAAGTAACAAAATTAGTTTGGAAATTATAATATAATTATTTTTAGGTCGAAAATAAATAGCTAAAGCCTTAAATTACAAGAAATTTCGAGCAAAAGATATTAGACTACAAGCCCATGCTAAAATTTTTCAGGTGAAAGGACCCACTCGGAATCATGTGAAAAAAGATGCTCCTATATGTAAAACTAAGTTTAAGCGTGAGAATATGAATAGCACACCCCTTGGTGTCTTACCCCTGCACCAGCAAATCTGTACAACGTTGCTGGATACTAACTCTGCATGAGTATTCGAAGCAAATTACATAAATGCCGAACAGAAATAAATCACGTAAGAATTCGAAAATTGACGGGAGATCAAAAATTTTTTAACTACCGAAGATTTATTTCTGTGCGGAATTTATACAATTCGCTTCGAATCCTTATGCAGAGCTAGTGTCAAGCAACTCCATACATTTGTGCTGGTGCAGGGATGAGACACCAAGGGGTGTGACATTCATATTCACACCTGTACTCACCTGTACCGCGCAAAACTGACTTTATGGTGCTTAAACTTACTTTTACATGTAGGAGCATCTTTTTCAACATGATTTCTGATGGGTCATTTCGAAAAATTTTAGTATGGGCTTGTAGTCTATATCCTTGAAAAACATAAATTGGCTCAAAATCTTCTTAGTATTAATTATCGCCTTTCTCAAAATTCACTTTATTTTAGATCCACTCATTTTCTAAATAGGGTAATATTTTTGAAAAAGTACTTCAAAATGTTGATTTTGCTAATAAAAACCCACCAATTTATTTTGGGAAAAAATGCACACGCTTTCTTGCCAAAAACTTAAATTAAATTTTAAACCTTTTTTAAACTGTCAAAAACGCGGGCATCGAATTTGATGACGTAATATCGGTATCATTACACGAAATAACATAAATAAGTTTGACAGATATATTCATAGACATCTGATTATAAAAAATATAAATACTTATTATCTATGGATATATTATAACCAGCTGTCTAAACTGAACTAATTGATGGTCTATGGTTCTTACCGATATGACATCACATCAGAGCTTGCCCACGTTTTAGGTCACGTGATATACAGATTAAAAATTACGATTTTTAATTTTAATATTATAAAAGAAAAATGTGCTTTTATGACTCGAAATCAGAATATTTAAGTATATTTTTACATAAATTTTAACTTTTTTCAAATTTCATAATTTATTTTTGACTAACGATAATACCTTATTGAATCACACTGTAAACACATGCATTGATGTTATTAATGTATCCTACAGAAGGACAATTCAATAGGAATAAATATGAATATTTATTCGGCACTGTTATATCGATTTAAGCATTTCTTTTTATTCAATATTCTCAGAAGACTACTTATTTCGTATCGAAACAAATGATATTTTTATAACCAAAATGCTACGAATTATCCATTTTTTTTGTAATATGGGCGTTATACATGCAGGATTAAAGGGCCGTTTTATATATATAAAGTGTTATTTTAGAATTTGGAAAGATATTGTTTTAATATCCATTTTGGTTTTATAACAAAAATATATTTACGATTACGATCTTATGCTCGTGCACGAAGGTACTTAAATTTAAGTATTACATTTTTAACGAGAATATTTTTGCAAGTAAACCGTGTTCACCTTTCCGACAACATACCTAATATCCTTTGTTCTTTTTGGCTCAGTGTACACCATTGAATATTACACATAGAGAACGAGAGGGATCTGCTAGCCAGTAAGTGGATGCGATATGATGAATGAGAGAGAAGACTGCCAGTGAGTTCCCCTGTGTCCTTGTCTAATACATTTACTTATACTTATTAATACATATAATAAGTATATAACAGGTTGGCTGATAAGTCCCCGGTCTGACACATAAATGGCGTCGCTAGTATTAAATGCATATTATTTTTATATAGTACCAACCTTCAAATGATTCGTGTCAAAATTTGACGTCTGTAAGTCAATTAGTTTGTGAGATAGAGCGTCTTTTGTGAAGCAACTTTTGTTATTGTGAAAAAAATGGAAAAAATGGAATTTCGTGTTTTGATAAAATACTGTTTTCTGAAGGGAAAAAATACAGAGTCCGGAAACTCATTATCAAGCCAAGTTTTTGCTTCCACTGTATTTTTTCCCTTCAGAAAACAGTATTTTATCAAAACACGAAATTCCTTTTTTTCCATTTTTTTCACAATAACAAAAGTTGCTTCACAAAAGACGCTCTATCTCACAAACTAATTGACTTACAGACGTCAAATTTTGACACGAATCATTTGAAGGTTGGTACTATATAAAAATAATATGCATTTAATACTAGCGACGCCATTTATGTGTCAGACCGGGGACTTATCAGCCAACCTATTATGTACACATATGATTATGACAAGGACACAGAGAAACTCACTGGCAGTCTTCTCTCTCATTCATCATATCCCAAATTTTGGGTCATGGTGTTCTCTAGTGTACATCAATTGACAATATGTGAACAAATAATAAGAGTACCTTTTATTCAGAATTTAGTGTAAATAGTGTATTAGAAAAGGTGTGGCATCTAGAATCAAAATTAACATTTATGTGTTTTTGAAGCCATTTTTGATGTGTAACGCTCGGTTGATGTAATTTTTTTTTTTGTGGTAGTTTTTTTGTAAAAAAGGACGGATATGTGTAAACGGCAACGGGACTAGCGCGCGAAGTGTGCGCTTTTTGAATTCCTTTATATTTAAATACAACATCTTGTGTGTCCACAGTACAACAGCTTGTGTGAGACGACTTGACGAGAAAGAGAATGAAAAATAGAGAAGGAGAACGTAATGTATAAACATATTGTAAGTGTGTTGTCTCTTGAGTTTTGAGGTGCACGCCACAACACGAAGCTCGCGCTTTTTAATTTCATTTATATTTAAGTACAACATCTTGAGTGCCCACAGTACAACAGCGTTTGTGAGACGACTTGACGAGAAAGATAAAAGCAAATAGAGAAGGAAAACGCATTTTATAAACGTATTGTAAGTGTGATGATATAAAACGGCCCTTTAATCTTGAACCTAGAGGTGCATACGACACCACTCAGTATCCAACCAGCCACTTTACAAAACTGCACTGAGTGTCGAAGACTGCCAATATAATGTTTTTATTCGTTGTGATTAAAAAAGTTTCTTCGATTAAAAAAACTAACTAATTAACTACATGGTTACTTTGTTTTTCTCTAATATTTCTAATTTTTAAACATTTACCAAGCTAATAAAATTTTGACTTCACATATATTTCATCTCAAGTTCATAGAAGGGTAGCATGTCAGATGTTATGTTATACATCATATGCACCTACTATAAGGCTCTTTTTTTGTCTTTGTTTGTAATACTGTTACTCCTCAACTCCTCTTAGAATCATCCCCATCGATTGTAATTGAAGGGGCTCTTTTCAACATGTAATCATTAAAATTCACTCAAAGGAACAGCTTCTTAGAATGCTTATTCAGGAAGCGAAAGCTCTGCAGACAATTTTAGATTGTATCCATATGTGATATTAGTAGTTTTTTGTTTTTGTTTTTTTCGTTTCATATATCAGTTCTTAAAAGAACTACAAATTGATCTAGTGACTAAAAGCTTAACTTGAACGGTAAAAATACCCGCTGGTGGTCACCTTAATACAGTTTAACTAAGTATATAAATTCACTAAATCTAATGATTATGTTAAAATAGTCTAAATTTCAAATCTAGCACATTTTTTCTGGTTAGTCGGTTCACATTAGTAATTATGTGTATTTATAACTGCACTACTGAGACATTTTACAAAATACAAAAATTCAAAAATTTTATTTTTGCTATTTCTATATAGTTTCTTTATCTCTAATAGCGCGTTTGTCTTAAGCTCTGGGGCATAATAAACTTAAAAAACTCGTGAGCTGCAGGGTTCCATCACTAAGGATGTATTTCCCTTTCATCAGATGAATCTAAATATTGAATGCTTTCTATTCAAACGGAATTTTTGTCTTTTTATATTTTTGAACACATAAAAAATTAATAAAAAGAGTTGGAAGGCAACTCAACACTACCAACAGGCACTTTCTTACCATTAACTTATTTCCAAGATAAATTTTCAACCTTCGAGGTCAATTTGGAGTTGCGAAAAGCTTTAAAATCCGGGAAAACCCTCGATTTTTGTACATAAAAATGGGGAGAGAGGTGTTTTGCCACCTACAAAAGTCACTTCCTTGACATTAACTTAAATACAGATTTTGAATCTTGTAGTTCAATTTAGAAAGGCTGAGGAGCCGTGCAAATACTTAAAAATCGGCCCTTGTATTAGTAAAAATGTATTTTAACACAAAAAGGGAAGGTAAGGAAATTGGCACCCTCGATAAGAGCTTCCAGGGCAGATGAGCTAAACATCAAAAACGTCGAAGAATAGCTTCCCCCTAAAAATCTGCTTTAAATTATTGAATTCGAGCTCAGCTTTTATAACATCAATCCTTCTTGTATGCAATGAATTTCAACTCATTTGAACATAAGAAAGCCGCTAGAGATGTTGTTCTGGAGTTCAAGAAATGGATATATAACACATCCTTACTTCTCGTCGACCTGTGACATAGTGCCTCAGTCTATATTTTCAGGGAAAATTTGACTAAAAAGACCCAATATCGGTAGCGGCATATTGCTGAATTAAAATCTCTGTTGAACTTAATGAACGAAACTATAAATATCAATTTTTAACTAATTAAAAACATAGTTTTATCATTAAAATATATAGGGTACGACCGAATAGTGCATTTATTGCATTTTCTTGTATATTTTATACCATGTATGTATGAAATATATCAAGGTATACTAAGTATAGTCCCAATTTTGTAACGCTTACAAATATTGATGCTACAAACAAAATTTTTGTATAGGTGTTGATAAAATCACCTAATCTAAGTCCTTTTCCGGTTGTCTGTCTGTCTATCTGTAAACACGATAACTCAATAACGAAAATAGATAACGTGCTCAGGACGTAGAAAGTGAAGTCGAGTTCGTAAATGAGAAACATAGGTCATGGTCTTGGATCCGTAAGAATCATCTTGTGAACCGTTAGAGATAGAACAAATGTTTAAATGTAAAAAATGTTTCTTATACAAAATTAAACAACTTTTGTTTGAAACATTTTTTCGTAAACGTCACTGTTTACCCACCTATTGTTTCTTTATACTTTAAATTTATACGTTGTATGTATTATGTATGTGTGTGTTTGTTTATCTTTCTTTACTCTCACGACGTAAAAAAACAAACGAATGCGTAATCACCACTGCTTGTACGTGGTATTTCAATCGTCAACTCAGTCCATTGTTTGTTTTCACTTTTTGTTTCAAGTAGTTTAATTTTATAGAAACGAATTTATGAAATTCGGTCGCATCGATCGGCCGAAGTCGAGAAAAAAACCAAAATAAACTTTTTTTTATTTGATGCTTAATTTTAGTAATTTTACCCTTGCTCGTACCTCTTGGGAGGGTGTAGGATGCTTAAACTTTATTTATATGCTATTTTTCCTGTACTATAGAGATAGGAAACGCAACAAGTGAATTATTATTTAATTTTTCTAGCGAAATGAGTTTCTTTCCTTTCATGTTTTTGAAACACATGCAAATAAAAGGGTGAAAAAGCGTACCGAGGTGTCGATAATAGTAAAAGCCCCTTTTATTTATTACATTAAATCGATTTTTAAATAAACTTTTTAAACATTCTAGCTTAATTTGGAGAGACTGTAGAGATGAGTAAAAAAATCTTCTCTTAATTGCTGAAATCAATCCCCACATTAATAAAACTGACCAGGCTCGTATCCAATCGGAGAGAAAATTATTGTTGAAAAAAAAAATTTCGTACCGTTAGGTTAAGCTATATTGGCTGTCCACGAAGGACGCACTTAAGCTATAGAGCCCATTGTGATACCATATATGTGTTTTACCACCTTTCCGCTGATAATTTCATTTATCAGCTCCTCAATTTCAGAGACTGCGTGCACCTCTTTCATGCATATACCATGCACTACACCAGCCCACAACTATTAATTAAACTAATTTTGTAGCGACGGCATGAATCCAACCCGCTACCCTAAGCCTCCCACGGACAGAATTGGTTACGCCTTAACCAACTGAGCTAGTAGGGCGACGTAACGTTAAAAATGTTACTATTTTCCAATCTAGCCCTTATTTACCACATCTAACGTGCCTAAGGAACTTTAGTTCATCCTCAAACCTACGCACAAAAATTAAACACAAAACACCCAATGGAATAGATATTTATAAATTATAATAACAATTTGCTGTTCGTATAATCGTTCATAATAGTGATGGGACGAATGCGAATGCGAATGCAAAAGGTAATATTAGCGAAACCGAATGTAAGCTTTCAAATGAAGCGCTCTCGAATTCTAATGTGAATTAGAACAAGTGAAAACAAACAATTGCTTGAGTTAATTGTTGAAATACCATGTATAGACAGTGTTGATTACTCTATCACATTACACATACATACATGTCACACATATATAACTGATAAACCCATATAATACAGACTTTACAAGTTGCGCATAATTTGCGTTCTCACGGGTAAACAGTGATGTTTACGAAAAAATGTTGCAAACAAAAGTTGTTTATTTTTTTATAAGGAACACTTTTTACATTTAAACTTTTGTTCTATCTCTAACGGTTTACAATATTGGTCTTACGGACTCAAGACCCAATTGACCTATGTTGCGAATTTACGAACTCGATCTCACTTTTTACGTCCTCAGCACGCTAATAAAAATTTCAGCTTGATATCTCTTTTCGTTTTTGAGTAATCGTGATGACAGACGGACAGACGAGAGACGACAGACGACAGACAGACAGACAACCTGAAATGGACTAGTTAGGTAATTTTATGAACACCTATACCAAAATTTTGTTCTTAGCATCAATATTGTTCAGCGTTACAAACTTAGGACTAAACTGATTATACCATGTATATTTTATATACATGGTATAAAAATGCGCGAATGCGAATGCGAATATTCGCCCCATCACTAGTTCATAATGTTGTTCGTATATGTATATTTTCAAATAATAATAAAATGACTTTGAATAAAATCGTTAATAACATGTTATTAACAAGAAAAACAAAATTATTCAGTTGTAAATATTTGTCATTGATTTTAGTAGCAGTTAGTTTAAACAATAACTTATCTGCTTTAATTTAATTAAAAGGCTTGGTCGCATCATCGCATTTAATTTAATTGAAAAATATTAATAATAATTGAATTTTTATCGGATATAAAAAAAACATTTTTATTTTTTTATTTCAAGATTAACAATCCCCTTAGGAAATTGACAAATAATTTAAAATCATCATTTTTTTATTATTTATGCAATTATTATTATTTTTTTAAATACAGTCAAAATCGGTTATAACGACATTGCAGATATAAAAAATTATGGTCGTTATAAGCGCTACGTACATTTTTATAATGGGTGTTCCAAGAAGAACGCCTGTTTTGAATTGCTGAATGAAGATTCTGAATGATTCTGTAATGCACAAAAGGGATGTGTGCTATGAATGATACGAGTTTTTTGTAAATTCACCCGCTCGCTGGTATCGATACTAATTATGATGAAAGTTACAATTTTCACAAGCAAAAAAAGCAACTTTCTTCGAGTTTTGTTTGTTTTTTTCTTTAAGGCGATTGTAAATCTACAGTATTGTAAAAAAGTTTTGGTTTATATGCACGGTACATGCATGTAAACCAAACACATTCTTCGTAGTCAAGTAATATGCTATTTGTAGCTTTACGATACCACGCAACTACAAAAATATATAATATATTGTGTGCAAGTGCTGCTTATGAATTGATAATATAGATACAAAAAAAGCCGTTGCGCTCGACTAATTGAGAATGTATGAGCACCGATGGTGCAGACACAAATAAAAAAATTATATATTTTTAATTTTGATGGGAAATTACGTTTCGATTTGACAATATAAGACGAAAAGTAAGAATAAAATTTTTCGATATGGAGTAATTTTTTAAAATATCGAAAATTTTGCTTAATTATTTAACTTTCGATATTTCGAAAACCAAGGCAAATATTGAAAAATTGTATTCTTATTTTTCGTCCATATTCATGACGTTATATGAAAATTCACATCAAAATTGAAACTAAGGTAGAAATAGTTCCAACCACAAGTCTAAACTGGCCTTGGCGCTCGTTGTACCTTTAAAAAAATCAATTTAAAAATTGGCAAAACTTCAATCTGTTTTCATGAAAGATGTGTTTTGGCGGCTACACCCTTTTAGTATGAAGCCATGAGTATTGTGTATCCACAATTTTCATAAATAATTTTTCTTACTTATTAGTATGTGTAGCAACCACACCTATTGAATATGTACACAGAGTATTTGGAGGATAGTGGTGACGGCAACGGTCGTAACAAAAGAAAACGGTGATAGTACTTGCGTCTAGATACATCAATTAAGATTGCAGGATAACACGTATGTGTTTTTATACCCTATATATGAAATATATCAGAGTTAGTGATGGGACGAATATTCGCATTCACATTCGCGAATATTCGCGTATTATTTTAAATTCGCATTTTGCGCATGTTTTTGACAAAAAATTTTCATTTTGTATCATAAATTGCGAAAGAATCCTAAATTTATATTTTTAGATCACTTTTTTTTAATCACTGTTATAAAGAATGTTGAACAAATGTAATTATAAACTAACCTCAAATAAAAAACTGAATTTTGATTTTAATGGACTTAATACTGTGTCCAAAAACTAAGGTCACATTTGAATTTAAACTGCGCGCGTTTGTTGTGCATTATGAATTCCTTCCGCCCAGCCACACAGTCAACAAGGAATTATTTGAACGTTATGCGTCATTTGCGTAACGCTATCCGCCTAAAAAGGCCGGAATTGTGGAAAGACAATTCATGGTTTTTACACCACGATAATACAACATCCCATACTGCACTCATAATTCGTGATTATTTCGTCTAAAACTCAACCCATATCGTTTCGCAACCACCGTATTCATCTGATCCGGCGCCGTGCGACTTCTGGCTGTTCAGCAGGCTCAAAATAAAGCTCCGGAAACACCATTTTGATACGATAGAGGAGATTCAAGCAGCAGCGAAAGCGCAGACAGAACTGAAGGCAATCCCGAAACGTGACTACAATCAGTGTTTCGAAGATTGGAAAATCCGTTGGCATAAGTGCATTGCATCGGGAGCGGATTACTTTGAAGGAGATGAAATTGATTTGGAAGAATAAACACTTATATGGCTTGTTTTTAATGGACTAACACGAACGATTCTTTTTCTTTAATGAAGAATTATGGGTACTAATTCGACCCATGCTGAATTACGCTTCTGTTGCTATTATATCCCATGGCTACCCTGTACTCGTGATTAAAAAACAACAACAGCTTTCGTAGAAAAGTTGTGAAAAATCAAAAGTTATTAAATTAATATTAGGAGAACATGTTTTAAAAATAGTTTCATTTGAAATACCTTTACAGTTGCTGATTCACTTCTTAATGACGTCTTCAGCATTAGGAAAAAATCTATAAAAACTGTTACATTCGAATCACGCTCGCCTGATACACTTATTATTTAACTCATTTAAAATAGAGATATATTTTTTCGTTAAAATTATTTAGTATTTAGCCAGTTTTTTTCGAAGCGTTACAATTTTAGTCCGTGAATATCCTTTCCGTCAGAATTCAACATGACAAGCTTGAAATAGACCTATTGCTCGCATACTCAAGAGCCATATTTTCAATCTTTGGTCATATTTATTGCAAATAATCTCAAATATCAGCCCCTTCAAGGTGGCTATCGAATCAACAATTTTAAACCTTGTACAAATGGGATCATCCTGGGATCTAACCTATATTTAATATAACCAGTATTTTTAAATTTGATTCATAATTAAAGATATCGGGTAACATATTCACAAAAACTATAGTTTAATGGAAAACGTTTTCGGTTTACAAAGTCGATCAAAAATAACCTTACATGCTCGTTAAACTATATTCCTCGAGAAGACTATAGCAACGTTATATATTATATTACCACCCTTATACAAGCGGTGAAATGTCAGTTTGGCAACTTTCCAAAGAAGGTTACATAAAATTGATTTCTCTAAATATCGCAATATATCGCAAAATATTTTCATTAATAGTAAAAATTAAAGGGCATTAAATTTCAAAAATACAAATTATATGGCTTGCACCGCTCCCAGTGTTCCTATATCTTTTCAGACCACGGCAGAAAGACGGCTTATGATTTTACCGGTATTTATGTATATTCATCAGTTTCCTCATGACTTCTGAACTATAATTATCATAATTTGACAAAAGAAAGTTTTGTTTGAAGAGTCTTGAACACATCTGCTGATTATGAGATGCATCACCTTAAATAGGCCTTTTCATCATGTCATAAGCGCAAGTGCAGAGTTTATTTTTTCGTACTGACAGCAATAAGTAGGACTAAGATAGAAGATATTTGTTATTCATTTTATCACATTGGTTATAAATCATTTAGTACGAAACAAATGTGAATCGTGATTTTAAAATGAAAAGCCCTATTGTATATGGAGCTTTCTAAAGGTCTAGACTACGGTAAAGCAAAAATCGTATAAAACAATTTAAATAATGTATAGTGGCTTTGCAAAGACTTTATCATGAAATCTCAGCGCCAAAAGTAACTCTATCCGTCTGTTTGTATGTTACGCAATCACGCCTGAACTACTTAACCGATTTAAATGAAATTTGGTATAGAGATATTCTAGACCCTGAGGAAGGACTAATGCGAAAAACGGTTGTAAGGGCTTGGAATAGGGGTTGAAAGAGGTGTCCTTCAAAAACTTAAAAATTGTGCATCGATTAAGCTCAAATATTGACAAGATGTAGAATGTGTTTCTTAGTGTCTTTTGGGATATGGTTGATATAAAAACTATAAGTCTCTGTAACTCTGAAAGTCTAGACACATCCATATAAGCGTATGAGTTGGAGTGAGAACGTTCTATGCTTTTTCCTCTTACCATTTCGAGCGAAATTTGGCGGCTGCTGACGTATAATCATAGAGTTATACAACATATAATACTGTCAACAAACTACAATTGTAGGTTTTCATTCTATAATTGAAACTATAATTTCTAAATGTGATTTTAATTAAATAAAAGTAATATTAAATATTAAAAGTAATTTTAATTAAATAAATTACGAATTTATTGTGATTTTTAATAAATAATTTTTAATAAACAAAGTGATTTTTATTAAATAAATTATGAATTTTAATTAAGCATATAAATTACTTAACTAATATAGAATTATATTATATTAAATAAATTGGCTGTATAATTTGAAGAATTTAACAGTTTTCATATGATTTGTATTTTTCACAAAAATTTTTAGAGAATAGGATCTATTGTTGAAATCAGTTCATACAGATGTAAGCCTTTTGAACTTATGACAATTGTAAAATATTGCACAATTTTATACTATTTTCACTTTTATGATAAATATTTACAACTTTTACTATTCTGCTTTATTAGTTTATTTGCGTGGGTTTTAACTTTCCCTCTTTACAATGAAATGGAAATATTAAAGCAGAAGTTTGTTACTAAAAAACTCAAAACATTCAACCCTTTTGTTAAAAAATTTGTCTATGTGGAGGGTCAGCTTTGATTAGAATGTACTTGACAACGCCGAGCAATCGAAAATGATGGAAGATAATTGACAATCTTGGGTATTTGATCTGGTATAGGTTAGTTCAGGTTTTATTGGCTGTTCACGAAAGCTATGTGTTTTAACACCTTTTCCCCTGATAGTTTCATTTATCAGCTCCTCGATTCTTTTGAGAAGCTGAGTACACCTCTTTCATGCACATATCGTGCACAACAACAGCCCATCACAACTATAAATTAAATTTTTTATTTTTATTTGGATTTATATTAGGTTTTTGGTATTACATACTATATTATAATAAATAATTAAAATAATAAAAAATAATTTTATTATTAGTGTATGACTACAAGCTTTTTTATTTGTTCTCAAAATTTTTCATTCTCAAGAGATTCAATCTAATTTTTTTTGCGACGGCGGGAATCGAACCCGCTACCCAGACATACCACGAACGGTATTGGTTACGCTTTAACCAACTGAACTACTATTGGTACTCGTTGATTTGATCTGGTATACAAACAAGAAAAGTATCGCGGAAGTCAGTTAGGAAGTATTCATAAGCAGTTATAGAAATGAATTCTTCTTCCCACCGAGAAAGACTTCGAATTAACAAACACCCAGAATATTACCCTAATTTTTCTTCATATTTTTCCACCTATACACGCCTTGAAGAAGTAGATTTTTATAATATTAGAGCTGTTTTGCAAACCAAGGAAGAAAATGACTCTGATTTTAGCTCGACATTTTTTGTATATTAAGCCTTTTGGTAAAAGGTAGAACAATCTAAATATTTTAAAGTTTAAGATTTATGGCCAGGCAACTGAGAATGTCTATCTACATGGACTTGGGTCCAGGACCAGGACCATTCAACAACAAGCCGTGGGTAGGATCTGGTAGTTCAGGCCCCCTATTAGGAAAAAAACTTTTTTTAGTTTCTGGGAAAACTATTGATTTTTGCTGATAACATTAAAAGGAAAACTTCAAGATAATTCAAAAATATGTATTTTGAGCTAAGACTAGACCCGTTTTCCTTATCTGTTCTCGAGTTATAAGCAATTGAAGATTTGAAATTGACAAATTTTTCCCCGGAAATGGCAGGGGTGGGGGGATAATAGTAGTAGTAGTATGAAAAGGCAGTAATTTGTATGTCCTATCATTTTTTTTTTCGAATTTGTGTTAATAATAAAAACGGGATTATACCTGTTTGTTTTTGAAAATTGATGGACCGCTTCTGACAATTTGGGCGATACAAAATATCAATAAATCAAATATTTTTATTACCTTCCCTGGTTGTATTGCAGAATTAATATTTTGGGAAGGATATGTTTAATATTTCGATTTCCAAAATCGGACCCAGTACAATAACTTCCTATGCCGGGAAGTTAAAAATTAAGCAGAACTGTGCCTTCGTGTAAGTAACTTACGTATCAAAACTCTATAATTATCTATTTCTTTTATTTATTTATTACGCAAGTAAATATTTTACCGAGATTTCGAATAAGATTCCGAAAACATCCTGTTATAATCCTTTGGGACAAATTCTGTGAAGGGATTTTTTAATAATACATTTTCGAGATAGTAAGATAATCATACGTCTCCTAAAAAAATGATAAACTATAGTATTTTGGTTAAATTTATGGCCTTAATATCGTAGTGAATAAATCACTTTACACTTTTTACCAGATTTTGTTCAAGGGACACTGCGAATCCTGGCACTTTGAATGGTAATTACGTCAAGAAAATTTTATTTCTAAATTATTTTTAGAAGCCAACTAGAAATAGGCGAAAATGACAGTATTTTATACAAGTGAAGTTTACAAAAGTTAAAATACGTCGGACAAATTTTTCGGGTATAGAACCCTAAACTGGCATTTGAAACATATCTAACAACACTCTCCATTACATTACCTTTTTTCTAAAAGCCGTCTCCAAATTTAACCGATTTGGAATATTATTGCCTACTTTTTCAGTTGTTCTGGGTACGGAACTCTAAACTCGCTTTTAAAACATAGCTAAGAACACTCTCCATTAAATTATCTTTCAAACGAAACAAAAAAATCTAAATCGGTTCGTCCAAGTAGGCGCTACGATGCCACAGACAGACAGACAGACAAACAAACACACACATACACACATAGCGGTTATACTTATAACAACTCTTGTTTTGGTTCAGTGGTTAAAAAATAAATTAGTTTTTAACAAAGGTTATGTTTTTGTAATATTACTCCCAACAGACCCAACTCCTTATTGATACCAAATAAAGTCTAAAACTCTAAAAAAAAATTTTGGTCAGCATTCACATCTTCGAATTAACTTTCAACGATAAAACTAAATATCCCCTTCCCACGATACATTCATAGCAATTTAACCCCTACAATGACAACCATAAAATAGTAGGAAGGTATTCTTAAAATTTTGTTGATTGCTTAATGAATATATATGTCATTAAGTGGGTAGGTGGTGTAACTATAGATGCAAATATTTACATTCGTGGGAGCGACAAGCTATTTATAAAAATAACAAATATATATACTTATTATTATAACAGAGTGTTCTATAATTGAATGCCGAACTATCGCTTCATAAATAAGCTGAGAAAAAAAAGAAGAAAATGCTCTTTATCAAGTTAGGATCTGAAGCCTTATTTACGAGATAATTAAACTACTCTTATATTAATAAATTCAAAAAAAATACATTCATCAAAATAAAATTAATCCAATGAAAGACTATTTAAACAGAGAATGTGTTTTATTATAGTGTGAAGGAGTGGCCTAAATATGAAATTACTAGAAAAAAAAAACTCTAAAACCAAATTTTATACATCGTTACTTACAATTTCAACACAATATGCATAGTGTGGTTTGTCCGTGAGTTGATGGTTCGTTTCGATCAACTACATGCTACAAGGTATGTGATATGCGCACGATAGGTTGCGTACAATACTTAATTCAAATAAAGTTTTTTTTTCTAGTAATTTTGTATTTAGGTCACTCTTTCACGCTATGATAAAACTCATCCTCTTTAAGTAATAAGCCGCTATGTTAACTATGTTAACTATGGGACTTTTTTCTTTTCAATTAAATTATTACGCAGGTGGTTTTTCTTTAATTAATTTAATTTTTATTATTTCAATAAGCAATTGCTTAGTGTCGACTTTTTTGCTCCCTAGTGTACACAAGACTGAAATCGTTAGCCGTAATATAATCTGACAAACAGAGGCGTATTGTATATTTATTTTCGTCTGTATACTAACAACTCGTCGTATTGTTGATTTTTCAAGAATAAATAGTTTAAATATGATGACGTCATGAAATAAAAAGAAAATACTTCCGTTTCAAATATCTCTGTTTTATTCATTCATTTACGTACTACAGGATTTATACCTTAAAAAAGTATTTTTACACAGGTATTTTTTTAGAAAAGAATTCTTATAAAACATAAAAATAAAAATAATTATATCAGAATAATATTTCAAGTATTTAAAGTATTAACAATTCGTTTTTTATATACAGTATGTCCAATTAAGTCGGCAATATTAAATAATCAGATACCAATTTTTTTGGATTCGTTTTCGAGGTTTGTCGAAAAGTGAAAATTTTTCCCAATATTAAACAAAGGCTTCGCCAGCCGATGGCAAAGAGGGATGATTTATGGAGAATGGGAAAAGTACGAATTGTAGGTACAAGTAAAAATATAAGAGATAAAACGTGAAAATTGATTGTAATTTTAAATTAGACCCATTTTACCATTAATTTACCTGAAAACAGACGCGGAACTAGAGTTGAATTTTGAGGGGTCTCAGACAGTAGAACCCGGATATTTACTGGTGAGAAGCGTGGACTTTTTTTGTGTTTTCCTGTGGGGGCCTTACCTAAAAATTTCTATTTTTACTATTTCTTTTCCCCCCTTTCATCGTTAGGGCGCCCCTTTCCTAAAAACTTGCTGTCAAAAATGAATTTACTTAGTTTTTGTACCCTATATATGAAATATATCAGAGTACATTAAGTTTAGTCCCCAGTCTGTAACGCTAAAAAACATTGATGCTACAAACAAAATTTTGATATAGGTATTCATAAAATTAACCTAGTTAGTCCATTTTCGTTTAACTATCCGTTAACTGGATAGCTCAAAAACGAAAAGAGATGCCGAGGTGAAATTTATATCGTTCTCCGAACCCAAAAAGTGAGTTTGAGTTCTTAAATTGGCAACATGGATCCATTAGGTCTTGTGAACCGCAAGAGGAAGAACAAAAGTTAAAATGTGAAATTGTTTCCTATAAAAAAATAAACAACTTTTGTTTGAAACATTTTTTCATGAATGACTTTATTTTCTAAATTAGGGCAAAAATTTAGTTGCTTTTTTCTCAAAAACTTTAAAAGATGATGAGTTGAAAATTTGTATGTAGCTTGATAGATTCTAATTTCATACTTATTTTGAATTCATTAGAATTTTACTTTTTTAAATCAAGTGAATGCTTTGAAAAATTTTTGTAAATCTTTAGAGGCGGGCAGCTGCCATTACACTAGTTGGCGACGCCCATGAGATAAAACACCTTTATTTTTCACAGTATCGACAATAGTTATTGAGATAAATTGATTCTAATTGAAAACTACGGTCAGATATTCAATATCATCTATCTATCATGAAAAAACTTATTTTATTGTTTTTATTAACTCTTCTAGATTAAATGTGGACGTTTAGACAAATTGATTCTGCACAGAACTTGTTAGTGCATCCTAGATTAAATGTCGATCTGTAGATATAAATTTTCAATACAAATACATAGATCAGTTAGTAACAAGTGAAAACAAACAAATGACTGAGTTAATTGTTGAAATACCATGCATATAGTTACTGATGATTTCTTTATCACATTACACATACAAACATGTGACACATACATAACTAATATTCAAGTAAAGTACATACTATAAAATTTTCGCCTCATGGGCGTCCGGGTAAACAGTGATGTTTACCAAAAAATGTTTCAAACAAAACTTGTTTTTTTTTTATAAGAAACATTTTTTATATTTAAACTTTTGTTCTATCTCTAACGCTTTACAAGATGGGTCCTACGGACCCAAGACCCAATTGACCTGTGATGCTCATTTACGAACTCGGCCTCACTTTTTACGTCTTGAGTACGCTGTAAAAATTTCAGCTCGATATCTATTTTCGTTTTTGAGTTATCGTGTGCACAGACGGACGGACGGACAGACGGACAACCGGAAGTGATTATTGAAATTAAAAATCTAATTTTCAAATATTTTTTTATTTTAATGGATAAAATTTTATTAAATTAAATATAATTTCAAATACAATTGAATATAAAAACTTGAATATATTTTCTTTAAATAAATAATAAACATTTTATCTAAATAATCACTTATAAAATATTTGAAGAAAGAAAAAGTCTTAATAAATCTTAAAAACTCTAAATAACTCTGAATTCCTAAGACCGTTCAGAGTTTCCAAGACTTTTTCAGAGTTTCTAAGACTTATTAAAATTTAACTTTCTTCAAATATTTTAAAAAGAAGGAACGTCGATTATAACTTAATAATCAATTTCTTGCACTAATTCAGCTTCAAAAGACAATAATGCAAGAGCATTAAGTCTATCTAATTTAATTTTCCAATTTGTCATTTTTGTTTTAAAAATAATTCATAGTATTTATCGATCAAGACTAATATTGATAATATTGATATTAAAAAATTAATATTGCGGCAAATTATAAAGTAAATTCAATCATTAAATTCTTCAATACATTATATTGAAAAAAATTCGGATTGCCCTATTTTTTCGCCTTAAAAATTTTGACTTTCCGAAAATTTTTCTGCCCCTACAAATGTCCAATCTTGGCACTTGACTCACGGAGCTAAGCCTTTATCCAGCACTGATTAAATTATTTTGTATTTAGGATCATGCAGAACTTTTAATCAAAAATAACTTTTTTTCATAAAACAAATAACAAAAAATTTTTCCATATTAATTGGACACATTGTATATACATATATATATATATATTCTTTTTTTCAGTTTACATTCCAAATAAATATTAGAAGTAAATATAAGTTGAGGAAATAAAATATTTTACTTCTAAAAAACCAGTAATATGACGGAACAAGATGGGGTTATTTGCATTCGATTTAAGAAGACAACTATAAAGTTTGTTGCTACTAATTTCTGTAGGCATGTACCGGGGGTTAGGTCAACCTGGTCCTAGAAAAATTCCCAGTGATTTCTATAAATTTGCTTTATAATATTTTCAAAAGTGCTACAAAGGAGTTTTTGAGTTAGTACATTATAAATATAATCTAAGTAACTTTTTTCGAAAGCGTTCAAGGGCCGAAGACTTTTGAGGTCGCCGAGCACGAAAATGATACCCAAAATATTTTTGGAGAGACGCGGATATGTCCAGGTTGTAGAGATAATCTCCATAAAGTTTATCTAAATTTTCATATCCAAAACTATTATTTAAATTTATTTTAATATAGAGAGAAGGGCTTTTTATTTTGCTGATTTCGAACCTGGAAGTCCTGATTTTTGAGTTCATCCAATTTTTCTCTAAATTTGCTTTAAACTGTATGTATCCCTATACCAAACCAGCATTGTAATAAACGCCATGCATTTCATACCGTGTAAAACTACTGAACCGTTTTTGATGAAAAAATTATGGGACAACCTCAACACCCTTTCCTTTCAACCAAAGAGTATCCCTTTCAACCAAAATCGATGAATTTTTCAAAATCGCTACACAATTGGTGAAGAAATCGATGAACATACATAAAAAAATACATACAGTCAAACATAGAGCCGCCTCTTTTATGAAATCGGTTAAATATAATAAAACTATTTCATAGACACACGGTATAAATTGATTGACAAACTATTACTAGGTTTCAAATTTCCGTAAACGAATTAAAAGTTTTCACACATAGTAAATACCAAATAGTGCGTTTTTTTTTATATAAAGCTCCCAGTTTACTGCATCAAAAAGATAATATTAGAACATGATAAAAGAAGAATGTAATCTGAATCGTTGTAAATAAATTGCAAAATGTTTAACATAGCATCGAGGTTGTTCATCTTTAAATCCTCTTTTTAAAGAATTTGATATAATTGGAATATGATATTCAGCATTGATATTCAGATTTCTTTATCGCATATTATGTAATCGGCAACAACTTGCACAAAAATTTTGCAAGCGCAAAAATAATTTTTTTTTTTTATTAATTAAAATTGGCTTCAGCAAATTTGCTATATAGCCAGCAAAAATAATTCTGCGCTGAAAATATTTGTCATTGATGGTGTATATGCAATTGCAGGAGTCGTCAACCTGCGGCTTACGAGCCACCTTCTGCGGATTTATCAAAAAACTAGTCCTTTACTAGGATTTTTCGATTTTTGACAAAGTTGCGTTCGGCGCTCGAGGTCATAAACTTCGGTTATTCATTGGAATAACATCATAAACAAGTCTGCGAAAAATCAGAACTACTGGATTTGATGCATATACTGTAATGAATAAAGTTAGTGTAATATATATATACACCATAAAGTGTCATGATTTTATTGGTCTTAAATATTTGTCTACATGACTCTGCTCTGAAAACTCTAAAAATGCTCCTCAATATTTTTTATTTGGGCGATGAAAACTCTACTCACATTCGGGCTTCGTTCCCACATTAAAATTCCAAATTTTAGGCTGATTGTACAATAGTAATATATGACTAGCTGGCTACTTTCAAGGTCTTGCTTTAAAATTTTTATTTATATATATATATATATATATATATATATATATATATATATATATATATATATATATACTCAGTTTAGTCCCAAGTTTGTAATGCTTAAAAATATTGATGCTACCAAGAATATTTTGGTATAGGTGTTCATAAAATCACCTAATTAGTCCATTTACGGTTGTCCGGCCGTCCGTCTGTGAACACGCTAACGCAAAAACGAAAAAAGAAATCAAGCTTAAATTTTTATCACGTGCTCAGGGTGTAAAAAGTGAGGTCGAGTTCGTAAATGAGCAACATAGGTCCATTGGGTCTTGAGTCCATGCTTTAAACCGTTAGAGATAGAACAAAAAATTAAATATAAAAAATGTTCCTTATAAAAAAATAAACAACTTTTGTGTTAAATTTTTTTTCGTAAATATCACCGTGAGGGCTCAAATTAGGCCCAAATTGTATAGTATATGTTATATGAGAATATCAATTATTTATGTGTGACATGTATATATGTGTAATGTGACAGTGTAATCAACACTGTCTTTGCATGGGATTTCTACAATTAACTCAGTCAATTGTTTTTTTTCACTTGTTTAAATTGATCTAACACTTCATTAGCTAAAACCTGAAGTGTACTAAAATATTTAGCAGACACAAGTACAGTAATATCATCGGCGTACATTATTAATTTTCCTCAAGTTATATGCTCGCTTAAGTCATTAATATAGAAATTAAACAGTAAGGGAGCTAAAGTGCTTCCTTATGGAAGCCAAACATTCACATTCTTCAACTCCGAACGTTTCGAATTGTATTCTTATTAAATATGATTCGATAAGGTCGTTGCAAGTACCCCTGATTCCCATTCATTTTAACTCTTCTAATAGAAACTTAGGATTTGCTGAATCAAAAGTAGCGCTTAAGTCGAAGAACATGCCAACTATATATTGACGACATTGGTCTAAAATTTTCGTTAAATGCTGATACAAGTCGAATGGAAGGAACTTTTTTGACAAGTATATAAATGCTCTTATTATACAGAAAATTATCCAAACCTGGTAAATCGCAGGTGGAACCCAAAGTACTTCCCCATTTGGATAAATTAAAACGTTCGATTTGTACCGAACTTCGTAGTTACCATCAGCGCTTTAAATAAAATTTATCATTAATTTTGGAAACAAAATTTTTCGAACAATCTAATTTTGAGAAATTCTCTATAATTTGAAATAATTTTCGTTGAGAAGATTTAGATTTAGATAGATATTATATTTGCAGAATATTTCAATTTTCCGGATTGAAAGGTGAGACAAGCAAAGTTCAATAATAAATAGGTACAAGTTCCGGATTTTGCTTTGAACCAGGGCACACTGGTAAAATTTTTCAAATTTAAATAAACTATGTATAATAATTTTCTGAAACTAAGATTGTTAACGCAGTTTGCGACATGTTTTCTTAATGTCCTAGGGAATAAAAACCGTGTAAATATTGCCCGTCGAAGGTTACCCAAAAAAAATACAACAATATAAAATTCGTTGTAATTGGAAACGATCAAGTTTCGGATTCTCTAGAATTCTGATTAAAAAGAAAGTGGAAAATTTCCACATATGGCGTACGAAGAATACCCATTTCGCATAACAAGTTTTGACCAACTTTTTTTCTATTTACGCCAGTTTACAGAGGCTTACTAAAATTTATTTTATTTGTTTCCTGTCGGAATTATTAAAATGGCATCTAATTAGGTCATATTTGTCAGACTTTCGACGCTGAGTAATTGATTGTGCTACAAATTGGAAATCCTTGAGTGCCCATAACTAAAATAGCTGTAACATTGACCAAGCTGGTCACGAAAATGGCAAGGAAATTTTTCTAAAACGTCAAAATGGTTTTTGGAAGTTGTTCCATGAGCTGATTCTTGGCTCAAAGCTTCATTTCGTTCTTAGAAAATTATTTTGAGCTTGGCATGTCAAAGCGAAAATAACTAACTAGTAAATTTCGATTTTCAAGCACCTTAACTTTAAAAACACCATCCGTTAAACCTACCACTCTTACTGACAAAAACAGGATCGTAGCCAGAAATTGTATTTTAGTCTTGAAGGGAATGGGGCAGAAAACAGAATGTGTCGATTGACATCTCTCCTATACCAGATTTACATATATTTTAGATATTGCATAATTACGAGGGGATACGGATACTATAGGCCCTATGCTTGGCTACGGTCTTGATAAAAATTAAACTCAATTATTACATGCAGAATAAATTACTTCACAAGTGTCCTAAAAGCGACTGAACTACTTGTTTAAAAAAAATCAACACAGAAAAACATTATCGTAAATGTCAAATCCAAAATTAAACTACCTTTTTAATCTACCGGAATTTTCTAAAAAAATTTAATTGTAATTATTTAATTATTCCAAATTATTGAATTGAATTTCTCAAAATCGAAGTCGAAAAGAAACATACTTGTTAAATAACACTATGTCCGGTTTCCAAACTTTATCTGGTGGTAATCTTAATACGGCTATACCCCCATAATCTGCTTCATCCCATTGTAATTGGTAATCATTCCAGACCTAAATTTAATCCCAAACAATGCTTTTAACATTAAAATAGTGAAAATACATTTTTAGAACTTACCAGCCGTAACCACACGTTTGATTTCATAATTTGATTTTTTTCATTCTGGAACAGAAAAAATGTTTTAAAATAAAATTCAATCTGATATACAGTAGAATCTCGATAACTTAAACCTCGGTAACATAAAAACCTCTGTTACTTCAAAAAATACTATGTTCCCTTCCCACCAGAGCCCAAAACCTCTATAACTTAAAAGACGCAACCTCTATAACTTAAATAAATAATCTCTGTATAGGCCCTCAGTAGCTACATAGAAACATGTACATACCTCTATATTAACCTTTACCTAACATAGACACTTGATAACTTAAAACCTCTATAACTTAAAATATTTTGTGTTTCCCTTGGACTTTAACTTATCGAGATTCTACTGTATATTTGAAATTATAAATTGTTATAACATTTGTTAATACATGTAGTTGTTGTTACACGTCAAAGAACCGGTGTCTATAAAGTCATTATACATAGGCTAATTTTATTTTTATAAAAAAATAAAAGTTTCATTTTGAGGTTGGGGCTATTCGCACCGTACGTAAATATTATTAAAGGCGTTTCCATGGTAACGATATACTACTTTAATTATAGAATTGTATGGATGCATATATAATTGTTATGGATTGCATTTATGACTTACATTGAAAATTTAATATTATTGTCTCACAAATTTAAATAAATAATTATGATAATTTACATTTGAAAAATAATATTTGTGCAATTTGATTTCTTATTTTCACAATTTTTAATGCATTAATTTTAATTAATTAGTGTTTTTCAATAATTTGAATTTGACATTTTCCATAAGATTAACATGTATAGAACTTCAAATTAGTCATAACAGCCTGCTTTATCGCCAAAATTTTTCATTAGAAGCGCTGGCATCGATTTTATTGTCCCTACCATGACTACACACACAACGAATAGTAATAAAACCACATTTTTGTATTAAGGATGTATGAGCATGGCAACAATAATTGATTTAAAGTTCAAAATTTTTTTTAGGTAGACTTTTACTCAAAGAATATGTGGTTAAAATTTCAACTTTTACGTATCCATGAAAATTTTAAAGAAAAATATCATTGAAAATCGATATAAAAAACATTGCTCTTATGGAGAAATCTCAAAAAACGACATATTTTGAAAGTTTTTGATAATTTTCACTTGGAATGAATTAAAACAAAAAACTTTTTAATAGAAAGTAAACATATTAGCAATGACATAGAAAAGAGTGTCTCCATCCATATAAGAGATATACGAGCAGGGTAGATTTAGGATTGAAATTATTTTTATCTTATTTTCACCTTGTATGATGAATTTTAGTATTATATCTTTATGAATGTAGACGAAAAATAAGAATAAAATTTTTCGATACCTGTCTTGGTTTACCAAATATCGTAAGCTGAATAATTAAGGTATTTCCAGCATGGTATTTGCAGTTTCTATGTTAAAGCAATGGTACAATTTTTTTTTTCGACAGAATTTAACGAAAAATTAAGTTTAAGAATTTAATAATGCTTACTATTAATTCCCAAAGTTTCAGAAATTTTGACCGTTTAAAATGGGAAATAATTATGCCAACGTCCCAATTTCGATCAATTTACGTCAAAATTAATATCTCGAAAGTGAAAATTAATTTCTAAATTTTTTTTTTAGAATTGTATTGTATAAACATTTTTTTCTACTTTTTCTTCAATATATAATAATATCATAAAAAATAGTTGGAGAGACCGGACATTTTACATGCTTTAAATGGGACATGACCCTCAAAATCGCGAACTTTGTCTTTAAATATCTCGCGATCTAAACGGTCAAAAATTATGAAATTTTAGGAATTCATAAATAAAGCTATTATAAACCCGAGAAAAAAAATTCGTCCAAATCTGTCGAAAAGTGATTTCATGCTGGTACTACCCTAAACAAAATTTTCAAGTTTCGATATTTTGAAAAATACACCAGATATCGAAAAATTGTATTCTTACTGTTCGTCTGATATCGTCAAGTAGGTATTACATAATTCACCACCAAAGTTGAAAATATCAACTTTTTAAATTTGTGCCTCCTCTACCGTGCTCATACATTCTAAATAAACAATTTAATATCGATTGCAGATTAACTTCATAATTTCAAATGAAAGCCTACCAATTTTATTGAAACATCGGCTAATGTTAAACATTTTATTATTTATAATTTTGATCTTTGAGACTTTTTATTTTACTTTTTAATCAACGAAATTCTTAAATAAAATCTACAAAATTTTTAAAAAAGTCCATCATAGTTTGTTCATAAAGTACGTACGATAGTTTTAGAAAATCGAAACTTTCGAAAACCAAAAACAAAATTTCTAAAAGTACATCCCACTATATATAATATATACAAGGTATATTAAGTTTAGTCCCAAGCTTGTAACGCTTGAAAATATTGATGCTACGAACAAAATTTTTGTACAAAATCACCTAATTAGTCCGTTTTCGGTTGTCTGTCCGTCTGTCTGTCAACACGATAACTGAAAAACGAAAATAGATATCAGGTTGCAATTTTTTTAACTTGCGTAAGACGTAAAAAGTAAGGTTGAGTTCGTAAATGAGCAACATAGGTTAATTGGGTCTTGGGTACGTAGGACTCATCTTGTAAACCGTTAGAGATAGAACAAAAGTTTAAATATAAAAAATGTTCCTTATAAAAAAATAAACAACTTTTGATTAAAACATTTTTGTTTCATCACTGTTTATCGGCAAGGGCGCAAATTAGGTGCAAATTTTTTAGTATGTATTATATGGGCATATCAGTTACATGTGTGTGGCTCTCTAAGAGTGGATGATCTTTTTTTATTAACATGACGTAAACAAACAAACGATTGGGTCATCAACCCTGTCTATACATGATATTTCAACAATTAACTCAATCAATTGTTTGTTTTCACTTGTTATTTTTAAAACATAAATTTATAAAAAATTACGCTAAAATTTAGCACTTGTTATACAGGATGTTTCAATAATTAACTAAGTCAATTCTATATTTTTACTTATTTTTTTATAAACCTTTTTTTTTTGAATTATCCTGAGAGGTTTATTTTTGTTACACTCGGTATAAATGCACCTTTTATTTTGAACAACAAAAACTGTAACATATCACAACTCTTGTAAAAGATTTTAACATTGAAAATATCAAGAATCATTCATTAAGCCTTGATAAAAATGCTCACAAATAATTAATCAATGCCAAAGAGTGCTACCTACCTGCGACAAACATTTGATCTTGTTACCAATACAGAATGGTTCATAATAAATGGCATATGCAAGTTGTTCAATCTATACTCTTATATAACTCTCAATTTTGTAAATATTAAAATCTGAGGGGGAAAGTATTAAAAGATAAAATATTTCATATCATTTGTGAAACGATTTAAGATAATTATTTTTCAATAAGTTCGAATCGTTTTGGAAATTACGAGTTTAAGGGAGTATGAATTTAATGTAAAAAGTGGGCTGTTAAGTTATCACCCTCAAAAGGCACACCCTTGACACAACCGAATATACGGTTATATAGAATCCCCAAAATTCTATAAATCGTGTTCAAGGGGCCATGAAACGGATTTATAGCACTCCCCCCTCTCCATTGACCTTCGATACAGTACAAAAGCTTATATTTTCGGAGGCAACATAACTAAAAAACGTAAGCGGAATACTTAAGCAAATTAGCCAATAAGAGTCAAGTATTTTACCAAAATGTAAGGACGTAAGACCTATTTAAATGGTTAAATTTGCTTACGTTTACGTTTTTTTATTTGTGGTAGTCATTAGTATTTAAAAGGGCAACTTCTTCAATAATGGCTACCATACATAAAAAATCTCCAAGCATAAGAAGCAAATTAAGGCAAATTATGCACGGCTCTTCGTCCTTTTTTACAGTTGGGAAAATGAAAATATAACTGTCAACTCTCCGTTTTTCGAGATGTGTCTTTGGTCTCTGGTTTTCGAAGAAAAGTTTTCAATCTTGTCAGACCAAAACACATAAAGTTTGGTGGAATAAATACACCAAATGTAGCAAAAAAGTATTATGTTTAATTTTAAGAAAATAATTATTATACTCATAACTTACCGGAGTGATTTAGTCAAACTTACTAATTTAACACGACAAAAGGGTCCTAGTTAGATTTAGAAAGATTAACAAAACAGCTTATCTCCGGATTTATTCAAACAAACAACGGAGGTTTAAGGACGGGAGGTGGAGGTAAATTTTATAATTTCTCTCAATATTAATGAAATTGAAATGATTATCGTAAACATTGCTATAAAACAGGCATGAGCAAACGTGGCTTAGAGAAGTCCCTCAGACTTCTGTAACTAACATACGAGTAAGATAGTGATAGCCTAATCAGTGACAACCAAAAATAAGGGTAAAACAGAGAGACAACATCTTTTTTCTACCTACCTCATTACTATTAGAGAAACTGAGATAGGTAGAAGAATCGTATACCCGTCTCGAATGCGGACTTGGATAAAGAGACACACAATAAAGTTATAACTATGGTGATTTCGACTTAAAATAAATCACCCATGCCTGCTATAGAACATAAACCTTTTACAACAATTTACCATATTATCATTTTTCCTAGAAATCTAATAATTGCAAAATTATGTGTATATAACTATTCTGCTTCTTTTAATAATTGTATTGCAATGATAATCGTTGCTATAACAACACTCTTTATAAATTTCCAATAGAATAATTTTAAAATTGAACAAATATATTGAGTTGAATAATAATTAAATTTGAGATAATTATATTCGAATAGTTCATTTCAAAACAAAAGCTCCAATATACAAAAACTTGGTTTCGACCATGCGTTTAGGAAATAACACAAATAAGTTTGACAGATATATTCATAGACATCTGATTTTAATAAATATAAATACTTTATATATATGTATATATTATACCCAGCTGTCTACGCTGAACTAACTGATGGTCTATCGGCTTGCCTACGTTTTAGGTCACGTGATTTACAGTTTAAAAATTACGGTTTTTAATTTAAATATTTTGAAAGAAAAATGTGCTTTTATGACTCGAAATCAAAATATTTAAGTATATTTTTATATAAATTTTAACTTTTTTCAAATTTTATGATTTATTTTTGTCTAACGATAATATTCTATTGACCTATGTTGCTCATTTCGAACTCGACCTTACTTTTTACGTCCTGAGTGCACTGTACAAATTTCAGCTTGATATCTTTTTTCGTTTTTGAGTTATCGTACTCACAGACGGACAGATTGACGGACGGACAACCGAAAATGGACTATTTTTTCGTTGCATCAATATTTTTAAGCGTTACATATTTTTAAGTATACAATAATCTACCTATTTAATATTCATTCCCGTTTTTTTTTTTTAATTACCAGGAAGACTCAAACTCTGCAGTGACAAAAAAGCATTTTTTTCATTAAAAAAAATTTTTTTCATTAAAAAAAATTTTTTGTGCACTCTAAAGTCCTTTAATAAAAATTTTGAGATAGATAGCTTTTATGTATTTTTGGCAACTACATTTTTATACCATGTATATGAAATATATCAAGGTATACTAAATTTATAGGTGTTAAAATTACCTAATTAGTCCATTTCTGTCTGTCTGTCTAGCGTCTGTCCATCTGTCATCACAATTACTCAAAAACGAAAAAAGATATCAAGGTAAAAATTTTGTACCGTGCTAAACGTAAAAAGTGAGGTCGAGTTCGTAAATGAGCATCATAGGTCAATTGGGGATTGGGTCCGTTGGTCCCATCTTGTAAACCGTTAGAGATAGAACAAAAATTTAAATGTAAAAAATGTTTCTTATAAAAAATTAAACAACTTTTGTATGAAACATTTTTTTGTAAACATCACTGTTTACCCGTGAGAGGGCAAATTGAATAGTATGTATTATATGGGTATATCGGTTATATGTATGTGAAATGTATGTATGTCTAATGTGAGTAATCAACGCTGTTTATACATGGTATTTCAACAAATAACTCAGTCAAATGTTTGTTTTCACTTGTTATACCATGTATATATGAAATATACATAGTATATTAAGTTTGGTCCCAAATTTGTAACGCTTAAAAATAATGATGCTAGGAAAAAAATTTTGTCATAGGTGTTCATAAAATTACCTAATTAGTCCATTTACGGTTGTCCGTCCGTCTGTCCGTCCGTCTGTGGACACGATAACTCAAAAACGAAAAAAGGTATCAAGCTGAAATTTGTACAGCGTACTCAGGACGTAAAAAGTGAGGTTAAGTTCGTAAATGAGCATCATAGATCAATTGGGTCTTGTACCCAATATTGTAAACCGTTAGAGATAGAACAAAAGTTTAAATGTAAAAAATCCTTATCAAAAATTAAACAACTTTTGTTTGAAACATTTTTTCGTAAACATCACTGTTTACCCGTGAGGGTGCCAATTAGGTGGTAATTTTATAATATGTACTATACTTGATTATCAGTTATGTATGTGTCACATGTTTGTATGTGTAATATGAAAAAGAAATCAACACTGACTATGCATGGTATTTCAACAATTAACTCATTCAATTGTTTGTTTTCACTTGTTTTTTAATTGCGTTCATTTGTTTCAATATAAAGTTCCCTTTATATTGTTATCACAATCAACTAAAATCGTAGAATTCATTTGAACAGGATGAGTATCAATGACCTGTCGACGAACGATGAGCTGATTGTTATGTATTATAATATCATAATATGCAATCGTTGCCTTGGTGATTAACTTTGTAAAAAGATAGACAATATTAACGTAGAGAATAAAGTTTATTGACATCCACTTTCTAGACCAGAGTTGATTTTTGGCAAATAACTTCTTCAGGCATAGTAAAAAAAGTATTTAAGTAAACCATTAAAGCCTTCTAGGATATTTATCGATAGATGGTTTCCGCGCAATCAAATTATCGTTCTACAAAGACTTATGGTGATGTATAAACTAATTTGTGTTTCGTAGCAATATTAATTTTACTGCTTATGATTTATGTTAAGACAAATTTCAACGTAAAATTTATTTTTGTATTAGTTTTTGCCAGCTGGTTGTTTTTACTCTTTGCTTTTGTTGACTTTTAATAATATTATAACACATTTTCGAATTCGATTTTTAATAATATTTATAATACGTTTAGGGTGATCAAAGATAAGTTTAAATCCAAGTCATAGAATCTGAGGAAGTTTTTTGGAAATCATATTTTCTTTATTCATGGTAAATTTGGAGTAAACATTTTTAAATATTTTTTCGAGGTTTCACCTTCAAAATTTGGATCCAGGATACATGCATTACAAAAACATAAGTGGAATTACCGTGGTTAGTTAAATAAGCCAAAAAAATTGTGCAAATTTGTTATTTATCAAAATTATTAAACTTTCTTGGTTTCTCGAAATTTTTTTAATAACTTTTTAACCACTGTTATTAGAGTTTAAACTCTCAAAGTTCGGATTCAGGAGGGAGAAATACGTAAAATAAATAGAGTAAATACGACAACCTCGTCGGTAACAGGAACTCTTTCAGCACCATAATTAAGGTACCTGAGGTGAATAAGGTCCGTGCCCGATACAGGGGGAGGGGGGAGAAGCGAGTACATTCGATATAAGATATTCGAGTATATTCGGTATAACATGTGTCCCTTTAAAACTAATACTTTTCGTTGGAAGCATTTTTTTCGATTAAAAAGTGAGGTCGAGTTCGTAAATGAGCAACATAGGTCAAATGGATCTTGAGCCCTTAGGACCTATCTTGTAAACCGTTAGAGTTTACAAGATGGGTTTTATTTTTTCGTAATCATCACTGTTGACCCGTGAACGCGTAAATTAGGTTAGAACATTATATAGAATGTATACATGTATTGTATATATTTTAAATTTATAATAATAATAATTTAGTTTACTTCCAGTATACATTCTATAGAGGTGCAAGCACGTGTACATAGAACCAGAATGATACAAAATATACATAAAAATAATACAAAATACACATAGAAATAATACAAAATATACATAAAAAGAATACAAAATATGTATACATAAAAAGAACACAAAATATACATGAAAAGATAACAATATTTCAAAATTTCAGTTAGAAAGAAAAGAACCTATAATACATTAGGTAGATGAATGGCAAACTCAATAAGTATAGGTATTATATTAAATATAGACTAATCAGTCTTTGTTCTGATCCAAGTTTTAAATTTCTTTCTTAATAATTTTTGTGAACAGTTTAGCGTTTTTAAATTATTAGGTAGAAGGTTAAAGTTTTTTATGGCAACATAATAGGCATTTTTTGTGTCAATGGTCTTATTGATTTTTGGTAGCGTTAAGTACTTATATCTAGTTTGACGTGTTCTTTCATAATAGAGTATTTAACAATCTTTATAATAGTAAGTCAATGCATTTACAATGAAAATCTGCTTAAATATTAAGGGGAATATTAGAGTTGTTTCCGAAAGTTAGATGGTTAATGAAACGTTATTCGTTACATATATTATTGTTTGTTTATAGCATATACTATATATCCACTGAGAAACTGAGAGGAAACTCTTATTACATTGTGTGTAAGAGTGGATATCTTTATGTATTTACATTATGTAAAAAAAAAAAAAAAAAAACGATTGCGTTATCAACACTGTCTATACATGGAATTTCAACAATTAACTCAGTCAAATGTTTCTTTTCATTTCAAGTCTTACGCTTCAAGTTTTCAAAATCAAGACTATAGAATAATTTTATTTGTTTTAATACTTTCTTCAATGCATTTTTGATTGACAACCCTTTATGGAAAGTGTTAAAAGTAATTCACTATAGCATAAAAGAAGAAATCGATTTTTATTTTTATTTTTCACTATATATACAGACTGGTTCAAAAAAATGGTGCATATACACAATCATTACGAAAGATTATTCAAAAATATTTTCGATTTTAAAATCGGCAAATTTAATCTCTTTCTTTTTTGCAGCCTGTACTCGGTAAGAAATGCAAGGCGTTTATCACAATGCTGGTATGGTATAGAGACAGATATATATATATATATATATATATATATATATATATATATATATATATATATAGTATCGATTCTAGCATAAGTAATATTACAGTATTGAATAGGATTATCTAATAATAATAATGGGGTTAAACCTTCTTTTGACAGACCACGTCAGAGGTCACAGGCATCATTATTTTTAATCTTTATTTATTTGTTAAACTGCATCGAATATACAATTAATTTTATAATGTGGGTGGAGGCGATAACTTCGTTCTTATCCAAGCGACGACAGTATGATCAATTTACCGCCCCATTAATTATTTTGTTCATACTGCCGCAGCCTGGATTCGAACCCGCAACCTCCCAGCCAGTATAAGTCAAAGCAAGTAATTACTCCTTATCTCACTCTGTAGCCTGTATATGTTTTTCGGTAAAAATGTTCTTCTTGAAAATTCCGATTTAAGTATTCGAACCAATTACAAGAGCTTCACTACAATGGGAAGTTAACAAGTGAAATTTACAAAATTTAAAAATCCTCCGACAAATACGATTTATTCCTTGTAATCCGATTTTTGGAAACTTTGCTATAAAACTATTACCTAATTATTTTACCATTTCACTTTTCGAAATGAATTGAAATTGGTTTATTTGACTATTCATTTCCAAAGTAATTTATATGTCATGCCTTTTCCAAACTGAATCGTTTTTGAAGATCATCGCTAATTTTTTAGTTTTTTCGGGTACGGAAACCTAAGCTCGCACTTGAAACATAGCTAAGAATACTCTCCGTTAAATTATCTTTCAAACCTAACCAAAAAAGCTAAAATCGGTTCATCCGTTCAGGCGCTACGATGCCACAGACAGATAAACACACAGACACACACTTAGCGGTTAAACTTCTAACACCCCTTTTTTTAGTTTGGGGGTTAAAAATTATAAATTGAAATAACCATAAATCGTTCACAAGATGATACAAAATTGAGTACAAGTTTTCTAGGAAACATTGTGTTTTCTATCCGAAAAATGTGTAGTTTTTTATTGCCTCACCTTGTAAACATGAGTTTAATTTTTAAATATTTCGTATTGTAAGTCTTTAAAGAGTTTGTATAAAAACCAATTTTATTTTTCTGCGTAAAATTTTCTAAAATGTCAAAAAAAAGTTTAAATTGAAAAAGTTGATCATTTGCAAAAAGAATTAAACTAAATTAAAAATTTTTTCTTTTTTTAATAGAATTTAATTCAATTTTCACAGTTTGGGTTGAGTACACTTTAAGTAAGTTTTTCTAGAATTATGTGTGGGAAAATTTAAATTTTAGATACAGTGGAAGTAAAAGTTTGGCTTTTTGTACCTGATGTTTTCAAGTAGAAAAGTTTTCATGTTCGTGAGCTAATTTTATGAAAACATGTTTCAATAGATAGGTATGAAGTTTAATGCTTCGTTCACACGAATGTCCTTTAAATTCACGTTTTAATTAAGTTAAGGTAGTATGGGTGGCCAGCAGACCATCTGTTTTTTTCAAAATTTTAAATAGCGTAAAAAATTTAATACACACATTACCATAATATATCATAATAATTAAACTGATTTTATAACAATTAATGATACATAAAATTCTAATACAAAAAAAATAAATTGTATTTTGACCATTCATTTGATTAGTTATTGTAGTTATAATTCCTATATTATCGACATATTTTATTCTAGAAATCTGCCTTATCATAATGAAAATAAAAGATTTGGCAACGTTACAACGGTTTAAAGCGCCGAGTTATGGTTCTTTAAAATTTTCGAGTCGATTGTCTATTTTATAAAGCCAATTTTTTGTGACATATTAATTAAATTTGCCAACCGATGTCAACGATATCTGTTAATGATTTTTAAAGTTATCATACTCATAATGAAATATACGGAAATTACAATGTGAATTATGATTAATCGTTAATATTTTTTGATAATGATCGATAACATGTATTTTTTATAGATATATATAAATTCTTTAAATTTTAAACTTTTTTTTGGTGCATTATTATGTGAACACAGTTTTTTGGAAATATGAGAATTTTGGTCTTGTATAAAGAATAACGCACGGGATCCCATTGAGTCAATGTAAAAACTACGATTTTTAATTTTCAATATTTCATTAAAAAAGTCGATATTTTATAATTTGAAGATGTTTTAAACACGATTACACTTCCCAAAGCATTTTCGATAACGCAGAGAAATTTGTTTTCTCACCCTCTGAGTTTTTCCGTCCTTGGTGCCTAGCCCCGCATGCCCATAGTATAATTTTAGCGCTGCCAGTAACGGCTAGTAAAATATAATTATTAAAAGTAATCACATATTATGCATATCATCTACATATATGTAGTATAAACTTGATTACAATAACAATTCAATGAATCTGAAAGTTAAATGCTTCAGAGCATTCGATATTATGAATTTGACAGTTGTTAATTTCTATTCATGATCATATAATTACATTTATAATATGAACATTACCTACACACAATATTTCAATGTTTTATATTTTATGTCAAGTTTATCGGGTTAAACATTTTCCAATTAGGTACGATTATATTATATAAGGTGTATGTTTTTGAAGGATCTTTACAATCACTGAGAAAAAAGATATTTTCAGTCAAATGATTTTCTGTTGTCTGAACTGGGCGGAGGAGTTGGATACGACGAAATCCACATGGACGCTTACTCAATTCCCTCAATATTGGCAATTAAGTAAGGAATTGAGATACGTCATTAGCAGTTTATCCTAATTATTATTATTTTAGTTTGATTATAATTATTATTCATTCCAAAAAAAAGAAATATTTGGCTCAATTTAAGAAATGTTTAATTTAAGAATATAATACAAAAATATAAAAAAAAAAAATTGTTTATCCAACCGTTGGTACCTTTAACTTAGAAGCGAAAGCATTTTACGTAAATTCGATTCGATTTGAAGTTCTTTATTTCATTTATTTGATTTATTTTAACCCCCGAACTAAAAAAGGGGTGTTATAATTTTGACCGCTATGTGTGTGTCTGTGTGTTTGTCTGTCTGTGGCGTTGTAGCGCCTAAATTGATGAAACGATTTTAGGTTTTTTGATTTCATTTGAAAGGTAATTTAACGGAGAGTGTTCTTAGCTATGTGCGAGCTTAGCGTTCCGTACTCGAAAAAACTAAAAAATTGGCGATGATCTCCAAAATTGATTCAGCTTCTAAAAAGCATGACGTATAATTTTAACATATAAATAGTTATATGGAAATGAATGGTCAAAAAACATGGATCAATTCATTTTGAAAAGTGAAATGGTAAAATAATAAGGTAATTCAAAACAATAATTCAAAAGAACAAAGTCAACTCAAATATTTCAATTTCAATTTAAATATTTCTAAAAATTTGTCCCAAAAAATGATAGCTCTCTAAGTATCCTTTTCATCTCATCTGATGTCCTTGACCATCACTTTGATATTGATTAAGGTAGGATTGTTATAAGTTTAAAGTGTTTATCTGTGTATCTGTGTGTTTCTCAGTGGCATCGTAGCCACTAAGCGGTCGAACCGACTTGATTGAAAACATTTTATAGCTAAGTTTCCAAAAATCGGTTTACAAGGAATAAGTCGCATTTGTCGGGGGTTTTTTAAATTTTGTATATTTCACTTGTTTACAATTGATCTATTGGATTAGGTTTTTAATATTCGTAAATTGTACAGATAAACTTTTTTTTATTATCCTGATCTATTATAAATGTGAAATTTAGTGAGGATGTACGGCTGTATCAACTAACTAGAACTGCATACCCATAGGTATATATTTTAAACATATAAGAACATGTCACATTTGAAAGTTACAATAATTCGGTTATATTTTTTAATAAATTCTGAACTTTTTTCTAAAAATCCCGAACTATATACCTAATTAATCGGGTTGTTTAAATCATTCTAACGAATCCTAACCAAGTCCTATCCCTATATACTTTATATGTTTCTTTATACAAGTAAATACTGTAAGTCAATTATACTGCAGGAATTATTGCAACTTATTTTAAATCAAAATATATTTTCATTTATGTTCATTGATGATATGTTTCAAACAATCACTCGTAAAAATTTGCAAAAAATGCTTCAATATTTTAAAAAATTTTTAAAACAAATTTATTGAAATGTAAAAAGTTCCAGGTCAATTATTGAAGATTTATTCATTGTATTATTTATTTTGTTGTATCAAAAACAAATTCATTCATCCAATACAAATTTAGTGGACTCAAGCCCACGTATAACTTAACTTCAATTCCCTCGCGCAGTTACAATTACAACAGATTTGTGTGGATCATAATCCTATTCACTCAACGTCGAAATTGTCAACTCCGCGAAGTTTCATAAATTTTTCTCAGTGAGTATTCTATGCTTGAGCATTTTGTATGAAATTATTATAATACTCGTCGCTCTATTAGCTCAGTTGGTTAAGGCGTAACCAATTCCGTCCGCGGAATGCTTAGAGTAGCGGGCTCGATTCCCGCCGTCGCAACAAAATTAATTTAATTTATAGTTGTGATGGGCTGGTGTAGTGCATGGTATATGCATGAAGGAGGTGCACTCAGCCTCTGAAATTGAGGAGCTGGTAAATGAAACTATCAGCGGATTGGTGGTAAAACACATATATGGTATCACAATGGGCTCTATAGCCTAAGTGTGTCCTTCGTGGACAGCCAATAAAACCTAGCCTATTATAAAACTCATATAAAACACCAGAAATTTACTTTATCTTAAATTTGCAACATAAAGTGAGCCATATTTATTCAGCTCTCAACTCTATTTCAGTTGCCAATATCAAAGAATTTTCTCCAATTTCTCTAATAAAAACGTTTCAGAGCCACCTGTATATTGAATTGGTACAGCAAGTAAAATACATATAGTGAATGCGATATGGATTTTTCCATCAAAACAAAATATCAAAACATAATTGTTGTTTAATGCTTTGTTAATAAATACCTACTCGTACACGAGTTTCTTCTGATGTCTGATATTGATAGTTTATTTATTACACTTATTATGAACATTGTTTACTAATTATTTCAAGTTTATAGCCTTTGAGTGCTTTTACACTATAAATAAACTACACTAGTTCAAGTGTTCAATTTCTCTATACTTGTGCAAGAAATGAAAGAGAAATGAAATGCTTTGTGATTCTGCAACAAAGTTTGATATTATTTTCAAGTTTCACAAAACAAATATATCTACAATTTGTGTAGATTGACTTATTGTTAAATCTAGAGAAAATTGCAATTTTCTTCGATATAAATCAATGTCCAAGTTACTTAAAGGATTTTATCTGAATTTTTGATGTTGTCCATTTTTTATTGTCCCTACTCCAGTGAAAATACATGAGAGTATTTAAAAGCCACTGCCAATGATTGCATACAAAACTTCTGTCTACGCTAAGCGTCTTCTTTTGAATTTTTATACTCTGTATATATGAAATATATATCAAGGTATAATAAGTTTAGTCCAAGAGATATCAAGCTAAAATTTTTATAGCGTACTCATATCATAAAAAGTGAGGCTAAATTCGTAGGTGAATTGGGTCTTAGGTCCGTAGAACCGTTAGAGATATAACAAAAGTTTAAATGTCAAAAATGTTCCTTATAGAAAAATAAACAACTTTTGTTTGAAACACTTTTTCGTAAATGTTGTAAAAACTGTTTATCCGTGAGAGCGCCAATTAGGACAATACTTTGAGTACAGTAAAAAATGTTACAAATTAAGGAAAATGAAAGAAATCGCTTGCATTTTGCTGAAACCTCATGCAAAGTGTTTCTTAGGTGTCATATATGATTAGCAAAGCACGAGTGGTGCAAATGTTTCTACTTCACCTCATATGCCGTCACTTATCCTCCTTTTGATCACAATTTCGTCGATTTTATTATTTTGGCACGTGGCCCTAATTTTCATGTAACTCATATTACTCGCTGAGAATAAAGCTTTCTATACATGAAATAATTTTCAAATCGAAAAGTACCTAGTACCTACACCTATATCTTGAAGAAACACATCTTGAAGACTGTGGCGTCTTGAAGGCTGTAATTCATACTCCCGATAAAAGAGTTCACTACTTTTAAACGGCTGAACTGACTAGCATGTAATGAACTAACAGGTTGCGCCTCCTCTCTCCATATGCCCTTGCATCGGGGGTTAAAGTTTTGTAAAGTACACGTCATGCTATTTTATTTGATACCCCACTTGAGTATCTTTGAAAATATTCGATTGTTAATCCCTACCTTTCCACTAGATAAAATAGATAAAAACAATTCTGGAATCTGGTTGAATATCGTGTCAAAATTTTAGCTTAATCGATGCAGAACTTTAAAGTTTTTGAAGCACTCTCCTTCCAACCCCTATTTCAAACCGTTGCAGCCCTTTTATCCCACTTGCCTGCAGACTATCCCTGTACCAAATTTCATTTAAATCGGGTCAGTAGTTTAGGCGTGATTGCGAAACATACATACAGACAGGTAGACAGAGTAACTTTCGCATTTATAATATAAGTAAAGATATTTATAAATTTCGTTACAAAAAGGCGATTTCAGATCCTTACGTCCAAGCGCACCTTCATCATCAAATCTGTCACTGCATTTACCAACACAAAAGCATCTCTTTACCATGGATCGAACTATTCATAATCATAGATATTAAATTTCAAAAACTGCATCAATTTCATTGATTGGTAGGTATGACTAATAAGAAAACAAAATTAAATTTTACTTACCACGTTGATCAATTGTACAAAGGCAAGTCCAAATCGTACATCCACTTTTTCGGTCATGTTTTGTACTGGACGGATAAGCTTATTGTAGCCACGAAATAGATCTCTGACCAAACGTTCTTCGTCTTCTGAGCATGTACCTAAAAAGAAAAATTTTAAAATTTTAAAACTCTATGGTAAAACTTCAAAAATGTATTTTTTTTTTAGTTAACTAAAATTAACATCAATTTATAATTATAATTGCAAAATATATCTAAAATAAAACCATGAGAATAATCGATATTTATAAATAGCACCTTTTATGTAGTAAATAGTTAATTTCATCTAAATTCTATACTCATAATCCTTTGCCCCCATGGGCGTAAAAATTTGGAGGGTTTTAGCTACCAAAAACCCCACATTTCACGCCCATGAATTGATATTACTTATATACCGCATCTCGATCTGTCTTTCTCGAAAATAAAAATAAATCTCAAATGCTCTACCGCCTCGTCTATAATATCGTTCATAGTGGATCTATTTTCAAAAACATTTTCACGAGAAACTTTTTAATTAATTTAAATAAAATTTTTTTAATTAGCTGTTTATTAATTATATCAACGCTACACAAAAATTGATACATTTTTATGGAAAACAATTGATATTTTTTTCAAATATTAGAAAGTAGAAACATAATTGATATTTTGTTTTATTTTAGAAAAATTGTATTTGTACATATATGTATTCCATCATTTTTTACGCAAAACAGGCAAATAATACGGAAGCCAGAATGGTTCACTGTCTTTTATGAGAAAGTGGCGCTACACTAGCATATTTTTTAAATGTGTACTACCCACAAGTATAAAAACAATTTTTCAAGTCACTAGTTCACTTTCAACAAGCGCATTTGTTTCTTGTGGCATTATGGAAACGAACCTTTTTGAAGATCAGTCGGTGATAACTATCCTTTAATTAGACACTTCCGAAACTGTCTGGAATTATTAATAATTATATGCCTGGATTTAATAATAATATGATAATGTTTATAATTTTTCTTATGTAGTTAATTATAAGTATTATTTAAAAATATAATACTTTAATTGTTAATGTTTTTCTTTTGCATCTGCACATTTCTAATTTCTAACAGTTAAAAGTATTATTAAATGTTTATGATGACGTTATAATTAGAAATCTGTACATGACAAAATACCGACATCTTCAAAAAGGTTCGTTTCCATAATACCACAAGTCACAAGTGCACTTTTTGAAAGTGAACTAGTGGCTTTTTTAAAAGTTGGTTTTTTATTTGTGGGTAGTACATATTGAAAAAATTAGCTAGTGTAGCGCCACTTTATCATAAATTGACAGTGAGCCATTCAGGCTTTTGTATAATGATATCTATTAACATGATAAGTCCCCGGTCTGACACATAGATGGCGTCGCTAGTATTAAATGCATATTATTTTTATATAGTACCAACCTTCAAATGATTCGTGTCAAAATTTGACGTCTGTAAGTCAATTAGTTTGTGAGATAGAGCGTCTTTTGTGAAGCAACTTTTGTTATTGTGAAAAAAATGGAAAAAATGGAATTTCGTGTTTTGATAAAATACTGTTTTCTGAAGGGAAAAAATACAGAGTCCGGAAACTCATTATCAAGCCAAGTTTTTGCTTCCACTGTATTTTTTCCCTTCAGAAAACAGTATTTTATCAAAACACGAAATTCCTTTTTTTCCATTTTTTTCACAATAACAAAAGTTGCTTCACAAAAGACGCTCTATCTCACAAACTAATTGACTTACAGACGTCAAATTTTGACACGAATCATTTGAAGGTTGGTACTATATAAAAATAATATGCATTTAATACTAGCGACGCCATCTATGTGTCAGACCGGGGACTTATCAGCCAACCTATTAACATGATCGAATAATAAAAAAAGTTTAAGTATTCACACAAACTAGAATTTTTGCCCTTGAAACCATAGGTGACATATGTATGTGCACCCACTTTTTCTATTTTTCCCGGAAAAAAAAAAATTTAATGTCTGTGTTTTATTTTAACCGAAATGAAACGAGCAAAGAGCGTATGCAATATTTTAGCCCAGTCGACAATTTCAATTTGGTGAAATATAGAAATAATGATCGTAAAAATACTTGTCAGAGCTCGTTAGATTCGAAATGATATCTAGAAAAATGTTCCAGAAGCGTTTTTCAGCACATACAAATTGCAAAAGTTATAAATAATTAAAAATGAAAAATAGTTGTTGTACCAATATTTCATAAACTATTAAAGTTTATGAATTTTAAAAATCGAATTCTTAAAGAGAAAGAACTTCTCAATGAAAAACTCTCCCACCCGGAATTCAATCTCCATTATTTAATTTTACACTGAAAATAGGTCTTTTTGTGTCATTTTTATAATGCTGTGGTAGCGTTAAAAACGAGTATCTCACACTAAATAATTTTTTTTTTTCAGGTATTAAATATTAATTTGGAAAAATTATGGTATAACACTTGATAGAATTTATTACCGTTGCAAATTTATCTTAAAGTAATGGCTAACGATGGGTTCCTATGGATTTTGGACAAAGAATAGACCATAAAAAATTTCTGTAATAGTGTTCCATTATTTAGCGCAAAGGCTAAAAACTTCAAAACCCAACTAACTCTATAGACAATAGATGGGTTCTTCGGACCTTAGACCCAATTAACCATTGTTGCTCATTTACGAACGCGACCTCACTTTTTACGTCCTAAGCACGCTACCAAAATTTCAGCTTGATATCTCTTTTCGTTTTTGAGTAATTGCGATGACAAACGGACAGACAGGCAGACAGACAACCGGAAATAGACTAATTAGGTGATTTTATGAACACCTATACAAAAATTGTGTTCATAATATCAATATTTTTAAGCGTTGCTTGGAACTAAAGTTAGTACACCTTGGTATATTTCATATACATGGTATAAAAAGTGTTCCTTGTAAAAAAATTAACAACTTTTGTTTGAAATATTTTTCATAAACGTTACTTTTTACCCGTAAGGACGTATTTTCACCAAAACTATAAGAGACAGGCAGTTGAAAATTTGCAGGTAGGTTCAACTAGTGATCTTGTGAAATATTATCAAAAAACGAAAAAAATTTCTAGAAAATACTATCGAAAGTTTTCAAAATTTTCGAAAACCAATTAAATTCTGGTCGAAATGTCCCCATAATTATGTTGGTATATTAAACTCTTATTTATAAAAAAAAAATAAGGCAAGATATTCAACATTGTCTATGGGTGGTATTTCAACAATTAACTGAGTCAATTGTTTACTTTCACTTGTTTCGGTCTATTTTTTCCGATTACCAGTTCAGATGGATTTGTAACCTACCATTTTTAAATAGATTTCGTTTAAATACTCAGTACCTGGATGACCGAACTTTCCTCGGTATTTATGAGTTAAAAAGGCACAAATTTTATCACTAAAATAAGCACCATTTAAAATGTCCCGGTTATGTACCTTATTTTTTGCCAATAGATGTCAGAAAGAGTCTTGTTTTGAATCAATGTTTCAGTTTTCCCTGAAAACACCGATGAAAAGACAATTTCTAAAAATGAAACCTAGCTAGATCGATTTTTCGCTTCAAAAAACCGCCTGTAGAATAATTTTCAGGAAAATCGTTGGAAACATTTCCGAAATTGCTGATATGTATAAATATATACATATACAAGAATTCCTCGTTTAAGATATCACTGTGTATATGCATTAGTAATCGTTCAAGAAAAACACATAATAAGAATTGAAGATCTGTTTGCGGAAAATATCATGATTCAAAGGAATGAATACACTTTAAATAAATATAAAGTTTTCAATTAACTGTGTTTGTTGATACCTTCAGGGAAAATTAACTTTTCAATTAGTACGAAAAATATATATCTAGAAAACAATTCAAATCATTTGAAAATGGTAATCTTAACATTTTAACTCTCAATCAAATATATTGTAATTTATACAAATGAAGGGCACAACGAAAGAATATACTAAGTTATTTAGGTAGACATTGAATTGAGATATTTTCAATTAAAGGTTTTATACCTCTTGAAAATGAAGGTCCGTAACTAGGGCGTGGCAAAGGAGGCACCCGCCACAGGCGCAACAGAAATAGAGGCGCAAACAAAAAGTAACACACAAATATAAAGAGTATGACACAAATTTAGTAGGATTACATTCTTGGTTTATCAAAATTGGATAAAATTTGAATGTGATAGAGCAAAATTAAATTTTTTGAATTCCGATGACATCATAAAGTTAAAAAATTAGATTTTTTTGATAACACAGGCAAATTTGATCCGATCTCATTGGAATTTTTTTTGAAACCCACTAATTTTGGGTCACTATTTACGGCTGTGATGTCAATTCTTCGCTAGCAATCACTTATGTGCTTAATTTCGGGACCAAGACTCCAAATTCTTGAAACCTATTGGAGATAGGTAAGTTTTGATTACAACTTTGAAAAGTTTGGCCCAAATTTAGTAGGATTACATATGTTACCTACTTGGTTTATCAAAATTGGATATTTGGATTTGATAGAGCAAAATTAAATTTTTTGGATTCTGATGACGTCATAAAGTTAAAAAATTCGATTTTTTTTTTTGTAACACAAGCAAATTCGATCCGATCTTATTGAAATTTTTTTCGAAACCCACTAATTTTTGGTCATTCTTTTCAGCTGTGATGTGAATTTTTCGCTAGCTATCACTTATGTGCTTAATTCCCGGACCAAGGCTCCAAATTCTTGAAACATATTGGAGCTAGGTTAATTTTGATTACAAATTTGAAAAGTTTGGCCCAAATTTAGTAGAATTACATACTTGATTTATCAAAATTGGATAAAATTTGGATTTGATAGAGCAAAATTAAATTTTTTGGTTCTGATGAATTTTTGGATCGTTAGCTATTACTTTTGTGCTTAATTCTGGGACCAAGACTCCACATTCTTGAAACCAAATAGAGCTAAGTTAATTTTGATCAAAAATTTGATAAGTATGGTCCAAATTTAGTAAGAGTACATACTTGTTTTATCAAAATTGGCAATATGGTATTTTTTGATACATTTTATTGAACAGCGAATAAATTAATAATAACTACAATTTTAATGCAATTTTGTTTGTTTAACTGCTTTATTATTTACTTTATTTATTATCAACAAAATTTCCATTTTATAGATTAATCAGTTCCTTATGCAAAATATCTCTACCCACTATCATTTAGGAGAATCATGAGTTCCTTAAAAATATGTTTTGCTCGGAAACGTAGAGAGAAATTCAATTCTGTAATTTGATACTTTTTGAATAAATTAAAAAAGTTTATCAATTAAATGTACAGACTCTTTAATGTAAAATGACACGAAGTTTATTTTGTGGTCAAAAATTTAATTTGAATGTTTTTTTTTTTTCACTCGTGACAATTTTAACAAGCTTTGCAAGTTTTGGTATTATTATTAAAAGTGGTCTTGACCATATTTTCTTAAGAAAACCTATTAACAAATATTTTACATTTCATAAAAAATAACTTTTATTCCGTAAACAAATGAGTGAAACCCGATCCCAATTCGCATCGTGCACAATAAAAATTAAAAAAATTATCAGAACAATTTCCCTGAGTTAAACATTAAAATAAAGATAAAACATTAAAACTGTTCATTGACTTCTCTAGTGGTGTATCGCAATGATCTCGAGCCAATGCATAGAAACATACAAACACTATGTGGTATGTTTGTATGCAGGGCACGCCCTTCGTTTTCAGATCGTAACGTTATACACATAAAATGAGTATAATCGTAAACTTTGAAAATATACTAACTGGATTTGACAACAGAGTGAGAACCACCTCTCAAAGAAGATTGAGAAGGATAATAAATGATGAAGCATGATTATTAATGCGCATGTCTTATTATATAATATATTATCTTGGCGCGTATTTAAAACATAATAATTGCAATTTAAAAAATATTATTTAATAATTAAACTTTAACTAACCTGTGATACATGTCTACTTTAAAATATTCTTTGCAATAAAACAATATCAAACCTTTTTTTAGAACTTTTATACATAATTAATTAGTTTAACAAACAGTAACTATTAAAGCAGCTACTTTCCGTCAATACGATCATGCGCATTAAATACTGTGCTCTGGTATTGTGTTTCTCTATCAGCTGTTTGAATATTGTATTGTTGTCTTTGTTAATCTTCCTATGAAGCAAAAATGTACATTCTCGGTACGAAACACTAAAAACAGTCAAAGTACGAAAAATGTGAAGAGTAAGGCGAATTTGAATGCGATTTTCTGCATTCGATTCGTTAGAGCGTCCGGAAATTTTGTTTCAAGAATCTTTCTTAAAATTATTAGTTGAAGCTTCCTACAATTTTCATCTCCATATCTTTTTCAGTTTTGGTGAAACACCTAAGTTTTACCCTAATTTGCTCCCTCGCGGGAAAACAAAATATTAACGAAAAAATGTTTCAAACAAAAGTTGGTTCGGTATTTTTTTTTAAGGAAGAGTTTTCATATTTAAACTTTTCTGTCTATAAAAATTAAAATTTCAGCCTGATATCTATTTTCGTTTTGGAGTTATCGTGATGACAGACTGACAACGGGAAATGGACTACTTAGATGATATTATGAACGCCTAGGTATTCCGAAATTTTGTTCGTATCATCAATATTTCTAAGCGTTACAAACTTGGGACTAAAATTAAAAAACTCTGATCGTAGAGTGACCCATTTACAAGTTTACAACCATCACAAGGGGAATTTCAATTTTTGATTGGCATTGTATATAGAGAGATCAAGTGAGTGACCTGATATCTGTAACATACATTTCATGGGCGTCGCCAAAGAGGGGTAGGTAGAGATAGCTGTCCCCCTCTAGAGGTTCACAAAAATGGTTCAAAACACCCACGAATTTTTTAATAAATAATTTTCCTGCGAAAGTTGACTCCTTTAACCCCCTTTATACTATCGAATGGCTTTGATATGAAATTAGGTTCAATGAACTCACTTTTTGGGTCCTGAGCAAAATATATAAATTTCAGGTCGATATCTCTTCGTTTTTGAGTTATTGTGTTGATGGACAGGCAATCGGAAATGGACTAATAAAGTTAATCTTACAATTACCTATATCCAAATTTTGTTTGTATTATCAATATTTCTAAGCGTCGCAAACTTGGGATTTAACTTAATATACTCATACATAGGATAAAATTTAACCATTTTTAACAACAAGTTTTTAGGAAAAGGGACTCCATAATTGATGAAAGAGAAAAAAACAACAGTAGAAAAAGACATGAACTCCGGAGTCACTGGCCAGTGTCTGTAAAATCCTAAAATATAACTCTAGATATTCACACCTGTTTTCAGATAAATAGATAATAAAATAGGTCTAATTTTAAAACAAAAAATAAATTTGCGTTTTTTTTCCTATATTTTTACTTAAATTTACCTAGAATTCATATTTTTCCTATTCTCCATAAATCAACTTGGCCCCTTCTTTGCCATCAGCTGACGACGCCCTTACTATTATTTATACAAATACCGAAAATTGACAACTGTACTTATATATAATGTCTCCGATGTATAGTAAAATGTCTTTGCTGACAATATGCAGAAAAAATATTTCCGTTTTCTTCAATCATATCTACTTATTTAATTAAATAAACATTTACTCAGGAAACTAGCAATTTTTATACAAAAATAATATTGATTTGATTCCAGGACTGAGCAGCTAGATGTCATAAAGGCATAAGTTCACAAAATGTACATTGAAAACATCGCTTATAAAGATAAACAAGTGAAAACAAATGATTGACTGAGTTGATTGTTGAATACCCTGCATAGAAATTGCTAAATATATTAAATATATCAAGATAGGTATATTAAGTTTAGTTCAAGTTTGTAACACTTAAAAATATTGATCTGGATTAGTTTTGGAAATATCGAAGCTTGAAATTTCGATTTATCCTTCAGTCTTTGTTATTTCAAAACTTTAGCTATATATCGAAATTTTACTGTACAAATTCAGCAAATTATAATATGATTAATTATCAAAGTTGAAAATTTGATTAACAAATTTCCACCCTTAATCTACTCTGCTCGTACTTTCTTAAATTGACACCACTCAAATGTGGAAGCTCAAATAAACAAATAACACATAGTAAGCATATATATTATTCACCGACCCACTGATATATACAATTCTAAGGGACTTCTAGACATGCTACAGTTATGCTTTTTTGCAATTGAAGCGAAACTGCTTTAAAACTTGAAATCTTTTATTGTTATCCCCTGGAAAATCGAAAAAAAATCTCTCAAAATTACGTTTTTCTGTTGTAAACATGCGAGAAAGATGAAATTTTCACCATTCGGCCCCAAATAAAAACAAATACATGTTGGAGAGGTTTTTTGCATTCGAAGTAAAAAGTTAAATTCGTAAAACTAATAATTTTTCATCGCTACCCACTGAAAAATGGGAAAATCGTCCTCTAAGCTACTCTTTTAACTTCTATTTATGCTTGAAAGGTGGGACATTTGTGCAATTGGTAAAAATTTTTTCAAACTCATGAGATTATTCGATTAATTTCATCACAACCTCTTTGAAAGTGGAAAAAGCGACTCCCAAAAACCACCTACTTACTATTTTACATTCTAAAAAGATGTGGATTTTTGCATTTAACTTAGAATAACTACAAATGAAGAATCGAAAACTTAATTATTTTAATCGCTACCCCTTGATGGTACTTCTTATTTGGTAATGTGAAACTTATCTATGCGAATATTGTAGGAAAGCAACAACCTGAATACACACATTTTGAGTTCTATAAATAGAGCTCTATAAATATGTACAGAGTATAAAAATAATTGAATTTACTAGAATATTATTTTAATATGGTTAACATTTTTGAAATGTATGCACAACCTAATTACCGCCAACGCAATTTTAAACTCATACGTACAAATAAATAACAGTCCAAGAAAATTAGACGTTTGGTTATTTAAATTGTGAAACGAGCAGTTTTTCAACGTAAAGTTGTAGATTTTTAAACCATTTATATGAAATATACCAAGGTATACTAAGTTTAGTCTCATTATACCATCTATATGAAATATACCAAGGTATACTAACTTTAGTTCCAAGTTTGCAACGCTTAAAAATATTAATACTATGACCAAAATTTTGGTATAGGTATTCATAAAATCACCTAATTAGTCCATTTCCGGCTATCTGTCTGTCTGTCTGTCGTCTGCCTGTCGTCTGTCTGTCGTCTGCCCGTCTGTCATCAAATATCAAGCTGAAATTTTGATAGCGTCTTAGGACGTAAAAAGTGAGGTCAAGTTCGTAAATGAGCAACATAGGTCTATTGGGTCTTGGGTCCGTAGGGCCAATCTTGTAAACCGTTAGAGATAGAACAAAACTTTAAATGTAAAGAATGGTCTTTATACAACTTTTGTTTGAAACAACTTTTTTAGGACTTTGATATTTATATCTTAAATATTACAAAAGAATAATCCAACAAATTTTGTATGCACTAAGAAATTTTTTCATCTTTAAATGTAATAAAATTAAATATGTTAAAAGTTGTCTAAAAAAGGGTCTCAAATTTGTACTCACGTATATATACTGCATTAAGGACTTGAGAGTTATACTAGCATTTTATGGTTAAAATAATAACCATATACCTATATACTAAGTATTTCAAATCATTTCCCTTAGTCAGGCCTTACATATTGGGCTACGTGGGCCATAATCAAAATATTTTTGCCGAAAATGACGAAAAATTTTGAAGATATTTCAATCAATTTGTTTTAAAATTTATTTAAAATATTGAAGTATTTTTTGCAAATTTTTGGGAGTGATTGTTTAAAACATATTATCCATGAACGTAAATAAAAATAAACTTTAAAATAGTTAAAGAGACATTTTTTCTTTGGAAACTCCTACATACCAAATTTCGGCTTAATTGAACTGAAAAGAGAGCTGCTGTTGGTGCGCAAACGTAGCGTGAAAACATATATATACTAAATTTCCAAAACTCCTAAAATAGTATAAATATTAACAAAGATAATAAATGAGAACTATACGATATTTCGATATTTTGATAAAAATATATTTTGATTTAAAATAAGTTGCAATAATTCCTGCAGTATAATTGACTTACAGTATTTACTTGTATAAAGAAACATATAAAGTATATAGGAATAGGAATTTGTGTGGATTGGTTAGAATGATTTAAACAACCCGCTTAATTATGTATAAAGGCAAGCATGGCCAGTACAAAATCGGGATTTTTTTAAGAAAGTTGAGAATTTATTTAAAACAAGTGAAAACAAACAATTGACTTATTTAATTGTTGAAATACCATGTATAAACAGTGTTGATTACTCTGTCACGTTACACATACATACATGTCACACATATATAACTAATATCCCCATATAATACATATTATACAATTTGCGCATAATTTGCGCTCTCACGGGTAAACAGTGATGTTTACGAAAAAATGTTTCAAATAAAAGTTGTTTAATTTTTTATAAGGAATATTTTTTACATGTAAACTTTTCTTCTATCTCTAACAAAATGGGTCCTACGGACCCAAGACCCAGTTGACCTATGTTGCTCATTTACAAACTTGACCTGACTTTTTACGTCCTATGTACGTCGTAAAAATTTCAGCTTGATATCTTTTTTTCGTTTTTGAGCAATCGTGATGACAGACAGACAGAGAAACAACCAGAAATGGACTAATTAGGTGATTCTATGAACATCTATACCAAAATTTTTTTCGTTGCATCAATATTTTAAGCGTTACAAACTTGGGACTAAACTTAATATACTATGTATATTTCATATATACATGGTATAAAAATAACCGAATTATTGTAGCTTTCAAATGTGACATGTTCCTGTATGTTAAAATATATACCTATGGGTAAGCAGTTCTAGTTAGTTGATACAGCCGTACATCCTCACTAAATTTCATATTTATAATAGATCAGGATAATAAAAAAAAGTTTATCTCAATCTATTGCGAATATTAAAAACTTGATCCAATAAATCAATTGTAAAAAATAATCAAAGATATGAAATATAGAACTTCAAATCGAATCTACGTCAAATGCTTTCGCTTCTAAGTCAAAACTACCAACGGAAATAATTTCTTTATATTGTTGCAAAAGTTTTAATTGAACACATTTCTTCAATTGAACCAAATTTTTTTTCCTTTCGGAATTGACAATATTGCTCTGTCAGCTGCATCAGGAAATTGAGTAAGCGTCTATGCGGGCTTCGCCATATTAAATCCGCGACGCAGTTGAAACAACAGATAATCATTTGACTCAAAATATCTTTTTTCTCAATGTAGATAATAACCAGTTGTTAATTTGCTTGGACTATAGGATTCATCTAGTCAACTATAAATAAATATATGCATATATGCCCCATAGTTTCCATTTCTATGATATACTAGTTTTTAATCTATACTGCCTGCGTACATTGCTGTAATGCTGGCTGTCTGTCTATACAATTGACGTATTTGAAGGAGATGTTGTTAACTCTGTTACTCAATATTGCAGTAATTTATTTGTTATTAACGGAAATATAAACTTTTGTAGTCTTTTCACGGAAAATATAGACTTGTGCACTGCATCGAAGATCAACAGTGTGTCAACACTGCACCGAAGAGCAACAGGAATAGGGGTATATTATAAATCCGTTTTGTAATCCTCAGAACACTATTGTAGGAAATAAATTTCGATTTTTTGCCCCAATTTCCTAGATCAGTTTTTGTATTTTATAAATATGCATTTCGACTACGAAGTAGTCATCATCAGTATCAATTAGCTAATCGTAATTACTCTTATGTTAATCGTTGCTAATTTGGTGGCGGACTGCACGGTGCACGGTGCATGGTGCACCGTGCACCGTGATCAAGCAAATTGGGGCAAAATATCGAAATATCCTATAGTTCTCATTTATTATCTTTGTTAATATTTATACTATTTTAGGAGTTTTGGAAATTTAGTATATATATGTTTTCACGCTACGTTTGCGCACCAACAGCAGCTCTCTTTTCAGTTCAATTAAGCCGAAATTTGGTATGTAGGAGTTTCCAAAGAAAAAATGTCTTTTTAACTATTTTAAAGTTTTGCTCATATCTACAGCTTCTCCAAATTGATCTAGAAGATTGAAAATCAGTATACCGGGTAGATAAGTGTCAAGAGAGTGTCTTTAAGGAGTGTTAATCCTGGATTTTACGGTTTTAAAGGCTTTGTGTGCATCAAATGCTTCTCTCAAAATTTAGCTGAAGGATTGAAAACCTGTATGTAGAAAGTTTCTTATATCTATATAGAAAAATTTTGGTTTTACGCGATCTCTAAGATTTTACGCTCTTCCAAAGCTCCCCCCAACTGACCTAAAGAGTTTAAAATTTATCGAAGAATTCAGTTTATGTAGAGAAAGTGTCTTTCGAATCCAAAAACATGGAAAGATAAAACTCCCATTTTATTAAAAAATCATCTAATCAGGGGGAAATATAACGTTAGTGACGGAGCACTATTGTTCATCAGTTTTTTTTTTTTCAAATTGTTATTAATCCGATACAGCCTGCGACTTTTCACACTGATTCTGTAAAATTATTAATAATGTTAGTTATATGACTTCATTTGCTTAAATTTTGTATTTTTTATCATGTAAATAAAAAAAACGTAGCACAGGAGCTGCGTAAGCTAAACGAATTCCTTCAGAGATTAAAAAGGAAACACATTTTTCTTAAAATTGAATATCATTTCATTTATAGCTTTTCAAGAATTTTTATTTCTTAAAACTGATCAAGAAAGACAATAATATTTTTTATTTTAAAGAAATTTTAATTTTTTTACTTTACGCAACCCCCCACCTCGTGATTATCTGTCAATTTTTCTCATTAACGAACTTTACCTCTCAAATACCAAAACCCTTTTTTAAATTTTATTCAAATCGTACTTAAGTTGCGACTGCTAGCTAGTTTAAGCGAGTTTACAGACACATAATGGTTTACAAGATTTCTAACGGTTTAAAAGATGGGTCCTATGGCCCCATGACTCAATTGATCTATGTGAGTTTGACTCAAACTGTTTACGCCCTGAGCACGCTTTAAAAACTTCAAATCTCTTTTCGTTTTTGATTATATCGAGAAATGGACTAATTAGATGATTTTATGGACACCTATACCAAAATTTTGTTCTTATCATCAACATTTCTAAGCGTTATAAACTTGGGACTAATATAAGTACACATTGTATTTCATATATACAGGGAAGGTATAATAATAGGTTTTAACAATTAAGGCTTTAGAATAAATTAATCTGTAATAGTATTTACTCTTCGAAATTTTGTCATGGGATGTTCATTGATTATTTTAGAATTTTGGCATGCTTAAAAATAACATTATTTGTTTCCTTGAAAATGTAATTCAAAAGTAAACAGTGCCTAACTCGAAAGAGTGACGAAAAAATTTAAAAAAACTGTTTTCCCAACCAAAAAATTCAATTTTCTTGTATGTTTATAAAATTTTTTTTAAACAATTTTTATCATCACTTTGAAGGCGAGCTCCTGCTCCAAAATTTGAATTCAGTGTATAAAAAACTTTTTTTTGTTTTCGTTGGGTGCATAGCCATGGTAGAAAAAATCAAACGGACACCAGCACCTCCAACAGATAATTTTGGCGTTAAAGGGGGCTGTTATGACTAATTTTCAAATGGTTTACACGTAAACATGGTATAGTAAATGTCAAAATAAAATTATTGAATTATAACTTGAATTAATTAAACTCTTTGCATTAGAAATTTTTAATAACAATTTTATTAATTCCCATAAGAACTAATATGTTAATTTACGGTAACTTATTTCCTGAAGAACTTTACTATGACCTGTGCAGTAATAAACAAGTGGCAATTCGAAGAAAACAAAACACAATTGGGACAGCCGTGCGATAAGCTGTATACGAAACTCCACAATTACCGTATACCCCCGAAACAGTGATCGGCCGACTAGTCGGCCTGTTTACAATCGACTAATCGGTTAGTCAGCTACTCGTAAATACAAAGTCAGGCACATCACTATTAATTACTTACTCAAATTTGTTAGAAAATATTATTAAATTTTCAGTGTAAGCCATACATACAAACCACTCCATTCGCAAAGTACAAAACTTTTAACTTTTTCAAAATAAAAAATATGTTTTGATAAGTTTTAAGCAAAAGTACTCTTGTGATTTTTGCTTAAGGCGCTTATTTTTGGAAATAAAAATTCTTGAAAAATTAAACAGCAATATTCGACAAAAATGTGTTATTTTTCAATATCTGAGGGAATTCGCTTAGCTAACACTGCTCTTGCGCTACGAATTTTTCTTTTATTTGCATAAAATTTTTATAAAATAGAGATTACACTTTTGCATTACTTGCGGTACAAAATACTTTATCCCTATACATATTTTGTTTAAAATGTTAACAAGCAACTAATTTCAATTCAACAATATATGAAAAAATTTTACATTCCAAGAAAATTTATGTATTTACATCGGTGAGAAAATTGAGAGAAAATGTTTATAAACCGCTTAATACATTATTCATAAAGGAAAATATGTATAAGCACAAAAGCACAAAAGTATGTATGTATCTATGCATGAACTTTGACGAAGAAAGTTCCAACTTTGGGGGTAAACATTTGAAGACATTGGTTGTCTTCTTATGGCTATGGTCAGCAACAAAACATTGTTAACGATGTCACAATTTGTTTAACATACAATTTATTTACATTTATTATTATGTTAATTTATTTTTGTTTTAAGGATGTACAAGCACCTTATTTTCAAAAAGATTAAGTTCACAGGACAGTTCCTATTATGAAAGGACAAAAAAAATTTCAAAAAAAAATTTTAAGGGACAAGCTTTTATTGTACTAATAAGATGAAAAGAAATTTTCTTATGATGAACTAATACATGATTATTTGTAAAAGCAGCAAGCGCTCAATTTAAAATATCAAGGATGAGTTGAAGCGCCTCAAGCTTTAACAAGGTAGTCATGTATGAATGGCTAATAAGTTGTATTTCTTTCTAGTTAACCTAGCCAACTCGTAACCCAAATAGCCAACAATACAAAGTTATCAAAAAAATCTTTGCACAAAGAAAATATCGGGTGGATATCATTTACGATAATATCTCGTTTTTTTTTGTAATAGTATCCTATTTATGAACGCAAGGGCTAAGAACTTCAGGACACCTCCTTTTTTTAAAATGTTTTAAACCATTTAAGGTGAACTTGTTAAGTATATATATATATATATATAAAAAGTATCCCACCAAGAAGAAGCCAAAAAATTTTACGCCAATTATTCAAACATTTTTAACTTCCCAGAGGAAGTTAATTTAATGGAGCCGATTTTGAATATCTCCAGTTTTACTTATTTAATGTGATGTCTGGGTGTGTGTGTGTGTGTGTACGTATGTGCTTATGTTCGTATGTTCGTTCCGATTCTTTCGCCTCGATTATCTCGCGAACCAGTTATGACATTAACACATGGGCTTATTCGGCGCGTAATCGCGTATTTAAGAACTGAAAGAGTTTTCAGCAGAATTAGTTAAGCCGTTTTTTAATGGTAATAAAAAAACTGGAATAAACTGAATAAGCAGAATCTGAAAAGTGGATAAAACACATCATTTAGCTATGGAGATAATGATCGTTCCAGCATAAGTTGCAGTACATGTTGGAAGATTAATCTATGAAGGCGAACAAGACCATTTTTTTAAATGTTTTTTCCCCCTTTGGGAAGTTAGTCGTGTGGATTAGAGGGGTCGCACTCACAAGACTTCAGTACCACACCCACTATGCACTGACAATTTTTATACCATGTATATATGAAATATACATAGTATATTAAGTTTAGTCCCAAGTTTGTAACGCTTAAAAATATTGATGCTACGAAAAAAAATTTGGTATAGGTGTTCATATAATCGCCTAATTAGTCCATTTCCGGTTGTCTGTCCGTCTGTCCGTCTGTCTGTCAACACGATAACTGAAAAACGAAAAATGATAACAAGTTGAAATTTTTACACCGTGCTCAGGGCATAAAAAGTGAGGTCGAGTTCGTAAATGGGCAACATAGGTCAATTGGGTCTTAGATCCGCAGGACTCATTTTGTAAACCGTTAGAGATAGAAAAATGTTCCTTATGAAAAAATAAACAACTTTTGTTTGAAACATTTTCTTGTAAGCATCACTGTTTACCCACGCGGGCGCTAATTAGGTGAAGATTTTGTAGTATGTATTAATATGGGAATATCAGTTATGTGTGTGTGGCTATTTAAAAGTGGATATCTATCTTTATTTACGTGATGTCAAAAAACAAACGATTGTGTCATCAACACTGTCTATACATGGTATTTCAACAATTAACTCAGTCAATTGTTTGTTTTCACTTGTTTTTATTTTACAATTAACACGAAAATGCTTGTCAAACCTAATTTTGAAAAAGTTTTGTCAATAAACAATTGTCTAACTTGTTGAAAAATAACCTTTAAGATAAATTTCCAACGATAATAAATTCTTTATAAATGTGTTTAGAATACATCATAATTGTTTCAAATTTTTATACCATGTATATATGAAATATAACAAGGTATACTAAGTTTAGTGCCAACTCTTGTAGCGCTTAAACATATTGATGCTACGAACAAAATTTTGGCATAGGTATTCATAGAATCATCTAATTAGTCCATTTTCGGTTGTCTTTCCGCCCGTCCGTCTGTCGACATGATAGCTCAAAAAGGAAAAAAGATATCAAGCTGAACTTTTTATAGCGTTTTCAATACGTAAAAAGTAAGGTGCAGTTCCTAAATGAGCAATTGAGTGAGTATTGGGACATAGATCAATTGGGTATTGGGTCCATTATCACACGTATTTTTACGACTTATATTTCTACATTTCACTAATTTGAACTTATCGACTAGGCTCTTTTGTCAGGTTTTGTGAGATTACGGGTCTCGAAAATTCTTTTTAAAATTTAAGGACCGGCAATTTAACGTTGAGAAACTCCTTGTTTCAGAATTGAAAGAAAATACAATAATAACCATTTACTAATTTGCTTCGACTAATTACGGTGTTGAACCAATAGCTTCGTTGTTCAACAAAAGTTTATAAAAATATTATTTCGATAAAGCTACTCGTTTACTAATCGTTAGAAAATACGTGTGAATTTAAAAATTCTAAAGTTTTTAGTAACTGAAAAGAATATAAATATATAAATAACTAGACTTATACGACAGGAAATGACATCCTCTATCATCCATTTCAGTTTTTCCCACTTATTACCACTTCCTGTATCTATTTATAATGTAACTTATGCCTGACATTCCTTTTTTTATTAAAAATTAATTTGAGGAATTATTAAAACGATAATTATCAGTTTAACTAATAAAAAACAATTTTTTGTAAACAAAAAATTCTCTAATTATTTTTTAAAAATTTGGAATTATGCAAAATGTATTTAAATTATTATTTTATGTTAAAATACGTTTTGGCTTTCGTAATTTTTCTTAATACGTAAATTTGCGAAAAATTAAATTCACTTTTTTAAAAAGGATCGTTTGCAAATAATTATGTACAGTGAAACTTGTGAAGTTCGTTGATTAATTTATTTATGTCTTCCAATCCCAAAGCTCCTTCTAACAGAATCAGCTGTTTTTATACCCAGCATATATGTAATATATATCAAGGTATACTAATTTTAGTCCCAAGTTTGTAAAGCCTAAAAATATAAATGACACGAACACAATTTTGGAATAGGTGTTCATAAAATCACCTAATTAGTCCATTTCCGATTGTCTGCCCGTTTGTCCGTCCGTCATCACGATGACTCAAAAACGAAATAAAATATTAAGTAAATTAGAAATGTATGTCCATTGAGTTTTGGGTCTATAGACTCATTTTGTAAGCCGTTAGAGATAGTGAAAAATGCTTAAATATAAAAAATTTATAAATAAACAAATAAACAACTTTTGTTTGAAACATTTTTTTGTAAATATGACCGGAAGAAAATTATCAATAAAGTAGGTTTTGTTTTTATCGAAACAATTCTGTCATTACATTCAAATATCATGAAATCTACAAATCTGAGAATAATCCGACCTCATATTTTCTGACATTATCGACCAGTACTTCATAATTCGTGGAAGATAGCAAACAGGTGTGCCATTGCCGAAAACAAACACTCTATTGGAATAGCACATAATTTTATAAGCTACGTAGCTTTGGGGGTAAAAGTGGGGTCATACATAAGAACTAAAGAAAAGGAAGTCAAAGTTCTCAAGAAAATGGTTTTATAAAAATACAGCTGGCACAATATATTACTTGTTGTCTCCGAATGAATGAGTTAGTTTAGCGGACCAAACCCTTAAACCTAACCCTATTCACTCTTACGATATAGTACTTAAATGCAAATAAAACAAGTGAAACAAACAATTAACTGAGTTAATTGTTGAAATATTCCGTATAAACAATGTTTATTACGCAATTGTTTTTTTTTCATCATAGAAGTAAAGAAAGATCGTCACTCTTACACACAAAGTAATAAGAGTATCTTTTTTTCTCACTTCCTCAAATTACACAGTAATAAACAAACACATACATACATACAATAATTGTATACTTGATACAATACAATGCACGTATACATACAATTTTGGTTCTAACCTAATTTGCGCCTTAACGGGTAAATAGTATAAGGAACATTTTTTATATTTAATGACCCAATTTTACGTTCTGAATACTATCTCGTTTCGTTTTTGAGTTATCGTTTTTAAGGACAGAAAATCAGGCAGCCAGAAAGGCAAGTGGAAATAGACTCTTTAGATAATTTTATGAACTCCTATACCAAAATTTTGTTCATAGCATCAATATTTTTAATCGTTAAAAACTTGAGACTAAACTTAGTATATCTTGATATGTTTATATATGGTATAAAAAGGTTTTACTTTATGTGAATAGCATAACGTTTTATCGAAAATGAAATAAATTTTCCAATTTCATTTTCTTTACACCACAAATCTTACAAGAGATATCGATTTACGAATACATTCCCACACAAAACCGTAAAATTTGTATTAATTTTTCCCGAAAAATGTATACATCCTTTAAAATTAATATTCGGGTTTAACCATTTTAAGGGATAATTTATGATCCTTTTGTAGTGGAAAAAAAAATACATCAAAGATAGAAACATCTCACACAAACACAAAGGTAAATATTTTAATTTTATGCAAATCTATACATATCTCCAAAGTCAATTGCCTATATTTTAGGAGGCAAAAATTAAACATTACGTTGTGCTTTTAAAATATTTTTTACAACGTTTTATTTCACACATGGTATCCAAATTTGATTCAAAATTAATTTCAGGAAAAATTAACCTTAAAATATGTAATGTCAACGTAATGAAATTCGAACAACGCGAAAAACCATTCACAATATTGTGTATGTCTTTTCTAAGTTCAACTGTTTACCACGCCTTCGTTACACCACCCATTCCCTAAATATACCAATTCAAATGTTTGTTTACAAAAAAAAATTGGTCTATTTTCCAAAAATTTTAATATTGCCAAAAAAAATATATAAAATAAAATATTTTTTAAATTGAGGAAAATGTCATTTTTCTTTTGTTTCTCAAATAGTTGGTTTTCTTTTAATGGCGTGAAAAGATGACCCACCCTTTTGTTTACAAAATACATTTTGACATTAAAAATTTTTCTTAAAGTTTTTAACACACCCACAAATGTTTTTTAGGTTCCCTTTGGACAATATAAGTTTCAAAACAAACCTTTTTGTCCCACCCAAATTCTTTTTTAATACTACTTCGAATAAGAAAAAATTTTAAAAAAAAGAAGGTACTTACCTGATGTAAATAAAGTAGCCACAATGATAAATGTTGTCCAGGATAAGAAGCACGCTTGTAACATTGGGATTGTATAGCCCCACATGGCGATATGGCCGTGTGTCCCCCCAGGCTAAAGTTACTTTGTTTTAGACATTATCATGTCTCAGGTGAAGAAGACAATTGTGAATTACACGACCAAACAACGTTCGTAGAATATTTATACATTATTGTTTTTTCTAGGAAAAATTCATTTACGAAATTTCGATAGTCTCATTTTAACTTTCTTAACATGTGAAATCATCTTTCAGCATTACGCACAATTTTTAATTGGTATCCATAAAATTCGTACCATAATTCATGAATATTTAACATTGTTTTTTATTTTTGTGTAGATGTGTTTTTAATTTAAAATTATTTCGAAGTTTCGACAAAACGTAACCAAATTCTCAACAAAAATTTTGGAAAAAAAAATGTAAGACCTGCGAAAAATTATCAACGTATTAAATTTATTAATCACTTTAGTTTTTTTATTGTTTAACTATACACAAACGATTTTTTTAATTCGATTGTTTTTTTAATTTTTTTTTATAAAATAAATACAAAAATTTTCTTATAGTGAATGTCGGGAAACGCCTCGACTTTCATATAAGCGTCGGTAAATCAGATGTCATTTTTGTAAGTGTTGTGACTTTTTATTATAAACCCCTTTCAACCCCACTAAACGTCTCATCCCATGTTTTGAACGTTTCTTTTTTGTCATTAAGAAAGAAAAAATCAAAATCGAAAAATCCACCCAAAATATATAAATCGAGAAAAAAACTTTCTTTAATGGAAAAATTACAAACACAAAATTATCACGTAACGTAAAAATAATAATTTGTATCCCTTAGTCTAAAAATAAAACGTCAAATTTCGAAAATTTCCTCGAAAAACTAAAATAAAGAAGGAAAAACGGGCCACCTGATTTCGAACGCCGCACTAGCAGTCTCGTATCAAAAACAATCCGCGCACACTATGCCTGATAAACTGAAACATAATAGTATTGTAAAATGAAAATGTTTTTCGATGTTATGTTCTTGCGTTATAGATAATGCGCATGTGTTTCGATGGTTACGACGCCCTGAGTATTGCGCTTGTCGTGAACCACGTTATGTTATCAATGTGATATCGTGTATGATGTGGATAGACATACGAAAATTCTATAAGGCATTTTCGTACACAGCATTAGAAAAGCGCCGCGCCTTATACAATATACCATTTACGTCATACCAATTCGAAACTTAACTCGAAATTATTCGAATAAATAAACTTATACAACTTTGTATCATAAAAATCATACCGTTATTATATAGCGTTTTAACAACATAAAAATATGCATAAAAAATTTTTTTATGTCAACGTAACAAAAAAAATAATGACACAAAGGACAGGCTTTAGACGTAATGGAGAAAATTGGGAGGGTAGCCTCATCTGTACGCTATAATGATAATTGTGTCTGAATTTGAAGTTTTATCATATATCTAAATTATACAGTTCAATGTCCATTATCGGTATCCTTGTCTTACACTTATCAATACGTGAAAAACGTGAAAAATGATAATATAAAGAAAATACCGCGAAAATGTTGCATTCCATTGTTTACATATAAAATTATTATTAATTTTATAGTTTAAATATGTACTATATACATAAATGTAATGCAAATTGCCTAAACTTACTAAATAATTAAGTCATTAATGAAAATCGTTACAATAGGCCTATGCCCTGATGTCGATTTCAATGTACTTTTGGTTAAAATTTGAAAATGTGCGATAAAAGATGACAAGATCTAAAATTAAAATTAAAATCGAGTTATAAGAATGAAAGATATATGCAATTTAATAATTTTTCTATCTTTTTCTTACAAAACAACTTGATATGCAGTCTCTATGGCAGTCGCAAATTATGACGTCGTCACGTGCTATTTTTTCTCTTTCTATTTTTACATTTAAATCCTTCATAGTTTCGAAGTTTTTTATGTTTTCCAAAAATTGATTTCGCTCGAAGTATAGGCTCGATAACGGATGTCGATTGAGGCAATAGAACTTTTAAGAATATTTAAATTTTGAAACGAGCAGTTTTTCAGCGTAAAATTGTAGACTTTAAATTTTTTTTAAAGATTTTTTATATCTAAAACATGGGTGTCGCCAAAAGGGGGGGGGGGGAATAGAGGCATCTTCTCCCCTTTAGCTGCCCTCTTCTAGAAATTCACAAAAATGGTTCAAAGCACTCACGAATATTTAACCCCACCCCTATAAATGAAATAATCATCCATTTCTATAACTGAAATAATCTGTATTCTGACCTCCATTAACAGAATCCTCTGTAAATGAGTTACTAGGTTAGTGGAATACTCCATAAGTGAGACAAATTTGCAGGTCCCTTGATGCCTTACTTAATCAGGTTCCACTGTACTTATATTTTTCACTGCTTTTTAACTTTGCATTTGCAAAAAATGTATGAAAGAAATTTGAAAAATTTTTCAATTATTTCGTGTTTAAATAAAATACACTTCTTTACAGTTCTCACATAAGAAATTAAAATAATTAAAATATCTGTTATTTTTTGCTAAGATCACAAAAAATATGCATTAAAAAAATTGTGTTCAGATAAAAATATAGAGTTCCATTTGAATCCTTTATTAAAAGTCTCGACGGGCCCGGATGACGCAGATTCCTGTAATTCCTCAAGTAGCCTTGCCTAAGTAGGTATTAAACAAAAATTACTTTTCTTTTACTCTACCTTTCTTTTTTTTATATTATTTGTTTAGTTGCTTTTTTTTTGTGATTTTAACTAAATTGTCCTAAATTTCCTTAAAAAGAATTAAATTATTACCCTTTTTAATTATTTTTTTAATTATTTTTTGGACAACCAAATATTTCTTTCAATATACTGTTTGTGAACGATTTCGTTAGCCCTTTATATTATATGAAGTGGCAAAAGTTCTTACGGACGTTCTTATGTATAGAACAAAGAGGGATTGTATATGTGTATTCAATAACCCAGCCGTCACTTAAAGCTGTACACATACAATACAACTCATACACAGTAACACATAACCATAGCACACAGTACACTTTCTGTCTTTGTTTTATACATAAGAACGTCCATAAAAACTTTTCTTAATTTATATATTTTATATGGCTAACGATATAGCTTACAATCGGTATACCGCTCTTATCTATGCAGTATATGCATGAATGTAATATAAGTTGCCTAAGCTAACTAAATATTTAAATTCGTTACTATATTAATTAATACAGCAGTGCAAAAAAAAATTTTTCAGCGTATGGCATATTTTGAAAACTTATCGCAAGAATTATTTGCAATAACATCCATTTTCTTTTATCGCGTGCCTTTGATTAACCGCAGTCGGTTTATCGCAGTCAAGTTTGTAACGCTTAGAAATATAGATGCTACGAAAAAAAATTTGGTAAAGGAGTTTATAAAATCACATATATATTTTATAGGTGGTATAGGTGTTTATAAGAGTGATCATATAGTGATTCCTTTTTTCATCTTCGATGACCCTAAAAACCCTAAATAAATAAGAATAATAGTCATACTGTCACTTATAGTGAAAAGAAATAACGCCAGAAAAAACGTTTCCGTGTGCGTGTACATTTGCGCAGTTTTGAACATTCATCCATCATATCTCAAAAATATATGTTTTTAAGACTTTGTAAATTCATTGTTTCGCAAATGTTGAGTAAAGCCCGATGCACATACAACAAGTGAAAAAAATAATTGACTGAGATAATTGTTGAAATACCATGTAAAGACAGTGTTGATTACTCTATCACATTACACTTATACCTATACATGGCACACATACATAACTGATAATCCCATATTAATACATACTATAAAATTTGCATCTAATGCGTGTCCTCGTGAGTAAACAGTGATGTTTATAAAAAATGATTAAAACAAAAGTTGTTTATTTTTTCATAAGGAATATTTGTATACCATGCATATATGAAATATACATAGTATATTAAGTTTAGTACCAAGTTTGTAACGCTTAAAAATAATGATGCTACGAAAAAAATTTTGTCATAGGCGTTCATAAAATCACCTTATTAGTCCATTTCCGGTTGTCCGTCCGTCCGTCTGTGGACAAGATAACTCAAAAACGAAAAAAGATATCGAGCTGAAATTTGTACAGCGTACTCAGGACGTAAAAAGTGAGGTCAAGTTCGTAAATGAGCATCATAGGTCAATTGGGTCTTGGGCCCATAGGACCCATCTTGTAAACCGTTAGAGATAGAACAAAAGTTTTAGTGTAAAAAATGTTCCTTATCAAAAATTAAACAACTTTTGTTTGAAACATTTTTTCGTAAACATCACTGTTTACCCGTTTGGGCGCCAATTAGGCGGAAATTTTATAACCCGTACTATACTTGATTATCAGTTATGTATGTGTCACATGTTTGTATGTGTAATGTGATAAAGAAATCAACACTGACTATGCATGGTATTTCAACAATTAACTCAGTCAATTGTTTGTTTTCACTTGTTTACATTTAAACTTTTGTTCTATCTCTAACAGTTTACAAGACAAGACCGAATTGATTTTGCTTTACTTTTTACGTCCTTAGTGCGCTGTATTTCAGCTTGATATCTTTTTTCGTTTTCGAGTTATTGTGTTTACAGACGGACGGACAACCGAAAATGGACTAATTAAGTGATTTTATGAACACCTATATCAAAATTTTGTTCATAGCATCAATATTTTTAAGCGTTACAAACTTGGGACTAAACTTAATATACTTCATATATTATATTTCATATATACATGGTATAAAAACTATGGGATATTTTCAGTTCAGTGATTTTCCCATTTCATTGCATTTTACATAAATGGTTTTATGTTCTACATAGTCTACGGGAATAAGATCGTAAAATATAGATTTTTTTTTTTTTAAATTTTCAATATCTTCCACAATTTAAAATTTTCGAATTTAAATTGCTAATATGAAATCTCTCACGCCCAAAAATTCATAAAATCGGATAATAAAATATCAAATTACGCGCTATTTTCAAACCATCATATTAAATGTGATACAGATGTGTGCTACTCTTTTGTACCACTTGAAATTATTTGAAAATTATTGATTTTATTACAAATTCTTACATTCGTGTAACAACGGTTGTCCGTACTTTTTAAAAATTAAAGAAGAAATTCTAACTCTCTTATTACATTATTAGCATAATCATAATGACAATAATAATAGCCTGGTTGTGTTGAAGTCAAAATAAGCCATTTCCGTCAGAAATTTAAAGAGGATAGTTTTTTTACTACTTTTATATAAAACAAGTGAAAACAAACATTTGACTCAGTTAATTGTTGAAATACCATGTATAGACTGTGTTGATTACACAGTCACATTACACATACATACATGTCACACATATATAACAGACATACCCATATAACACATACTATATAATTTGCGCTTAATTTGCTCACGGGTAAACAGTGATGTTTACGAAAAAATGTTTCAAACAAAAGTTGTTAAATTCTTTATAAGGAACATTTTTTACATTTAAACTTTTGTTCTATCTCTAAGGGTTTACAAGATGGGTCCTACGGACCCAAGACCCAATTGACCTATGTTGCCCATTTACGAACTTGACCTCACTTTTTATGCCCTGAGCACGCTGTGAATTTGAGCTTGATATTTTTTTTTTTGAGTTTTTGACGGACGGACAGAAAACCGGGAATGAACTAATTAGGTGATTTTATGAACACCTATACCAAAATTTTGTTCATAACATCAATATATCTAAGCGTTACAAACTTGGGACTAAACTTAATATGCTATGATATATTTTATACATACATGCGCTAAATACGATGGGTGGAAAAAAATTGTAAACCTTTGATTTTTAGCGGCAATTTTCATTGTTTTAATGTTTTTTGATTTTCAAGGAAAACGATGTGTCGGATGAAAAAAAGACCCTTTATCTTTGACTTTTATTTTGATTTTTATCTTTTAGATATTTTATTTCGGTCAAAATATTGTGTTTTGTTCATAGAATACACAGTTTTTATTAATTATATCTCATATATTTTGCAATTGTTTAAACAAATTAAATAATTTGTTTACAAAAAATTTGCGAATGTCTGCAACATTTTTTGAACTTCCCACTCCGAAAAAGCATAAATATTAGTAAGAACTAAAAACTGCAAAAGGTCTTGCTAAAAAAATTTTATTTTTAATCCCCTTCCCATCGCTCAGAAAATAATCGACTAATAAATAAATTGAATATCTTGACGCAGAATAGTTGAGTCGAGATTAATATAGGCAAATGAAAGATGTGGACCACATTGCATTTGGCCATCTCAATTGTTTATTAATTAATTTTTTTCAAAAAATCTTTCACGAACATTAAATGAATAAATTAATTTAACTTGCTTTGGCCTCTTTAAATTTCTGACATAAAAAAAGTTTACTCTTCTCATCTATAAGTGAATTTTTGAAAGTATTATTAATGCCATCTGTTATAATTATATTAAAATAAAAAAAATTGTATATAATTAATTAATAATAATTAACAATACATGAGAGAACATGAAGAATTTATTCAATCAAAAACAAAAACAACAATTTATTGTATTTATATTTGATTTGCATGTGATTATTGATATGAAAATTCATTATTGAAATGACTCTGTCAATTATTGATTTCTCTTTATAGCCATCTATGATAAATATGTGGTACTAACAATAAAATTTGCATGTACAAATTTAAGTATATTAGAGCAATGCATGACCTTTTTTAGTAGTATTATTTTCAACATTTAAAAATATCTTCATTGACCTCGAAAAACATTTTGGAATCTACATGCCATCCTGAATGTTATAAACAAAATATGTACATTATTTTATCCACGGAAGATCAAATTATCATATAATCCAGAATCTTGCTACGGTTCTGCGAAAAAAATTTCAGAACAAAACTTTATCTCAAAAAAGTTAAATCGGTAGCCTAGAGCTTATTTTCCACTCGAATGTTAAGTCGTTATCTCGTATGTTTTACGGTTATGACGCGATAAAAATGGCGGATAATTTGAATCACTTTTTCAAAAACTAAAGTCTTTTGTGTTGTTTTAAGTGTTGTAACTTTCGTCAAAAAAGTAATTGTTAACAAATTCGTTTTTTTTACGAGGGATTTTTGACTAATTTTTAAGGAAATAGAATTTACGCAGAGTCCAAATATTTATTTTTAGAGTGGACTTCATTGGGAGGAAGTAATTATGGCAGGGAATGGGGATAGGTTTTTAATTTTGGCTTTTTTATCTCTCCAATCTCTCCAAATTGAGTTTAAGAGTAGGAAATTTCAATTTTTTTCTATAAATCCACTAAAATTTAGGAGAAAACACGTCTTCAGCGAGGGAATTATGCTGCTTTTTTTTATTTTGAATTGTGAATGTCTGTAGCTGGATCAAATAATTTCATATCTTAATTTGATCCATAGCACAAATTTTATTCCTTGATTACGTGGCCAAAATGAAAAATTCACTCAAAAAACTCGTGAGCATCAGAGCTCCATCACTAATGTCATATTTTACCCTGATTGGACACTGCTTTTTTTTTTGAAATGGGATTTTTTTCTTTTCACGTTTTTGAAAAATAAAAAATATCAACATAAAAAGAGAGGAATGAAGGCTGTTGAGTTGACACTACCAAAAAGCACTTCCTTAACATACCTCACATGACTCAATTCACATGAAAATTTTCCCAGAACAAATTTAAAACACTTTTAAATTACTTTGAAAGAAAGTGGATCGAAAATTGTAGAAATAACGAGCATGAAAAATATTAATACCTGCTAAATGTGATTCAAGATATTACGGTCACATGCGCCATTTATTTTTAAAATAATTCGAATACAATTTTAAAAACACTTTTAGAAGTTTGCTAAGAAAATGATAAAATTCTCTGAATTTCCCGTGACATTTTCAGGTTTTCCAGATTTTCCAGTAATGAGGCCACCATGTTATTTGATTACGTTCCAGCGGGAAAGAGTACATACAGTGTCGTAGTTATCGTAAAGCCAGGTGATGTAGTGCACCAGGGCCCCGAAGCTCAGGAGTCCTCCTAAGCTCTGAAAAGGAAAGAGCATCCAGCTCCTGAAACTAGCAAACCTCGAGCCAAGTTTGAGGGTCAGTCGTCGAATGAGTTAATATAAGTTCAAGTAGGGTAGCCACTTGCTCTGGCCTGGTCCGGCAGTGACGGGCTTAGAAGGTTTGAATCGCCACCACGACGGATTTCACCTCAGCAACTAGAGTAGTGAGAATTGATTGTTCATGATTTTAGTGTTCATAGGACTTTTCGGCTAATTTTGTTGGCATCACGATAAGAAGTCAGTTGTAAAACTTTCGTTTTGTTCGAGTCATGCTTGTGTAAAATTTTTATGTCTGTACTTGTGAAATAAATTAAATATGACGAAATTGGACTTTTTTGTATTTCCCACTCCTCACTACAATCCTCTCCCCGCAACATCACCTTCATATTATGCCAGGCGAGAGACCTGGCCGAGGTGGCAACCCTAAGTACAAGTTACGTGTAAAAAAGAATTTTTCTCTATGAACTGCTGCTTTTGACAACCTAGCAACGCCGCTGCGTACCAAGTGAAGACTTAACACCCAAATTGAAACGGTAAATGCTTCTCCCTTGGGTACCTGTTAAACGTTCCTGGAGAAAAATTATCCATGCACCCAGGTACATGGCGAATTTTTCTCCATGGAAACAGATACAGATTTCGACTAGGGCTGAATTTACACTCGCTCAATTAATTGTAACGCGAGTGTTTTGCTCGAGTATATCTAAACTAAAAAACACAATGAAATTTTCAGTTACATGTTGTGTGTGAAATATGGTATTTGAAAATTAAATAACAAATAATTGACATGACCTTATACCATTGTGTTAAATATAAAAAAGGTTATAACCTCATCAAGATGACGTAGTCCCTTTTAATTAGTTTTTTTCTATAGGTGTACATTATATTTTAAAATGTGTAGTTCCTGAAATTGTGGCGTGGCAAATATGTTTTGATTATGATAACAAAAATTTTAATATCAGAATACCAAAATTACTCACATCTGTTATTTATTTTATTAAAATGAAAGAATTTTTTGAGTTTATCAAAAAATATTTTTACCGATACGAAAAGTTATAACGTTAAATTTCTCCCACCTTATAAAGGTATATTAGATGGATACAGGGACGGATTTCAAAAAAAGCAATTTGCATTTTATTCTGCCATGTTTACAAAAGTATTTTATAAATTATATTTCCTACTGTTAGGGTTCCGTTGTCAAATGGCAAAAGTAAAAGTTTATAATTTTGTCCTTGCCAAAAATTTTAAAATTGTTTTATTCCAATCTTATTTCCAGTTGTAGAAAAGAAACGCATTTAACGAGTGACAAAACAGTTTTTGACCACCAAAGCTGATTTTTGACACGAAGGTGGTATATTAGGTTATAGTTATATCAAAAATTATCCTAAGTCTGACGTATCAACTTGACAAAGCATATCGAAAATCTCGATTTTTCCGAATAACTTCCTATAAAGAAGCGGATGGATAAATTCTCCGAGAAGTAGACCGTAATCACAGATAAGATTACCTCATTTTTTCGCGTCATTTTTAGTGTGGAGGAGAAATTTTGTAGGATAAAACCGATTGTTGTGTAGTTGCAAAAAAATTTATCCGTGACTTTCTTTAAAACGGACCATATTATGATCTATTGAAATTGAGTGGGAAAGTATGATATTTTTTCCACGTATGGTTGATTTTTTCGGCCTATTTTGTTGAATTCGTCGCATTATTTTAATAAAACTTGGTGTTTTTCATTTATTACTAGAATAAGGAGTTACACAGTTGTTCTAAATTAGTTAATGTAGAAAAATTGGGAAACATTTTTTTACCTTGTACTGCTTAGAGGGTTGTTAATTACGAGTTGGTTGAGTTGAGTTTGTCGATTATAGAGAAGTTGGTTGGGTTTTTTAAGTTTAAAGGACTTAGGAATTTTTTTTCGGTCCATTTTTGCCTAAATCCCCTTAAAGTCATAAAAAATCTTTTAAGGATTATCATTTAGTAATTAGCAGAGTATTTGGCAAATAATTCAAGCCAATCGAAGAACTTTTCTTATCGGAACTTCAGCAAAAATATGAATTCACTTGTTTTCTTTTTTTTTTTTAATTTTTTTTTTTTTTATATTTACCACTGGTTTTTTTTTCATTCCAAATCTCATTAGGATTGTCCCCTCTCCGGATTTGATCCGAGACCTCCTCATAAAAGTGTGCATTCTCTAGATTTAAAGGAAAAATTCAATTTTACGGTGAGAAAAGAGGAGTGGATATAATAAGAAATCCCCTTTCCATCACAATTTTTTTAACACAAGCTACCAAAAAAAGGAAACTGATAATAACTCGAAGTCGTTTTTCTATCGTGAAAATAATTTTATCACTTTTTTTCAATGTTTACCGATTCCACAAACATTTTCAAAAAGTTGAAGACGAAAATTAAATATGACAGCTGTACATCTTCCCTACTCAACATACCCTTTTTATTTTGAAACATAACCTCAATATTCCATGCCTAGTATAAACAATTTAATATTTACACCAAAAGAGGACGTAATAAAAACCATTAAAATTATTTAAATAAAATTCCTATTTTTTATTTAAAAAAAAAAAATATATATATATATATATATAATACTAAAAAGAAAAACAAACTGAAGTGAAATTATATAGAAAAATATATGTTTACAAACAAAATAAATAATTGCATGATGATTAAAAATACAAAAATTATAAACATCTTACAATCGCGTGACGATGACTCACTATATTGATAAAATACGTACCTAATACGTACCTGAGTTTTACCTATCAAAGTGACAGACCTAACTTCTACACAAAACATCACACAACTGTGAATGAATCAGAAAGTTTTTAGTTCATATCAAAAAGTTGGTTTAATCCGTGTGTTGTGTTGTTTTTTATTTTTTGTGTAATTTAATGTTATTTATTTAATTTATTTTTTTGACAAATTTTTAATAAAAATTCTGTGTTTTATCAAAAAATGTGGAGTCCAACACACGTGAATGTTGCTGGTAAGTTTCATCTAAATCAAATACAAAGAAGTATTTTTTGATTGTATTATATTAAAATCATAATATTATGCATATCTGATAACGTGTGATTAATTCAATTTTTTGATTGTGTTCTTTTTATGTTTTTAATGTGTTACAGTGAAACGTGCTACAAATTTGTTAACAAAAGGGAATAATGGTACAAATGATTGTTTTGTGACGATTGCTTTGGGAAAAGAAAAATGCCGTACTTCAATTAAACAAAATAGTCCACCAAATGTGGAATGGAACGAGGAATGTGACTTGTAGGTCAATTTTTATTTTACTTAAAAATTATAGGTCAATAGTTTATTTCAAAAATTATAAATCAAAAACATTTTTATCAAATATCACAATAAAAATAAATTTAAAAGATAATGTCGACTATCTAGAGGGAAAATTGCTCGGAAAAGACGTAAACTTGATAAGTTTCAGTGATATGAAAATTTTTTTTTTTAAAATTGCGCTAAAAAAAAAAAGACTAAATCAATTAAATGTGATAAAACGAGAAGCTGGATTCTAAAAAATTTGAATGTGTTTATAATTTTCATAAAAATTTATTCTTTAACAGTTTGAAATCATTTTATTGAAGTTAAATTAAATAATTTAGTAAAGAAGAGTGTCCCAATAAAATGTTAGCACTGATAAATCAATAAAATTATTCGATTGCGAGATAAGTTTAAAGGAACTGTTTATCATGATAAGACACCGACTCCATAAGAAAAAGACAATAGTTGAGAAAACAATGCATTTAAGATCGGAATATAGTTGTACAACTCCGATTTTTACGGTATATCGGGCGCATCCTGTTCGTTTGAGGGTCTAAAAAAAAGTCACGCGCGTTTAAGTTTACGCGCGTGTGTACGCTTTGCGCTTACAAGTTCGTAATAACTAATCATACTGAAAAATCATGAAAACAGAAATAAAACTATTGGATGTTATATTTTGAACTATTTGAAGCGTTTTTTGTCCTTTGACATTATTTCCTAAACCTCACCATTTTATGAGATAACGATTATTATGTGGTCTTTGACGATTATCGAGTGGTTTTGCTCAAATATTTGATTTTATATATACAGTGTGTCGCATTTATGATAAGACACCCTTATATTTTCGTTATTTATAGGAATATTGATTTGAAATTTCGCACAGACATACAGGGTGATGGGTCACATTTTTTAAGATGCTTAACCGAAATCTGATATCGAAAAATAGTTATAAGAAAAAGTTGCTTAGAATATTTTTTATACCCGTGTATCGATTTTCATGACAAAATTTGCATTTTTAATTTTTTTTCATTATTTTGGCCCACACTCATAATTATTACAACTTTATTGAAATATTTGAATGTATAACTATTAAATTATTAATTCGTCCAGTTTTTACATTCCACGGCACACTAGTCATCAAATTAATAAATAAACTTGTAATCATTTTGAGTAGACATAATGGAAAAATTAAAAATGCGAATTTTGTCATGAAAATCGATATATGGATATAAAAAAAGTTGTTTAAGCAACTTTTTCTAATAATTTTTTTTTTTCGATATCTCTAGCCATCTCTGATGCATCTTAATTTCATTTTTTCGCGATTCATTACATACAACACGATTTTCAAAATGGTGTATGAAACATTTTTCTTAAAGACAAAAAAACTAGAACTTATTTTCCTAACCCCACGGGGCATCTATCTACTATTTATAAAAAGTTGTTCTATTTAAAAATAATATAATAAAAATTTTCTTTTCTATTAGGTTATATACTAGGTGCTCAAATCACCCGTACCTCTCTTCTAAAATTCAAAATATTTCGCTGGATGTGAAAATTTAAATCTGATAGGCAATGCTTGATCTTTTAGTTTTGACCGGAAATTACTTTTCCAGGCTCTCTCGCATAACTGATAAAATATAGAAGAACTCTTTACATTGAAAAGTTGATTAAAAAACAAATGAAAACTTTAGGTCGGATATTTATTTAAAAATATCCCAACTTAATTTTCTACACTCAAATTTCTTGGAAAACCTGGAAATATGAAATTTAAGAAGCTGGAGAGGAAAATTAGAAGTTTTTATATGAGTTAAATATGATTATAATTAAGTTTAATTCCAAGTTAGCACCGCTTAGAAATATTGATGCTTGAACGAAATTTTGGTATAGGTGTTCATAAAATCATTTAATTATTCAATTTCCATCTGTCCGTGAACACGATAACTAAAAACGAAAAGAGATATCGAGCTAAAATTTTTACATAATTGACTGAGTTAACTTGTTTTTGACGCCATGTAAGTAAAAAATATAGCAACTGTTAGATAGCCAGAAATATGTACATGGCACACACACATAACTGATATTCCCATAAACACGTACTATATAATTTGCGCTCTCACGGGTAAACAGTGATGTTTACGAAAAAATGTTTCAAACAAATGTTGTTTATTTTTTTATAAGAAACATTTTTTATATTTAAACTTTTCTTCTCTAACGGTTTACAATTGACCTATGTTGCTCATTCACGAATTCGACCTCAATTTTTACGTCCTGAGTACGCGGTAAGAATTTCATCTCGATATCTCTTTTCATTTTTGAGTTATCATGTTAACAGGCGGACAATCAGACAGATGGATGGGCAATCAAAATGGGCTAATTAGGTCATTTTATGAACACTTATACCAAAATTTTGTTGGTAGCATCAATATTTTTAAACGTTACAAACTTGGGACTAAACTTATTATACCTTGATATATTTTATATAAACATGGTATACAAATCAGGGGGAAGTATGATTATATTTTATAAGAAACAACTGTTTCTAAATCAATTATCAGTTATGAGTAAAAATCTGAATAAATAATTTCCAGTTAGAGCCAGAAGCTGAAAAAATTCGGGTTGATCGATTTATCTGTTATAAAGTTTTACTTAAACGAATTTTAGAGGGAGTGTACATATTATTTTAAACAGTCGGTATAGTTTCAGAAATTATGTGATATTTATTGATTTCAGATTGATTCCTGAACAAGGCAACAAAGCCGAAATTGTATTGACAGCATTACATCGGAGTTTTTTGGGTGTAGATGAATTTTTAGGACAAGTGAGAATTCCCTTAGCAAATTTCGATTTTTATGAGCGTGCACGAAACCGTTGGTATAAACTTGAAGCAAAAAAGGGTAAAGAGAATAAAAAAGATCGTGGATCATTAGAAGTACGAATCGAGTTTATTGTAAAAGCTGGTAGTTTAACAAGTAAGTGTAACTAAATTTGTTTAAAAAAATGCCATGTACTGTAATAAATTCCCGTAAAATTCTCGCTTCTATTGAAGTTCAGCCATGAAAAAGTAGTATCTTCGACAGATTCATCTGCTGTGAGGTTTCTATTCCGTGGCCTATTTGTTTTTCCAATAATAATAATTTTTCACAATAGGAATTTGTTGTTGTGTATTGTAGCGCTTCATTTTACTTAACCTCCAGCTATCTACTAACGAACGTCCATTTCTTTTTTTAAGTCAAATCATGACACTAAAAATGGCGCGCAATTCAAAACCGGCGTTCTTATTGGAACACCTTTTACTTTTACTCCATGTGCTACACTGAGGCTAAAAGAACAAATAAATTCTCTTAACTTATTATTGAAAAAAAATTATTCAAAGAACAACAAATCGTGCTTTAAAGATTTTTATGTTATCGACTTTGAACGTGATGCAAGACTTAATCGATTATCTTATCGGAATAATGAAGGAAAATCCTTTACTTGTCCGCAATTTCAATGAAACTCCGTGCTTCCTCTTTATGTAAAATTACTGCCTGAGCCCCCGACTTCGCTTGAGTGGATTCTGGAGTGGATTTAACCTTCAAATTGGATATCTGCTCCTGATGAACTATACAATCATTTCTACATTTTAAAAATATTTTAAAATCAAAATGATTACACTTATATCAATAAAAGTCGAAAAAATAAAAAAACAAAAAATTGAATTAAAAATTCGCAACGTAAGAGCAATTGTCGGTCCATGCAATTTTTGCATAACTTTTTTTTATGGGGATATATAGATAACTAGCTGTGAACTTCCCGCTTCGCTGAGTACTTTTTAAATACAAAGATTATTGTGTTATAACCTCCACTTCATATGTTGTCTCTAACCCTCCAATTTCTTCGACATCATATTAACTTCTAAAATTATCAGTGTTTCTCTACTATATTATGCACAGCATTTAAATTACCGCATCAAAATCCGTTGTATAGTTTTGAAGATCTGAGCATAAATAGGGACAGACAGCGGAAAGCGATTTTGTTTTATATTATGTAGTAATTTTGAATTTTTGACCCCCGAACTAAAAAAAAAATTTGTGTTATAAGTTTGACCGCTATGTGTGTGTGTCTGTCTGTTTGTGGCATCGTAACGCCTAAACGGATTAACTGATTTTTTTTTTTTTATTTCGTTTCAAAGGTAATTTAATGGAGAGTGTTCTTAGCTATGTTTCAAGTGCGAGTTTATCGTTCCGTATCCGAAAAAAATAAAAAATTATCGATGCTCTTCATAATCGGCTCAGTTTGCAAAAGGCCTTAAGGAAAAAGATAATTTAATGGAGAGTGCTCTCAGATATGTTTCAAGTGCGAGTTTAGGGTTCGGTACACAAAATTTGTTTCGGTGTTTTTAAAAATTTTTTAAATTGACTTGTTATTGAACGATACATGATTGTATTAAGGATGTGGTTTAAATTCGATTTTTATCTAAAATTATGATCGCGTGTTAGGAAATGAAATGAAAAAGTAAACACGTTATTAATATAAATTTTTATTTTACAGATTTAAGCAAACAAGAAAAACATAAATCGTCATTAGGTGGCCTATCACATTTAACCCAAAGTGTTGGTGGCAGTTTATTAAGTATCGGATCGTTAGAAAAAAGAAAATCTGGCTTGAAAAAATTTGCGAAATCCTTTGGATCAAAAGTACATATTACCGGTAAAAAGAAAGATAAATATGGCACAAATGATGATGATTCGATCGCTGGAAGTATTGGTAATATATCTAGTAAATTTGGTTCAGAGAATTTCCTCAAAGTTGAAAAACAACATACAAATGTTGATCCAGGCGTTATTAGTGAGGACGAAGATGAATTCACTGTAAGTTTTTATGTTTTAAACTTTCACTTTTCCCTTTCACTTTAAAAATGCGAACTTAACTGTCGACATACCATCACAATCGATGGTGATAAACCGTTGAATCAATTTTCGATCTCATTTGGCCCAGTTAAATTCTGTGTGTCCTACGTTACCTTGGGTCTTTCAATTTTTGCCCTATCTCATTTTTGAGCTTGAAATGCCTACTTTTTAAAGTTTTCCCAAGCTTTTAGATGCCTTTTTTACAATTGATATCTTTGAACTGATAATCGTTTAATAAAAACAAAATTTACTGTACGATTATCAGTTTAAAAGAATAATTTTTTATGCTTAAAAAATGCGAGTAAAAAAGTCTTTGAGGCTCAATTATGAATTGAAAAAGTACATAAAAAAGACTTCAAAACCTCAAATCTGTGAATTATTAAAATAAGGGTTACATACCAAAAGAACTTGGTCAAAACGACTCGAACAAAAACAACTCCAGTCAAAATAAATCGATTCCAAAATAACTTCATCAAAAAAACTCACTACAAAACGACTCCCACGATCAATAACTAATAAAAGAAATTCGGATTAATAATGACCGAGTTGTTTTATTTTAAATGCTTGCGCATTAAAGGCGTGGCCAATCCGTGAATCAGTGAGTGAACGCAGTAAAAAGGTTACCGCAAAGGACAAAAAACCTACAGAACAGTGCTAGCCCGATCAAATTAAAGGCTTGGCTAATCAGTGAATCAGTTAGTGGACGCAGTCGCACGGTTAACGAGAGTTGTTTTGATCAATGTTGTTTTGACACCGAGATGTTTTTGTGCCAAGTTGTTTTTACCGGAGTTGTAATGGTTTTGATCAGAGTTATTAAATACCGAGTTATTCATGACGGATTCCAAAAATATCATAGGAATCATGGAAAAATCTGATGAATGAATTTCCTAGAAATCCGAAATTGTTGGGGAATTTCAAAATCATTTTTCTGTGGCCATCTTGTTCTAGTAAAATGTATACACTTTCTTGATGGTTTGGTTTTCTATGTTCATTACTGTGGTAAATAGTTTCCATGGTTACCCAGATAAAATAAAACGAATGTAATTATTTATTTTTAGTTCGACGATTTATCACAAATTAGTTCAACCAGTTCCGTATGTTCGCCAAATTTATCATCAGGAATTCACTCGTTAAAATCCACATCCGATAGACTCAATTCCGACCCAATTCCAAAACAACAATCAATCAGTGAATCAACAGAACATATATCAACACCTCCACCACCCGTTGACGAATGGGAAGCAAAATTATATGGGAAACATGGTAAATCGAGCACATTACCAGCAATTGATACTTCATCGAATCGTTCATCGTTTGTGGAATCAAGTCCAGTATTGAGTAAAACACCCACTTCCAAAGAATCAAATGTTAGTTTAGATACCATACCTCAAATGTCACCAAAAACAACAAAACCTGAAAAACCAAAGGATGTGGAAAAATCAAAAGATACAGAAAAACCAAAAGATGAGAAGAGTGGAAATAAATTCTCGAAGAAATTTAAATATTTCCGTAAAGGTAAAAGGCTTCATTTTCTTGGTTCGTTTAACTATATTAGCCGAAGCAAAGTCGAAGGCTAAAACCGGGCTGACAATCTCTTTGATTACCTCCCTTTTATTTATCCATCCTAACTAATCATTGACAGTATAAGCTCCGAAGGGGATCGACACATATTTATTATACCAAAATGATTGTTTTGGCATATTTTATCTTATATTTGTCTCTCATTTCGGGGATGGGGGTTTAAAAAAATCTATTTATATGCTTATGTGGGGGAGGGGAGTTTGTTAAGCCCATTCTTGCGTAAGATTTTCAAAAATCATCAAAATTATGCTTACGTTATTAATGAATGGCTCCTTACCACTTATTCTGGTATATTCTGGATGATTCGCTCTGAAACCATTTACCAAAACTGTTTAACTGAATAAAATTCTTAAGAATCTATAAGTATTCATCAAAAGTAAATAAAATCGATTCGGCTCCAGGCTTGAGGCATCAATTCCTAAACAAATGGGTCCATTTAAGCCCTTGTTTATTCTAAAATTAGCGTCTCAACTACACCTGGAAACATGAAATGTGCGATCTTTTTGGGAATTTCTTGACGATTAAAATGTTAATTTATGCCGTTTATGTTCTAGAAGTTAGTGAATTGGAGCCTGAAATCACAAAACAAATTGGAAAATCTATCGAGAAATTTGATTCAAAAAATTTCGGTGAGCGAATTATCATCGGTGGTGAAAATCAAATGGAACATCAAGAGTCTTCAATTCCAAATGATGTTTTACAAAAGTTTGAAGGAAAATCACGATTGGTAAGTTATTTATTTGTTTTTTATGCCAGTTAAGGATATACGAGCGCCAGGGCAATTTGGGATAAAAGGCTTGATTTTTAAAAAATATGTAATTAGACTAAGTCTAAATCGATTCTGAAAATTTTAGGGGGAGTTCCCAATAATTTAATAAATTATTTCTAAAGTAAGCAAATTTAACATTGGCTTTTGACGTAAATTGGTAAAAATTGGGAACGCAGGCATAATTATCTCGTGTTTTAAACGGTCAAAATTTCTGAAACTTTGAGATTTAATAGTAAGCCCTCTAATAGTAATCAAATTTTGATCAATTTACGTCACAATTAATATCTCGAAAATAAAACGACGTGGTGCTATTTTTAATTAATATTATTAATATCGTTAAAACTAGCTGAGAGGACATTGAGTTTTACATGCCTGGAATGGGGAAATCGCGAATTTTGCAGCTGATTATCTCACCATATAAACAATCAAAAATTTTGCAACTTCGGGATCTCACAGCTAGCATTATTCGAAGTCTGTGAAAAAAATAGACCAAATCTGTCGACAAGTGCATTCTTGCTGGAAAAACATTAACCTAAGGAAAGATTCTCTGTGCAAAGCTCGATTTTGTGTGCAGTTTCCTAACAAAGAATTATTGAATTTTTCGTTTTTGTAAAGAAAGATAGGCGCTGAGAGGCATTCGTTTGAACAAGATAGTTATAAAATTGATACTGCAAATCACATCGTTTAGCTGCGTAATTGCTCGATTTTGCCAGGTTTGAACGTCTGCAATTTGACTAAATTGCAACGTAGAAGCTCCTATCCAAATTTGGCAACGATACGTCTCTAAACTGCGTTTTGAAAAGTATATTTTTACATAAATCACGATTTTATAATTGTTCGTACAATTAAAGAACCAAGGATAACAAAGTTTTACATACCTGCAAATATTTGTTACGAAAAAAAGTGTTGGGTTTTAATTTTTCTAGACTTTTTGTTTTGATTTGTATGAAAATAGCTCATTTTAACATTTTATTGATTTTTTCAGGATTTAATTTTAATGGTTACAAAACTACAAGCCACTTTAGACGACAACAAAAAGAAACAAAGAGATATGGAAGATTATTTAGACGAATTACTCTTACGAGTGATGGAAACTACACCAAAAATTTTACAAAGACCTTATAAGGGTATCACCAGCACTAAATAACCAACGTTTACGGAGGGGCAAAAATCAAAATTAAACAAATTTTAGAGTGTTTGACATATTAAGTCTGATTCGTTATTAAAATTTATTTGTTATTGTTTTCATATTTTTTTTTGGACATTGTGGAGGGAGAAAATTTTGAAACAAACTTAGATTTTAAAATTTTTCTTTTTTTTTTTAATGACATTAGTATAGATTGCGTTTTCTGGTTCTTTTGGGCTCAAATCGCAAATACTTAAAATTAAAAAAAAAAATTACTTACCTGAATCTTTTTGGGAATGGAAAACATGACACTCAAATTATTTGTAGAATTCGTTTAAGCTTTTTTATAAAATATTTTACAACGAGGAATGGTAAATACTTAAAAAATCGTAGCTAATGGCTGTCCTGGGATGGGACACATTTAGACCATAGGATCCGTTGTGATACCGCAAAAAGGAGTTGGTCCATCCCCGCCCACTACTCCATGAACCATTTGGAGCTGCTTAAGAATAGCAGCAGGGCTTTGACGTCAACAAACTTCAGGTTGGAGAGATCGCCAAAAAAAGGCTGCATTTTTCATCTTTGGAATGAGAAAATATTTCGACAAGGCTAAATCGGACTGGTGAAGTACGGGAAAGGAACTCATTAATTTTGGCTGTCACGATGAAGTATGTAGAAATGTTGAATTGTTTTAAACAACACTTTCTTTTCTCCAAGTGGAATTTTCTTCCTTATTTTATAACTGGAAAGCTTCAATAAGTTCACATAATTTTCGTAGTTGATTGTTTTATAGATAATGAAAATAATTATCCTACGCGAATCTTACAAAGACTGAAACCATGACGAGGATTATGTAAACTTATTGAACCTTTCGAGTGATAACATAAAGGAAAAAGATCGCATTTGGAGAAATAAAAGTCTCATTTAATTAGGAAACTGCAATACTTCTCACATATTAATTAAACACATTTTATTTGCTTAAAATCCACTTTATTTTAAAAATTTTTTGTTTATCAAAATATTTTGTTGATGATCATTTCAACTTGTTAGTCATCTTCAGAACAACTTCTCACATACCTTATCATGACTGCCAAAACTTAAGCGTAAATTTTCAAACAATAGCCGTCCGTACGTCTGGTCGGATGTTTCTAAGATTACCCATCATTTGTGGATTTGTGGATCATTCAAATGTGATGAATCCAATTTTTATTGATTATTTTCCGGGATTATATTTTGAAAGAGAAACGAAAATAAACAGTTATCTTTTTAAATATTTACCTTTCCCCTCGGAACACTACACATAATGTACGAAAAAAACCCTTGTTTTTATATTTAAAACGTACTTTAACCAAAATGAACCAAATTTTAGTTTAAATTTTTTGTTTACAGAAATTAATTCTACTGTTGCCAAAAAATAGAGAGATAAACTAACTATGAACTCAAATATGTCAGGGACTCGCTGAAAATTTGGTTGTAAAAATGTATAAAATAACATTTAAAAGTTACTGTCACGTAGAACTTTCGGAAATTGGATATTTAAAATTTAAAAAAAACTGCATGGAATGTGACCTCTCTTATCCGGGACTTCTTGCTTTCGAGTGACAGTTTATTCTCAAGGAGGGCACAGAAAACTCGGTCTAGGTGCTAGAGATCTATTTGCGGTATCTCTCTTTTGAATTATCCGTATATTGACGTCTACAACAGCTTATTTTGAAGATCTTTTTGCCAACATTAAAATAAGTCCTTTTACAGTATTATCTTAGTTACAACTTTCACGTTTAAATTTTTTTTCAAGTTGGGTTTTTTAAATTTTCTATTTCCTAATTTTACAAAAGTTCCACGTGACAAAAACTTTGACCTGTTTTTTACATCCTTCCAACTACTTACAATCAAATTTTCATCAAGCCCTTAAAACTTTTAAGCTTAAAATCTCTATTTCTTGTACTATTTTAAGTGCTTTTATTTTAAAAATAATAAATTTTGTATATAAAAAATATGTCTTCTCCAAGTTATAAAATTCTCTTTATCAAAATTATTGCCATAAGATTGGATTATAACTTGGCTCAGTATTATTTTTATGACTTTTTACGAAGTATCAAAGTGCCTAATTATATTATGACTTTAAAGGGTCGGTTTCACCATTTCTTTAAAAAAAAAATTGTTGTAAGTAATGTGTTCGTCTTTCGTTTGAATTGTGACTTAAAAAAAATGATAATAACAATTGACTGAGTTAAATGTTAAACTTTAACCATAAAAATTTTTCTTCGAAAACTAATCTTATGACCCTGTTAAAATTGTCCGGTAGATTTGATATGAAATTAAATTTCAAGACACTCACTGTTCGAAGTTATCTCTTCGTTCTAAATTACGTATACGACAAAACAATGATGTTTACATATTTCAATAACTCCCCGCAAAATACTTTCGGAAAAAAATATGTCAAAAATGGTTAGTGGAACACTTTACAAATTATATGATATCAAATAGAGTTGTGATTGAATCTTAAACTGTGATTACTTGTAATTTTATCGAAGTTGATGAAACTGGACCCTTAAACTTTTTGAAATACAGTCAGAACCAGTTATAACGGCGCTAGAAATATCTACTATTACGGTTATTATATCCGATAGCTCTTATAAGCGATATATACTTTTTGGCTCTTACAAATCTTCGAAGAGATATCTTGCTATAAGCGAATTTGATGACTCACTAACGATGCGTCTCAATCTGACCATTTGAAAGACAATCATTAGTAAGATAATGATTTTTAAAAAACGGAAAGGTACGAAAAATCTTGTTTTTGTTTCAAAAAAGCATTTTATTAAAAAACAAAATTGGTTGTTTTTGAGTTGTAGCGCTAAAAAAAAATGAGACCAGCTAAAGTCAAGTAGAATGAAAACCTGGTTCTATCGCGAAAGGATTTCGTTTTTCGCCTTGGCTTTTTTTTTTATTTAAATGCCTTTTCCGTCTTTTTTTGCAAAAAAAAAAAAAAAACGTGTTTTTGCTTCGTTCCGATTTTTGCGAAAGTATTTTATACTTACTTTATTTTGGCTGCGTTGTAAATAAGAATTCGTAAAGTTATTTTTTAGAAAAAAAATGAACAATTGTCATTTATAACAGTTAGTCTTGTGGCTAAGACTTCATAGTTTTTTTAAATTTAAAATAAAGTGGTCAAAATTTAGTGATGTTCAAAATAGTTAGCTAGAACCTTTCTAATTCGTCGTTATAACCGATTTTGACTGTAATTGAAATTTTATGAGTATTTTTTTTTTTTTTTTCACAAAATGTGCTTTAACAAACTGCCGCCCATATACAAGTTAGGTCTTCTCAATTTTGTATATAATTAAAAAAATATCATAATTATTCAATAATTTTCTTGTTTATATATTAATTTAAAAAACCGCTAATTATATCTCGTCGAGGAAATTTTTTTTACTGAAAACTACTTTCACAAAGATCGATTTACATATTTTCAATTTAATCGGTGTCTTTCATATCCCTAGTAGCCGATGAAAATTCGTCTGTGTTCGTGGAAAGGTCTCAAATGAAGGTAAAATACCAATTTTTTTTACATAAATCGATTTAGTTATTAGGCTAGATGTGTAAGCTTTTTTTCTGTCGGAAAATTGAAGAGGTTCTATTTCTTTAACCCGCGGTGATCTATTTTTACACGTGATGTTCTTCTGATTTTTGAGTAATTAATAGCGGGACCAAAAGATAATTTATACTTAATCGATGCATTTCCTTTTTAGAATCATGGTTTTACTACCTTTACCTCGATGGGGAAAAAGTCTCTCAGCGTGAAATCTATAGAACATAATTTTTCATAAGTAAATTTCCGTCGAAATCGCCTAAGACGAATACAACCATTAAACCACAAAAATTTTTGGAAATATTGTATGGTATAATTCCGTTGTGAAAATTATTTTAGCCAAAAGTTAAAAATTAATAGGTAGGAATAAAATATTTTCTATTTTTATTCGAATCGAAACATCCACTATTGCTATAGAATGAATATATGTAAATCGATTCACTATGGAATCTAGGAAAAATGTTTACATATGACACGATTTTCATAATTTTATCTGTTGATCTTCCACAAATAAAAAATTTTTAATTGAGCTACGAAGTGGTAATTATAAAATAGTGTCTTACATCGAGAAAAAATTTGTGCCTCCAATCGAGGAAATTATTTAAGTTTAAAAGTTAACAAATTACTGAAACAGTACGGCTTAAATTCTTAAGGACCTTTAGGATCTATTTGTCTGGAAATTTTACACTAAGTTGTTCATAAATTGTATCCATTTTTGTTTTTTAACAAATTCAAACTCATTAAAAATAAATGTCAGTTTGAAATAAATAAAAACTGCTCATTTTAAACGGTCTAGTAGAAAAATTTGAAATTATTCTAGACATCTTTTAACAAGGATTCTAAATAGCCGCAAAACTTTTACTTATAGAAGCCTTTTGAAGCGATAAAAAATCTTCAGAACGTCTGCGATTGTACTCAGGCTATATCTATCTTGTAGTAACACAAGGCGTTCCTCCATTCATCTGACATTACCCGTTTTTAAGATTTCCTCAGTTTGCAGTGCGCAAACGGAACTGTCGGGTGACTATTGTTGTTTTTTGTCCGACAGTCTTGTGTCATTTCTAGCAAGCTCATCGGCTACAAAATTTCCTGGAATGTTCCCATGTTTCGGTACCCATACCAAGTTTACATTCATTTGTTTTCCCAGCTCATTTAAGGACTTTCAACAGTTCTGTGCTACCTTTAGGATCGTAATTCATAAGAACAGAATAAATTTTTTTAAGAGATTTCCAGAAAAATGTGTTTTTGAAAATTGTGAAACATTAGATGAAAAATTTTACGATATTATTGTTACTGTCTCAATATCATTGAGGCAATCTCAATAATATTAATCAATAGTTTCATTGCAATCGTGATTTGAACAGGTAACTACAAAACCTCCCATTTTGACGGACCTTCAATATAAATCAAAACTATTTTAGCCAACAAAGAGTAGAAAGAAGAGGAGAAGCAGAAATATAATTGTAAATGACATCTGGAGTCTGTGGCGATCAACTAGTTTGTAGACCTTTGCGGGGGTGACTATTGACAGTTTGAAAGCCTCCATAGAGGCGCTAAAACTCCTATACTACGATTTTACATTAGCACTTATGGGCTGCTTCTCCTTTATGATATCCTCTTTGGTATCAAAATAATGCTCAGACCATCGACATATTGATAAATATCGTATGAGGTAGGCCGTATTAGTCTGAATATTTTGAGATAATTTGTAAACTTGGAAAAATTAATTTTAAAATTGAACACCTGGAGTAATAGTTACATATTCAAATCAATTGTAAAAAACTTTTCACAAAATCGTTTTCTTGAAAATGAAAAGAAGTTTTGAAATTTCGTTGACTCGCCTATAGATGTCAACTTTAGCTGATGTCATTGTCAGAATCATCAAATCAGAAATAATGATAGTTGACTAACAAAAAGAAAGAAATTAAAAAAAAAAACTTAGCCAATATTTTTTATTAGAAATTAATGAATTAAGTAAGGAATAAATGTTAAAATCGCTAACAAATAAAAACTTATGAAAATGATATTATTTATTAATATATTAATTATATACTATGTAATTTTATAAAAATTAATAAAAATTTATTCAAATATTTAATTCTTTTCATTGTATTTAACTCGTCCATATTATTGTAAGAACCCCTAGGGGTCCATGTGTGCGTAGAAAAGAATTGGGGGTCTGTGAGATGTACCTAAACGGGAATCCACGATAGTCGATCTCATTAAAGCAGGTCGCGAGTTTAATTTTTAGCGAATTGCAGAAGGAAGTGGAGCTATTGCTTTTGTACTGGTGATATATCATCGTAAGGAACCCTAGGAATCCATGTGTGTGTAGAAAAAAATTGGGGGTCTGTGAGATGTACCTAAACGGGAATCCTAGATAGTCGATCTCATGTAAGCAGGTCGCGAGTTTTTTTTAGCGACTTTCCGAAGGAAATGGAGCTATTGCTTTTGTACTGGTGATAGAATTTTGGAAAAATAACTTATTATGGAGAGTTTTTGTTATTTGAAAGATCAAATTCATTAATGAGAAAAATCGACAGATAAGCAAGGGGTAGGGAGGTGCGCAAAGTACAAAATTTGGAATTTTTTCAAAATAAAAAAAAATTTTTGTATTTCTTGATCAGTTTTAAGCAAGAAAGTAATTTAGACGCTGAGTTTTTGAAATAAAAATTATTGAAAAACTAAAAATGCAATTTTCGTTTATCAAAATAAAAAATATTTTTGTATTTCTTGATCAGTTTTAAGCAAGAAAGTACTATAGACGCTGAGTTTTTGAAATAATAATTATTGAAAAACTAAAAATGCAATGCTTGATTTTAAGAAAAATTTGTTTTTTTTTTTTGCAATCTCTGACTGAATCCGCTTAGCTAACGCAGCTCTTGCGCTACGAATTTTCACTTTTCATTAATTTAATAACCCAAAGAAATCGTTTCCTACACTACACGGAGTTAAATCGCGGTTGCATGCCACAATGGGACAGGAAAGATTATTCGCGCTTTGCTTTCCTAAAAATCTGAAAATCGATGATATTATCAACACTTTCGCGAAAAAAAACCAAAGGTTGATTAAGTTAGTTATAAGTTATAAATAATATAAGTTTACAGTGGCGTATTTAAGAAAAAAGACCCAGTGAGAAAAAGTTAAAAATAGGATCCCTTTTTTTCTTCTTCTTTAATGCAATCGGTGTCCCCTTGTGGTGTCGTTCCATAAAAAATTGTATTTTCCCCTTTTTTTTAGTCTTCGTTCGTTGTTTAATGGAATTAAAATAATTTTTATAAGAATTTAAAAAAAAACTTGGGCTCAACCGGGATTTGAACCCGGGACCTCTCGCACCCAAAGCGAGAATCATACCCCTAGACCATTGAGCCGATATGAATTATTCTCTAAAAATAAAATATGGTCAATTTTATAGATGTTTTATATTATAAATAAAAATTGTCAAGTGTTGCACATTTGAAATTGCGTACCGAAAAATCGACTACTCGAGAGAGGGGGGTGGGGTTATACTCATTTTTGGGGGAAAACTTTGCAATCAATAAAAAAAATTCAAACAAAAGTTGTAGAAAAAGAAGTAATTGTTTATACGTTTTTGTATATTATTCGACTTTCTAGCTTGAAAATAGCAAAGTTCATTAATTACGTAAAAAATTATATTAGTAAAATCACGAAATTCATAACTGTGTTTTAAATAGAAATTCCTTAGAGATAAAAAAGGTAAATTCAGTATTAATATTCAGTATTATATGAAAAAATAAAAAAAGATTGTCAAAACAGCAAGAATAATTGTCTTTCAAATTAATTTTTTCATTATTTATTATGAATTATAAATTTTAAAAATAGCATTATTAAAAAAATTTTAATCCATTCCTTTTTAATGCTTTTGAATTTTTTTGATCCGAAAATAATAAATTTTAGTATAAAGAATTTATTTTTAATATAAAGTTGACTGCAGAAAATTTAAATAAAAGGATTTCGCGCGTACAACTTTAATTTGATTTTTATTGATTGTACGGTTTTTTTAAAGGAGCATAAGCAAATTTCAAAGTTACAACTTTTTTATCCTTATAGATATTAAATTTTATTGTATTATAGAAGAATCTGAATATATTCTTACGTTATTTACCATTTAACTGAACTAGAAATCCGCATCCACTCTTAAAGGTATTTTCCGAACTAAATTATCAGAAATCTTGGTTTGAGATGTAGGTGATAAAGCATGCTTGTATATGGGTGAAAAGACATGCTTATATACTGTGTGGTATAAATATATATATACATATATATATATATATATATATATATATATATATATATATATATATATATATATATATATATATATATATATATATATATATATATATATGTGCAAATACTTTTTTGAGTGTTACTTTTAAATATTTTCAACTGAAATATAAACAATTTCCCAATGCGAGAATTAGGAGAAGGACTTCTTTAATTTGTTATTTACAATATTAGTGTTTTGATAAAAGATCATACTTTTTTTTAGTATGAAAAAATCAAAATAGTTTTGACATTCAATATTCTAATAATTCTTCCGTAAGACTATAATTTTCACATTTATTTTCTATAATTATGACAAATTATTTTTTATAATTTGTCCTTTTCGGGTGCGTTAAAAGTTTATAAATAATTTTGGATTAAGATAACTGAGCCTCATCACTGATCATAATAATGATCGGCGACACGGGCTCTTTCAAAAATTTAGGTGGGTTACACCACCATTTAGTGTATTCTTCCCGATGCTGCAATGGAAGAACCACAGTGTTTGGAAGAACCACTTTTTTTTAAACGGGGCATTTTTTACATTCTATCTCTAACGCTTTAACGTAAACAAAACTCAAAATTTTTAGCATTTATTAAAAAATTCTATTTAAAAAATTTCAACATACGTATCCGTGCAAATTTTTAAGAAAAAAGTCATTGAAAATCGATATACAATACGTTGCTCTTATGAAGGAATCTCAAAAAACGACATATTTTGGAAGTTTTTGATAATATTCAATTGGAATGTATGAAAATAAATTTAAAAAAAAAAAATTTTTAATAGAAAGTAAATATATAAGCAATGGCATAGAAAAGGAAAAAACCAAATGTATCTATCCATATAAGGGATGTACGAGCAGGGTAGATTTAGGGTTGAAATTATTTGTATCTTATCTTCAGCTTTGATGATGAATTTTGTTACAACTTCATGAATGTAAACGAAAAATACGAATGAAATTCTTGTTTTATTGAAAAAAATTATTCGCCCAACGTGGGGCTCGAACCCACGACCCTGAGATTAAGAGTCTCATGCTCTACCGACTGAGCTAGCCGGGCTTATTGGCAATGTCTGAACAATACAACCCCAATATCATATAGTATTGAAATGGTCATTCCTTGAAGCACATCTCGGAAAATATTATTTTTTCGGCATTGAAAATCAATCGAATGTCTTTGTTATTTATAAGCTTTATAGTGATTTCATACTTTTGAGATTGAACGTGCGGCTTTTGGGTTATCCGCGAAAAACTGTTAAAATTTGGAATTTCGAACATAACAGATTATAAAATGACATGAAAAAAAAAGTAGTTTTCGTAAAAAATATAATGTCTCATCCAATTTCGATGTTACGAAAAACGGAAATGCTGCAGAATTACGTCAAGCCTTTTTTATAACACTTTTCCTTAGTTAGGTAAATAATATATCTTCACTTAATGTTTGAGCATTATATTTGTGTATTTGAGACAAGCTCAAACATTTGATAGTTACAGTCAACGTGTACCAAGTATGTACATTTTTGCTTAACAGAGAAGATTAACAAAGACAACAACACAATATTCAAACAGGTGAAAGAGAAGCACAACATCAGAGCATGGTATTCAATGTGCAAAGTGCTATTGACGGAAGTCAGCTGCTTCATAGTTATTGTTTGATTAATTAATTCTGTGTAAAAGTTCTAAAAATGTTTAGATATTGTTTTATTTGCAAGGAATATTTTAGACATGTATCAGAGGTTAGTAAAGTTTAATAATTAAATAATATTTATTAAATGGCAATTATTATGTTGTAAATACGCGCCAGGATATTATATTGTATATAAAGACATGCGCATTAACAATCATGCTTCGTCATTTCTTATCCTTCTCAATCTTCTTTAAGAGGTGGTTCTCACTCTGTTGCCAATTCCAGTTAGTAAATTTTCAAAGAGATCAACCATCTGATATGCCCATAGAATTAATAACATAGAACCGTATAGTGGCCACCCAAACTTTATGAAGTACATAGCCATGCACATGTTTATACAATAATTCAACATATTAATATAGCGCTTTGATAGGCTGCGAGACAAAAAGGGAAGACGATACTTTTTTTCGGTCTCTTTTTTAACGGTCAATAATTCGCTTATTGCGTTTCCTATGCTTTTCAGCCTCTATGTCAGGCATGGGCGAGTTATTTTTAGTCAAAGTCACCATTGTTATAACTTGTGCGTCATAAGCTTTATTGTGTGCCTCTTTATTCAAGTCCGCATTACTCATTGAGGAGGAAGCGAGACGGGTATACGAATCTTCTACCTATCTCAGTTTCTCTAATAGTAATGAGATAGGTAGAAAAAAATGTTGTCTCTCTGTCTTACTCGTATTTTAGGTTGTCGCTGGTTAGGTTGTCACTGTCTTACTCGTATTTTAAGGGAGGAGTCCGAGGGACTTCCCGAAGTCACATTTGTCCATGCCTGCTCTATGTTCTATATAACCTCTTTGGATATGCCTCCGCGTATAAAATTAATTAAATCCTTCTCTCTACTCGAAAATACGAGGGTGGTTTCACTCAAAATAACACACACTGTATATCTAGGATGCAAAGGATTAAGGTTTTGTACGGAGGGGACAAAAATAAACGATTTTGAGTAAATTGTATTTTTTTTTTTTTTATTTTATTTATATGCCCATTAATTAAAAACAAACATTAGGTGAAATAATTTTAAATTGAGTTTAAAAGGTCACACAGATATTTTTTATTAATTTTGTTTTGTTTCATTTTTTTTTTTTTTTTTTATTAATTCTTGCAAAACTTTTTTTTTTATATGCTATTTTTTAAAAGTATATATAATTTTTTTTTTTTTATAATTCATTAATTAATTTTTTTTTTCATTTATTGTTTTCTTTAATGGTTGATAGTATAAAAATTTGAATTTGAAATAATTCCCATCATTCGATTTATATTTTATTTATGATTTTATTATTATTATTATTATTATTATTATTATTATTTAAATAGATTTAAGTGCTTTTTTAAAATTAGTTCTACAATTGTTTTTTTGTTTTTTTTTTTTTTTTCATTTTTGTGCTTAAACTACAATTGAAAATATAAACCAAAAAAGTGTTGAGAGAGGTTTTGAAATCAATATGGAAATTCACAGTCGTATATTATTTACTTATTACTTTAAAATTAAAGATCTTCAAAATTCATTATTTGATGGGTTTAAATAAAAATATAAACGATTTTTCAAAAAAACAAAACACTATTTTACTTTTTTTTAATTCAATTTTAATGTACAACTTTGTTTGGAAACTTATTTTGGAACTCTTTGGTCCCTTGAAAACCATCTGTCATCTGACCATGCATTTTTTTGAGTTTCAAGTGAAATAAATGGGATTGAATCTACTTGCGCCTATGCAAATTAGTAAAGCATACACCGGAGGACCCGACAGGATTTTTTAAAATAAACATCAAAAGTTTTCCAGGTAAAAATCTCGTTCAATTTTTTAAAAATCAATTTTATTTTTGACAGCTCTCAAATGTCAACTTTTTGAAACAAGTCAAGCTTTATAAATTTTTTCGCAAAAGCTGATCGTTTCCGAGATATTCCTTCTTCCTTTTATACGAAATTGATTTTGTAATTTAAAAATTATCTTCATAAGTATTTCTTTCTATTATGTGAATTTCTTAAAGACTTATTTCCATACAAGAATAGGTAGAATCTTGAATTCAATTTCTGTCGAATCTATTGAGCTCTCGAAAATATGTTTCGAACAAAAATTGTTGTTTTTTTTATGAAGAACAACTTTTTTACTTAATTTTTTTCTCTACATCTTACCAGTCAGAACAAATTATTTAGTTCTAAAAGTTTTCTAAAAACATTTTTTTCCGCGCTTAGATGCTTTTCCGGGACTATCTTAATATCCTGTCGAGCCTTATACGATTGATTCTCGATTTATAAAATCGTTAGTTCATTTTTAGCTTCTCGCTAAGAAAATTAATGTAATCTTTATAATGACGATTGACACTGCCTTTGAGCGTCAAATTAGAGTTCCGTCTAGCTGAAAAAATAGAATTATTTCAAAATTTCATTTCAACTTGACAAAAATTTTTTTGTTACTCCAGGTAAAGAATTCTCCCTGCGTGGACAGTTTGTGATCCTGATTTTTAAAAATCTTTACTAGTATGCAAAATATGAACGTTTATCGCCATAGAGATTACATATAAATCTCTGTTTTGCAAGAACGTGGCGGACAACAATCTTTGAATGCTTATAACTTCTTCGTTTTTAAATCAATTTTAATTTAACTTGCAATTTTTGAGGGCAATTTTTGTAGACACTCTGTATTTAAACTATTTTAACACTTCGAAACATACCTTTCTTGTTAAAAGACATAAAGAGTAAACGAAAGTCAAAGCCTGCCCAGGTATGATCTACCCCATTAGATCGCTGCTCAAATGTTCTTTATTTTCAAATGTGCTTGGGTGCTTCTACCATCCGCCTTTTCACTGCTTTTTAATCGACCTTGAAGACAACAATTCATAAAGTTTCGCTCTCTTATATAAACTCAATACAAGTCTAGAAAATCAGCCATTTCTTTCATAATTCGGAAAGCAGGTTTTTTTTCGCAATTTCCCTTGAATTGTTTATCAGAGTCAATGAAAAAAATAAATTATACTTTGTCACTATTGTTAAAGATTAATGTTTCAATGGCTCAGAAACGTAAAAGAACACCTTTTCTCAGTCGCAGAAAAGTTGAACATCATTAATTACCTTTTTATAACACAATTTAGACCAACCTTAACGAATTACTTGATATAACGAATATTTACTTGCTTCTTTCCGATTTGTTATATCGAGGTTGCACTGCAGTATATATTTAACACATTATCATTTGGAGAGAAACATAAGAAGAGCAAAGACAAAAGGCAAATCAGGGGTCAAGTTGAAGCCTGTGTTAGAAATCATTTTAGATGGAGAACTTTTATTTTGTTGTCTAATGATTCCCAAGAGTTTTATGAAAGTAACTAGCAAATTATTATACCCACTTATTTGGTCAACATTACTTAATTAGCTTATGCCTGCGACTTCGACAACCTGTGTAGCTCATCATACTGCTAACAGAATTTTTTCTTTTTCGTAAATCATTCCCGAGTGCTACGTGACTTACCAGCATTGTATTAAAGATGACTTCATGTGATCATATTATCATTAGGTACAGCTTAAAATGATTATTTAATAATTACAAGGAATCAAAAAATTCCCTCTAAATATCTTTAGTAGTTTTTGCATGATGTACACACAGTCTTGAAGTGAGTAACGGTTTTTTTATGTAGATTTAAAACTTTGGAATTTTGCCAATATTTCTCATAAGTTCAGAGCACTGTTTATAACACAGAAGTTTATTTTTACTACAATTTACGTCAAGATATTTCATCGTTTGGTCCGCGTTTTATTTTAGATTTGGTTTTCAATTTTGCCAATGATAAACGTATGGCTACTGCGCAGTAAACAATGTTGCCAAATTGTACTTCTTTAAAGTAGGATCGTAATGTAAATATAATATGTATTCAGGTGTGTTTTATGCTGTTAGCTATTCTTTGATGTTTTTCACTTCATCCCATTCAAATTATGATATACATGTCGCAGCCAAACAGTTAAATTAGCCGTGTAGTTAACAGCCTAGCTTAGTTAAACAGCCGAGAAGTTAAATTTTGTGGATTTGGTCAAAAATTTAATTAAAAAGCCATTATATTTTATATTTTGGGCGATTCAAAATATTTTTTAACTTGTGATAATTTTTACCAAACCTCACCGTTTTCGATATATTATCGTAAAAAAAATATTTTTCCAAAAATTCGGTTATATATCGAAAACGGTGAGGCTTGATGAAAGTTGTCACGAGTCAAAAATTACTTGGAATTGTTCAAAATATAACATGTAATGACTTTTTAATTAATTTTTTTACCGGAACCACAAAATTTAACTAAACGGCTGTTTAACAAAACTAGGCTGTTAACTAAACGGTTAATTCAACTATTTGGCTGCGAAACGGTCTAAAAACAATCAAATAATGAATTAGGTTAGATCTTTTTCTAAATACTTTGTTTATATTAATTAATCAAATATTGCACAAAATTCAACGCATTCAGATTGTCGAAGAGTGACATATATGATTTGAGGGCCTAAATTAATTAGTATGAACAAAGCCAAATAAAACAAAATAAAATAAAGTCCATCAATATTCAAAACATTCTAGGTATGATTTAGAATATTTTGAATTTTCTATCACTTTTTTAAAATTAATTGGTTATAAAGTGTTTGAAATCTGGATACCAGACGGGAGAAGTTTTATACTGGGAGTTGTTTGGTGATATTATTCTCTTTATATGTATAATGATGTAGAATTGTCCGGATTACAAACCCCAGTATGTTTTTTTTTGGTAAATTTATTCTTAAAATGTTACACGATTTATTTTACGAAACAGTTTTATTTTCAAATCTTGAAATGTTCCATAGATGTTTTAAAAAACAAAATTTAAAATAACAAAAGCATCAAGTTTTTGTGTGTGTGTAAAATATGATGCTCTTATGTGTCTTGTGAGATTGTAATACCATGGATTTTACATAAAAATTGTACAAAAAAATTAATATTTAAACGTATTACCATAGACTAAAATGAAAATTGTTTTACGGTCTTGCATTGTCGAAGAATAATATTTTACTCTTAAGGCTAATCTTGATTTGCGTGAGAAAACAACGCCTTAAATTCATGGTAACCAAACAAAAGACATTTTTTCATAGAGATAATACAGATAGAGAACGCCAGTGAGTTTCCCCGTGCCCTTCTCTAATACGTATACTTATACGTAATATACTAACTACCGTGTATAATAGGTATACAAGGTACATATCACTGGCAGACCCTTACAGGCTAGCAGACCCCTGGTGTTCTCTTTCTGTATTATCTCAATGCGTCTAATAGACATAAGCAACATAACTCGAGATTGGTCAATGCAATCAAAGGTGTGAATTTGCCGCGTTGATTGAGTGTAGCCTTAGGTTGTGTCCTGACCTATAATTATTTTTGAATCAATGTTTCACTCTACTGACTCAACAAACACAGGTATTAAATCGAGGTAACCAATCAGAAATCATGCTGGTTGCATCTGCAACGCGACAGTAAGCAAATACTTGCTATTGTTTGGTAGCCCCAGCCTTTAATTTGAGCTTCTTAAAGATAATTTAAACTGTATTTTTTTGCTTTTAAAGTGATTTAAATAGAATCAAATAAATTCACAAAGGTCTGCACTAAAGTCTTTTTCTATGATAATAAATGTTATTTGTGCAGCCGTAAACAAATTAAAGCTAAATTTCGACGTCATCTTCAAAATGACATATGGTAGGTATACGCCTACATTTCGAGATGCCGAATACAGTTCAGTTTGTCCCTGCTTGAATCACTTATTATTGTTTGATGGGAAAAGAACTGTGTAACTTAACGATTGAACGTCTCTGTATATTCGACATTCTGATTGCACATTCATGCTCGTAAACAAGTTCTTTGAGTAATATCATTATCTTTTCTCGCCCCAGGAAAGGGTAATTTCTTCTTATCATAAACTTCTTCGCATATCTAATGGAAATAGCAGAGAAATTATCAGTTAGGACACAACTATATAAGTACTTATGCCATATGGCAAGTTTTCACAGGTGCCATTTTAGTTTCAAGTGCTTTTATTGGAATAGAATTTTTCTGATGAAAACTACAATACTGATATAGCATAGACTATAGTTGAATTAAGAGTTGCGTTTTTTCTCCATAGATGACATAAATACAGATAAAATTTGTTTTTTCGAACTGTGCTTAAACATATTTGAAAGCTCAAAATTCATTATTTGACTAGAGATTATTTCTATGGTAGTACGTTAACAAAAAACCTACCTGTTTTAATTTGATCGTTATTTATTCTCAAGAAAATATTAAAATTTTCGTAAACGCAGGTACTTGTTAATTATAATCACATGAAAAATTTTTTCTACTAATTTTGAAAAATATTCTAGTCCACACACAATTTTCTGTGTGGGGATTTCAAATCACATTTTAGGCCTATTTATTTGAATTGCGAATGAGACGTTAACCATAAAATTTATTGCTTCGTATTTTTTTTTTTTTTGTTTCTTGAATATTTAGGCAACATTTCGAATTATTGGACAACCTAAGGCAGTTTTATTATATTTCAATATGTTTTTTTTTTAATCGAATCATATGAAAATTATTTATGTGATTAAAATTCTGTGAAAAATTATTTTTTGATATGTGTGGTTTATGTATCAATATTCATATTTTGATTCAATACTCAAATAATTAGGCCATTTCTATAAAAAAAATTTTGTAACTAATATCAATTTTAGTGTAATTTCTATATCAGGAAGTCATATTGTTTATATATAATTTTATTATGTAGGTTGTGCTCGTTTTGAGATAGCTCAGTATTCTCTATGAACGGAAAATAACACAATATTCTCTATGAGATCTGGAGAATATTGGATACACAAGCGGAACGATGACATACAGACAGAACGTTGTTCTGTACATTTTTTAATGTCATTTTTCGATTATTGGAATTATTGTACAAATAATTTATGAATTTTATTTTCAGTTATTCGATTGTCGTGATTCAAATGCCAATTTAAGTAAAATGCATTTTTTTTTCGAATGTAGGCAAACTGTTTTGGTGGATGGTTTCTATGATCACAATAAATTTTACTATCACCGATATAGATATTATACTAAGAAGGCTGCGTTCATATCATACAAAATGCTAACGTAGCGAATATTTTCTCAAAATATTTTATTGAAGGGTCACCATTCTCGACGTGAGCGTTCTGTAGGTTTGAACATAAGCAATAAAAGTTGATTGTCATAACAAAAGGAACTTATTAATTTGTAATAAAACCAAATTCGGTGTTTAAAACGATAAATTAACTAAACAACTTTCAATTATTACTATATAAAAATATACATATAAAAAATTATAAAAAAGAAACTTAGAAGCTTTTAAGCCCATGGATAAAATTCACAAAACGTATTTCACATATGTGCTGCTGTGCGTTTTTTTATTTATACACTCACCATATCGTTAAAAATATGGGAAAATCTTATTACTAAAACTGTTTTTTTTTTTTTTTTTTTTTTTTAATTTTTGAAATTGTCCAAAAATGTAACTAGAGTTTTGGTATACGCTTTTTTTTTATTTCCACATCCATATTTTTTTGTTTCCCATATAATTACAAGAATACATTAAAACAAGTGTATATTTTTTGGTTTGGAAAGGGTGTAGGGTTAGGTTTTTACACTGGATTACATATTTCAGACAATTCATTATTAAAAAAAATTTTTTTTGAAGTGAAATTAAACATATCTTTTTTAAAGTGACGCAGATCACAGAATAATTTTTTTTATTATATCCAAATTTGTCAATAGTTTTTACTCAAATGTTTTATCATTAATGAGAATAAGGTTAGGATCGCATACCGTTCATTTAAAGCTTTTTTTTTTACATATCAATTGTGTTGTGTTTTGTCGGATATTAAATATTTAAGTTAAAATTTTTTGTAAATTACTAAAATATTTTTTACGATTGCCATTTTGCTTTTAAGCGGTTTTTATTGGCTAAACTCAGTTCTTTTTTATAGACGAAATTTTCTAGAATGGTAGCGCCTGTGCGTCGTTAAAATTACAGTATTTCTTTTTATTTCCTTACAATTCATTTCATTTCATTGTATTCTAGAAATTTTTATTGTCAGCTTTATTGCCAATTTCAATATTTCATATATTGACATGTAATCTAATCCATATTTTAGTTTGTGTAAAAATAGTTTATTAGCGAGCGAGACATTGGTAACGATATAATTCACTAAGAAGTTCGAACTGAACAGTGATAAAATTTATCATTTATTTAAAGTAGTTCGGCCATCACAAGACTAGTCAAGTTGCCAAGAAATTTATATTCATTGAATTTAAATCTAAATTATGACTAAAATAATGAACACTGACAATGAAAATATTCGTATCACGGAAATGTACTAAAATGCTTTAAAAATATCGTAAATGATGAAATTTATATGGAAATTTGACCAGTTAAGTGATTGAGTCCGCCATGATTATAATAATCTTCGGATTAAGTCGGATCGCTGCCCCTCTCTCTCGTTATTTTCAAGCTACTGATGTCCACTTCAGGGGTCATTTTTCTGTAATTCACCTTCTACATGCAATTGGTCATGAAATAGCTTCCCATGTCCGCCATTTGAATCAAAAATTAACTTAAAGTCTCGTACTTTCAAAGATTTGATACGATTATAATATCCGACAATTTGTTTCAATTTGATAGTAAAAATTACATGCTTATCAAAGTTTTGCTGTACCTGCCACAAGATCCTAGCGCCAAAAGAAGAGTCATTATTTTAGCACCGTATTTATGTAAAGTTTTTAGCACCGTATGTATGTGTATGTTTATTTATCACATTGATTGAAAAATTTGAGCCTCTTCAACAAAATCGCCGTCATTGAGCACTTACTTAAATTGACTTCAATAAGCAACTCTGTCTCCTAAGGGGTTGTCAGACCTATGTATAGAACCTTAAGAGTAACAATAAAAAACCATTTTAATGAAAAAGGAAAGCGTTAAATGAACACTTGTTAAAAAAAGAACTCTAACTTAAGATTGTTCAGACGAAATGTTTAGATGAAAATTTGAATCTCATTTTTCCAGAAAAAGCTATTTCCAAAGAAATCTTAATAGAACGTAGCGCCAGTCTAGGAACTCACTATATTGACGTGGCCAACACATGCGTGAGATTACGGTAACCAATCAGAAGTTTTGGAAAGATAATTTTGGCTTTTGTTTGCTTACCGCGACCTTACGTGTATTTTTGACGTTTTAATAAACTGGAGCCTTTTAAAAAATTGCCACTATACAAATTACCGCATTGTAATAAAAGGCGTGGTTACACAATATTCAATTTCAGACACTATTTAAGAAACAAGATAGATTAGCAATGTAGCTTATAGTTTGCATTAAGCTTTTCAGAGTGCTTAAAATAAACCCAGAAACTATTATTTTCTCTAGATTTATGTTTGTCTTGTTATGATGGACAGCTAGTAATCGCCATTTTAACGTCAAGCCAAATCTAAATGAAGTTATGTTGAAATACTTACAATAAATAAAATAAATATGTCAGCGCCACGAGTTAAAAAAATGTAAACCATAGTTAAACATCTCAGTTGATTTTTTCATTGAATTAAAAGGCAAAAGATTCCTACATTTTATTGTACTGTGCTCTTTTATATGTATATGGTATGTCCGTATGGGTTACAAGATTGTGAACAAACAAGTCCGTTAAATATTATGTATCTATGGGTGTTGCAAACTATATTTCTTTTTTCTATCGCTAGAGTCTTTCTTAATATTCAAATCCAATAGATATACTCATGACATCATATCAGGAGAGCATCATGCTGTCTTGAATAAAGGAACGGAAGCTTTCTCCTTCGATAATTTTTACTTCTACCTCTCTTCTGAACAATCCTATACATTTGAGGTTAAAAACTAATGACATAAATTGTACATTTTTTGTTTTACGTGTAATTCATATAATATTTTTATTATTAAGTTAATGGGTTTTTTTTTTTTTTTTTTTTTTTTTTTTTTTTTCTCATTATTATAATAAGTTATAGAATAAATTATTACGAAATAAATAAGATTCACAGGATATATTTTGTTTTAAATAATTAATTATATCATCTTTTGTTTTTTAAATAATTTTTTTTGGTTTTTTTGTTTTTATCTATTTACAACCATGTGAAAGTATTATTTTTATCATAAATAAGTTTTTAAGAAAAAGTGTGCTTGGTTCATTTTTTTAATAATTATTTTTTTTTATTTATATTTTTTTTTGGTGTGATAATATTTAAAATGTATATATGTTGAAAATTTTGTTGATTAGGCCCTAAAATTTTTTTTTCTGAGTATTAATCACAGATTTAAGTTTTAGGTTTTTAAATTTTTTATTAAGTGATACATGAAATTCTAATTGCAGAGTGTTTTAATTATGACACCTAAGTTGGCCATAAAGTAGGTTTAAGAAAATATCAGTTAACATTTTTCATAATTATGTCAAATTTAAACACAAAAATACCGCCAATTTTCAGAAATAGGCGCTAAACCAATAAACTTTAAACGCGTAGTGCAACATTTTGGAATATGCAAATTTAAGATTTCATTGTAAAATTCTTACATCCTGGATTTATCTATTTTTATCAAAAACGCATATTCTTTTTTAGCCCTTTTCCCTGCTCAAAAGAATTGGAGCTGTTTACACATGCGCGATTGAGACAAAATGCTGTTAGCGCAGACTTAAGTGAATCACTAACAATTTTTAAACTTTAAAGAACACAATTCAATTTGTAAATTAATCCCGATTAAAGTGTGACTATTTTCGGTAGGAATGTGAAATTCATAGATTTGCCTAATATTTCCACACAATTGACAGAATCATTTTGTTGTTTGGAATAATTTAAAATCATTACCAGTTAACGAAAAAAATTCATCGCTGACTATAGTTTGATTTTTACGATTTGTAATTTGTTACAAATTTGGCCATTCATCAGAATGTTTTATTTTAAAAATAATTTGTTTTTTCTAAAACCATTATTCTCCTAGTTTTGATGCTGTTCTAAAATATATAATAATATCCTACATTTCCTACTTAAGAGGATTGCTATTACATCATGTGGTACTTTTCAAAACTCTCATTTCAACATTTTGTAATCAAAATATGTCAGAATGCTTTTAAGTATACAATATTTAACCTAATTAAAATAATAATGTCAATTTGAGTTTTCTAAATACATTTGTGCGTTTGAAGGTGTAAACATGTGGTGACTTCAATTACAAAATATAGTCATGAGAGTAAAAGTTTTCCACTTGATGAAACTTAAACAATTTATGCCTCGACACTAACGTAATTTCTAGTAGTTGGTATCATTGAAAAAACAATGAAGTAAAATTTTTTAGCAATCCTCTATAAGTCTTCTCTTTTTATGAAAAATAATTGTTTAACAGTATTTCAGTAAACCTCATAGAATTTATGTACCATAATTCATTAATTTTCTAAGATGTATAGACCGTATTTGTAAATTTCCAACAAGTGTACATTTTTGTATTATCACATGTACTACAGTTATTTTAAACAATTATTTCCCCAAAAACTTCACAAAAAAAACAAAGAAGCTGACAGCCATAGGAACCTGAATACTCAGGTTCCTAATTTAAAAGTGCTAACGGTTTATTCATTAGAATGCCGAACAAAATTTTCATATATCTAAATTTGACGTTATCTAAAAATTTTGAGCCATTTTTTACGTAACACCTTCGAATTCCCGCTCATTTATTTTCGACTTGATTAATAGTAAATACAACTTGTTAGACAAATATAGATATTTATTCTTACATATTTTCCCCACCCGCTTCCACCCATCGCGACCAGTTGCTACCGAGGGAAAGCTAAAGAATATCTACCATTACAATGGCGAGTAGGTGGCCGTAGGTGGTCATGGGGGAAAGTGATGATCCACAGAAAAGGTTTACAATCCTTTCGAAGGGTTTACATTCAAGTTTTTCTATCCCAAATTTTGGAATTTTCCCATTATACACTACATCCTAGTAAACATTTTTCATTTTTATGTAATAATTATATCATATAGATGTCAGTAGTTCCAATTTTTTGCGTAAGAATCTTATGTATTTAGTTGCCAAGTAACATGTACATCATATTTACATTAATTTTTTATGTAATATTCCTTCGTAAAAGAATGGGAAGTGATGGAATCTTTATTGCATAATCCCTATATAAAATGTGAAAGTAAGGATGTTTATTTGTTTGTTTGTCAAGATTTCACGCAAAAACTACCGCATGGATTTAGATGAAACTGTACAACAATATAGCTCGTACATCAGAATAACACATAAGCTATAATTTATACGGATATATAAAAGAAATTAAATTTAGTCTGACATTTTACTGCTCCATCTACGATCATTACTTTGAACCATAAATGAAAGATTTTTGTAAAAATTTAAAATAGTAAATGTAAAACAATTCATGGCCGTGTTATCTTATATACTCAATGAATTATGACTATTTTACACTTAAAAAGAATTGAAAAATGTGCATATATTTTAGCTGTGTAAAACAATCTCTTCGAGTGTTATGGAAGGGGGATAAGTGAGATCAAGAGAGTTGGAGGCTATAAAGCGGTGGTTTTTACTATTAAGCTCAGTGAAGCGGGTGGGTATCAAGCTAGTTATTACATAAATATGACATGCATTCACTGGGACGCTCATTTTAATTTTCAACTTGTTAATATTTTTTGTGAAGTCTGATGATTAAAAAAAAGTTTAAAATGACTGAAGTAATCCACAATATTATTCAAAAAAAATGTACTCCCAAAAATATTTGGGAAAACATTTTTGTATGGATACATATTGCAAAAATTATTACTTATATTTAAGAAGTATTCGCTATTTGCCATTCTCACATTTAAAATTTACATACAATTAGAATACACACTAATAACATACTTTTTTACGTCTTCTAAAATCGTTACGTAACGTTTATGAGACAATTAGAAAGATATTTTATATCTTCCATTTTATTTTATTTATTTATTTATTTTTATTTTATTTTATTTTATTTTTTTTTTTTTTGGGTTATTAAATCGACAGTTTTTTTTTTGTTTTCTTAATTCTTTTACTAGCCCATTCAATTAATTTAGTTTACTTTAGGTATATAGTTTTTTTTTTCTTTTTTTTTTTTGATAATTTTTCTTTTTTTATTAATGTGGTAATATTTATTATGCCCTTCTATTTTAAAAATAGATGTAACACAAAGATCGTTGATTTAATTTCAAACCTCTATAGTTCGAATTTTGTAACTGGATTGTGACTATTGAAACTTAATTTCACTACTTTGGAGAGGCGACGATTTTTCAATATTTTATTCAAAATCAAATGGATTATTTAGTATGTATTTCTAGTTCGAAAATTTTTACAACAGAAACTATTCGGCTAAAAGCTAAATACTCGAAACGCCTGGACATTCTTGTGTATCATGGCAACAGCAGGAGCTGCCAAGAAGAGGAGGAGGAAGAGACGATATATCATCGTCTTTGTCATTGGCAACCTATCTGATTTGAATTCCCTTGACGTTAAAAAACTCTCTGTGTTCTTAAACTCATTGGGAGTGAACCAGAACCAGCCTTATTTATTAGGCATTACAACGGACTTTTTGATCTAAGCGGGCCTCATTATGAGACAGCTACTATAACTGAGGTCAGCTAATCTTGGAATTATTGAAACTGAATCTCACTACATGATAGCGAAGGTGACGATTTTTTAATACTGCTTTTATCCAAAAGAAAATGGATCATATAAGAATGATCTTTTCAAGCAGATTTTTCAATACCAAATCCAAAATAAAATGGATCATATCCAAACTAAAACGAATCATTTTGTATGTGCGACAATTTTTACTTCAAAATTGACCCAGAAAAGAAAACTATTCAGAAACAAAAATAGCGCGCCAGACTGGATCGTGTTCGATAGTTTTTTTTTTTCATCATACTTCTAATATTTTGATGGACGACATTCGTTATTTGTTACTCATTTTGCAAACGACTTTGACTACTTCTTTCATTTTGGCATATTTTCGTCATAATGTTATGGCTGTCACGGTAACAGCCGTCCTCAAGGCCACATTTTCACTGGCCATACGGATTGATTAATAGAGTAATGGTAAAGCAATTTAGATTTTATAATAAGAAGAAAGTTAGGTCGCTAAACTATAAACGATCAAATTTACAAATACACAAATCACGGAGCATTTTGGATCACAATTCCAAGGACTTTACACTCTTTCCAGTTTTTAAAAGGCAGATCCGTTTAACTGTTGAGTGTTGGTTTTAATAAAATTTTATAAAATTTGAAAACAACACTTTCGGCCAATTTTTTATTAATATTGATTTTAAAGATGTCAGCACCACGAGTAAAAAAATGTAAACCATACTTGAATGAAAATTCAAAAAATATCTACTTTATCATACATTTTATGTGATGTACTCTTTGGTATGTGGTTATGGTTTACAAGATTGTAAACAAACATTTCCGTTAAATATTATGTATCTATGGATGTTGCAAACTATAGTTCTTTTTTCTATCACTAGATAGAGCCTTTCTTAGTATTAAAATCAAATAAATTTTTGGAGTAGGCCATACTTTTTCAAAAGCAAAAATGTTTATAAAATATTGTGCCATCTTTTTATATACTATTTAACCGCCTAAACATTTAATATAATCGTGATTTTGTTCAAACTGGGAAAATTTGTTTTGTTTACATCTCGTTTTAAGGATAGACGAAAAATCCAACAAAATTTTCGACCGTTTTTCATGTAGTTATCAATAGATTTTCATTAATTTCATCACAATCTCTTTTTTACTTTATAATTGTTACGAAGCATTCTTAATTTCAACCTCGTTTCAATTTAAATTTATTGGGTATCCACATGATCATGTTTCTAACAGTAGATTTTATTGAAGAAATCATTGGCCTCTAGTTTGGCGTACACTATCTAAATTCTTATTGCTAACAACACGCAGTTATTGTTATTTATCATTATGTTTAGAAAATTCGGATGTTTGGAACATTTTAGTCTTAAATTGCCTCACAGACATTTGTTATTGATTCAGTTTACTTGTTTGGTATTAAGCGTCAAAGAATACTTTGCATATACAGCCAAAACCGGTTATAACGACGACGAAATGAAAAGTTTTCGATGGAATCCCTTATTAGAACATATATGAATGTAGTATCGGCTTACAGTGGAGTCTTTACATCAAATTTCTTTTCAAGTACCTCTTATTTGGCAATAATTAAAAAAAAAATTGTATTCATATTCGTCTTCAAACCCAATTAATTCATTTTCTTCTTCAATTTTTTTAATTTCTTCTGCTCTTGAGCCACTTTTTATATTATTTATGCTTGCTTTTGTTTCCATGTTACGTGGTTCTGGAACTATAAGTTACAAAGTTTCACTGGGAAACTGCTTGCTCTTTTTTTTTACTTTTGCTTTAAGCTATCTTAACCTATTCTTATCTTAGTCTTAAAAGAAAAGGCGCAAGTTCGCGCATTTTTTTTTTGCATAAACAAACCAAAAAACCTTCGTTTTTAATATCCAATATAATCCTGTACTTAATTGAACTAACAAACACAGTAAACATAAATTGAATGATACGGTAAATCGAGAGCGACAACAATAATAACATGAATGTGTAAGAGCAGGTAGATTGTGGCTTACAAAACAGGTCGGGGAGAAGTTGAGGTAGCACAAGTGGTTTGTTTGTGATGGAGTGGTTATCTAACTACACCAAAAAACAGCTTTCAATGCAAAACAAATGAGTTTTCTGACTTTTGACCATAAATTTGATGTAAATACACCACTGTGCAGTTATACGACGTATATAACGACATATTGGCTACAGCGATCAATATTGATTGGAATTACAGGTCGATATATCGGTTGTAACGACACCATAATCGTATTTTCAACCTTGCAAACTTTATTTTGAGCATTATTAATTTTATTTTGGATCATAGCAATTTTTATATTGATTATTGCAACCACTTTTAATTGGAATTAGTCAACAACCACTAATATGTGTAACTTTAATATAAAAAAGTACTCATAACGACTTCCGGTTATAACGTCCCAAAGTGTTGGTCCCTTCAATGTTGCTATAACTAATTTTGCCGGTAATTTTTTTATATAGTTTGTAAATTTTTTATGAACAATTATTCTAAGTAGGGTTGCCACCAGCTCGTCAGACAATTACGAGCCTAGAAATATTTGCTGATCAGCCGGGTTTTTGAAAATTTTGCCGGTCCACCGCGTGGTCAGGGTCGAAAAAACAAAAATTAGCAGTATGATTACTGAATCGCCACCATGATGGATTTGACCTCAGCAACTAGAGTAATGAGAATTGCTTGTTCATGATTTTTGTGTTTATGGGACTTTTCAGCTTATTTTGTTGATATCAAGATTAGAAATCAGTTGTAAAACTTTTATATTCGTTCTACTCAACTCACGTTCGTGCAGAATTTTCAGGTTTGTATGTAGTTGAAACAAATTAAATATGACGAAATGGATTTTTTTTAAATTTCACACTTCTCACTGCAACCCCTTCCTCCCAATTCCAATAACACCTACATAATGTGCCGGGCGAGAGACCTGACCGAGGTGGCAATCATTATTCTAAGCCAGAAAAAATAGGCTAATATTTCTTGTTAAAAAAGATGCCACACACTTTGTCTGCCAAGATATTCTACAATTAATTTTTATTTTTTATTTTTGAATCGATTTTCATACATATTCACCGATTTTTTCGCCAATTGTGAACGGATGTGGTGACCTCATTATTGTTTCATTAAAATCCATGTAATGTTTTTCGGTTTTTCCAAGCCAAAAATAAAATCTTCAAATTAAATTTCAATAATAAAATCCTGTTACAAAGTAAGTGCATAAAATAACAACTTGAGTCAGACTATAAAGGTTTTTCTTTTTTTTTTTTTTAATATTTTGTTCATTTTGAATATAAAATAAATAAATTTTTGGGGTTATTTTATCGTATTTAATAAATATTCTGTACATAAAGATTGAAAAACGTTCTTAAAAATTTGTTTATAAAAAAAACAATTATATAGAGTTCGAAGTGCAATTGCAAAAGAAAAATTTCGCCGATCGTTTCAATTGGTTTTGATTTTTAGTTGAAAGTAAGTGTGAAAAGCGTTATTTTTTTTTTTAATATATAAAAACTTCGAGCTCTAAATAATATGTAGAAATTATGTTACTGAAGTCGCGTCTTAAGTTAAGATTTGTCAATTTTTTTAAGCTTAATATTTGTTTAATATCATTTTGAAAATTTCGATTACTATTTTTTTTTTTTTTTTTTTTGATTGTGCAATTTAGCTTCTTCCATGATTTACCTTCGAATCATTGATACCGAAATGTCTGCATAAATCGGCAATCCGAAATTTGAGAAAAAAAAGCATGACTTCTTCAGCAGGAATATTTTGAAAGTAACAATTTTTACTTTGAAAATATTCTTTAATACCCGAGTAAATGAAGGGTTTTACTTCTTAAACCTCAATAGCAGATATGATTTTGACGATTTTTTTAAACTGTGTTTTTATAAATTATTTAAATACCACACGCTCCAAAAAGAGAACTTTTTTCGTATTTTCCAAAAAAGTTAACAGCTTCAATTATTATGTTACAGATTACAAATAAATAAAAGCACAATTTTTTAAAAAAGATCAAGAAAATCGGATCTAATATTGACATTTAAGAGATTTTATTAATTTTCATCGTTCATTGACTCGACTATAAATGGGTTGTATGTGCAATACTCCGCAATGAGTGCGTTTTATTATAAGAACATTAAAATTTTGATTGATTTTTTGGTATTTTTTTAAAATATTTTTTGCTAATTTTTTTTAAGAGGATTTCCTTTGAACACATTTTGCTTTTTTTAGTATGAGAGGGTTTTGATTATTAATTTTGTTTTAAGTGATGTAATTTTATATCCACTACTTTTGATACACCCGATACAACATTTTTTTTAATGCATGCGACTTTTTGTTCGTTTTTAAATTATTATACATTTCTGTACCAGAAAAAAATTCCCAATTTATTTTTCATGCGATTATTCTTGTGCTTAATTAAGTGGTCCACTCCAATGAGCTGCGTTATTTTGAATTAAAAATTCGCCTACGCTTCCACAATGCTGATTGCGTAGCAATAAACGGTTCAGTTGAACTCTAATCAAAATTTTTATTAGTAAAAAGATATAAATATAAGAAAATTTGCCCTTTTAAAATTCGTCATGGAAAGAGATGGGCTTTAATATTATAAAACGTCTCATAATTTTTATTACCCCTAAAGAGATCCGAGATATCTTTGTTGTGTAAAATTTTTGTACATAGATTTTTTATATTATGAAATATTGATAGCTTCCCGCAAAAAACTGCAAGATTGTATGTTTGAGGTGGCTTTTAAGGTGTGTTAAGATTTTGTAAAAAGATTTTGTAAATATTCTTTACTCGAATAAATCAAAATGAATAAATGGAAACGAATGAGCATTAATCAGTGATCGATCAAAATGGAGGATTGATTTTTTATGGACGCTACGTAATATTAAAACTTAGGAAAAAAGGACAAATTTTTTTTGATTTATTGCTTTAATAGAATGTTTTTCATCAAATATCAATGAAATTAAAGAACACACAGCCCATAAAAACAAATTTTAAATGTCAAATAGTATGAATCGTAGACTTAGTATTATTAATAGGCTACGTTCAATATGTTTTATTTAAATTCGATGGGAGCGTTCATAACACCACTATTATTACAAATGAGTAAATTTTTTTTAAAGAAATATCATACTATTTGAAATCAGTCTCAGTGTGCACAAGGAGAAAAAACTCGTTGGAAATGTTCCTCTAGTACATTTTAATTTTGTTTTGTTTTTTTGTTTTTTTAAATTTATTTAAATACTTTGATTTGATTTAAAATTATTTAGATTATGCTGAACGATTCGGCGAACACTCGATCATACAATTTTTAATAAATATATTAATTTAAAAATTATTTATTTATGCTTTGCCAGTAGTATCACTTAAAGTCGCATTTATTGTTTTTTGTTGATCACCTGCACCAGTGATAATTGTTGTTTGTTTCCCTTGTGTAGTTATTTTTGGTTTTTCGGTTTCATTTTGCTGTTGCTGCTGGATTTGTGGTTGTTTAAGACTACCACAATCACCGGTATTACTATTATCACCACCAACCCCAGATGTTGGAGCAGTCGTACTATTTTCACTTGACCCATTATTACCATTGGTCAGTTGTGCGAGTTTTTTATATAATGGTGAATTCACAAAACGTGGATAACTGTCACGATGCATCAATGTATATATTTGTAATTGAGCTTCATCGAATGTATGAATTGTTGGCTCCATCATGTTACGATTCACTATTTCTCGTACTCTTGAATCTAACGATACCTGTGTAGAAAATTATCGATTATTTAAGTTGTTTTTATACATTTTTTTAAAGGATCTTTTGGTTTTCACAACAAAAATCCTTCTTTGCTTTTTAAGGAAATTTAATATAGTAACTGAAAACTTCATGGGGATGTTCTTTATTGGCTGTGTAAAAGAGATATACAGTGGACTCTCGGTAATAAGGATTTTTGGGACGTACAATCGGAGGAAAAGTATCGAAATTTGGCAATCTGTGAATATCTACGTTTTGTAGAATGTCACAAAGAAAACAAATAGTTTTAATCCTAAAAGAAATATATAAAACTAACTCGATCCGTTCAGATTTCCATTTCCGCAGTTACCGTAACCCGTGGCTAAAAACAAACTACGAATTTCGTAGAAAAGTGTTGAAAAAAAAAACAAAAGTTCTTAAATTAGTATTAGGAAAACATGTATTAAAAATAGTAATTATATATCTAAAGTATTAAGAGAGCATCTATAAAAAGTAACATGTTTGCCTACTAAACTTATGATATTTTTTCGGTCATATTATTTGTCTAAGCGGTACATTTTTAGACCGTGAGTATATTTTTCATCAAACCTAGACAAAATAAGCTTGAAAAGGGGGGGGGTGAATCATGGAATTAGATAAAATAATAAGGAAGATAAGGGTAGGGCAGAAAAAAGAGTTATAATTTATAAAGTTTGAATTAAAAAAGGAAATTAAATTAAATAAATAAAACGAAAAAAACTAATTTTTGACAGGGAATGTACCTCAATACCATATGCGCATAAGCCTCTTTTATTTCTGTCTAACCAAACGTACTATATCTACAGTAAAAGACTAATTTTTTTTCAATAAAATGAGAAAAACTAAAAGGAAATAAGAAAATCGATTTTCAAAATTAAATAAAAACAAATTTTACTTACTTCTTTCGGACTGAGGATGGAAATATAATCTTCATATATAAATCTCGCTTTTTCTTCAACCACATCGGGATTCGCTTCTTTCTTTAATTCTTCACAAGCCAACCAAAATAAAATATTCTCCTCAGAGTACTCACAACGCAAAAAATCACGAAAAACTTTGCGACCAGCTGAGCTTCGCATTAGTTTATCAAAAGATTTCCCCCAACTTCTAATATCTTCAAGAGTTGGTCTGAAATATAAAATTGTTAATTAGAATAAAGTTTAATAATTTAAAAAAAATTATTACTTTTTTTCTGGTTAATTAATTTTAATAAAGACATGTGTTATTGGGTGTGGACAAAATCGAACTCCAATTCAATTTCGATTTTTCGTCTACGATCTCAGAAATTTTTTTATTTTAATCGACTGTGCTAATTATATATATACAGTCTGATATATAAATAAACCGTGGTTTTAATTTTCAAACATTAGGATTTTAGAGTTTATGTACAGAGTGTTAGAAAAGTAACGGAACTAACACTTATAGTGCAGACCTAACCAACTTATGCAAAAAAAAATTGTTTAGTTCAATTTGCTTAAATAAATAAAAATATTTCAAATAAATCTCCTATAAATCAATAAAGAGCCGGAGACGTTCGAATCAGAGATAAGAAAATAATATTTGCAAAAAATTTATTGCGTTTATTTTACAAAAATACAAATATAACCGAAATTCTAGGTAACAAGGATCACGTTAATTTGTAAATCACATTGCAAGCAAACTGCAAAATAATTTCCTTCTTAGAATTTCATCTTCTGTATCTCTCTGGTCTTCTAATACAATAGTTTTAATACACCCTATATTACAATAGCAAATTATTTATACTAGAGGCGAATTTCGAAAAGCTAACATTTCCTTCTACTTTCTTTTCTCTTGCGATGGATTGCCTTGTTTTTATAATTAAGAGATGCCGAAAGTTGCTTCACAAACAATGGATGAATACAATATGCAACGCAAAGTGATTTTTAAGCTAAGGGTTCAATTCTAGAAACTACTTAATAGCTATTGAGTGAAAATTTTCAAACTTACGGAGGTGCTCCATCACAGTTAAGTAAATCCTTATTATTAGGATTTTTTGTAGGTCCGTTATCTTCTACGTTTTTCAATAAACTGCAAATAAAAAAATTTATATTAATTAGAAAATTATGATTAATTCTAATACAGATTGATTCAAAAGTTACTATACATTTTATACCTATACATGTTTTTTAAACTATGTGTCAAAAGTATTGATTTTAGTTTATTCAAAATTTAGAAATATATTAAAAATAAAGAGAAATGTCTCATTTACAAGATACTTTGTGACAAAATATTTAAATTTCATCAATTTAAGGTTAGAATTTTCAAAATGATGGTTATAGGCTTTCAAATTTTTTGACAAGAAGCCACTGATATTAAGTTATATATATTTTGTGATTCGTGTAAGAAGTATATAAAATATATAAAGTTTTGTGATTATTCAAAGTAAACTTAAACTTTGATTAATATGATAAGTAGGGCCCATATTACAATCATTCTCTTGGGGTTGAACAGGACCGACCTTAGTCATCTAGGCGCTCCGAGCGAGTCAAGCATTTGCTGCCTTCTTAGGTATTCTTATTTGATTATAAAAAAACTTATTTGTACCATATTTTTTTATTTAATTAATAGAAAACTAATCTCAAGCATTTTCAAAGCTTCACATAAAAGTTTCCAATTTTAAAGACTACAAAGTTGACATAAAATCAAACAGTCGACTAAAATCTAAAGACGCTGTGACAAAGAGAATTGACGCTCATTTTCATCTTTCTGAAAATTATTTAGTAGTACTTGTACGGATCCACACAAAATAATGTGATCTATCTTAGCTGTATGTTGATAGGTATTTTTATCAGCCAGATAAGTCATATCTTGAGTATACCTCTCACTCAGAGGCATTGCTTAACGTATATACTCTGTCATACTCGTGATTTTTATATCCCTAGATGTAAATTGAACATTCTGTATATATACACAAGTCTGCTAACTCTACATAAAATGCATTCGGAATATATGTTCCCTAATTGATGTACGAGGTAGTTCCCAGAACTGTTACATAGCAACCACACCAGTTTCAATTCAAAACCACTATCATATTATAATTAACAATTAATTTTTATTTCAACAAATATTATTATCAAGTAAATAAAAATTATTTATTATAATTTAATGAAAATAAATAGAATTTATACAAATTTCAAACTTGTATATTTATTTTAAATTTTCTAATAATACCGCTATTTGGATTTTAAATATGTAGCGCTGTCTAGTGTTTAATAATGTAACGAAAACATTTTCATTAAGAGAATGGTTTTGCCAGAAGTTAAATGACTTGTGAATATTAGGGGAAAGTGGTCTAAAATTATCCCCCTAAGAAAAAATGTAATTTATAGCCAAACTATTCGACATATGTACAACGTCGAAATATTTTCGAATTCTTAATTCAACTGTTACAATATTGGTTTGTAAATTTATTTTAATCTGTTCAAATTTTTAGAACTATTCAATATTTCTCAAAAGGGATCGTTTTGACCGACCTTGTATGAATAGTGCGTAAAATGATCCCATTGCATTTTTTATCAAGCAGTTCACATAAAATATTAACTGTTCTTTTACATTGTATCAACGATTAGTATGAAAACAAAAAACCACTGGTAAATTCATCAAAATCAATACTTTCAAAACCCGTTACATGATGGGGGATCAATTTAATCTATTATAATTTGAAACACATTTTAGCCTATATTTAGGGGATCATTTTACCCGTAACGACATATTTGAATTTCGTCATAAAAACTGACCTTTAAATTTATTATACACCTATGAAAATGTGTTATAATATTATCAAAAGTCAACAAAAGCCCAGAGTAAAAACAGCCAGCCGGCAAAAACTAATACAAAAAATGAAATTTTACGTTGAAATTTGTCTTACCATAAATCATAAGCAGTAAAATTAATATTTTTGCTACGAAACACAAATTAGCTTATACATCGCCATAAGTCTTTGTTGAACGATTAATTTGATCGCGCGGAAACTATCGATAAATATACTAGATGGCTTTAATGGTTTACTTAAATCAACGAGGGGTCATTTTACCCTGAGGGATCATTATAGACCATTTGCCCCTATTTTTTTCGAATACCTTATTAAATGTATAGTAAATATTTGACTCATTATGTACTTAAAATAAGACAACTTACCATTTGTTCCTGTAGAGCATGCGAAAGTTAAACAGAAAGAAAATCAAAATTAATTATTTTTTAATAAAAAGCTTATAAAAATAAAAAACAGTACTAACCAAGAACAACTACAGCAGCAACACCAACAGAAGCAGCACGGTTTCGCAGGTCTTAACGGTACAGAAGCATTACCCCCAGTATTATTTGTTGCTGAGGCTTCGGGAGCATACACAGAACTACTACTAGTGGTCGCTTGAGGGCCAGAACCTTTGATTGTTCCAGTTGAGGCTGCTAGACTAGCAGTCGAACCTCGTAATCGACATCCGGAGTTGCTGCCTCCATCATTTGAACGTCTATCAATTACACTGCACGACATCTATGCACAGAAATAAGAAAAATTACTCAACATGTGTTATCATAAAAAATCATAAATCTACAAACGTTAAATATCGTTCAAAATCAAATTTGTGATAATTTTAATATCTTACGCATGTCTAAAATTGAAGTAGTAAAAAGTGTCTTCTATTTAACCCGTCAACACTGACACCAATCGTTCGGTAGTTTACTTGCGTGATTAAAGATTTTCTCATCCACTCTGCACATGACTGCGTCAAATATTTCGTGCGTTACATATTCTTTAACTTTGTAAATCATAACCTCTACATAATTTTACATTAATTGAATGCACTAGGTAATTAAAAATCGTTTGATTACGTGATTATTGAATGAAGTTTGAGAAATATAAGAGCTGGGAAAAAAATCTAAATAATTAAGTTCATTTAAACCAATTCCACCATATTTCAATCACAAGTTTTTTTAATTTACTGATCATGACTTATATTAAACTAACGAAAGTACACGAACAGGTCCGAAAATTTACGAAGGACTTTTTTTAAAAACTTTAAAAAAACTTACAAATTGCAAATGTACGACTTATATTTCTAACACATTCTTTCTAAAATAAAAAAGGAGTCGTAATTTAAAATGAAAAAGTTTTAGTCGCCTAAGCATATAACTAGGCGTTTTATTTAATCCTAACCTACTCATTATGCATACATTTTTCCATATTTTTAGACAAAATCAAAGAAAAAAAAAAAAAAAATGAAAATGCCTATTGTGCAACCTTTGGTGACAATTTGATATTTCAATCTTAGACATGCGTAAAAGGTATCTTAATTCTAGTAATTATGATTCGAACAATATTTCTTTTCAATTAGCAATACAGTGGAATTACCTTACAATGACAGTCTGTTTAGAATGACTTCTTACTATGTCATTATAAACGAATTTCACGGTATATCAGAAGTACCATTAATATTGCATAAACAGAAATAATAAAAATATTCGAAAGAAATAAATAAATTTAATTTGAGATTTATTTCATAGAAATAAGAAAAAACTTCATATAAACTGTTGGTATCATTTTCAAAATATACTACGCATAATAAAATTTAGATATAGTTTTACCCGACTGCATCAGAAAAAGAGATACGTTTTTCGAGTGTAAATCTCTGTAGTCAACGGCTTGATGGATTTTATTTTGAGAGGTGCCGCTATAATTGAATGAGTGGTACGGGTTATATCAAAATTATAAAAGTTACCCGACTGCGCCAAAGGAGGGTTATCATTGACTACTATATTAAGTGAGGTATCATTAAATGGGTACATATTTGAAAATCCTAACTAAAAAGTGAAAAATAAAACGCAAGCCTAGGAGTTTACATAGCGACTTTAACAGTCGGGACCCACTAAAAATCCAGAACGATTCGAAATCTTCCCGATAATAATGGGCGCCGACAGTTAAAGTTGCTATATTTAAACTACTAGTCTTGTTTTTTTCTTTTCAATTTTTATTTAGGTTAGGTTAGGTTAGGTTATATTGGCTGTCCACACTTAGGCTATAGAATCCATTGTGATACCATATGTGTTTTACCACCTTTCCGCTGATAATTTAATTTATCAGCTCTTCGATTTCAGAGGCTGAGTGCACCTCCTTCAAGCATATACCATGCACTACACCAGACCATCACAACTATTAATTAAATTAATTTTGTTACGACGGTGGGAATCGAACCAGTTACCTAAGCATCCGCGTACGGAAATTTTATTTAACGCAGTCCAGTTTTTTTATTTAATATTTTGTTTTTTTAATCGTAAGTATATCCCCAAAATTTTGTCTCTGATAAAATTAAAAAACAATTTTAATAAAATTAATACTTACTTATAATTTTAATAATTTCGTTTCAAAATTTTATGATAGTACATTTCCAAAAAAACAAAAAGTCTTTGATTAAGGTAGTACCAGCATGAAATCACTTTTCGACAGATTTGGCCGAATTTTTTTTCTCGGGTTTATAATAGCTTTATTTATGAATTCCTAAAATTTCATAATTTTTGACCGTTTAGATCGCGAGATATTTAAAGACAAAGTTCGCGATTTTGAGGGTCATGTCCCATTTAAAGCATGTAAAATGTCCGGTCTCTCCAACTATTTTTTATGATATTATTATATATTGAAGAAAAAGTAGAAAAAAATGTTTATACAATAAAATTCTAAAAAAAAAATTTAGAAATTAATTTTCACTTTCGAGATATTAATTTTGACGTAAATTGATCGAATTTGGGACGTTGGCATAATTATTTCCCATTTTAAACGGTCAAAATTTCTGAAACTTTGGGAATTAATAGTAAGCATTATTAAATTCTTAAATTTAATTTTTCGTTAAATTCTGTCGAAAAAAAAATTGTACCATTGCTTTAACATAGAAACTGCAAATACCATGCTGGAACATCGTTAAGAGTTTATATGCATTTTTTTTCTTATTTTTGCGCAAGGAACCACATGTTAATTTTTTAAAATCAATATTAATGATACACACTGTATAAAAATTTGTAAATATATGAAATGAAACAACAAAAATTACAACAAATACCTTCAACCACACTTATGATTTCATGTCAAATCCATCATTTACAAGTAATTGTCTACAATTTGCATAAAAACATTCAAATGTTACATTTTTGATAGAGTAACTTTTTGAAATATTGATTACGGTCCAACTAAACGGAGAAAATGCCTCACTGTTGTATGTTTTCATCTTTTCACGGCTTGAGTTCCCCATAGTATGATTTTTTTTTAAATTCTAAAAATAAATTTTTTCTGTATAGAATCCAATTTTTATTTTAAGCGATTTGTTTTTAATCAAATGATTTAATTAATTGATCATATGATTTTTTTTTGTATTAAAATATTGATAACTGATCAATTGTCTTATTCTCTGTTTCAATTTTAATTTTCGCGCGAAATGTGTGTAAAAATCGGAAACACAAAATATATTCTTACTTCATAATTAATTATTGGATGTCTACATCCAAACCTCTCATAATTCGAGCTGTCTGTATGTCTTTCTCATAATTCGAGCTGTTTGTATATTAACACCTTAGTATAAAATGATGACTTCATGCCAACTTATCCGTACCCGTATTTCCTTAAAAAGACCGATTTGTAACGCAAAAATATAGGGGAGGCAGCCTATTGCGTACCGAACGATTTTATCATAATTAGTGGTTTTTAAAAAATATAAAAATAGTGGTCGTTAAAATACTTGAAGCATATTTCAGATATTTCAGAACATAAAAAATTGCAACAGCTATAAACAAATAAAGATAAAAAACAAGTGAAAACAAACAATTGACTGAGTTAATTGTTGAAATACCATGTATAGACAGTTTTGATGACGCAATCGTTTGTTTTTGTCGCTACGTAAATAAAGAAAGATTTCCACTCTTAAATAGCCACACACAGATAACTGGCGCCCTCGTGGGTAAACAATGATGTTTACAAGAAAATGTTTCAAACAAAAGTTGTTTATTTTTTATAAGGAACATTTTTTACATTTAAGCATTTGTTCTATCTCTAACGGTTTACAAGATGGGTCCTACGGACCCAAGACCCAATTGACCTATGTTGCTCATTTACGAACTCGACCTCACTTTTTACGTCTTAAGCACACTATAAATATTTCAGCTTGATATCTCTTTTCGTTTTTGAGTAATCGTGATAACAGATGGGTAGACGACAGACGACAGACGACAGACAGACAGACAGACATAAGGTAATGGACTAATTAGGTGATTCAATGAACACCTATACCAAAATTTTTTCGTAGCATTATTATTTTTAAGCGTTACAAACTTGGGACTAAACTTAATATACTATGTATATTTCATATACATGGTATAAAAAGGTATTTCGTTTTTCGTCACTATTTCATAAAATATTAATATTTTATAAATTCTAAAGAAAGATTCTTAAAGAGGAGTAAATTTTCGTAAGAAATCGCCACTTGCGGAACCATTTCAGCAATTTGAACTTGTTGACTAAGCTAAACGGTGAACTTTACGATAGCATTACAAATGCCCTTTTCTATGTGAAATGACACAAACAACCTAGGGTAGCTTTTCTTGACTAAAAAAATTGATTTTTGACTGTTTCTGTAAAAGAGGCGTGGATATACAAAAATTGGACTAATAAGGTTTCTGCCAACATCCGGATTATTTTATTTAAAGGATTTTCTGAACAACAATCATTTGAAACATTTGAAAATATACATTTTGCAAAGTCAAGTACCTCTGGCTCCAGGTATATCAAGGGAGGTGGCTTAATTTTAATTTTTTTTTGTTCTCAGATATGTAAACATACTGTCAATGATAATCAAAGAAAGTGAGATAGTTTGATAATTAAGTGCGACGGTAAAGACAGCAAATGCTTTTTTCTGAGATTCCGAGATAAAGCCTTTCAAAGTTTATCCTTTTTTTTTTTTTAAATTCGCAATTTTTTGAAATTTAGTAGTATTTCAAAAACTACTCCTTTACGGTAATTATCGCTAAAATCTGAAAAAATTCCAAAATATTCACGAGTTTTTTCGATTTTTGACAAAGTTGCGTTCGGAAATCGAGGTCACAAACTTGAATTATTCATTAGAACACCATCATAAACAAGACTGCTAAAAATCAGAACTACTGAATTTGACGTTAGCTCTGATGTATAAAATTACATCGATAAATGAAAGGCTTTATCTCGGAAAGTATTGGGTATATAAATTCCATTCTGGTCTCACGTTGTAGCAAATTGATTCTATTTGAAAAACGTTTCGAAATATATAAAAAACTGGTCCTTTGGGGTTATAATCGCCAAAAACCGAAATTTTCACAAATATTTCGATTTTCGATACGAAGTTATTTCGGCGCTCGAGGTCACAAACTTGTATTATTCTTTAGACCAACATCATAAACAAGTCTGAAACACAATCAGAACTGCCGGATTTAATGCAGACTAGCCCATACACTCAGACGACAAGGTTACTGTATTATCTGTACTGTAAGAATCATTTATCGAAGATTGCAATGTATTCTAAATATAAAATGTAAATAATTTGTAGGATGTTGTTGGAAACTCCTTCTATTACATTTTTTTTTTATTCTATCGATCTCAGGAAAAGTTACTATTTTCTTTTAGTTTAGAGTATATTGAACTATGAATGTATAGTGATTTAGTTATATATTTTTTTTTTTTGATTTTCAAAGTACTCACTGAAAAATGTTACTTAAAATTAGGGACTGTTAGAAATAAGGGATTAAAAGTTACGTTTGTTACAAAGTGAATCAAAATTTTATTTCTATATTTCAAAAGGACTATTAATTTAGAATTCACCCACTTTTTTCAAAATTTTTGAATAAAACATGAAAAATTTTCATTTTTTTAATTGGGGTCATTTTGGACCCTCGATACCAACAACGTAAAAAAAAAATATCGCTAACAGTAAAGGATATTATCCCTATATATTATGAATGTGAAAGTAAGCATGTTTGTTTGTTTGTTTGTTACGCTTTCAGGCAAAAACTAGCAAATGGTTTTAATTGAAACTGTACAGAAATATAGCTCATACTTCAGAATAACACATGAGCTTTAATTTATAAAAATATATTTTTTTTAAAATTAAATTTAATCTGACATTTACTATTTTAAATTTTTACAGAAATCTTTAATTTATGGTCAAAATGATGATCACAGATGGAGCAGGTCTATGATAATCATTTTGAACCATAAATTAAAGATTTCTGTAAAAATTTTAAATGGTAAATGTCAAACAATTCATGGCCACCTTTATGATATACTCAATCAATTATGACTATTTTACAATTTAAGAAATTGAAAACTGGGCATATCTTTTAGCTGCGTAAAATAACCCCTTCAAAGGTAATGGAAGGGGGATAAGTGAGTTGAAGAGATGTGGAGGCTATAAAGCGGTGTTTTTTACCATTAATCTCAGCGGGTATCAAGCTAGTAATTTCTATAATTTCAATATTCTAAATTATCAGCGAATAATATGAGCTGTATTTTATTTAAAAAAAATTAAGATTTCGCAGCCAAAAATTAAAATCTATGACATTGTACAGTTTTCTTTGTTTTTAAAGTTAAAATTACCCAGCGAAGCACCTGGGTAACAGTTAGTCCTAGTATATTGTAAATTTGGACCACTGAATACAATTTTCAAGGAAATTTTTCCATGAAAATTTTGCGAGGGAAACTGTTTCTGTATAGCAGATGATTTTGTAGTATATATGATGTTAATATTTTTTGAGAAACTAAAAGAAAGTAAATATAATTCACGTTTATATATTTTTCTTAAGTGTGTCTTTGATTTCTAAGTGTTCCTTCTAAGTGTTTCAGTGTTTCTCTATACAGTTCTCATTTTGTTTTATGAATATTAGATTTACTTATTTCAAACAACTATCTACTTATTAGTTGAACTTATATTGGTGTAGGAGCTTTGAAAAATTTTCTCGATAAATTCTTTATCTTTTCTAAAATGATCATAAAAGTATACGAAAATCTATATTGTTGGTTTCGAATGTCTTGAATTTGCTCCTGCTTACTTTTTAAGGAAGTTGTAAATTTTTTAGAAGCACTAATCAACATTGCTTTTTGTGTGTTAGTTCGAGTAAAGTAAAAAGTTTACGCAAATTTACTTAGCAAAAGTATAAAACAGATCCTAGTGAAGTTAGCATTGCATAAAAATTTAAAAAGTCATGAAAAAAACAAAAGTTTAAATAATGTTGAATAATTATGAACAAAAAAAAAAGTGATTTCCGAATAAATTTTTTTAAATTTTTAGTTTTTTAAAAGGTACAAAAAGCTAAGTTATTTATGGGACTCAATTGCCTAAATAAATCAATATTTCTGAAAAATTACTCTGAAAAGATAACCGGAAACTTTAACAGGATACTTATTATTATTAAAATTTTCATAATTGCACAAAATTTTCAAATTTTAGCGTAAATATAAATTTTCATGTTATTTTGCTATGGTATCGTAAAGGATTATCTTAAAGAATTATTTTTTTCCTACTAAATTGTACCGAAAATTCAAAGAACTGAATCACTACGAATAATAATCGGGTTTTGATCTGGAAATATTATCCCTTAATTTTGTATGAAGTCTGGAAGCATATAAAAATTTAAAAAAATTATTTTTTAATACATGCACTGAAAGCACTCGAAAGGTTGTTGATCTCTATTAAAAATGACCACACACGTATGAGCTTTTTATGATCCATTAAATAATATTGGCTATTCACTGTCAAAGCAAAATTGACACTTTTGATTTTATACTGATGATGATTGACACTTTTGATTTTAAACCGAAAGCAACTTATTTCAAAAATTTTTATTCGATTTTGCAAAAAAATTGTTTGCTTTTTTACTTATTTGCCCTCAATTTTTACGATTTTCATCTGCAAAAACTCTATGAAAAAATTAGCTTTTAATATGTATTTATTATTTTTAGTGTAAAGCTTATTCAATAAGACCCCAAAAAAATTCTTATTTGCCTTTTAAGTCCCTTCCGTTCTATAAAAGCACTATTTGTATTACATGTATACATGCTGGAAAGATGGGATTTTTAGCGATCGACTCGGAATAAAATCGAATTAACAGAAAAGCTCGAAAAATTTATTTTTCCTCAATAAAACCCCCTAGGAAAAAAACATTTTTTGATATTTTCCGGGGGGTTGTGTTGTGGCGATGAAATTTTTCGAACTTTTCTGTTAATTTTACTTTATGTCTAGCCGATTGGTGAACATCTCATCTTTCTTGCATGTAGAGAACATAAAATCGTTATTGTTGGGTGGTTTTTCGCGTGCTCTCTTAACAACTAACAATCAAGCACTTAAAATGAAATTAAGCCTAAAATTTTTGCGGAATGTTGTTGATTCACACATGGGATATATATATCCGCATATCCTTAGCTTTACATGACAGAATTGTAACACTTAAGGAGTCTGACATAATTATAACACTTAAGGTAGTATGGGTCGTCAACAGACCATCTATTTTTCTCTTATCATAACGAAAACTTGGCAACGTTACAACGGTTTAAAGCCGAGTTATGGTTCTTGATTATTGTCAATTTTATAAAAACAATTTTTTGTGACATATTAATTAAACTTGTCAACCGATATAAAGGACATCTGTTGATTTTTAAAGTGATCATACTCATAATGAAACATACGGAAATCTAAATATGAATTATGTTTAATCGTTAATATTTTTTGATAATGATCGATAACATGTATTTTTTTGGGTGCACTATTATGTGAACACAGTTTTTTGGAAATATGAGAATTTTGGTCTTGTATAAAGAATAACGCACGGGATCCCATTGAGTCAATGTAAAAACTATGATTTTTTATTTTCAATATTTCATTAAAAAGTCGATAAGGCATCCTCAAACTTGAATAAAACATTATTTAGATGCTTATCTTTAAGATAATGGGTGCGTTTAACAGAAAAAAGCGCTAGGAAGCGCTTGTAAGCAAAATGGCGATTGTTAAGCGGTAAGCGCTGTCAAATAGTAAATAGCTATATTCCTCTAGGACGCTAAGTTAGCTTTAACCGGGGAACCTAACCTTATTTAAATATATGTTTGTAAATTATTCATATTAAAAATTTACCAATAATGAATAATATATTAAATAATGTTGTGAATGATGAAGAAGAGATAGAAGATATTTTAGTTAACAAACATGTCCTGGCCGAAAACTGTACAGTTTGTTTTTCAGCGCTAGTAAGCGCTCTCAAGCGCTTTTTTCTGCCAAACGCACCCAATGAAAGGCTAACTGTTCTTTTATATTTTACCCAGATTACCTTAAATTAAATTAATTTACGATTAAAGAAAAAAATTAACAAAAAAAAAAGTCATACGATTTGATTTTTTTTTTTTTAAGTAGGACATCAAACTTTAGCTAAACTGTAATTTTTGCTCAAAATATTACATTTTCAGTAACATTTCAAATTTCAACAAAGAAGATATCAATCAAAACAAACGAACAATCACAACACAAAATATGTCTCTGTAGAACTTCCCAGGGAATCAACTTTTACTAATCCAAAGCAGGCATAGTTAACTCTTCCTAGGAAAAGTGTGTTTACTTATTTTAAATCAACTGCTACTGATGTTTTAAGTACTAGTTTACTATGGCTAGGAAGAGTCAACTCTTACTAATAATCGACTTTTACTGTAACATATATGTATTTATTTTAGATATGTCTTAGATATGTTAAGATAAGTTATATTTATTTTCAATTTTCTTGGAAATTTTTACGTTTTATGCCATTTCCTAGTTCTATGATTATTGTAAATATTTCCTGAATTTCATAATAATATTATGTTTAGTAAAAATATATGTGTAAATATTTTAGAATTGTAAAAAAATTGTCAACTGATGAATTCTAAGTAATAAGTTTTGTTTAAAAATTTGCTTAATAAATATTTCCATTTCACTGATAACTTAGAAATTCCTTACAAATATAAGATAACTAGCTAATTCCCGCCCTTTTCGCTGGGCACACTAACCATTTGGATATGAATGCATACTTCTTTTATTAACGAAATGTTTAATTTCGATTTGATATTTATTGTAAATTTTTCAAATTTTAAATGGGAAAATATAGTGCCAGTCAGTGAATACACAGATTTTCACATCACCCATGAGGTACTGTGTATTGGGATGCGTTTTCGTTATTTATTGTGGCGGGATCTTCAGTAGAAAAATTCGTTTCATTCTTAGTGGACGTCTATGTCACGAAAGAGGTAAGTATGCGAAATTCGAAGTTAATCGGACCGATAGTTTCGGAGATTTCGTGATAAGTCAGTCAGTGGTAAATCGCTTATATATATATAATTCATACCGATGATAACTAGATAAGATAAGATAAAAAGAATTTATTGCCAGATTATAATATTACAATTAAGTATTACAAATATTCGTAGATGTTCCAATGTTCTATTACCATCTCTTATTGCTATCTTTGGTATATTCCAAGTTTTGTTTTACGTATTAATTTTAACAATTTTTATGTTTTTTTTTACAATGTATTCTTAAGGATAGATTTAGGGAAAAAAGGATGTGCAACATAATATAAAAAAACCCTACTTCTTATGTAAATGTATCATTTGAAACAAATCTGAGAAAGCTATCAGTGAATTTGATATTTATTTATTTTGAGAATGATGAAATTTAAAATTTGAATTTTGTTATAATAGTAGATGCTTAGTTCTTCTATGTTTATAACTTTTATACTTGTGTGATAAATCGTTTTTAGTATAGTTTCCGATATTGGCTACCTCTTCGTTTTCGTGGACAGAGGACATTTCAAAAAATTTTTTTGTCATATCGTAGACTGTCTCCTTTAGATATGGGTGGTCCAGCTCTTTGTGAATGATTCTTGAGCTATAAAATCGTGGATAATTTCCAACGATTCTTAGAGCCCTGTTTTGGACTGACTGTATTTTTTTTAAATTTGTTTTGCAAGTGCTACTCCAAACAGGAGCAGCGTATGTCAAGATTGGTCGTATAATAGTTTTAAATATAAGAAGTTTATTTTTTTCACTCAAGATGGATTTAGAGCTAAATATTGGGAATAGAGTTTTAATAGTTCCTAAAGATTTCGATCTTACTTCATTAATGTGCTTAGTGAAAGTTAGTTTTGAATCTAGGTGTATTCCTAAATATTTCGATGATAACTACTTGGTGATGATGAATACGCATTTTTATAATACAAAAATTGATCAAGGAAATTTTGGCAAAAATGTAAATATATTTAGAAAATAATGGTTTTGAATTTCTTCATAAAATCAAAAATAACTTCTCGAATAAATACGGCGAAAAATGTTGAATGAAAACCTATCAAACAGCTCCGATAATAAAAATTTTTTTCTACGTGTTATTTAAGTTTTTTTACGTGTTTTTTCTATCACCACGAACCTTTGCAACCGTATAAAAATTGACAATGTTTAAACTCCCCTTCCCGACCGCTCTAACAAGAAGCAGTTTATAAAATGAATATTGTCGCTGTAATTGGCTTTGAGGCCTAAATTCAACAATATCACACTATAGTACGAGATTTGTGCCATTTTTGGCCAAAAAAGTCATTTCTTATGTGAAAATTATAAATATTAGATAGCTTCGATAATTTTTTCTGTGTAAATATTTTGCTGCGAGAATTTATCCCATTGGATTTTTTATCGCTGATTATGAATCCAGCGGAAATATTAGGTATTTAGGAAATATTTAAAATTTCGCTACAAACATGAGTTTTTTGGCCAAAAATGGAACCAATCCTGTACGAGAGTGTGGTATTGTTGAATTTATAATATTCATTTTAAAGTCGGTGCTTTTTGACAGGTTTTCAACATTTTACAGTAATTTTCGGCTTATTTAGTCGATTAATCTCAAAGTCTGGTTAAAAAGTTTAAATTGGTGAAATATTGGAATAATGGTCTTAAAAATGCGTGCGATAGCTCGTTGAATTTGGAATGATGTTCAGAAAAATGTGCCAGAAACATTTTTCAGCCTATAAAAATTGCAAAAATTATAAACAATTAAAGATGAAAAAAAAGATTTCGCTTTTCGCCAAAAGATTTTTAAAGAGGAGAAAATTTCCAATAAAAAGCCCACTCCCGGATGTCTATCTCTATTATTTATAATTTTAATTTAACGCTGAAAATAAGTCTTTTTGCGTCATTTTTAGATTGTTGTTTGATCATCAAAAACGAGTATCTCACACTAAATAATTTAAGGTATTAAATAAAAATTAAAAAAATTGAAAATATTATGGTGTATTCTAAATACTTTAAAAAATTTATTACCGTTTGAAATTTATATTTAAGTTAATTTTTCATCAAGTTAAACTATTTTTAATTAATAAAATTTTTCTAATTTTTCATTGTAAACTACAAAAAATGTTGAAAAAAAATTTGTAAAATTTTTTAATTTTGTGGATTCTCTTTTTTATATACACATTTAACACGAAAAATTTTAATATTTATAATAATTTTTTCAATAATATCTATTATTATATTTTCAATATAAAAAAATGCATGATTTTTCATTTTTTATGCATTTTTGGTAAACTTTAAAAAATTTTTATAAAAAAAATATTTAAATTTTTTAAACTCTTGTGACGTGAAATTGTTAAGTATAGTGTACCCCCGGATAGAGGAACTATACTTGTAAATTCTAAAAATTATGTAGGCATATTTAAAACTTCTTAATAATGAACAGGGTAGCAAAAAAAATTAATATCACTATTTTTCTTTTTAACAATTATAATTCTATACAAAATATCAAGAAGATCCGTGTACTTTAATTATAGCATCATTTTTTATTTAAACAAAAGTTGTAATTACAAAAAAACGTAACAAAGAAAATAATAATAAACCAATTAACATGTACTTTTCGAGAGTGTATTTTTTTGTGGACTAGATTAGAAAACTAAAAAGAAAATTTATTTTCTCGGATAAACATTCACTAAGAATGGAATTGTCAAATTTGGAAAGATCTTCTTCAAATTCAGTCATGAATTTGAATTTTTGTTAATTTTGTTAATTGTTAATTTCAAGCAACTTTTTTTAGTAACATTTTGTCAACTTATAAGAAGGATGGGTAGTTTACTAAAAAAAAAGTAGTGAAAGCAAATTTTACATTATTTAGAAGTTTTAAACATTCATACATACTTTTCAGAAAAAGCTAAATTTTTTATAAAGAATGACTTTTTTTCTTAAAATGCAAAATAAGAATATTTACAAATATAGTTTCCTCTATCCGGGGACACTCTGCATATAAAAAGGGCTCCACGAAGCCATAAACGAATTTTTTTCAACATTTTTTGCAGTTTACAATGAAAATGAAAATTTGAAAAAATTTTGTTGATTAACAATTGTCTAACTTGTTGAAAAATTAACTTTAATATTAATTCCCAAATAAATTCTTTGAAGTATACAGAATAAACGATAATTTTTTCAAATTTTTGAATTAATATTTAATACCTAAAAAAAATTATTTAGTGTGAAATAATCGTTTTTGAAGCTATTACAACAATCTAAAAATGATGTAAGAACACCTATTTTCAGCGATAGATTAAAGTTATAAATAATATAGATGGACATCCGGTAGTTGGATTTTTTATTTGAAATTTCCAGTTCTTTAAAAATCTTTTTTTTTAAATCTCTTAAGTTTTACTATTTTATGAAATATTGGCGAAAAACGAAATATATATATTTTTTTCATCTTTAATTGTTGATAATTTTTGTAATTTTATGTGCTGAAAATGTTTCTGGCACATTTTTCTGAACATCATTTCGAATTCAACGAGCTATCGCACGCATTTTAAGCCCATTATTCCAATATTTCAACCAATTTGAACTTATTAACAAGACCATGAGATTAATAGAGTAAGCAATTTTTATGTGCTGAAAAATGTTTCTGGCACATTTTTCTAGAAATCATTCCGATAAGTTATCTTCTGTATTCTTAAGAAATATTATTTCTAAATTTCACAAATTTGAACTTGTTAACCAGACTATCACCATCAGATAAAATTTCAAATTGCATGCAACAAAAATTTGACCATAAAGACACATACACACTTTCATACGCATGCACGCATATATTGTTTTCAATAGTTTTATAGGATCTTTATAGACGTAAGTACACGATCCTTATATAGTGTTTATTTATAAACCTTAAGGCTGTTATGTACACATTTTAAACAATCTTTGACTAGCGTTAAAATTTATAATTTTTTAAAAAATTCCCTTAAGTATTCATTGGTGTTTCAATAAAAAAGATTACAATTGAATTTCAAGCACAGCGCTTATAACCTTCGCTATTACTCTATCGCTTTGAAATTTTGATAAGTTATAGGTATTCATATTCTACCTGCCCTAGGTACTTTTATTTTTCGAAAATCCTGTTAATTTTCCCAATTTTCATTTTTCACACCCAAGTACAGTGGAATAAGAAAAATTTCTTAGGCCCAGGGTAGGTAAAAATACTTTCCCATTCAAATGGTGAAAGAAAATTTTACAATTTTCCGTTTTATAGAAAATCCTGTTAATTTTCAATGAATAAAAGTACCCTGGGCAGGTAGAATATGAATACCTTTTTTTGAATATGAATAACATTTCCAAATTTCAAATCGGTAGAGTAAGGGATAAATCCCAATGCTTAAATTCAATTGTAACTTTAAGCATTTTTACTTGGAAAACCGCTTTTCTTAGTCAATTTGTTTCCCAAAATGAATATTTAAGAGAAATAAAATTATAAAGTTTCCCGCCAATCAAAAATTTGTAAATACCGGCCTTAAGACGTAAAATATAAAATAATACCAAAGTGAAAAATTACACACCGGTTTAGAATCGAACCCTGTTCGGCGAATCTGTTAAACTTTAGATAATCGGTGTTGCTTAGATCTATAAACATTCAATATACACTTATATTGGATGTACCGTATTGGCCGCATTTGGACAACTGAGTAGAAAATCTTTAATAGAAAATGATTTTTTATAACAGATAAATATTTTTTAATTTTTTGTAATTAAAATAAAATTTACCACCATCTAAGCAAAATGGCCAAATTATAAATTCCAGAAAAAAATAAAAGTTTTAATTTTAACCGGGAAATTTTAAAAACTAAATATATGGATTATCGTAATTCTATAGCGTTAAATTGAATAGAAAAAATTATACGGATTTTTCCCCTAAGAATTTCATTCTTTGTATCATTATGTTGTCCAAATGCGGCAATTGCGGCACACCCTTTATTATAATTATTTATTACCATTATTTTTAATTTGCTCAACATTTTCTTGTAAACGTTAATAACAATTTTTCGATAAACAATCGATTTCCAAAATTTCGAAAAAAATTCGATTTTTGAAGATGAGTAGGTACCGTAACGAGCACAAGTGTATAATACTTTACACAAGAGACACGATTAAATATTGTTAGATTTGCAGGAGAACCGTTACCGACCGAAGAGTTCAAAGTGCGTTTTGTTAATGCAAGACTAAATATTCATCAACCATATAAACTATTAATTTTTACCATGCATCGAATCAAAATACGTCGATGCGTCGTTAAATATCGTCCGTTGTCGATATGTCATGTTCTTGTTCTATACTTCGATGTATATCGAACACTCCTATCCTAACATAATCCTACAATTTTTCGAAAACATTAACTATCGCTATGTATTATCGCTATTATTCCATAACAATTTTTATTACCATTTTCCTTTTTTTTCTAAGGCAGGGGTCGCCAACCTTTTGAGTCAAAAATTAAAAATTTAAAAAAAAATTCTGTTTGTAAAGAGCCACAAAAATTACCTACAATAAAGAGTAGCATTAATAAAGCTTTTTATATTATATTATTTATTCATACACTGCGCCGAATAAATACAGGAACCAAATTTTTACACAAAATGTTACCTAAAATTCAAACAGCTGTATCTCCGCGAAAAATTATCGAATTTGGAACCTTAAAAGGTCATTTGAAAACTTGTACTTTCTTGTTTTGTAATAAATTGCTCAAAAATTTATCACCCCTTGCCGCTTTGCAAGAAGAGTTGAAAGAGTGAAAAATGTTATCCTTAAATTTGATATAAAGTTTAAAAGCATACCAAAATTTTATAAATTCTTTTACAAAAAATTTGTTAATATCACTCGAAGGTTTTTTTTATTTTTCTTAAAAATGAGCTATAAAAAATTCCCCGTATGAGCAAACACCGTTTTTCCAATTTTCTAGAGGGTTGCGTTAAAGAAAAAGAAATTTTTCGAAGTTTTCTATTAATTTGACTTTATTTCGAGTCAATCGATGAAAATCCCATCTTTCTAGCATGTATAGAACAGAAAATCTTTATTGTTGGGTGGTTATTCGCGCGCTCTCTTAACAATTAACAATCAAGCACTTAAAATACAATTAGGCCAAAAATTTTTGCGGGATGTTGTTAGGTAAGCTTTACACTACAAATAAAAATTTTATACATGTTATAAATCTGATTTTACCATAGAGTTTTTGAAGGATAAAAAGTAAAAATCCCATTTTTTTCAAATTAACCGGCGAATTAACAGGGATTTTTGAAATGAATGATTGGAGGATAAATATATGTTTATATGATCAATATTTTTAACTGTTATAAAATTCAGACTAATCTTATAATACCCTCATACACAGTTATAAAAATAGAAATTCAATATCCAACATGCCTATATAAATAGTTTCTAATTCCATAAACTATAAATGATTGCTGTGTATGTTACCGGTAATGTATATGATAAGGTATTCTATTCCCTCCATCCATTCAGTTTTACTTCAGACAGTTTCCATAGAAACGATATACTACTTTATTAATATCATGGTATGATGGACATAAAAGTACAAAAATTTAATACTTCTAACAAATTAAAATGAATAATTACCTATATTAATTAACATTTAAAACATATTATTTGTACAATTTCGTTTCTTATTTTCACAATTTCTAATGCAAAAATTTTAATTGTTGGAAATGTGTGTTTCAATAATTTTAATTCGCCACTTACTTTACTATTTACATGTAAACAATTGAGAATTAGTCATAACAGCTTCCTTTAATATCGAATTTATCTACTGGAAGCGCTCTGGTCAATCTGATTCTCCCTTATATGACTACGCACAGACTCAATAGATTTCCTAGATATTTTATAGAATGAGTGAAATATTCAGACAATACATTCAAAAAATGAAAAGGTTTAAAAACTAACAAAATTATGGCGGCCTTTTTGCCACATTTTGGTTTTCGAAAAGTATTTTCTATAATTTTTTTCCTTTAATGAGAATCTTTTAGAAGGCCACCAGTTGAAACTGCCTATCTTTTATTATAGTTTTGGAGACAATAAAAACCAAGGCTTTGTCCTAATTAGTGCCTTCACGGGTAAAGTGATTAAAAATATTTCAAACAAAATTTGGACCCAATTGAGTTATGTCACCAGACCCAATTGAATTATGGTGCTCATTAACGTACACAAACTCACTTTTTACGTCTTGAGCACCCTTTAAACTAAAGTGTTTTTATGAACACCTTTATAAAAACCTTGTTCGTAGCATCAGTATTTTTAAGCGTTACAAACTAAGGACTAAAATGAGTCTGGATATATATTTCTATATTTCATATATACAGGGTAAAAAAAAGGAGGGATTTTTTTTTTGATTCGGGAAAATCGGGATAAAGATTCTTAAAGAACAGCTTCTACCTCTTGGAAGTTTACCATCAATATTTATAATTTTAATTTTGGAAATGAAAATAGGATTAAGAATGGCCGGAGACTTTATTTGACAAATTACCACGAGTTTTATATATGTTTTATCTTCAGAAATAACGTTAAAAAATAGCACATGCTTAACAAAAACGCTTAGCGTATGAAAGTCTTAAATTGGGAGTTCTGTTATTGTTATTGCTCATTACTAGCTAGTTTTGGGAGCTGACTGATCCTTTATTTTCAATGCTTAAAGGGCCCTCTGAGCTTCGGGGCCCTGATACACTGCGCCACCAAGTCCTACGATAGGTAAGCCACTGCTAATACATTTAAGATTTAAAATATATTTTAACAGATAATTTGATATAATAGGGTATTCTACTATTTTTGAAAAAGTACTTCAAAATGTTGATTTTGCTAATAAAAAGGAAATTATTTCGGAAAAATACACACGCTTTCTTACCAAAAACTTAAATTAAATTTTAAACTGTCAAAAACGCGGGCATCTTTGATGACTTATTATGGGTATCACTATACGAAATAACATAAATAAGTTTGACAGATTTATTCATAGACATCTGATTATAATAAATATAAATACTTATTCTCTATGGATATATTATTCCCAGCTGTCTACACTGAACTATTTGATGGTCTATGATTCATACCGATATGACATCACAGCAAGGCTTGCCCGCGTTTTAGGTCACGTGATATACAGTTTAAAAATTAATTTTTAATTTTAAAATTTGAAAGAAAAATGTGCTTTTATGACTCGAAATCAGAATATTTAATTATATTTTTACATCAATTTTAACTTTTTTCAAACTTCATAATTTATTTTTGACTAACGATAATACCCTATTATTAGCTTGTTTTAATAAATAAAAATTTAAATACTGCTTTTGTTTTAGGCACCTTATAGAATGAAAAATCATTTTATAAAATGCCTTTATTTTATGAATTATCGTTACCGGTAACAATTACAATAGTTTATAACAACTATATAAACTAAATGGTAATTGATATAACATATCATTGCAGATATGATTTGCATTTTCATAAACTATATTTTTCATGAATGAAAAACCGTAATTGGAAATTTAATAAATATATGACTTAAATTTGCTCCGGTTACTATTTTATAAACTATTTTATAAAATATGTTTACATGAATGCATTCGTAAAACTGTTTACAATTTGTTTCTATGACTTACAAGGGGACACTTTGATTTTGTTATATTAAATTTTCAGTACGCAGATGCTCAAACATTGTTAGTATGAGCTTTTGTTTTAAAAATTTTATTAAAGTTTTAACATTTTGTTGTTCGAGGAATGTGACTTTATTTACAGGTTTTTGCCCTTTGGGATTATCTGCTAGCAAATTGTAATTATTAGAAAAAATAAAATAATACAGTTAAGGTAAATATGTACGATATTACGAAATGTTTAGCCATGACGCGCTTTTAGGTTGATTATTAACATAAATACAAATATTTCCATCACGAAAATTGGTTTTACGTACAAAGTGATGATTAACTATTACTTTTGGGAATTTTTCAGTAGTACGGGTCGTCAACTGACCATCTCTTTTTTTCAAAATTTTAAATAGCGTACAAAATTTAATACACACATTAATATAATTTATCATAATAATTAAACTGATTTTATAACAATTAATAATACATAAAATTCTATTACAAAAAAAAAATTAATAGTATTTTGATCATTCATTTGATTAGTTATTGTAGTTATAATTCCTATATTATCGACATATTATACTCTAGAAATCTTCTGTATCATAATGAAAATAATAGATTTGGCAACGTTACAACGGTTTAAAGCGCCGAGTTATGGTTATTTAAAATTTTCGGAGTCGATTGTCTATTTTATAAAAACAATTTTTTGTGACATATTTATTAAACTTGTCAAGCGATGTCAACGACATCTGTTAATGATTTTTAAAGTGATCATACTCATAATGAAACATACGGAAATTACAATGTGAATTTCCGTATGTTGTTTATGTTTAATCGTTAATATTTTTTGATAATGATCGATAACATGTATTTTTTTTGGTGCTTTATTATGTGAACATAGTTTTTTGGAGATATGAGAATTTTGGTCTTGTATAAAGAATAACGCACGGGATCCCATTGAGTCAATGTAAAAACTATGATTTTTTATTTTCAATATTTCATTAAAAAAGTCGATAAGGCATCCTCAAACTTGAATAAAACATTATTTAGATGCTCATCTTTAATATAATAAAAGGCTAACTGTTCTCAGTTTATTTTTATTAATTTAAATTTTCTCCCTTTACAATGTGATAATCCCGGAATTGCATATATAAGCAAAAATTCTATTCGTTTTTCCGGGAGTTAGAAACATACCTAATATTTCTCATAAAAGGTAAGTATTTTAGAGTAAATTATTATAGAGTAAAGTCTATGATATTTACTACTTCTATTGGTTTTAAAATATTTGAATAATTATAACGCCAAATGAAAATGAGAGCTAAAAATAAACACTTTATAATTTCCTTAATTACGGTTCACTATCACTAGATTTAAAAACATAATTATAGGATTCATAAAAACGATGATTTAAAAAAAATAATGTAAATAATTTGAAAGAGTTTTAAAACAATTTATTTATTTATTCATTCCAATCAATATTTTTACATATTTAAAGAAAATAAACTTGTCAATAAACTTAAAAATCCTTAACAATGTACTACTATGACCTAACGTTTAATAAATATTTTTATTTCTAAATTATTTATTATTTGTTTTATACAGTGGAACCTGGTTAAATGAGACATCAAGGATCCTGCAAATTTGTTTAACTTTAAATTATGAAAAGCGAGCCGTCACGCGAAATCTGGTGCCTTTTCTTTAATCATCGGTTCATTTACCGGAACCTTTTTGTTACGAAGTTGCTTAACCATGTCAGCACACACTGTTCAAGTTCAGGATATTTTGATAAACGTACGCGTTTTTCAAATAAACATCCGTATCATAGTAAAGCAAAAATAAAACTGAAGGTCATTGAGGCTCAAAATTAGTTAAGTGTGGAATTTGCGTGTAGAATAAGAATAAGTAAGCAAACAAACAGAAAACGATGTTATCGCAGTTCTCAGTTACAGAGGTTAATGCATAAAAAATCCACTCGCTCTCTCAGTTATAGAGGTAACTATGGCGAAAAAAGCGAAGGAACAAATTCCAGATATAGAGATTTGCTTCGTCCCACTAACAGAGGTTATTTAATGCCAAAGTGTTGGAACTTCATGAATTCCAGTTATTGACGTTTCTCACTTATCCAGGCCCCACTTATCCAAGTTCCAGTATATATAAATTATATGTAAAAATAAAACTCGTTTTTTATTAATTCACTTTCCACCATTTTCACCAAGAGAGTTTTTTCGGTAATAAATAAGTGACGAGAAGAGAGAACCAAATCGTCGATAAATTTTATAAAAAATGAATAATTTAGTTAATAAAAACCTATGAGTTCAGATTTTAAAATTTGTTTTGAAACTTTCAAAAATGGAAATGGAATGTTTTTTAAGGGATTATAATATAAATTTTTAAAATACTTTATTTTTCCAAATTCATTATTTTTTCTAAAGATGAATTATTTGTTCATTTACAATTTATAGTGTACCTATATATTTTGCACTCAGTGTAGTACTACACTGAGGCAAAAAGAACAAACTATCAAATACATATTCTATTTTTATGGCTAACATAAAAAACATAGTATTTATAAAATATTGTTTGTTTAACAAGGCTTGTGGATTTTTCTCAGAATTTATCTAAAAATATACGCTTGTTTTTGGTTCCGAGCACGTATCAGGGGATTACTAAGGATAATTTACTCTCTAAGCTTTCCATGGATTTATTATTTACTAATAACTGTTAAACGATAAATATATTTCCATCGTTTCCATGGTTATCCAAGCCCAAGCGAATTTCAGTGTATTTATTTTATACTTAGTGTACTAAAACAGAGCAACGAGAACAAACAGGAAATACATAATATATTTTTATGCTTCACATAAAAAACATAGTATTACGAAATATTGTTTGGTTTTCCTTTAAGCTCGTTTCATTAAGCTTGTGAATTTTTTTAAAAACCTTCTAGAACCTAAAAAACCGCATCCCGATCCATCTTACTTCGGAAATTTTGGAGGTAAAATGCTAAATTTCCTCGTTTATAAGGATAACCTTTCCATGGTATGGTTATTTATTAATAACTTTTCAACGATAAATATAACTTCACAATTTCCATGCCGTTATCCAAGTCCAAATGAATTTTTCATATTTAAACACATATTCTGCTATTTCGCAAATTTTTTTTAAGCTTCGTCTGAAGTTTCAAGATTGTGCACAGAGGCGGTCTTAAGAGGTCCGAGTGGAATCTTCACACCGCGTTGAAAGCCTAACGAATTTTACAATTTTTAATTTTATATCCTTTTTAGCCAATTCATTAACAATTAAACACCAAGACGCCACACTCTTAAAACTTCCTGAAAGTACATGAACATATCTACCGTCTCTGATTGTGGCAGATATGTTCATGCATCAGCTTGATTCATGGGCGTCACCAAGGAGGGAGAAATACTTAACAACAACTCCTAAATACTTGTTGTCAAGTATGCCACCCATACTATGAAAGGGAGAAAAAAAAAATTGTAAAAAAAGAAATTTTTAGGTAAGGCTCCCACACGAAAACAAAAAAGAAGTCCACGGTTCTCACCAGTACAAATCCGGATTCCATTATTTGTGACCCACTAAAATTTAACTCTAGATCCACGCCTGTTTACAGATAAATTAAAAAGAAAATTAGGTCTAATTTTAAATTAAAAATAAATTTTCCCTTTTTTCTCCTATATTTTTATTTGTAGGTACCTACTTCGCACTTTTCCCACTCTCCATAAAGCAGCATTCTCCAGTAACCTTCAAATCTTTCTTTCGGGGGTATTTAATTGGAAAATTTTACACGAATAGCCCACTGTTACAATCACGATTGATCAAGGCTAATATTTGGAAATGAATTTACAAAATAACATAAAAAATACCATACAAAAATAAAATAATTTAAAGTTCGCTATATATAACCTATAAAAGACAATATACCTATAATTTTTGTATTTGCTTGCATAGTTGCAGTATTATCTTAATATTCTTGTCTTTGGGTAAATACATGACTACCTTACTAATCCAATAGTTCAGAATCATCACTTATGTCTGAATCCTCATTTTCCACTTGTTCAGACGCTTGTAAAATTGCTTCAATTTCTTTATGTTCAGATTGTTCTTTCCTTTTTTGTGCCTCTCTTACTTCTGATGATTTTGGATCATGCATATAAATTTTAGTTTCTTTAAGCATTCCACGTTTTTCTATAACATTCATATTTGTTTTTTTACTTAAAAATCTCACTTTAATCGGTCTTGTACAATTATTTTTATTTTTTCCAATTCTGTAAACTTTAAAAACTTCCTCCGATTTTACAGACATATTTATTTCTTCACTTAACATTTCCGTTATTTGTTTTTCCACTTCAAGTTGACCGTCAATTTCGTTCTCAATTTCATCCTCATTTTCATTCTCATTTTCATTCTCAATTTCATCCACACTTTCATTCTCAATTTCATCCTCAACTCCATCTATTTTTTGGATTGTTGAATCTCCATTGACTAGTTTTGAAAGAATTATTTCATTTAACATATCTAGTTTTTTTTCCAAGTCGACGAGTTTATTTCGTAATTGCTCGTTTATTTCTTTTAAAATTATAATTTCTTCCATCAATATATTTTCCGTCAATTTTATACCGTTTAGTATTAATTCGAGTAATATTTTGTACTCTTCATTTAGCTCCATCTTAGTTAAAATATCACTGCACAACAGTTTAAAATACAGAAAATATTAAGTGAATTCAAGCTTGGTCTATTTTTGTTTAAAATGCAATAATATTTTAAGATACTTCGATTATATAGAATTTTGCAAGTACTAATTAATATATTTAGTTTTATTGTAAGTCGAATTTTATCAAATAAAATAATTTTACTAAATTTCATCACTTAAATAGATGTTTTTCGAGTCATCGTACATACTAGTGATGGGACGAATATTCGCTTATTTTTTAACATTCGCATTCGCATTCGAAAAAAAACGATACGAATGTTTTTGACAAAAAAAATCACCATCATTTTGTTTCATAAATTGCAAAATAATCCCAAACTTCACTAATATGTACTCTACTCATTATTTTAGATCACTTTTTAATCACTGTTAAATGTTGGATAAATACAATTAGGTATAGCAAACTAACTTTAAAAAAACTGAATTTTGCTTTTAATGGACTCATATGGTTTCTTTTAATGGACTAATACGACCAACTCTTTTACACTTATATAGAACTCGAATCCTGTGGAATTCTGCTCCCGTGGCTACCGTAACCCATGCTACCCTGCACTCGTAACTAAAAGAGAACAACAATTAAATGAATATTCATTTAATTGTTGAAATATCTTTACAGTGGCTGATTCATTTCTTAATAATGTCTTTAGTATTCGGAAAAATCTGTAAAGACTGTTACAATCGAATCATTTTTGACAGATAAACTTATTATTTAACGCGTTGGAAATTTTTTCGTTAAATTATTAATTATGTGTCTAGTCTGTTTTTTTCTAAGCGATACAATTTTAGTGCAAGAGTATATTTTTCGTCAGAAACCAACATGATAAGCTTGAAAAGGAAGGGTGAATCGTGGAATTTGATAAAAAGGATAAGGAAAATAAGGTATGGAGAGAAAAAAACATATTTAAGGATTAATATAGGGCAAATAATATATAAGGATTAATTAAGTTAACATATTAGAATTTGTGAGCGCTTCATTTGAAAGTTAACATTCACATTCGCGAATGTACAAAATTCAACATTCGTCCCAACACTATTACATACATTTCACTATAAATACATAATGCCTTCTTCACACGCTGGCGAAGTAACACAAAGTCGGACGAGGAACGAAAACCGACATTTAATCATGCACACGATATTTACATCATGGTCTATTCGATACTTGTAGTGTATCACCTGTTCGCACCTGGGCTTGTCTGAATTCGCTAAAAAGACGTTCTATTGTACAAGAGTCAAAGGAAACACGAGTTACCCAAACGAATACAGGCGAGCTTTGTCTCTCGTGATTACTTGTGTAGTTCAGTAGCTATTTTGACTTATACAGTATGTCGCATTTAAGATGAAGGCACCCTCATATTTTCTTTATTTATAGGAATATCGATTTGAAATTTTGCACAGTCATACAAGGTGATGGATCACATTTTTTAAGATACTTAACCAAAATCAGAACTTGAAACTCAACCTACTACAACTTGACAAATAGGGTCGATTCTTAATGTTTTGTCTAGCGTCAGGGAGGAGATATTGGAAAAAAATTACTAGAAAAAGTTGTCGGGGAAGGCAAAAGAAAAGGAGGGTAGACGAAATAAGGAAGATATGTGGTAGTCTTTGGATGAGAGATGCGAAGAACAAAGCTATATGGAGAGAAATGGTTGAAAAAATCTAGGAATGATCTCATGATAATGTAGAAGAACAAGCCAAAGGAAATTGGGATCAAAATTAGAAGATCCAAACATATACCCCTCTTCACAGATAGAGGCCTCTGCTCTAAAATGAGTGCCACAACTGGGCTTTATTCATATTATTAATTATTAATTATTATTAATTATTATTATTATTCTTTTTTGTAACAGTAATTATTTACTCTTCTTTTATTTCAGTACACCAAACGCCCTTAATGACTACAAATAAGCCATTCTGCAGTACGCTTGAACTTGCTCAGCACTTCCGCAGTTATACATAAGAAAACTATTTTGTAAAAAAAAACTGATTCAGCAATCGATCTATGACATATATAATATGTATAGAAGTGAGAAATGGGAACCAGGCATCCTCAAAACTCCATAAATCGCGTTATAAGGTTTAGAACGGAATTATAATGCACTCCCACGCCCTCCCTGTTGGCCTTGAAAATTTCAGGGGGAAAACTACCCATTCTGGTCAAATGAATAGTATAGTCGAAAACAAATTTTCATGTGAACAGACCACTAGAATTCAGTGATATGAAAATACACGAATTACATCAAAATTATTCATTTCGTTATAATCACTTAAAATTTTGAATACAATTTAATTAATTTACCGGGTATTATGCATATACTACCAGTACTACTACAGAATTCTACTACAGTGCAACCTCGATATAACGAATCTGAAGGGAACCAGTAAATATTCGTTATATCAAGTAATTCGTTAAACTGAGGTTTGTTATATTGAGGTTAAGTTGGTCTAAAATTCGTTATAAAGAGGAAAAAAGTGTCGGAACCTCTCGCGACATGAATTACATACTATGGAGCATACTAACTGTCATATATTGGTGGGACTTTATACGTTATATAAAGGTTTTGAATTGACGAATTTCGTTATTTAGAGGTATTTAAATTTTTTATGTAGTTGAAAATTCGTTATAAAGAGGCTGTTCGCAAAAAATATTCGTAATGTAGAGGTATATTTTATATTGACTCTTATGGACAATTCAAGGGGATTGCGAAAAATTTGTTAAATCGAGGAATTCGTTATATTGAGGTTCGTTATATTAAGGTTGCACTGTAATTAGTTGAGCAGATGAACATGTAATATGCAAATAAGTTAATAATCAACTCCGTCCAAACTTTTTTTAAATTGTTTCCCAATAAAGTAAAACCTGAGCTTTTTCTCTTATTATTCTTGCAAAAATAACAAAAAATCTTTAATAAAAAGTCTATTTTTAATTATATGAAAAAAAAATTTGTGATATCAACCGAAAGTTTTCAATACTTTTTTAAATCAACGAGCAAGAATGCTTTGAATTTATGTCGGTTCAAAAGCCTGTATCGATTTTATATATTTTTGGATAATTGGACTATAATTAAAATTTGTAACCCAATTATTTGTGCTATAATCTAGAAGTTATATTTAGGTGCCTTAATCTAGTTCATTAATGGGATAAATTTTAGTTTATATATATATATATATATATATATATATATATATATATATATATATATATATATAAATATATATGTATATATATATATTTATTTTTTTTTTTTTTTTTTTTTTTGTATCCTAATATTCTATTATCAGTCCCTAAATGAACTGATAAATAGGTCTGCTGAATAGATATCATGAACGGCAACTACCCAGTGATAGTCCCCTAATCGAGTTTATAGCATGTAAACTATAATTAAAACTATTTACGTAAATATAAATCTTAAATCTAGAACACTTTGTCTATTAAATCTTTACTCTTTCACTATTGTCTAAGAGACTGATTATTTCAACATTTGGGTGCACTTTTGATTGAAACCGAAACACTTTTGATTGAAAACGAAAAAGTTTTTATATGTATAAATCACTTTAAAATTTCCTGTTTCAATAACAAGTGAAAACAAACATTTGACTGAGTAAATTGTTGAAATACCATGTATAAATAGTGTTGATTATGCAATCGTTTTTTTTACGTCATGTAATTAAAGAAAGACAGACAGACAGACGGACAGATAACCGGGTATGAACTAATAATGTGATTTTATGAACAACTAATACATCCAAATTTTGTTTGTAGCATCAACACTAAGCGATACAAACTTGGGAATAAACTTAGAATACCTTGAAATGTTCATATATACATGGTATAAAAATCGATAAATGGAAATTCAAGATAAACAGGTGAAAACAAACAATTGACTGAGTTAATTTTTGAAATACCATGCATAGACAGTGTTGATTACTCTGTCACATTACACATACATACATGTCACACATATATAACTGATATTCTCATATAATACAAACTATACAATTTGCGCTCTCATGGGTAAACAGTGATGCTTACTAAAAAATGTTTCAAACAAAAGTTGTTTATTTTTTATAAGGAACATTTTTTTCATTTTAACTTGTTTTATCTCTAACGGTATGCAAAATGGGTCCTTCGGACCCAAGACCCAATCGACCTATGTTGCTCATTTGCGAACTCGAGCTCACTTTTTACGTCCTAAGCACACTATAAAAATTTCAACTTGATATCTCTTTTCGTTTTTGAGTTATCGTGATGAAAGACCCGGAAATGGGCTAATTAGATGATTTCATGACCACCTATACCAAAAATTTGTTCATAGCATCAATATTTTTAAGCAACAGTTTTACAAACTTGGGACTAAACTTAGTATACCTTGGTATATTTCATATACATGGTATAAAGCCTTGCAAAATGGTTATTACTTCGATGAACAGTAAATATCTATATACAAGTTTACGATTTTCAGTCGATTTTTTCGTCAATACGTATAATCGCTTCATCCCTAGTCACAATATAATTACCAAAATATAAGTATAATAATTTCTTTGATACCCGGTACCTATATTGATTAAATTTCACACAAATTATTTCATATAAATGTAGACACTAACCGGGCTTGATCCCACAAAAGTGGGGGAGATGGTTTTTCTTTGAATTTTTTGGTTTTTCCTTGGGAAATTCTATTAGGAAATCTCTCGTGGGAAATATTATCGTTTCTGTAAGTAATTTTTGTGTCAAGTAGTGTTTTGTAGGGGTGAATGATCTCTGCTGCAATAGTTTTTATTCTCTGCATGTATGAAATATAGTAGTTATAGAGTATATACATATTAAATTATATTTCGATTCATTCCTCAATTTCCTAAATCAATTTTGTATTATATAACTACGTATTATATAACTATGTACTCTTATAATTTTTATACCATGTATTTATGAAATATATCAAGATATAGTAAGAATAATCCCAAGTTAAAACGCTTAAAACCATTGACCCTACGAACATAATTTTCGTATACGTGTTCATAAAATCACCTAATTAGGTCATTTCTGATAGTCTGTCCGTCTGTCTGCCCGATCGTAATCACGATGACTCAAAAACGCAAAGAGACATTTAGCTGAAATTAGCGTGCTGAGGACGTAAAAAGGGAGGTTGAGTTTGTAAATGAGCAATATAAGTCAATAGGGTCTTGGGTCCGTAGGACCCATCTTGTAAACCGTTAGGGATAGAACAAAAGTTCAAATGTAAAAAATGCTTCTTACAAAAAAAATCATTTGCATGCATCTTTTGCATATATTTTAGCTGTGTAAAACAATCCCTTCGAGCAGGGCCGGATTTAAATTTCTGCCGCCCTATGACTGAAATTTTATTTTAATAGTTTTGATATCTTATTTAAAAAAATTAGAATAACTAATTAATTGCAGAAAATTTATTATGTATTACATATTATTTATTACTGTTCTTTTAAATTTAAATTAATTAGTGTTATTGGATAATTCTCCAATTTTAGGAAAATTCATTGATCAATTAAAGTTTCTGTTATCAAAAAGACATAGATAATTTGAAAATATTTTTAATTCTTCAAAAAAACTATATTTCTGGAATTTATCAATTCCAGAAAATAAGAATATCAAATTTTATTTTTGCAAACCTTTATGGAAATAAATTAATTAAACTATTTTAATAGTTTTCACTTAAATTTCCTATATTATAATATACAAAATTTTGATTTGATACATAATGCATAAATTATATTTCTTGAAAAATAAAATGTTTATTTAAAAGAATTAGTTAATTATATATTGTATTGAAAATATTTTTTCACTTTCCAAATTTTGCCGCCCTAGAAAATTTGCCGCCCTGGGCACTAGCCCCGACTGCCCCTAGTGTAAATCCACCACTGCCTTCGAGTGTTATGAAATGGGAATAAGTGAGATCAAGAGCGGTGAAGGCGTGGTAGTTTTTACTTTTAAGCCCAGTGAAGCAAGCGAGTAACAAGCTAATTTTAAATAAATTTAATTTTTTAAAACTAACTACTTCCTAGAAAGATGTTATACAAGTTTATAAGTTTTTAAAGGAAAATGTTTTTTTAATGACTAAAAGTAATATAAAACATTATAATAGATAAGTAGGTATTTAATTGAATATAAAGAATAAACATTCAAGGAATCATTTGCATCTTTTCTTGAATTGAGCTCAATGACTCTTCACTATGCATTACAGTTTATTTTACGTTTTAGAGCTAAAAATTAATAGTTTTTTTTTAGATATAGTACAATTAAACTAAATATATAAAAGAAAATAATTAATGGACCTTTGAAATATTATTTGTAGGAACCAATTTTTAGCTTAACTGGAATTTTTGCGCAAAATGTTTTCAGGAACATTTCTACTTTGTCTCTATAGAGCGCAGGATGGGAAGCAATGTAATTTTTAAATATATTGTGTAGTAACATTAGAAAAATAAAATTAAAAAAAAAAAAACAAGTGTAAACAAACAATTGACAGAGTTAATTGTTGGAATACCATATCTAGACAGTGTTGCTTACTCTATCACATTACACATACATACATGGCACACTTACATAACTGATTTTCCCATACAATAAATACTATAAACTTTACGCCTAATTTGCGCTCTCACGGGTAAATAGTGATATTTACGAAAAAATGTTTCAATCAAAAGTTGTTTATTTTTTTATAAGGAACATTTTTTACATTTAAATTTTTGTTCTATCTTTAACTGTTTACAAGATGGGTCCCACGGGCCCAAGACACAATTGACCTATTTTGCTCATTTACGAACTCGACCTCACTTTTTACGTCCTTAGCACGCTATAAAAATTTAAGCTTGATATTTTTTTTCATTTTTGAGTAATCGTGATGCCAGACAGACAGACGACAGACGACAGACATACAGACAACCGAAAATGGACTAATTAGGTGATTTTATGAACACCTATACCAAAATTTTGTTCATAGTATCAATATTTTTAAGCGTTACAAACTTGGGACTAAATTTAGTATACCTTGGTATATTTCATATACATTATATAAAAATCCTCTCAACTTAGATGTCAAATACTAAAATACACTAATAATTTTAAAAAAGATAAATAAATAAAATCCGTGCAAATACGAAAGTCGAAAATCATGAGCCATTAAGCAGTGACCGCATATTGTGCTCCAGGCTTAGAGAAGAACATCATCCATAAAGTATGGACATTTATCAATCAGGTACTTTTCAGGTATTACAACTGACAGTATATATTACCCATCTCTACTAACGATGTAACACACTAATAACGCTTAATTTAATCCCTCCCTCAGGTATTTTATGAAATACTTCAACGTTCAATATTCCCAAATCGGTAACTAGGCACCGATATTGAAGAAAATAATTACGTAATTTAATTTCCTACAATAATATTCCAGGATGCATATGCCAATATTTCCACAACTACTCAATTAGTAGACTACCTAGTGTTAAAAAATAAAAAGTGCTGGATTTAAAAAAAACTGTCGAACTTTTTTAAAAAGAGAGTAGAATCGATAACGGTTAAGGGAGTGGATTGGTGTTTGGAAGTGGGGAAGTGAAAGAAAAATCGAAGGGCTTGGTATCTATTTAAATGCAGTCTTTTTTTCATTGCGGACAACCAATTTTCGATGCTTTACAACCTGAACTCCCGTTCCTCCAGCTTAACAACCTGTTCTCGTATAGTAAACCGGTTTACAACATTTATTATTTATTTGTCATACCCTCTTCTGGTTCGTTGCTTTCTCCGAAACCTTCTAACCAAAAACACTATATTTAGCTTCAAAAGTCGTATAAACCATAACTTCGCTATTTATAATTACACACTAGTCCCGTCAAACTCCTTTATTGAGCATGCTTAATTTTCGCATGGAAAATATCCCGTTTAAAACATGCTCCTGGACGTAAAAGTGTAGGTTGTCGGTGAGTAACTCGGTAGGATATTGTTTAAACTAGTTTTTTTTTCAAACAAATGAGTTCACCCTCCAGTTTTAGAGTAAAAAAAATCAAAATTATAATATGTATAAAATTTATATTGTAATGTAAAGCTTACTAAACAATATCCCGCAAAATTTTTTGGATTAATTGGCTTTTAAGTGTCTGTGTCTGTTAATTGCTAAGAGAACGCGGATAAACCCCCCCATAAAAAAAGATTTTCTGTTCTATACATGCCAGAAAGATGGGATTTTCAACGATTGACTCGAAATAAAGTCAAATTAACAGAAAACTTTGAAAAATTTCTTTTTCCACAACGCACCCCCTCTTGAACGAAAATTGGAAAAACGGTCTTTGCTATTTTTCAGGGAGTTGCGTTGTGGAAAATGAAATTTTTTGAACTGTTCTGTTAATTTGACTTTAGTTCGAGTCGATTGGTGAAAATCCCTTCTTGAATCTTTCTTGCATGTATAGAACAGATAATCTTTTTTGTCGGGATGTTGTTGAGTAAGCTTTACACACAAAAAAGTTTTATACATATTACAAATCTGATTTTTTGAGGATTGAATTTTTTATTCGAAAACGGGAGGGCTTACAGAAAAATGTCTAGGAACAATTTTTTTCGAAGCGATTCGGTCAATATTAGTTTAAACAATATCCTACCGGATTACCCACCGGCAATCAGCACTTTTACGTTCATGAGCATGTATTGAATGGAATCATGTAAAAATTTTCCATGCGAAAATTAAGCATTCTCAATTTTCCGGGACGATACGCCCTATTGATATGAGAGAAATATTTCATAAGTCATACACCACAAGATTTATATTTTATACGTCAGTAAATATTTTAGCTTCACCCATTCAAATCTGACACAGTGTACTCTTTTACAAATGTAATGCACTGGTAAATAGCTCAAAATCGGCAAGCCGGCGGATACACCCTTCTGGCATGCAGCCTTTGAAATTATCGTAAGTGTTATATGAAAGATTAATCTGTTATACCGAAAAAAATATCCACTCATTTACCATTAATTTATCATACATTATATATTTAATATTTATAATTCATTATAACAATCATTGGAATTGATTGATAATAATATGATTTAATGGATAAAATATTTCAATATTTTAATCTAAAAATCAGTTATTAATACAGTATAATATCATAACACAAATATTTTCTAATATGAGGTATATAATATGTATGTTACCGAAATGAGTAATCGCTGGTTTATAATAAATCTAGTTAGATTATAAACGGACTATAGATTGTGAATGAACAATAACATTTACAATTTACCGTTTTTATTTTCGTTCATTTAACGTTTTTCTAACGATTTTCACATATAATTTTTTCTAACAAATTTAGGACCTTAAATTTTATAATTTTGTTTTTGATTTAAATTTTGAACTTTTAATTTTTGGTTAAATGTTTTCATATACAGTTATCGTTTTAATGTGTGTGAAATTTTTATATCCTGACTACAATTGGGAAATTTAAGAAAAATTAGCTCGCGTTTTGATCAATCTCGGAAATGGCTCCAAAGATTTTCATTAAAAATCGTAGGTAGAAGTTTTTTAGGCCGAAAAATCGATCTATCTAGGTTTTAATTTTAGAAAATGTTGTTATATCCGTGTTTCCAGGAAAAACTGAAAAATGTGACTCTTACTGCCATCTATTGGCGAGTAATAATATTATATTTTTTTTGTAATTGGAAAGAGTTTTTAAAAATAGGTTTCGGTAGATAGCGTTGTTAAGTAACACACGTTTAATATGCAGGGGTTTTATTGGAGAAAATTGATCTAGCAAGGATTTATTTTAAGTAAAACGTCATTTTCTCTCGGTAACTTTAATCTCAGAAACGGGTCCAACGATTTTCATGAAATTTAGTATGTATAATCCAATAACAGTGTTGCCAACATTCAATTCTCAAGCTCACTAAACAGACGATAAAAAAACTACTAGGCAGCAGTGTTACACGAATATTTTTCGATTCTTATCACAAAACTTTATTGTTTATTACCATAAACAGGGTGTATTAGGCTTTAGGCTGCCGACTATGACACATACTATGAGATGTATTTTAGCATTATGTATGTTACATTAAAGTCATTACTTTGAAGTACGGATAGCTTAGTCAGTAGAGTCGTGGCTATATACATAATTTGTTCTTTTAGTGTACTCATATTTATCATATGTAACTCGTGTTGTAATTACGAGTTGGTTGGGTTGAGTTCGTCGAATATAGAGGAGTTGATTGAGTTCTGAAGTGTTTAACCCTTGCTCTCGAAATGGGACACTATTACAGAAAACGGAGATATTATCGAAAGACGATATCCAACCGACATTTTCTTGGTGCAAAGATATTATATAAGTATAGTCAAATGAGTAATTTGCAGCTAAATTAAATAAAATCAAATTGAAATCTAGTAACACTTGATTATGCCACAGTTTTTGTCGGTAGCGTAAAGTTCAATTCATCCATTTGCGAGACGCTCGTAAAAAACACTGGCTTATAAGCGAGCAAGTATGGTATCCTTCAATAATAGCCCAGTCACCTGGTAGGTTTAATTGATTTTCTTTGCGAATGGCTGGAAATATTTTTCTAAAGAGTAATTTTGTGCGCAAATACAAATTTTGGGGTCATTTTGTTACCCGAGAAGAGGAAAAAATGATATGGCTATTTTTAAGCGCGAAATTTGAATTGAACATAGAAATTTCGATTTTCTTGAGTCTAGCTTTAACAAAGGGGTCAGATCAAAAAAGTTTTCAGTCAAAAGTTGTACCTAGAGTACACTCGCACAATTTTCGAGTTGAAGGTAGACTCTAAAAGTAAAATGTATGCCGGGAAAGATAGTGATTTTTATGTTGTTTCACATCGCTTTTGATTTTTTTGAATATCGCCATTTCCGACGCCAAAATTAATCATTTCCGAAAAATCGTAAAATTTAGGCCCAAAAATGAAGTTATTAAAAAAATCAAAATAGGTTTTGTAGATTTAGATCAGTAACCTAAAAATACCATCCATTGTAGTTTTGGTCAATACCCCGACTTCTGAGCTCACTTAGAAAAATTCAAACCTCGAAAAAGTGGTAATGGTATGCCTTAAAAGTTTATTACAATACAAAAATTAAACAAAGCAATTAAAGTGTGCCGTTTATTATAAAATAATAAATTATAATTTTAAAAAATTACTTCAACGACGTTCATAAACCACGTGACGCTATCAGATGGAAACAATCATAATGACATATTTTTTGCATAATGGTATTGTTTATCAGATGGTCGATTTCCTAGAAATTTAGTTAAATTATAGTCGCCTATCTGCAATTTTAACTATTTATTTTATCCATTCAGACTTATATTATTTTCCTCACATTCACTAACAAATAATACGTATTACGTTTGTAGCTTTATGATTCATTATTTTTTTATTAACGTAATTACGGTTAATTATCGCGTCTCGCCTTTTTCAAATCCGGACTCCGTTTCACTCATTGTACATAACTTTGCTTTAACTTAAATTAATGTATAAGTATTTATAAAGGAGGAACATGGGTCTGAAGATAGATTTTTTTATTTTCTGAATCTACAACGTATAATATTCTCGGAAAATTTGAAGTCATTAGAAGCAAAACTTTCCGAGTTAGACAATTGAGTCTCCGGGAGTTCTTTTGTCTGTATTTTATTCATTTATTTTTCCATGTATTTTTTCTCTATTTTATTCATGTATCCAAATTTTAATCGCATTTTCCTCAAAACTTCGGCAAAAGTCGGCAATCAAAACTTCTTGAAAACTTTTGAACCGATTTCGTCTAAACTTTGAACACTTCATTTACAGACTAAATACTAGTTTCAATTAGTACAATTTATTATTTAAATAACAAAAAGAACTTTTCTGACAAAAATCAAAGTTTAAATCACGGTTTTTTGATTGCACCTTCGTACCAATTCAAGATAAACTTATGTACTCAAGAAATTCTATCGATTTAGCTAGGTTTCATTTTTAGAAAATGTCGTTTTATCCGTTTTTACAGGAAAAACTGAAACAAACTGCAAAATATGACTCTTCCTGACATCTATTGGTGTTTACCATAGTTAACGAAATAAAGTACATTAGCGGGACATTCAAATTGGTATTTGTGTGGAGACATTTAAAACGGTTCTTATATTAGTGATAAAATTTATGGCGGTCATCCAAGTACTATATTATTTAAACACTAAAACTACACCATAATAACTTGTGCAAAATTAGCTTCCTTATTTATCAAATGGCAAACAAATTCATTATAGAATAACCATTTCTTTAACCATTCAGCACTTTTATTTTCAGGAGCTAAATAACAATTTGACTTGCAAACATTAAACTTATTGTTCGTTCGCAATTTATCCTCAGTTTACAATCTTACTAGATTTATTATAAACTAACGATTCTTAAATATCCGATTACACATATTTGTATATTATATTTAGATATTTATACCATAGAGATATCAATACGTAGAGCACGCCACTGGAACAAAACATATGATATGCGTAGCAAGAGAGAAGACTGTCAGTGAGTTCCTCTGTGCCCTTGTCTAACACATATACTTGTACGTAATGTGCTAGCTTTATAATACGATAGCTAGCTAGATAAGTATACATTGTGTTTTGTTATTGGTAGCAAAAAATTATACCAGTAAATTAAGATTATCAAGATAAATGGAAAAGCTCTCTACCAAATTCCGATCTGAAGCCTAATTCGGGAGATGTGGCTATGGGAAAAATAGAAGGATTTATGCATTCATAGACCAATCAAGCTCATTAAACAAAGTAGGTGTCACTTAAGAATATAGAGGGGACTCTCAAAAAACGATTGTAAATTGATTTAATTGGGTAGCGAATACTAAAAAAAAAATTTGTTGTCGTTATTTATAAAGAAAACGAAAAAATAATACATATTAATCAAAATATTTCACCAATACAGAGACACTTAGATGTGGGAGGTATCAAATTATATATTAAAATAGATAGGGATGGGATTAATTTGTGTAATACATAATACATATATGTATACTTGCGGGCAATAAAACTGCGACAAAGCTGTATATCAGATGTAATTGGTGCCATTAAAACACATATTAATGAAAATTTAATTTGCAGGCACCAAATATATCTGATGTACAGCAAAGTGTCGCATTTTTTTGTCCACAAGTAATATGATTATTACATGGACACAGAGGAACTCACTGGCAGTCTTCTCTCTTGCTCCACGTATCGCATTCACTTAAAAGTTAGTAGACCCCTTGCGTTCTCTATATGTATTAACTCTATGGATTATACTTGATAAAAAATTATACCGGGTGCTATAATATCATTACACATAGGCTAATTTTATTAATATTGCAAATAGAAATTTCATTTTTCGAGTTGATACCGGTAGTTAAAAACAATTGAATATTGAATGCGGTTTTCCTAGACTTTTTTCCCCCCAAATAACCAATTTTCTATCGAGAAAATTATAAAACAAAAAATTTCTTATTTACCGACATCTAAAGAGAATAATATGATTTTCCATTAAAATAAATATAGGAAATCAAATCAAATTAAAGCATTCATAATTTAATTTAATATAATTTATTCCTAGAATTCAATAATATTATTTTAGTTTAAAGATCGATATTGATTACATATTTATCATGGAATAATTTTTCACATTTTTCACAATATTTAAAGTTTTTTCCAAAACAAAAATTATAAATGGATTGAATTCAATTTTTATAATTCACCTCATTCACAAAATATTCGCAAGTTGCACAGGAGTTAATAAACAAATACTTCTTTTATTATAAAGGAAAGAAAAGTTTTTAAAAAGTTGCAATTCAAGTCGAATTTAAGTTTGTCAAAAATTAATTATTTTGACGAAAAAAATTTTTTTTAACTGTTTATTATGGTTTAGAAATTCAATGTTAATATCAAAATTATTGCAACATTTAGAAAAGATTAGCAGAAAATTTTTCACTTTTTCTAGGACCGACTCTCATAAACTTCGATATCATATTGATAATTAACATTGAATCAAAAAGTACCATACCTGCGCTATGAAAAATTTTTTGCCGCATGCGTATAAAAAATAAAAATATATGGATACATTACTACACTAATATTATAAAGAAAAACATTTGGTAAAAACTACTGCACCGATTTTAAAAATTATTTCATTAATATAAACCTACATTATCAGCGAGTAAAATGAGCTCTATTTCTTTTTTAATTGGAAAAATGGAGAAAGAAAGGGGAAATAAGTGAATAAGGGAAATGAAGGCTATTACGTAGTGGTCTTTGTTTTTAAAGTTGAAATTGTTCAGCGAAGCGGTCGGCTAATTACTAGTTTATAATAAATCAGGATGTGTGACTTTTGTACCTGTTACCAGTTCTTGTTCCCAGTTATCCAGGCTTTAAGAGTCAAATTTTTGTGCATTTTGGGATATTCTATTATAAAATAAAATAATAGGGTAGTAGAATATTTGAAAAAGTACTTCAAAATGTTGATTTCGCTAATAAAATTATTAGCAAAATCAACATTTTAAAATATTTCAAAAAAAATACACACGCTTTTGTAAACTGTCAAAAACGCGGGCATCCAATTTGATGACGTAATATCGATATCATTATACGAAATAACACAAATAAGTTTGACAGATATATTCATAGACAACTAATTATAATAAATATAAATATTTATTATCTATGGATATAGGTATTATACCCAACTGTCTACACTTAACCAGCTGATGGTCTATGGTTCATACCGATATGACATCATATCAGGGCTTGCCTACGTTTTAGGTCACGTGATTTACAGTTTAAAAATTACGATTTTTAATTTTAAAAGAAAAATGTGCTTTTATGACTCGAAATCAGAATATTTAAGTATATTTTTACATAAATTTTAACTTTTTTCAAATTTCATAATTTATTTTTCACTACCGAAAATACCCTAGGTGTACCCTAGTACACCTAGCTTTTGAATTAATAACGATAGAAAAATCGTCAGTGTGGATAAAATATACAAATTTCATCTTCTTATTCGACAGAAGCAAAATTTATTTCGTATTTCAAGAATAAAATTTATTAAAGTTATTAAAATTAAGCAAAAGAAAGCAAGTATTTAAATAGAAATGTCATTTTATGTAATGAATATAATATAAATTTAAAATTTCTTAAGTTATTATCTGACATACGAATACCCACTGGATACCTAATATTAGATTTCAGTAAAAACTGTAGGACGCTTTTGATTGAATCACTTTATCAGTAGCGTAGCTAGTCATGAAGACATCTTATATAAAAACTTTGCTCAAGTAGGTACGATTTTCGTCATAATGTTGTACTTTTAAATTTATTAGTTTTGTTATTAATTTATTAAGGATGGACTTTTATTTATAAATAAATCATCTTTGAAATAAATGAATTGAAATATTAACTTTTTTTTAAGGTAGAATAATTGAATATACAGAATGTTCGATTTACATCTAGGCATATAAATATCACGAGTATGACAGAATACATGCGTTAAGCAATGCATCTAAGTGAGAAGTATTATATACATGTGTTGACTCCCACCTCTGCAGACATATAATAGAATAACTGTCGTAGAGCTTAAAAGACATCGAAGCCACAATACAAGTCACTTTTGCAATTTCATATAGCATCTATAATACCTCTTACTTAAATGCATTGCTTAACGCATGTACTCTGTCATACCCGTGATATTTATATGCTTAGATGTCAATCGAACTGTGTGTATATAATTTTTTTTATTTGTGCCCCACTACAGTGCTCATACATCCTTAAGATATCAATGATTAAAAATGTGTCAATTTTAGTCAACTGACATATTTAACCCACGCAAAAAGGTCTTGGTTTAAAAGCGGTATCTTTTTTTAATTAACGGGCAAAAAATTTTTTATTTAACAGTTCTCCAATGGAAGGTTATTCTTAACTTCTACTTAAAATTTTATTTCATTCTGTAAAAAGGTGGGTTTACATAAAAAGGTGCTAAATACAACATCAAACTTGGACCTTTTTGCATGGGTTAAATATGTCAGTTGACCAAAACTGACATATTTTAAATCATAGATATCTTAAGGATGTATATATTCGATAGTAGGGGCACAATTTTTACAATTTGAAGCTCTTGAGCTCATTTTCAATTTCGGTGGTGAATTATGTTATAACTTAACGATTTATGACGAAAAGTAAGAATACGATTCTTCGATATCTGACGTAATGTTCAAAATTTCTATATTTCGAAAACAAGGCAGATTGAATGAATTTAAACAATCATGGTTATTTACTATGTTAACTTTTCTAATTTTTTAAAAACAAGTGAAAACAAACAATTGACTGAGTAAATTGTTGAAATACCGTGTATAGAAAGTGTTGAATATCAGTGCTTGCACTATTTTTATACCATGTATATATGAAATATATATAGTATATTAAGTTTAGTCCCAAATTTGTAACGATTAAAAATAGTAATGCTACGAAAAAAATTTTGGTATAGGTGTTCATAAAATCATCTAATTAGTCCATTTCCGGTTGTCCGTCTGTCCGTCCGTCAACGTAAACATCACTGTTTACCCTACTTTTCGTAAACATCACTGTTTAACCGTGAGACCTCAAATTAGGCGCAACTTATATAGTATGTATTATATGGGAATATCTGTTATGTATGTGTGACATTATGTATGTGTAATGTGACAGTGTAATCAACACAGTCTATACATGGTATTTTAACAAGTAACTCAGTCAATTGTTTGTTTTCACTTGTGTATACTAAATAAGAAGAGTTTAAAAATCAACACAATTATGGTGGCCTTTTCATTTATTTAGGTTTCGAAAATTTAATGTTACACAAGACCACTAGTTGAAGCCTAAGATGTATTTCAACCCGAGCACCGCTGCGTTTGGCTGCTATTATGTTACATATTTTTCTATAAAAATTTGTATTTTTATTTTTATATTATTTTTTAAATCTGATAAAATAATATTTATTATTTACAAATGCAATTATGTGTATGATGGCTTGTGTTGATTCCTAATGGTGGAAATGCTCTGTTAGTACCCTACTGTATGTACCTACACTTTTTACACGGACTGAAGATAGAAAAGTATAATCTTATGTCACTGTAATTGCACTATCCTTTTTTATCTACAGTCTGTTTTCTACACTGAATAAAAAGAAACAAACTAAAACAGACACATTTCATAAAATCTCTAGTATGAACGCAGAACTCTAAAATGACTTCTATATACATATCCACTACAAAATATACTAAAGATGCTTCGAAGTATTACTGGGTCATATTAACCTGTAATGCCTGACACTCGAGTGCAAAGCTCTGAAAGGGCGTAAGCCGTTCGCCTTATACTATGTGTAATCTGCTAGTTTTGAAAATTACCGAACGTACATTCATTATAGCAGGTCCATGTGCAGGGGGTTTTGGGGGTCAAAACCCCTTCCATTCAGAATCCCTCCACATATGTTTGAATTAACAATATAGTCCTGTAAATGCACCCATCTATGAAACGCATTTCCACTGACTAGTCAGATATCGATCATATTTCCAACTCGGTACATTCTTTGACTTTGTCTTTGAATCGAGTACTTCAATCGGAAAACTTGGAGGCTATCGAACTGGCAATCGGAAAACTTGGAGGTTATCGAACTGGCTTAGGCTGAGATACAGGTTTTGATCGAAAGAAAAAGAAACGCTGGAGAAGAATTTCTAAAAATTTTCAAAACCGTGAGCAGAAAAATTGGACATAGAATTGCGGAGGTTCGCATCATAACAAACTCAACGCTCTTCTACAGACCGATTCAGTTGAAGATTACAGATTGATTTTTGAATCATGGCAATATTTTATCAAATTTTGCTTGCCACTTTCTCAACAGAATGAATAAGAATCTTGAGATCAAATTTTTGAACTAGACAATTCAATTTTTCACTGTAATTCCCATGGCATCTGGATTGACGAAATTCAGCTTTGACGAAAACGTAATGCCGGATAGGACGTCAAGAATTCGATCGAAGCACTCAATATTTGCAATAAAGATGCGTTTCCAAATGTCAAATGCTTCGCACTCTGACAGTTTTGCCTGTGATTCAGTAACGAATGAACGCTCCTTTTCACATTTGGCGTCATCTTAAAAACATATACTCTGTGACATAAAAAAAAGTACATTATAGATCATTTTCATAACATAACCCGTAAGCACTTCATGAGCATTTTGCTCATGGTCGATTTCATGCATAAATAACTCTTATTTTTCAAAAGATATATGTGATCGAAACTTTTTCTATCTTTACATAATTTTATCTGCTTTCGAATTATGAATTTTTCTTTTTTTTTCAACCTATCTACGAGTTTTTGAAATTTATTTGTCAAAAATATTTCAATATCATAATATATATTTGTGTAATAAAATAATTCTAGTGAGAATAATTAATAATTCTGAATTAATTTTAATAATAAGTTTAATAAATCAAGATGACGTTGTTGTAAATACCTTTTTTATTATTTATTTATATTATAATGTTTATTGAAAGCATTCTTATTGATACATAACCTATAACCATAAAGTATATTTATTTTCTATATAAAATCTTCATTTTTTTAATATGTAAAGATTAATTCAATAAATATTATTCAATCGCTGAAAAGATCGAGCGTCATTATCAAGTTCCTGCCTCGGTCCAAAAAGCTCCACTTCTGCTAGGAAGTTACTTTTAAAATTACAGAACGAAAAAAGCTTTTGATATATGGAGGTAAAAAGCTTTTAAAAGAATGCATTGATGCATAATTTATTTATTGCACTTATTTAGTATAACAGCAAAATTTGTAACACAATGTTAGTTTAGACTAGGTCTTGCAGACACGCAGGCTTATCGACCTGAATTTGAGTATAATTTTTGTTTTCAGTTTAAGTGATTTTTGCCAATTTTGTCACAAAAGCGCTCTATTCTCATTTTATAAACAGTTATCCTAATTTACGACAACCCCCAATTAATACCTGGTACTATGTCTTTTTTTTAATTTTTTTCTTTCTTTTAGCATTAGAAACTATATCTTAAATATGAAATACACTCACTCAAGTCACACTCCAGCCACCTCCCCCCCCCCCCCGAGGTGATAAAATTTTTTTAACAATATCTATTCATAAATAAGTAAGTTTTACAAAAAAATTGTGTAAATAAAAGTTGAAGCTAATTTTGAGTCAAACAACTTTCTCATCTACACTTTTACAAAAAAAATCATTTTTTCTTAATGAAAATCGTGAAAAACCCTTTTTTTGATACTTTAGCGCCACCTACTTTTTGTAATTTAACTCGTATGACGTTGCTCTAATGACATAAAATGTAGCTGACAATGTCCTCTACATTTTTTATTTGAAAAACATTTCCCTTAAACCAATAGATTCCGAGAAAAACGCATTCCAAAATTTTTTTGGATTTTCTCAAAAATAGCTGAAACGAAAAATTATCTTAATTTTTTTTTAAGTTAACATGCCCCCCTAACGATCTATAACCTCAGATCCACCATTAAAATTTTTTCCAGTCAAAATGCCAGATTGACTGTACTATAAATCAGGTACTATTTATTGTTGACAAGAAAAATTTTTGTGGCTTTTTAAAAACTTTGAAATTTGGTTAATTGTAATTTTTGACTTTTCTGACTCAAAAGGTTGTCGACCCGTGTTCTAAGTAATGTAAAATATGTAATTTTTTTAATTAAAAAATATTGTTCCAGCTTTAGGATGAAAAAGTAATTGTGGATAATCGTAAAAAAAATTCTGAACATGATGCGTCGGGAGCTATCACAAATTTAAAAAAAAGAGTCGTCTCTACTAAAAACGATATCGATTTCATGTATACGTACTATAATAAACATAAATCGCATTTATTCTGAAAATCGATATGACATGTTTTCCTATAGATAAGTACCTTGTGGTCGACGTCATTGAACAATTATTATAAATCGTTGAGCGTATAAAATAATATTTACATAACGTTACCGAAAATCTAATAACATAATAATTAGGTAATCCAGTTATTCAACTGGTTAATAAATTTATATACACTTTTGACCTTGTTAAGTACTCATTCTGTTCGTAACGTTATCGAATTCATATGTAACGTTATAGTCTAGAATCTATTGGCACATCAACAACAACAAAAAACTGAAAATTAAGCTCTTTTACTCCGGCGACGCACTACGAAAATCACATTTAAAAAATGCCAAATTAGATACTTTTTATGTGCTAATTAAGTACGAAAGTCAGAAATAAGGTAGGGGAGACCGGGTACAAAAACTTAACGGCGGGTCTAAAAGTAAAAAATGCTCTGTAGGCTTATCTAACAGTCGAAAAACCGCTTACTGCCGTCAAGTGATAGTCGGCGGCGCTTTCCTTACTTGCAATCCGTCAATGCGTACGCCCACCGCTTTCAGGTTTTGTGAGAGGACAAGACGTGATTTTACAAATCAAAAGTAAGTATTTTTAAGTTTACTTATTTGATATTTACGTCGTATGAATAGCCTGATATTAATCTGAATGCTTGCATATGATTTCTTGATTAGATTGATTGTACAGTGTTTTAATTCGTTTTTGCCTACCACTATCCGTTTTACGGTTATCTTTATTGTTTTACCAAAAATGTGGTAGGGTACAAAAGTAACATACCTCTGTGGATACACAAGTAATTGATTATCATATAATTATAGATCTCAGTACTTAAACTGAAAAAATTTATTTCGAGGAGTTAATAACATTGATTTGTTTTCATAAAATATATAATTGTTGAATGCAAATGTTTATTTTTCTTTTTCATATAAACTTTTCTATTAAGTCATTTGTGGATTTAATATATTATAGCATATTTATTTGAAACCTCTTTGTCCTGTTACTTTCGATCTGCCAGCGTGGTCAAAAGTAACAACTTACCTTTTTTTTTAAGTCTCTGTGATTCATACAAAATATACAATTAGAAGGAAAATGAAGATACTAATGGAAAGAGCATACACGGAATTTATATATGGATATAATAATTTCATTAAAATACTAACACCTAACCAGAAACGAAGGTAAAAGTACAAAATGTTACTTTTGTACTCGGTCTCCCCTTCTCTGTAACTGACATCACAACTCAATACTCAAATATAAATATTATCGAAGATAATAAATGAGAACTATCGGATATTTCGAATTAAATTTCGATTTTTGCCCCAATTTCCTAGATCAGTTTTTTATATTTTATAAATACGTATTTCGACTACCAAGTAGTCATCATCAGTAAGAATTAGCTAGTCGTGATTACTCTTATTGTGTATGTTACTCGTTGCTAATTTGGTGGCGGACTGCACACTGATACTTTCGTGTTCTTACAATTTATACTGTTCACAGTATCTGTCAAATTGTATATCATTGGCGCCAGCCAATCAGCTTCCATCAGCTGACTAGTGCTAGACCAATAGGCATGATACTTGTGCGCAAGCCTATTCGAATATTTTTTGACGTTTAAATAATAAATTACAAACCAAACTTAAATCACAAACTATAAATAAATCATGAAAATAATTATTTATTTTTACAACGTATTAACAATTTAAGAATTCAACCACGATTTTGCAATTTTTATTAAATCCGTATTTGGAATAGGTCCTTTGTCCAAGTTCATTGTTTCATTACCCAGCTTTTGAATGTAGATGCTTTCATAAGCGTCTAATTCGCAAGGATTCGATACTGATTTCAGGAGGTTAAGGTCAAATTTGACCTTAAGCCTTATGATTGACCTTATGATTTACAATTGATATGCAATACGCCAATGATAAACAATTTGACAGATACTGTGAACAGTATAAATTGTAAGAACACGAAAGTATCAGTGTGCAGTCCACCACCAAATTAGCAAAGAGTAACATTCATAATAAGAGTAATCACGACTAGCTAATTCTTACTGATGATGACTACTTGGTAGTCGAAATACGTATTTATAAAATACAAAAAACTGATCTAGGAAATTGGGGCAAAAATCGAAATTTATTTCAATACTCAAAGTTGCTAGCATTATGTGATGCTAGCAATGCAATGAAAATAATAATGAAATAATACATGCTAACCCTTGCTTACCACACCTCCCTGGCGCTTAACACGCTTATGACACCCACAACTTTTGGGCACGGGCGAGAATAACAGTTGCTATTAGTGTCGCCCTAAAACTATTGCATAGATTTACTTTAATTTTTTTTTTTTTTTGAGATTTCTTTTATACTTACTTAAAAAGACTATATAGGTTTTATAGCTTCAAATTAAATTTGATGTAATATTGTGTAGAAGTTTCGCTCCAATAAACAATTATTATCGTTATTAAAATGTATACAGAATGTTTGATTTACATCTAGGCATCTAAATATCACGAGAATATGACAGAATACATGCGTTAAGCAATGCATCTAAGTGAGAGGTATTATATACATGTATCGAAGCTTCGATATGCGTTGAGATAGTTGTAAGACGCTTGAAGAGTGGGAGTTAATTTCATATAACACCTATAATACCTCTTACTTAGATACATTGCTTAACGCACGTAAGTACTCTGTCATACTCGTGATATTTATATGCCTAGATATTAATCAAACATTCTGTATATTTGTTATATTATAATTTGTTATACTTATAAAAAAATTAAACGTTGCTAAACATATATTATAGACTTTTTTCTTCGATCTAAAGTTAAAGTACATTTAAAAAAATTCATTCCAAAAAATCATTTTCAAACGTACCTACCACAACCAGGTCCAGACTTCTTTTTCAACAGCTGCCAAAATTATACTAACGGCTCTAAAGTTACCCAAACTGTCTGAAGGGTGGTAAACTCTTCAACTGCTCGGAAATAGTGTAGTAGACCGGCTATTATTTGCTTTAAGTACTTAAAAATGATTTGCAAAAAAGGTCTGGGTCCTTAGTGTAGTAAGCAAAATTATGGAAACACAATTAGGTGCTAATTAAGTGCTATACTGTCTGGATCGTGAAATTTCTCAATTAATAAACGAAAGCCTCGAATTTCGGAACATAAACCACGGATCTAAAAATCAGGTCTCTCTAAAACTAGAATGAATGCTTAGTCAGGTATAAACTAAACGTGGTAATTAGGTGCTAATCGGGTGGTTGCAAGAAAAGGATGAAAACGATCATAAAAAATTCCGTACCTAATTCCGTGCTTGCAAATTATTCTATTGATTCCATACCTATCCCCACTTTACATGTTTTCCTACGAAATAAGAAAAAAAAATGTTTCTATTTTTTATATATGAGTTCTAAAACGATTTTAAGGCAAAAAAATATTATATCAAAATAATGTTCACCCTCTCACCTTTTACCTCTTTAATGTCATTGCCCTATCCAGGGGGGGGGCAGCCTGACAACTGCCCGAAGCGGCAAAAATGTGAGTCGGCAAATTCTTAAAATATTAAATACAGTAATCTAGATAATCGGGCAATAAGACCAGGGCCACATTAAAGACTGGGATTGTATAAAATTTTTGTTGCGACGGCTGGAATCGAACCCGCTTACCAGGGCATACCGCGGAGGGAATTGGTTACGCCTTAACCAACTTAGCTGCCAGAGCGACTAAACCAATTGAAATTTATATTTTGGACTATTCTGAGCACTTTTTGAGTCTTTTCTACCCTACTCTTTAATACGATCGTTTTGAGACTCATTGTACACAATGTCTGTCTTCATGCTTCCCTGCGGAAAATTATTGCATATTTTCTTGAAAAATTCGAATTAAATTACTGAAGCGTGGCCAACATTTGATTTTATACATTTTTAATGAACTACGATAGACATGTAGGTACATCCAAGTAAAATATGTAGGTATGATTTGAATTCTCATAAAAACAAAAGTTTTATGCAATTATCATTACACATTTTCACAAGTTAAAGTTTTGCACATCACTTCCATTTAAAGGTTTCATTTTCATTAAAATTATTTTATTTTTGCATAGTAATGTAATGCACATCAGTTTATCTTATACAAAGTGTCTCGAAAAAATGTAGGTATACTCTGATGAAATTGCCACGATATGTATACATATACATACGAACATATATAACGGTTGTTTGTTTACGAGATGAGATTGAGGAACAAGAAATTGTCCAGAAAGTCCAGCCTCACAAGAGAAAAAGATTCCATCGAAACTCGTCTCAGCATGTTGAGACCGATGCAAATTTTAAGCATAAGAAATGCTTGAAAACCAACAATTCCTCAAAATATCATTTTTACTTTTAGTAGCTAACTTTTACTTCCTAAAACACACTTAGTGAACTTTCTCCCAAATTGACCATAATGGCCAATAATCTGAATACTTACGATTAATCACGTGTTTAAACATTTATTCACATTATTTTGAATATGTTAGTTAATTTATTGTCCATATGTTTTAGCAATGTCAGTAAAAAATCCCCCAGGATTCGTAATGAAAAACGATGTCTCTGTCCTAGGAAGTTGAAGATCCAATTGATGTCGAAACGTCGGTAACTACAAAATTAAAGCCAAAATACACTTTATTGAGCCCTACACTCCCAAAAAATTATCAACTTCCAAGGACAGAGACATCGTTTTTCATTACTTTAAATTTTTTAACTTTACAATGGCATAAAAATTATAAGTATACTAAGCATTAAAATTTTATGGTTAGGTTAGGTTAGAGTGGCTGTCCTGAGGTGGGACAACCTTATCCCCGACCACTACTCCATGAACCATTTGGAGCTGTTTAAGATCAGCAGGAGTGCTTTGAGGTCGGCGGACTTTAGGAGAGGTCGTCAAAGAAAGGCTGGCTCAAGTTAATCCATCTTATCATGACAAGAGCTGGGTAGTGATAAAAAATATGAGACATTGTCTCCTCCTCCTCACCATTGTGACAACTCCTGCAGTAGTCGTGATACACTGCCAGACCCAGGCGCTCAGCATGCCTGCCGCCCAATCAGTGTCCTGTAATAGTCGCAACAACTTTGCTAATAGAGGCCCTTAGAAGTGATATAGATCTTCAGAACGCCTACGATTGTACTCAGACCATATTTGTCTTGTAGTACCACAAGTACGTTCCTCCCTCCATCAAAGATTGGCCTTTTTTAAGAAATCGTCTTTGAGGAGCAACTTGCAGTGTATACGTGTTCTAGGCATAAAAATTGTATAGGTATACATAGAATATTTTGGAACGCTCTGTATTATATATAGATGCGTAGATAAAATGGGAGGTGTATGTAAATGAGATCCTGGATGTATTAACCTTGCCTGAGTTGAGAAAGGATTCCATAAAACTACATGTAAATGAATCTCCGTAATTGTTTATACTTTTAATAACAGGGTGTTTTATATACAGTAGAATCTCGATAATCGGGCTCAATATCAACCACGGGTGTTCAGGTTACTAGATTTGTTTCAATTACTGGGATTCTTTGGAATAATTCATTACAAATAAAATAAAACATGAAAAAACAGCATTGAAATGTATGTATTTCAGCGAGACTGTACACCCCAAGAAATGAATCATTCTAGATTTATATTCAAACAAACAATATCATTTTTGAATGACTGAAAGAGAGTGATTTGGAAACTGCGGGCGGGAAATATTTAAAATATAATACAGTAATACAGTAATCTCAATAATCGGGACACAATAAAACCAGGGCTATTCCGAAAATTGGAATTGTATGGAAAAATTCATTATAATTTATAAATAAAATATAATACTGAAAAAACACCATTGGAATCCATGTATTTAAGCGAAACTGTACATATAATACATATACCCTGTATACAGGGTGTCTTTTTTAAGTTGACATATGCTTGAAACTCGAAAAATAACTTTTTTCGATAAAAAAGCTTCAAGCAAAAAATTTTGAGGGTATAGGCGCACATCTTACTCAGACATTAAACGTGACCTAGGTTTTCAAGCTCACTCTACTCCATAACTGATAATAGATACATGGATACATTTTTTGTTCGAAATATTTTTCCGCAAACCGTAAATTTTAGGCTAAAACGAACTGAGAGATTCTGCGAAATCCAGGCAAAAATTAATCCAATAAAAGTGGTTTGTTTTTTCATAAAGACCATTCTAGTTCAAATTGTATGAACAACTATCAATTACTGTTTAAACTATTCTGTTTAAAACTTTTTCATTTCAAACGTTCATCTAATGTTTGTTAGTGAGTAGAGTGAGTCTCTTAATTTAACCTGAAAACTTAGATCTATAAAAAAGTTTTAAGAAAATTTATCACAGATACTGTTTATGGAAAAAAAAAATTACATTACGGCGCTTTCCAAAAAGAAAAAAACTTTGGTTTTTGACGTTTCTGAAGCAGATGTCAGACATTACGTTGCATTGTTGGTAACCTCTGATTGAAGCTTCGGGCAGAGTCGGAAATTGCGAGAATGTCAAATTGTTCTCGAAAAACTTTCAAAGTGATCGAAATTTGTTTTTTTTTTTTTTTTTTTTTATGAATGAATTAAGTTTTACAAACAAATTGTTATGGATAATTTTTTGAAATATTACTTTTTTATCAATAAAAATTAAATTCGTATTAGGTAGGTTATGCTGTCACCAGTGTTACCAGTAGCGGCATGTCGTATCTGGCAATTACTCTCACTTAAACGAATGTCACTAATCTAGGTTTGACTGTACATACAGGATATTGAAATAATGAACTGTTAATTGTTATTTTCAGTGGTATAGTTAATAAATCTATTTTACAGCAAATGTTATTACTTCGATGTAATAGTAGTTGCCTAGCCCAAAAAAATTAATTAAATAACTTGTTTGAAACGCTTGCTTGAAACGAGAATTATCCTTTCTTAATAACAAATAAAATTATAAAAATGTTAGCCTCCCTAAATTATCTTTCCCTTCCGCCTTTTACTAGCAAAATATCTAAAATAACCTTTGGGGAGCTGTTCTAAATACGAGTCGAAAGATGTGAGTAGTATTAAAAGGTATTTTTATTTGTTTAGTATGAAAAATTTAATATCAACTAACCTATAATTGTATTGAAAACTGAACCAGGGCCGTATTTACGATCAAGCAAGTCAAGCTTCACAGCTTTCACAATAAAGTTAAAATTTTAATTTCTTTTCCAAAGAATATGCGCACAAAATATGTTATTAATAAAATCTTTTTGTGGGTAAAACAGAAGCAAGAAATATTTTTTCCAAATGTATATTCGTCAGATAAATATATGAATATACGCAACTACCCCCACCCCTGAAAATAGCGTGAAAATTAAAATAGTGTTACAGGTGCTACAAAACGGATCTATAGCACACCCCTATCCTTCCCGCTGCCCTTCAAAATTTCATCGAACCATGATAATTTTAAAAATCTCCTAAAATACTTTTAATTATTCTCTGGATTCCCTTTTATCGTTGCTAAAAACACCTAAGCTAAAATTCCCTGTGGTAACTATTTTGTAAATATGATATTGTTCTCATGAGAGCGGTTATAATTGACAGCTTAACATTAAAAATTCAAAAGCTATAAATACATTCAATTATTACTGTGTGATACAAGCAAATTCAATTGAGTGTAAATATATAATTCTATGAGTGTAAATATTATAGAGAAAACACTACTTAAATAGAGATATGTTTTATCACTGTGTGAAGAAGTGACTTAAATGCAAAATTACTACAAAAAAACTTCTATTCGGCTACTTAAATTATTATAAAAACTATCCCATAAAAACCAAGTTTTAATACATTCCCTTTCTTTGTAAATTAAGTTTTTTACGCATATCTTATCGCAACGGACACTGTACTCACGGACAAACCATACTATGTATATTGTGTTGAAAACGTAAGTTGATACGATGTTTAAGATTTTGTTTTAGAGTTTTTTTTAGAGTTAGTAGAGATTAGACAAGATTATGTTTTAGAGTAATTTCGTATTCAGATCACTTCATTTAGAAAAAACACATGCTCTGTTTGAGCAGTGTTTCATTGGATGAAATTTATTTTGATGAATTTATTTTTTATAAATTTATTATAATATAAAAGTAGGTTAATTATCTCGTAAATAAGGCCTCAGATCCAAATTTGGTAAAAAACATTTTTTTCTTTTTTTTTCTCGGGTTATTCAGGAAGCGAAGTTCTGCAGACAATTATAGAACAGCCTGTATACACTACACATACTTGTCACAAATATACAACGATGAATGAACCCAGGCAAGGGAATACGTATATCACCACGGAAAATGGAATGAAATTCATTCATGTTTGTATAGTTGAAATGGACGAAGCTGCGGATAGTCAGTTTAAAGTAACTAACTTTATTATGTATAGCTACAGTTTCCATACTTTTAATTATACTTTATAATCCTCTTAACGTTGCTATAAACAAATAACCTAAAAATCCCTGTGGGATATTCTCTAAAGTTATAATTCTCATTAGGGCGGCTAGCAGTAACAATATGACAGTTCATGGATCGAAATAAATATTTTTAATTTACAGACCCGGTAAATCCGTCATTGACCATGAATAATTATCGCATGAAAAATTTTTGCTGGATCCCTGGATCCCTTTTTGCTGGAAATTGTATCATATATTGGGGTCAAAATTAACAAAAAATATTCTTAGACATTTTTCTCTAACCCTCCAATTGTCAAATAAAAAATTAATAAAAGTTGAAAAAAAACTGTTTTTAATATTTTTATGACTCAAAAAGTGTATGAAAAAATCAGATTTTTAACTTAACTTAACAACATACCGCAAAAATTTTTGGCCTAGTTGCATTTTAAGTGCTTCATTGTTAATTGTTAAGAGAGCGCGCGAAAAAACACCCAGAATAACGATTTTCTGTTCTATACATGCTAGAAAGATGGGGTTTTCACCAATCGACTCGAAATAAAGTCAAATGAACAGAAAATTTCGAAAAATTTCATTTTCCACAACTCAACTCCTGCCCATAAAAATTAAAAACGGTTTTTTGCGATTTTCCAGGGGCTTACGTTATGGAAAATGAAATTTTTAGAACTTTTCTGTTCATTTGATTTTATTTCGAGTCATTAGGTAAAAATCCCATTTTCTAGCATGTATAAAAAGAAAATCTTTATTTTTCTCTACACATGGCTAAGAAATCTGTACTTCGATTACAGGAAAGAAAATTTAAAATTTTTGTCTGCCCTTCTAACTGGTTGTTATGGTGTACCAAATGATCGTATAACCACCCATTTCATCTTAATTTTAACTCCTTCCAGCAACCCTTTTTTCAATAATGATTCTTAACCTCCAAAAAAGGTACTTTCTTAACCTCCAAAAAGGTAGCTTTGAGTATCTTTAAAATAGAAAGTTGGTAGATCTACCAACTTTGAGTTTATTTAGAATAGAAAGTTTGTAGATCTACCAACTTTGAGAATCTTTAGAATAGAAAATTGGTAGATCTTCCAACTTTGAGTATCTATAGAATAGAAAGTTAGTAGATCTATCAACTTTGAATATTTTTAGAATAGAAAGTTGGTAGATCTACCAACTTTGAGTATGTATATATATAAAGATATAAAGTATATACATAAAGGTAGATCTAGAATTAGATCTACCAACTTTTAAGCAGAATTTTATCAACTTTTTAAATCATATCTACCACCTAGACAAATTTTGGGTTGACGACGCTGCTGCAGACACATGTCTACTTTGCCTTATGGATAATTCACCTCTGGTTAGGAGGTTAGACAAAAAATTATATTGTTTCTCCTTCCTGTAACACATGATCCAATATATCAAAAACACCGGGTTTCTCTGCCAAGTGGAGAGGAAAAAAGTCTTGTCAGTCTTCTCACTAAACATCAGACGATTAGGATTTTTATATAAACATACATGTCAGTTCTTTACGACGAGCTGGAACAGAATTCATAACGATCAAAATTGGAAACAACACAGCAAATTTTCTTATTAAATTATTGTATTGGAAATTAGGTCTTCAATCTTTAACACAGGGTCTCTTTGAAAGCCATTCACGAGATTAGAATAGAAAAAGAACTAATTTTTTTAAATTAAACTTTTACAAATCGGATGATGATGTTAAAATATCAAGATACAAAAATATTCTCTACAGCAAATGTTATGGCTGCAATGTACTAACACTGCCTAAAAGAAATTTCTAAATAGAACATTTTAGGATAATTTTCATTTTCAAGCTTCGATACTTCCAAAACTAAACTAAATAAAAATTGATACTTTTACTTGTCCAATTTTCAACAAAATCTATAATTAAAATTTGAAATCAAAGTAAAAAAATTTATCATAAACTTTTCTTGAGAAAGATTGAACTTTTAAAAAGATGTAGCTTTTTTTCTACCGCAAATATTATAACTTGAATGTAATATCAATTGCCTAGACTATAAAATAAACAAACAAAAATATTGAGTGGGACTTAAATTTCCAAGTAATTGTTAAAATTACCTTAAAGAAACAAAATTAAACGGTGAAAACAAAGAAAATTACCTTAAGATAATTAATTTCATATAAAATATATTTAAAATGTAGGATAATTTTCCAAAAACTACTTTATAATTACACCTTATATCTCCTTTATATTGCTAAAAACACCTAACCTACAAATCCCTGGGGGAACTGTTCTAAATTTGACATCATAGTCGTGAGAGCGGTTTAAATCAATTGTTGTTAACTTGACATAAAAAATTCACAACCTATAATACATATAGGGGATAGATAAACGCTCGGAAACTACCGATTATTATTCTTTTAAAGAAAATTAAATAGTAATTTTCTCAACCTATTTTATAGCCTACGTTAAAAAATCGATTAAAATATATATAAAAAAACACCCGTAATTTTGCAATTACCTTATAAATGATACATTTTGTCTCAACTGACATGTAATTAGAAAGCTCGAATGTTCGAATTCTCACGCAAAAATATTTTCTTTAGAAAAATAAAAATAATTATTATCGCGAATAAAATACCTATTATTAATAAATACAGACATTTAAAATGTTTTGAAAAATTAAATGTTTTTATAAACTAAAAAAAAATTATTAGAATTTCATTGATAAACAGGAAATGAAATTATAAAAACAATTGTTTTGAATTTTAAAATATTTTGATTTTTGTAATGAAAAAAACATTGTTAATAATATCGAGTAATCGAAACAAAAAAAAGAACTCGTTTTTTGTATTTATGACAGAGAATAATACAAGACCTTTTATTTATATTTTAAAATAAATAAATAAATAAATATAGAAATATTTTTTTACGAACCAAATCATAAAATTTTGTCACTTAAAACAACACTTTTATACGAGAATACAGTTATTAATTGAGCTAGAATTCTCACAATAACCATTCCATGTAGGTATTTCGAAATCACTCGAAAAATATTTTCGAACTAAATACAAAATTACTATTTCAATGATATTATTCGAATCGAACACATTTTAAAGTAAAACTATAACACTGAGTTTTTGTTTATATTAATATCAAATTCGTTAATAAAACATCGAATTTTCGATGTTTTATTTTTTTTTTAACAGAGGACAATAATCAAGTATTGCCTTTGATCTATCACAAGTAAATTTTAACATACAGGTCAATCAGCGTCAAATACTGCGTCGAAATGGCGCATGACTGAAGATGGCGTCGAGGCGAGGCGCGTCCAATTTTGGTTCCAGACGTCGCTTCATCTATACAATAAGCAGCGCGATCAATCAAGGCTGTAAACGAATTCTGAATTATCAACCAAAATATAATATTTTTTGAAAAATTTATTTTAAAAAAAATTTATAAACGCTATTCAATTGTTTTTAATTGATAATAATAATTTTTTTTTATCATATAAATAATATGCATTTAAATAATATCGTCCGCGTTGCGCTCAATTGTATGGGAACGATTAGGGATATACACTCACGGACAATAGAACTGAGTCGTTCAAATTTTTTTATAGTTATAGAAGTATTGTAATTAAGTTAAATTAGACTGTTTTTCTATCAAATATAAAATTAAAACTTTTGAATTTCAATTAAAATTACGTTCTCAAATCGCAAAATCGTTAAAATTTTGGCATGCTCACCTGTCCCTATTTCCAAAACCCTTTTTATAACTACATCATCTTTCATTCAATTATGATAAAATTAGCATCGTTGAACAAGTATAAAAAAAGAGAAAATATAATAGATTGATTTTCCTCAGCTCCAAAAGGTGTGAGAATATTGTTCTTCCATGCTAGTTTTTCAGTTTTTCAACTCAGAGATTCAAAAATCTAAAAAAATATCTGGATAAAATTACTCTATAAATACTTGGGGGGGGGGGGGTAGCATTAGAGACAGATTATTAAAGGTACATAAGGTATATTACAGGCGCGAGGCTACAAAGAAACGCGAGAGTGGAGGCTTTTAAACAAACAATAAAATTAACAGTGTAAGAATGCAAAAAATTATTGCCCGTTGATATTGACATTTGTAAGGTTATTCAAATGTATGATAGTAAGCCTTGGAACTCTCAATAGTCAAAGAATAGAAAAAGGACCCAAAGGAAGAGAAAGATCGTAGCAGGTGAATCTTCCGAAGACATTACTTCTTCATTTCTGGCCGAGAAACATTCAGAGTGACAGTGTATTTAGTAATTATAGATGGACTTGTGCTGCGGTGGATTTAAGAAAAAAGACCCAATGGACAAAATCTATTCTTGGGGCCGTTTTTTTTTAAGTCTTCACTCATGAACTTTTATACAAATTCGTCTTTCCTCTCTCTCCTTATTTTAGTCTTCGTAAAAGCACTTCGGGTTCCTTTGTTGTACCCTATTTTGAGGGCCCAGTGGGCAACTGCTCCTTTGCCACCCCTTAAATCTGCCGCTGGATTTATGGTTGAACTTGAAAAATGGCCAGAATTGTAAAGCAATTTTTACAGTGAGTTTCCGTTTTGAAGCAACACTGAAGAAGTTCGAAAAAGACCAAGCATGTTAGTCACGATATATTCTTGGGATTTGGAAAAGTGCTTATTTTATGAATGTAACAATCCTCGCTCTCATTAGGAGCTGGAGAACTACCGCGAACAACCAACACGATTTTACAGGTTCTAAGAAATAAAGAACTTGAAACTACCTATGGGTGCAAAAGTTCCTAATCCGCCTCTGGGTAGCACTATTAAGTACTGGAAAAATGGAATAAAAAATGTATGATAACAAATTGATAAATATTAGTAGCAAATTTTATCAAAAGCATCATGTTCTGGAACTATGAGGGCATCTAGCATAAAAAATGATCCCTTTTCACAAACTTTGCCTAAAATTTTTGAAATAGGTTACAGTGTGTTAAAGATACTTAAACAATTAACTCCAGTTAGATGTTCATAAACTTAATCAAACGCAAAGAAGGTTAATTTTACTGGAGGAAGGCAGTAATTTTACATCCCAAAAACGAAATAGCCCCAAAAAACTTCACAAAAAAGTTTTTATGCATAAAATTGTTTGGTAAGTAAAATTGGTTGGTGGGTAATTTGGTGTTGTGGTAAAAAAAATAAATTTTAGAAACTTAAAAATGAGTAAAGGGGTAAAAAGGTCCCATGAAGTAAATTCCAGCATGGTTGATCCAGATCTATGCATAAAAACTGCAGTTTGTAAAAAATACGTGCGATCGATTTGGAATCAGCGATGCATAAGTGGGAAGAAATAATTCTAAAATATTAAGGTAGTACGAGCATCAAGACAATTTTTGATTTAGGGTTCAAATTATTTTTACCTTATTTTCAACTTTGATGATGAATTTTGTTTTGAAACGTCATGAATGTGGTCGAAACATAAGAATAAAATTTTTCAATATCTGCCTTGTTTTTCGAGATCGAGAGCAAAATAATTAAACAAAATTTTCAATTTTCGATATTTTGAAAATTATCCCAGATATCGAAAAATTTAATCTTACTTTTCGTCTTATATTGTCAAATTATAGCATAATTCGCCATCAAATTTAAAAAAATATTTTTTAATTTTGTGTCTCTACCACCGTGTTCATCTTTAATTAATCGTACACAACGGGTTTTTTTATTATAAATATAATAATTGGACAACCCCCCCCCTCCTTCTAAAATTTTCAGAATCGATTTAGACTTAAAAATCAAAGTTTTTATTTAATAATGCCTTGATGCTCGTACATCCATAAAAAATAAAAAAATTACTTGTTGCCCGGGGTTTTTTATATGAACGTCATCTTTCATAACTATCAAAAAATATGAATAACACAATTTATTTGTCTATGAGTGTATTAAGAGACAGCTGTGTAAATATTGGACAGAGATAGAGCACAATATTGTGTGTATGAAAGTGGTCGTATAAATTCGTCGTCGATTTAAGAATTAACGAAATATATGTGTACGTTCGGTTCGGGCCCCTTGTGTTGTTGAATGAAAATTGATCAATAGTAGCATGTAGCTTATAATCAGTTTTACAACCGATATTCTTTGCGTGGGATGATTATGTATACACGCAATCATACGTTTTATATGACGAACTACGAACCTAGGACTAAAAACTTATACCGAACCGAAAAAAAAAAAACAACAAAACCTTATTTACTGTTTATTGTAAAAATTTTACCCATTTTTTTAGTTTGATGTAATCGATGATCAGCTGTGTGCTACCTACTTGTATTTCACTCAGAAAAAAAGATGGAACACTAGGAGTATATAGCTCAAAAAAAAACCCATCTGGATGAAAAAACATGCAACTTGTTTGTTATTAATCTGCACACACCTGAATGAAAACATGTAACTTAGACTATACAAGTTAATAAAACGCTTAGATTTAAGATAAATTGTGCCAAAATTTAAATGTATTTCGTTATAATTTGTTTAACTTTTTGAAAGAAATTTATTGTTTTCACCCGGATTTTATAATCAATTTCACCCTGCATTTAGAAAGGTCCACAATAGTTCAGTATCCCTATTTGAAAAAAAACTTTTTTGAAGGAAACACTTCATGACGATGGATGTGAGTTCGAAATGTTATCAAAACAAAAACCCAAAGAGGTTGCACAAAAATTTGCCCAGGAACGATCTTTTTTGTCGGGTTTCTTAAGAAATTTAAAAAATGGGCGGTTTTTTGAGAAAATTATTGATTTTCGCTGAGAACATTATACGAGAAAATTGATGATAATATAAAAATACGTATTTTGAAAAAAAAAATGAACCCCCTCAGATCGAAATATAACTAAAAATCTGCGATATATAAAAAAATCCAATTTTTTTATTAACTTTCCTTACAGTAATTGCAGAATTAATACTTTGGGCATTTTTAAAAATTAAATGCAAAAATTAATTAAAATTACATTTTTAACAATTTTTTTTTTTTAAATAAAAATATTAAAATTAAAAAAAAAAATTGCCCAAATTTTAGAAAAATGCCCCAAATGTTAATCCTACAATTACTGAAAGGCAAGTTTATAAAAAAATTTGAATTTTTAATATTTTTTCATACTTCGACCTGAAGGGGTTCATTTTGGTCACTAACCGCCTCAATTGTCCGCGGTTTTATACTTTTGAACTAGCTGAAGAAATTTGGGTGGCATTTTTTGCCATTGCCCATGGGCCTTTTGTGTAAATCCGGCCCTGAGTTTTATAGAGAAGTTCATATCAAATACACTCTGTCTACACAAGCGCCATTTTGGTCCGTTATAGAAGTGTTATCTAATGCTTTCAGCATGACACTTTTTTACTTTGATCCCTTTTAAAGCAGGTTCCCCTTAATTAGTGTACCCTCCATACTAAGGAGAAAAATAAGTAAAAATCAATATCTAACTAAGTGCTATTCGATCTATCGAGCAATAGAAATTCATTAGAATTGAGTAAAAGATGATATTAGAATCTTTGAAATAGATAGAAACGACACGATCAAAAAGAAAGTTAATTTTTTGTCAACGGAACCCTAAGAATTAGTAAAATTATTTTCAACCAAATTTTTTTTAGTTAATTATGAGTTTTTCTTAGTATAAAAATTCAATACGGACCGATGTTAATCAAGCGAAAAAACTGCAGGAGCAAAAACGTTTTTAATGTTTTACCCACATTTTAATGTTTTTTTACCATGTAGCCAATTTCACAATTCAGAAAATTCGCAGAACATTCTAAGAGTTAAAGTGGTTCTGTGCAACTAATTTATATTCATTGAATTTAAATCTAAATTATGAAAACAAACAATTGACTGAGTTAATTGTTGAAATACCACGTATAGGCAATGTTGATTACTCTGTCACATTACACAAACATACATGTCACGGGTAAACAGTGATGTGTACGAAGAAATATTTCAAACAAAAGTTGTTAATTTTTTTATAAGAAACATTTTTTACATTTAAGCTTTTGTTCTAACTTTATCGGTTTACAAAATGCGTTCTACGGACCCAAGACCCAATTGACCTATGTTGCTCATTTACGAACTTGACCTCACTTTTTACGACCTCAGTACGCAATAAAAATTTCAGCTTGATATCTCTTTTTGTTTTTGAGTAATCGTGATGACAGACGGACAGACAGACAGCAGGAAATGGACTTAGATGATTTTATGAACACCTATACCAAAATTTTGTTCATAGCATCAATATTTTAAAGCTTTACAAACTTGGGACTAAACTTAATATACCTTGGTATATTTCATATATACTCTATGTCAAAAAAACGCTCGTTTTAAAACATTCTAAGTGTTACTATTATAACATAACATATGATGAGTACGCTTAGATGTTTTAACTGTGGCGATTTTTATGGAATCAAGTATACATGGTATAAGAATTTAATAAAACCCTTTAAAAATATCGTAAAAGATAAAAATTATACGTCAATTTGACTTTTTTATGTTTTTTATTTTGCATAAACGAAATCTGTGATAAATTTTCTTCACGATAAAAACTTTTTTGAACCTCCATCACCGATTAATTTTTGTACAATTATGATTTTTGTGAGTTCTTCCATAAAGTACTGTGTTAAAAATCGCAATTTTAAAATAAAATAATTCACAATTTTAACCAAAACTGTGGGTACTATGACTGGAGACTTTAAACGATCATCGCAAAAATTAGTGAGCATAATCGTTTTTCAATCTACCTTGGGCTCCTTATCAGGGCCGGATTTAAATTTCTGCCGCCCTGGGGCACTGAAGAAAATGCCGCCCTATGACTGAAATTTTATTTTAATAGTTTTGATATCTTATTTTTTAAGAATTAGAATAACTAATTAATTGCAGAAAAAAGAACCGGTTCATAACGAGCTGACCATCTGGTTGCAGATAAAGTTTTTAACGCAATTCTTTTTTCAGTATGAGACTGTAAGACTTCCCAGCGATGCGTCGATGCAGTAAAAAAGTTGTATAAAGTTTGTACTGTATGAAAGAATGGCGCAGCTTCTGGGGCGCATTCTACTACAACTGTGGGGCGCATTCAACACTAACTAAATTCATAGAATGAGCAGCACAAGAAGCATGTTCTGCAAGATATAATTTCATGAATTCTTGCCTGTAAGCCCGAATAAATCCCTGATACATTATTCGCGTTATCATATGACTGACTTCGACAATCTGAGAGATCAAGATAAAAAAACTGAAGAACAGATAATACAGCAACTAGCAAATCTTCAGCTTTATGTCTAGAGTTCTCAATAAACATGAGAAAAAAAAATTTTTTTAATTCTTCAAAAAAAACTATATTAATTTATCAATTTCAGAAAAAAAAAGTATCAAATTTTATTTGTTCAAACCTTTATGGAAATAAATTAATTTTATTTTAATAGTTTTCACTTAAATTTAATATATTATAATATACAAAATTTTAATTTGATACATAATGCATAAATTATATTTCTTGAAAGATAAAATCTTTATTTAAAAGAATTAGTTAATTATATATTGTATAGAAAATGTTGTCTCACTTTCAAAATTTTGCCGCCCTAGAAAATTTGCCGCCCTGGGCACTAGCCCCGACTGACCCTAGTGTAAATCCAGCACTGCTCCTTATGTGGACACTTTTCCTAAAAACTTCACTAGATGATTTTGATATAAAATAATAAAAGCTTAATATAATTATAAGCTAATTAATTAATTTTCCATAGCAATAAATATATAAATTAAGCAATTTTTTTTGTATACGTTACAAATTATTAATATTATCACAGCATTAAATAATATTATTATGAATATAAAAATACAATAATTACCTCACTTTAACTTTTAGTTTTTATAAAATCAAACTTTAATATACCATGCGTTTAATTTACATCTTGGCATAGACATCTCCCACGAGTATGACAGAGTACATATGTTAAGCAATGCGTGTAAGAAAGAGGTGTTATTCGTTGTGCGCGTAGTCATGGTAGGGAAAATAAAATCGATGCCAGCGCTTCCAGTGAAAAATTTTGGCGATAAAGGAGGCTGATATGACTAACTTGCAATTCTTTACATGTTAATGTTATAGAAAATGTCAAATTAAAATTATTGAAAAACACTAATTAATTAAACTTAATGCATTAAAAATTGTGAAAATAAGAAATCAAATTGCACAAATATTATTTTTCAAATGTAAATTATCATAATTATTTATTTAAATTTGTGAGACAATAATATTAAATTTTCAATTTAAGTCATAAATGCAATGCATACAATTATATATGCATCCATACAATTCTATAGTTAAAGTAGTGTATCGTTACCATGGAAATGCCTCCAATAAAACTCACGCACGGTGCGAATAGGTGTTACATGTTTCTTGAAAGTGTTGTAGATTCGGTTCCCTTTAAGCTGTATGATTCTACTGCTGCTGTGTGTGCTGTATCCAACTTGGCGCTTATCGAAGCTACATTCAACCCATAGCAAGAAAACATACCTGTTTCTTGTACGGGTTACTTCATGTATACATAGGTACTCTCTAATACTCATGGGAGATGTACTATGTCAAGATGTAAATTAAACAACCAGTATAAAAATTTTGTACATAAAATAAAGTAAATTTTCATTCAGGAACTTTTTTCTGAGATTTTTATAATATTATAGTAACTGGAAAGTTTTGTAAATATTTTATGTGTTCAAAAATATGAAAGGGCAAAAATTCCAATTCATTCAAAAGCATCTAATGAGGGGGAAATATGACCTTAGTTATAGACCTCTGCTTCTCACGGTTTTTTTTTTTTTTTTAATTAATAAGCAAAGTCTATAGATATTATAAAAAATTACCTATGTATTACAAAATAAAATAATTTTTTATAATACTCACTTTTTTTTATCGCGTCATAAAAAGTAAAAAACAAAATTTCGCAAAAATATAACCAATTCAAAAAATTATGGTATTGACTCCAACCAATAATGATAATTTCCTTGTGAGCAATTACGGAACTACCTGGAAAGTATATCCTTCCAAACAAAAAATTCCCGAAATCGGTGAACATACATAAGAATCGGTCCACAGATGAAAATCCATCATTGCCTATTTTTCCAAACTTAGGGCCGAAAATTATTTTTTCTTCAAATTTATGTGGTACAACTTTGAAGTATACGCAATTCAATAAAAAGAAATGATAACAAAAAATTGACTGAGTTAATTGTAAAAATACTCTCTATAGGAGAAAGAATTTTTAAAATCGGTTTAGTAATGGATTCAAAAATAACGGTTTTTTATACAACAACCACCCCCCCCCCACTCTTTAGTTAGGGTGGGAATAGGAGAATGAAACATACTTAACAACCCTTTCTCAAACCTATCAAATATTCAAAAAAATTGCATTAAAATGTTAAATTTTAATATATTAAATTAGTTAATTAAAATCTAGATTTCAATTCATTGAACATACATGAGCCTCCGTGGCGCAATTGGCTAGCGCGTTCGGCTGTTAACCGAAAGGTTGGTGGTTCGAGCCCACCCGGGGGCGATTTATTTTATATTTGAAAATCAAAATTATTCTAAATAATTTTTCTCGAGTGCTTATATTGCTACACTTTTTTTTTGTTGTTGATAATTTTGACCCTATTGTAACCTTTTGAGAAAAATTCATTTATTTTTTGCATATTGTCTTAGAAACGTATCGAATTTCGACTTGATTCATCAAAAATTTTAAGCTGTTGAAAGTTTACCAAACCTTTGGTACCTTAGACCGAAGAGTATAAGATACAGGAGAAGGCTTTCATTACTGACAATGTTAAAAAAGAGTATACGAGTTTCAACATCCTAACGCTGTTTACCTACATAATTTTATTTAAAAAAAATTATACTAACCGATCAAAGTTTCGATCTAAGGCTTCCAGGTTATGAGATGTATAATAGTGTAATAATAACATGTACTGACTCTATGTACTGGACATGTACAGTAGCCATTGGTGTTGCCGGAGGGGGTGGGGTCGGTAGGGGCATCTGCCCCCCTCTAGAGATTCACAAAAATGATTCAAAACACCCACTTGCTTTAAAAAAGTAAAACTATACTAAATTCCAAATTTCAGTTTTCGAGGGAGTTTAGTACGAAATTAGAATCAATTAAGCTACCTACAAATTTTCATCTAACCATCCTTAATAGTTTTTGAGAAAAAAGGAACTAAATTTTTGCCGTAATTTAGACTCTCACGGGATAACAAAGTCATTTACGAACTCTTCTGGTTTACAAGACCCAATGGTTCCATTTTGCCAATTTACGAATCCAATCTCACTTTTTGGGTTCGAAGCACAATATAAAAAGAAATCAGCTCGATATCTTTTTGTTTTTGAATTAATTTGACAGACAAACGGAAATGGACTAATTAGGTTAATTTTATGAATACCTATATCAAAATTTTGTTTGTAGCATCAATATTTCTAAGCGTTACAAACTTGGGATTAAACTTAATATATTCTGATATATTTCATTTATAGAAATATTTATGAGTTACAAACTTGAGATTAAACTTACCTGAGAACAGGCGTGGATTTAGAGTTAAATTTAGAGGGGTTCACAGACTCTGGAATCCGGATTGATACTGGTGAGAACCATGGACTTTTTTTGAGTTTTCGTGTGGGGGCCTTATCTAAAAATTTCTTTTTTTATATTATTCCTTTATTCCCTTTTTTATCGTATGGACGCTCTTTATATAGGCTAAAATGATCCCTATTTTCTAAATAACCCCTAAAAGCTTGTTGTCAAAAATGATTTTATTTAGTTTTTGTACCCTATACATTGAAACTGCTCCCCCCTCTGGCGACGCCTATGAAATAATGAGAAAAATAATTTTCAAGTAACAGTTTTTTGAAAAAATTGATCAAGTGTAATAAAACAATGGAATTTTAGTTTGATTATCAAAAAATAGCCTAATTTTTGGTAATAAAACTTCACTATCTTATTACTTTTTCTATTTTTTTTTTTTTTTTTTTTTTTTTTTTTTAAATACTATAAATTGAAAATTATTTTTCTCATCACTACATTAAACTACAAACGATTTAGAACAGATCTGAATACGTTTAATTTCCTTATTATAATTATTCATCATCCTGGTTCTAAATTATGGATTTTCCTTGATAAATATCGTTACTAGGGGAAAGTGATCTATAATGATCCCTCAGTGTAAACTGATCCCTCGTTGTTTAAAGTAAACCATTAAAGCTTCTTCTTCTAGTATATTTATCGATAGATGGTTTCCGCGCGACCAAATTAATCGTTCAACAAAAACTCATGGTGATGTATAAGTTAATTTGTGTTTTGTATCAAAAATATTAATTATACTGCTTATGATGATTTATGGTAAGACAAATTTCAACGTAAAATTACTTTTTTTGTACTAGTTTTTGCCGGCTGGCTGTTTTTACTCTTGGTTTTGTTGACTTTTAATAATATTATAACGCATTTTCATAGGCGTATAATAAATTTTAAGGTCAGTTTTTATGACGAAATTCAAATATTTCATTACGGGTAAAATGATCCTCTTTATGTAGGCTAAAATGATCCCTATTTTGTGTATAAAATTATAATAGATAAAATGATCCCCCATCACGTAGCTTGAATGTGTCGATTTAGATGAATTTATCAGTGATTTTTGTTTTCATACTAATCGTTGATGCAATGTAAAAGAACAGTTAGTATTTTATGTGAACTCTTTGATAAAAAATGCAATGGGATCATTTTACCCACTATTCTTACAAGGTCGGACAAAACAATCCCTTTTGAGAAATATTGAATAGTTCTTAAAATTTGAACAGATCAAGAGAATTCGAAAATATTTCGACGTTGTACATATCTCGAATAGCTTGGCTATAAATTACATTTTTTTCTTAGGGGGATTATTTTAGACCACCTTCCCCTATAAAAAATAAATTTCACTACAATCCATTGCATCGTTTGTAGTTTAATATTATCAACAAAAAAAACCGGACTTTCTTCATGTCCAGTTCCAGCGTGACGGAGCTAAAAAATGGTGTTTGTTATGGAATTCCACAATAAAACAATTTATTAAATTGTTTATCATATTTTATGTAACATTATAACAAAACTTTATCACTGCAATTAAAAAATTGTTTACCATTTATTCAACAAAAAAATTATTATGACGTGACGCAATAGCTGATATGCCGAGAGGCGAAATTTATAATTGCCGAGTTTTAACCTAAAATGTATTTTAATGGCATTTTATCATGATAAACAGAGCTGCCAGATGGAATAATTGGATACAAAACCAGAGTAATTTGATTATCTTCTGTATCCAGCTCGTATTTTATTTCACCGTATAATTGGATAAAAAGTCAAAATTTAAATGTCAAGTAAATTTAAAATTTAACCGCCAAAGAAATAAATCTTGTATTTGAGGCTAGGCTGATCGTTTATAATTTACCATCAGCAGGGCCCGATATAGCTATTTAACCGCTCCGGGCATAAATAATAGTACCTGAATGATCGAGTTCTGATCGGTAATTTTTTAGTTAAAAAGATATAAATTTTATCACTAATATAAGAACCGTTTAAAATGACTCCACACAAATATCAATTTGAGTGTCCCGGTAATGTACTTTATTTCGTTAATTAGAATACACACCAATAGATGTCAGGAAGAGTCATATTTTGCAATTTATGTCTCAATTTATCCTGAAAACATGGATAAAACAACGTTTTTTAAAAATTAAACCTAGCTAGATCGACTTTTCGCCCCAAAAAACCTCTGTATACTCAATTTCATGAAAATCGTTTGAAACATTTCCGAGATTGTTGATTTGTCAGTTATGAATTAGAGAAAGGCTTTAAATGAACCTGAAACCTTAGATCGAATTCGATGCCGATATAAGATGTGTCCCTTTGAAACTAATATTTTTCGTTTGAAGCATTTTCCTCGATTAAATTTTTTAATTTAGTTTCATATTTGAAAAAGCTCTCTATATAGTATGAGTGTAAAGGGCGGCAAATCTTATATATTTGCACGAGATTTTCTTATATATATATATATATATGGGTGTAAAGGGCGGCATAACATTAAGATTTGAGCCTAGGAAAAAAATTCAAGATATGGACCTTTTAGTTTAAATCCGAATTTGCGATCGCCGAGTTGTCTTAAAAAAATTATCCAGCACTTTGAAGATTAAATAAAGTGCGCGAGTTTCACTAAATTTCTATCTTTTTGTATGTTTTTAAATCACTCGTTCGGTTGTCCTCCTACATTTGTGGGTCACAAGTACTCTTTTTCCGTAAAACACAGTCTTTAAAATTTAAGAAAAAAATTGTATGGAAAACTATATGAAACTATACGACGGACTAACGGAAAACTATTTAGAGATATTGATTCTAAAGCTAGAAATTGCAATTCAGTTTTGAAATTTCGACAAAATTTATAATTTATTTTAAGTGCACCACTTTTTATGCAGGCCAGTATATTTTTTCTAAATTTCCCAGTAATGTAGCCACCATGTCAAAAATTTTCTTTAACCATACTGCCGTGCTTAAGAAAACGCAGTAAACTTCACTTAGTGTCTTTATTAATTTTGATGTCAGTAAATCCTTTAATGATTTTTTACATATTATTTACAAAATCAATCATTTAGAATATTATTTCGGAAAGATAGTATTTTTTATGTTTGTCGAAAGTTTTAAATTGGTTACATTTTTCTAAAATGAAAGCAGTAAATTCATTGTTCAAAGTAAAAAAGCATATTCAAGGTGTACTGCTTTTATCCATTGAAAGATAAAATACTGCCTTTTTACCCTTTTGCAATTGTTATTATGAACTGATATCCAGGTATAAAGAAATATCTGTCACATTTACACAGGATTCCATTAATAGAGGTCAGAATACAGGTTATTTTAGTTATAGAGGTGCGATTATTAAATAAAATAAAGTATAAAATAATGAGTTTAATTAACAGGATAGGCAGCTTTTCAATTCCTGATATTTTAGCACCCATGACAGGACTCATCTTTTAAGGTGTAAGTTTTATCAGGTAGACAGTTATAATTCTTCAATCCATTGGCTACATTTGTTAACATCAACAGCGTTACTTTCTCCAATTATACCGTTTCTTTTTTTAAACCCTTCCAACCAACCACAGCTGCTACAAAAATTATGAAAACCGAACCTTCGAACGAAATATTGTGCCTTTTCTTTAATCATTGGTCCACTTACCCGAACGTTTTTGTTACTAGGTTGCTTGACCCATGTTAGCAAACCCTGTTCAAGTTCAGGATATTCTGATAAACGTACACGTTTTAGTTTTCCTTGCCCTTCAGAACATTGTGATTGAATTTTATCTTTATTCTGAATTATTCTTCAAAGACTAGATTTTGGCACATTAAATTCGACAGAGACTTCATCGCGTGTCTTCTCACTTTCATCAACACATATTAACTTCAGTTTTTCACGCACTGATAACGATTTGGACCTTCGTTTCGGAATTTTTCAAATAAACTGCGGAATTTGCGAGTAGAGTAAGAATAAGTAAGTAACGAAACAAACAAAACGATGTTATCTCAATTATAAAGGTTAATGCATATAAAATTCACTCGTTGTCTCAGTTATAGAGGTAACTTTAACGATAAGCTCGAAAGAACGAATCCCAGATATTGAGGTTTGCTTCGTCCCTCTAACAGAGGTAATTTGGTGCCAAAGTGTTGGGAGCATGAGTTCCAGTTATTCCTGAATCTGAATTTCACTTTTCTTTGATTTTACTTTTTGCACTTTACTACTTGTTATCTAAGCACGAAATATAAACATACTTACCCCAAGTTCTATTTTAATCTGACACAATACATTCTTTTATTTTTAATCAATTGAAGAACACTGACAATAATTTTAAAAAATAGAAACGAAAAAATTACACAGAAGCAGGGATTCGAATCCGGATACTTTAGATACCCGGTCTAGGACATAACCAATTCCGACACTCCTGCTTTATGCGAGTGACACCAATTGTGTAACCTCTTCATGGCTATTCTATTTGTATATAGAACACACAAACGTTATATCGTACTATAATCATAATCTCAACTTTCGATAGTAATGCAGTCAAATTGTACATGAAAAGGGGGTGAACCTTGCATCAAATCGGGTTGTTTTGTTTTTATGTTGTTTACAATATAGAGGCAATGTTAAATCCAAGTTTTCGACTTCGGCAAACGACCAAATCATGCCGAAAAATAAGAAAAAGCTCGAAAATTTTGACCTTATTTCAGTTTTTGCCGATTTTTACTCGGAAGGACTGGTTTTTCACCAAAATGGTGGTATTTTGAAAGCAGATTAAATTTGCAACAATTTGAGATAGGACCAACAGTTTCGGAGATACAGCTTTTCAAAGTTTGTCTATTTTATCAAGCTACAAGATTTTACGCAAAATTTCAACTTGTAAACCGTTAGAGATAAAAAAAAGGTATATCTCCAAAACTATCGGTCCTATAAAAAAAACGATCCTAAAAATCTCAAACTGTTGCAAATTTAACCTTCATTAAAAATAAATAATACAGTTTTTGGTGAAAAACAAGTCCTTCCAGGTCAAAATCGGCAAAAACTGAAATAAGGTTAAAATTTTCGAGGTTTTGCTCATTTGTCGGTATGATCTGGTCGTTTCCTTGCGTTGAAAACTTGGATTTAACTTTGCCTTTACATTTATACCTGATTTGTTACATGGTCCAATGTTTAATTTGATTAAATTATAGGAAAAATTGACGATAACTCCTCCGACATAACAGAATTTCACAACTCAAGTCGATACACAAACAAGTATACGAAGTTTTTCATTATCTCAAAGATTTCCTCGACCGAAAAAGATAGAAAAAAATAAACTCAACAATTTAAATGGAATTCCTTTTTTTAAGTTTTATTTTTGCATTACATACATTAGTTTTGAATTGTCGGTTGACTTATCAGTTATCATACAGAAAACCATAATTTTAATGGCACAAAAATATGTATACATGTTTTTTTTTTGTTTTCTCTTGGAAAATTAAAAAAAAATTATAATAATAAAACATTATGCCACCATATTGTAAAAAACATTTTTTTTAAAAACAGTCAAAAAGAAAAAATTTTATTTTTGGGAATTGACATTAAAGATTGACTGTTTTCTTTTTTTTAGTATATGAAAATTCATTGAAATTGTGTTGTGAAAAAATATTTGAATAAAATCGGAAAATCGTTACTAAACTGAGTACACTTTAACAACAGTCTTACTAACTTACGTAATTTATTTGGGTAGGTAATTCCTTATTTAATAATTAGTAAAAAAAGTGATTAGGATTTTTTTTTAAAGTTTTAAATATTAGTTAAAAATTTTTCAACCCAAATTTACACATTTTAGGTACCATTTGAAATAAAAGTAACGCATGAATTTTTTCTAAAATCTAATCTACAATTATAAGTCATTTGTCGTTATCGAAATGGTGGAATTGTCATTGTGATTCAAAATTTCCCTTTACACGTTACTGTCGGAAAACAACCTGGTGTTAAGAGACATTCCCGGTTTCAATCACCGCCATATTGCTGATATCATGAAATGTTGGTCATAAACATTAAACAACTTATACAATGGTCGTTCTAAACCGCTATAAAGGCAATTCTCCGAACGCGGAGAACAGTTCGCCCAAATAAAATATGACGCGATGAGCTTGTATCTATTGGACACGAATGGTGTATTCTGGAGGAGGCTTTTGCCCAGCCTATGAGATGACTGGCTGATAATAATAATAATAAAACCAATTTAGAATAAAGATGTCTTCCCAAGTCATTTAACAACCCGATATCGATAAAGTATCTTTCGTATCGAGTAACCAGGGGTAATGTATTATTTAAAAGTGAAAACACCATCTTGAATTCAGACAGATTGAACGGAAATTAAATAACCATTTTTAAAGTGCACGGTTGAACTTTGAACAAATTTTTGTCTATAATTATCGCGAATTGACTATTATTTTTAAGGCGTCATAGAAGTAAATTATCCTTTTCGCTGTATGATTGAAACAGACCCAGTGTTTCGCTATTCTTCAACCCATAAATTTTCCCCCTTCTTTAAATAAATGATTGGTGCATCAGTACAACATCTTCCGAGAAAATCAACTGCTATTTTTAACAGCATCCAATTAAAAGTTGTACTTCGACGCTTTAACCGGACCATATCAATTTTAAGAATCGTCAAAATTATATTACAATAAATTCATTTATGGATTCCTAAATTGTTTATTTATAAGCTAAGGCTAAGTGTACTTCCAAGGATGCCAAATTTAGCTGATAGTAGATTCGAGTAAAATAGAATGTACCACGCTGATTATTTAAAAAAATAAAACTACGTGTAAATGCGGCTCAATTCTTTTTACTCGACTGTACAGAAGTAGGGTTACATTTTCCAAATTTTGTATTATTGAGTGTTTTCTACATCCAAAACGGTATGACGGATTTTTAAATGATAATCGGCAAACAAAATGATTGTAGATTAAACCTTAAACCAAAGGATACGCTCCAAGTGTACTAAATTTAGTTGAAAACTAAATCTCACATAATTAATATATTTTTTTTAGCTTACAATCCGTCAGAACATTGACACGACTTCAATGAATCCTTTTTTGATTGCAATTATTGCCTGGTTATGATTACTTATATTTTTTTTTCAAAAAAAAATATTAATAACAGTTTTGTAACCATGGTCCCAGTTCTAGAATCTCCGCAGAAAATATTCGAAAGTCAATTCATTGACTTTATATTTTCTATGGAGGTTTTAGAGACATCTCCATGAAACAGAATATGGCTCTATTTTTTTAATTTAAAAAAACACAAAAAAAAAGTTTTTAAATAAATTAATATCTTATCGTAATAATAAAAGTTATCTAATATATTTTAAAAAAATTAAAGATTCAGTGATTCTAAAACATTGATTACCCCCGAAGAACGAAAAAAACATTTTGAAAAACCACTGATTTGAATAAAATAATTATTTTGAAAAATTGGACACAATTGACAAAAAATAAACGAAAAAAAATCCAATTGCGCACACGTAAATTTCTAGAAAAAAATATATATTTCATACAAAAATATTCAGGAAAAATAAAGAAAAATAAGAAAATCTTGAAACAAAAATATTTAGCGAAAATTAAATGCCAACGATTGGTGCAAATATCACTCTAATTTTCATTTTAATTAGTTTTCATTTTTGTTTAAATGTAGTGGAACGGCCTTTTTTTTTTAATAATTAAAGTTGTACAGCAAAACCTCTTTTTTGTACATCTATTAAACATTATTAATCTTATTGATTCCCAGTTTTACTGTTTGCAATAAAAATACGACACGGTTAAGAGGGTTTAATTTTTTTTTTAGATACGATCGATTTATCGAAAAAATTATTTAAAATCCGTGATGAAAATATTTGCAATGCCAAAAAAATCTCATATAACGCGGTTTTTTGTAGAAAAAATTAAAATTTTGAACAATTTATTTCAAATTCAAAACTCCTTGAGTGTTTTCCAATAAAGTAATTTCTTGAATTTTTATTTATCGAGTTAGAATTGTTTCACTTCGACGAAAGTTACTTTTTAAGTAAAATTCAGCCGATAGTGAGAAAACACTTAGTCAAAATACAAAACATTCCAAAAAAACAAATGAAGCTTAAACGAAATTTACCAACGAGAGAAGTTTGAGGAAGAACTGTCCAAAATGTCTTGAAGAACCATTATGAAAGACCAAGATCATCCATCGGCCCCACAAGAGAAGAAAAAGTTCATCGAAAGGTTTCAAAAAATGCAATTACTCAACGTAGTTACCGAAGAAACTATTGAAGATTGGAAAATTCTGTAAAAATGTGTGCTGAGCACCCATAGCTTCGGATAATCTCAAAATGCACAAACAAAATCGCAATGTTAATGAAAAACATTCAAAAATTTTTAAATTTGAAATTAAAAACGTAGTTAAGTGATGAAAATTTAAATTTTTTCTAAAATTTAATCGCGTTTCACGAATTTTCACTGTATGATTCGATAAAATAATCGTTAACACATAATTTTTTTTTTTAACCCTACCTTACATGAAATTTTTTTTTATATAATAACAAGGTTTTCCAAATTTTTTTTTATGTAAACGGAAAAAACGAAGGAAATTTTTTTATTAGGGAAAAAACATTATTTATTTACATGTATGAGTATTCAAGAAATACAAATTTTTTTCTGTAGGGCTAAATTGGACACGCCGTCATAATTCTTAAAGCAAATTTTTTTTTATCAATATAACAATACACTAAATATATGTTTTTTTTTTTTTAAATACGTTTCAAAAAAAATTTTCAATTTTGAGAAGGAAAATTGTGGATTTAGGGTTTTTTTTTGGTGAGACGGGAGAAAAAAGGGGAGTATATTGGCTCTATTTGTCTGCAATAGCAGTGTTTTTTTTACTTTTTGTAGTAGTAGTTTTTTTTTATAATTTTTTTCTTTTTTTTGTAACGAAAATCAAATTTGGAAAGTTTAATTTATTTATTTATATTTAACTTTTGTCATGCCATAATTTAAGATTTTGTAATAGATAAAATACATTCAACGGCACAGAATTTCATCCAAATAGAATTGTAAACAATGTTGTAATTTCAGATATCTGAGCGAAAAAATTCCTTGACGTTCTGCGCCGAAGGTTGGCATGGTGTGAACAATTTTCCATTTTTATAATCTTTAAAAGTGAACGCCGATAATATACAATTTTAAAATATATAATTTTACGTTGATATATTCCGAGTATCTAAATAATAGTTTAATTAATTATCGTTTTAATTGGTTAAATATTTCGATTTTAGAAAAGTAAAAATACCTAATCTCATTATGGCGATAAGAATTTATGGCGACAGAGAATACTCATTGCATTGGTTTTTCACAGACGTGATACTCCAACTCGATAACTATATTTTCCAAAATATATACTTAAAAAAAAAAAATTAGTTTAGACAGTTGTCATTTAATTTAGACCCTGGAATTTAAGAGACCCACTGTTCATCTAAGTTTCAAATCCCTCCAGCGCCTCCCGTTTCCGATTACACTATTCCGATTGAACTTTGCCGATTACACCATACTCTAATGTATGTATTAATTAAGAAGTTAAAAATTTTGACGCGACAAAAAAAGTGAAATTAATAAATCCATGAAAATTTCCAAATTTTGATTTGAATTTTTTTTTGATTTTCCTTACATAATTATTATGATTTTTTTTTGTTTTGTTTTCATTATTAATTATATACAAGTTTTTCTTAGACTATGTTTTTTTTTTTTTTGTTTTTCTTAAATATACCGTATGTTCCATTAAAAATATGAAAAAGTAAAAATATATATATTTATATATTTTTTCCATTTTTTGTTTGTTTTATTTTTTTTTTATTTTGTTTACGTCGTGTCTGCTTTTTTATTTTCATTTTGTTTGCTACGAATTGTTTGTTGACTACACAATATATCAAATGAAAAACAATTGAAAAAAAAAAGTAAATTATAATAAAAACACTTAACAGAGAAAAATTATTTTAAATTATATAAAAATATATTTCAATATTATTAAATATTATTAACATTAAAAAAAAAAATTGATTGGAACATAAAATGGGAGAATATCAAATTAATTAATTGCGGTTTTTGGATACATTACTTTATAAAAATTCATAATCAAGAGACTTAAAAAACACATACGGTATGTATGTAGGACGGTTCCCTAGCTGGAAAAACAAACGTCAGTTAAACGATTCTGATCGGAAAGAAAACATGAAACTTTGATTGTGTATTTTCAATCAGTTTTCCTCAATTGGTTCCTGATTTGGTCGTTTGTAAAACACTTTGACTCAAAATGATACTGATATACAACTTTGTTGCGTATGTTTTCGATTGGTAACGTACAAAAGTGTGCTTTTTGTGCGTGATTAACAGCGCCGGGTCGAGGGTGGAGCAAGCTCCAGACCTCAGGTTGCAAGAGGCTCCAAAATGCCAAATGCGAAAAACAATTTCATATTTCAAGTATTGATTATTGAAATACAAGTTAATTTTTTGAAAAAGGCTTCGAAAGACTATCTCGCTCTACTTTGATTGGGGTAGAGCCGGCGCTGGTGAGTAAATCACAAAATTAGAAATATTTATGCACAAAAATCAATCACGTAGTAGGTGTCAACAAATGCAAGCTGCTCTTGCTTAACAACGACTATACATGATATACTGTAGTCTATAATCATAGAGATTTTTCATTTACGTTGGGTCCGTATTTTGTTGGGTCGGAGTGTTGAAGTTTCAAGGTAAATACGCTTGGAAAAAATTTACCATGGTAAAGCAAACCTATATACCGAGATATCGATAAAAAATTAGGTCTTAAGAATTCAATTCAAGAGACTCAGATTATTTTTTTAACATTTTCCTCGACCTATATTAAAATTCCAGGAAAACATGAAACTTCAACTGCAATTTTTTAAAGAAAAGTATCCGTAGGGACAATACTGTCTCTAAATCCAGATATCGAGTATTTATTTTGCTGGGTGTGTGGAACGTAAATGTGAAATCATACCTACAACTCATATCGAGCTAATTGATTTGACTTCCTTGTTCAGGATACGATGTTGTTTTCTCATGAAGCACTTTATTTTTATTGATTTTACTCAACCGAAAAAATACATTCTATTGAAATGGTTAATATGACCAACAACTCTCTAGTTTCATCTCTGAAATGCAGTAATATTCAACCCGTTTGTACAGATCACTACTTTGAACACATAAATCCAGAAAGGCTGAAAAATATGGCCTTGGCAGTGGTTAATAGATAAAAGCGATACACTTTTTGTTGTTTGGAAATTAGCCATGCCACGATTCCAATGCATACAGAAGGACGGATAAGAAATTTGGTTTGGTTTAGATTGCTTTTGATAATACACTTTTGCTTTTGATCGATAGAAAAAGTATTCCCACTTTCCTTAACACACGCATCGAGTTTACATTATTTCCGCACAATCTACCAGCACTGCAGAAATGGTAAATTTAATTAGACGACTTCTTTTGGTCAATATTGTCTAGAACATACAGCTTAAAATGATCCCTGAACAAAGAAATTCGCATCCGATATCTCCAATAGTTTTTGCATGATATTTTATTTTGTTTACAAAAATTTTTATAACAATGATAAATTTTTTCAGGAACAATTTCTAAAAACTGATTTTTCCTCCCAACAATGAGAGTATATACAAATTTTTCATAGAAATTTCATGTTTTCTTTCAGAATGAATCGTATTTCCAGCTAAGGAATCGCACTATTCAAAACAATTGATTAATCCATCATTGGAAACATTTTTTCATATGTTAAACTTTTTTTTTTTATAAAAATTGCAAAAAACCTGCACTATTTTTTTCATACATTTTTTTTTTTTGATAAACGACTTCATCTGATAGTGCGCAATGGCAATTTAATATGTATTTATAAATATATATATGTGACTATATATATATATATTAATCGTACTGCACACATGTTTATAACAAAATGTGCGTGAACACATTGATATAATATGCGCATGCACATGCGCACATATTATTTAATAAAAAACAGCGTTTTTTTTTTTAGATGAAAATGTGTGTGATACGACGAAGAGAGAAGGAAAGAGAGCGAGCTGATTTTTTGATTTTTTTTAATGTATTTAGTCATATATCTAATACTCCTATATTGCTAATTACGGATGGAGATCCAAGAAATTATGTAAAATTTATACTGAATTACACTTCTTGTCAAAATGATATCACATATATTACATCATTTTTACGTAAAATTGAATGAGGTGGTCATAAATTTGCCGTTAATTTGACCTCAATATATAACATATGGAAATTATATTTCAAAGTTAAAATGATATCACAAATATTACACCGTATTTATGTAAGAATTTCTTATTATGTAAGCTTGACGTCATCAATTTCATACATACTACTAACTACTAACGCCATCTGATATAATAAATATGAAGTTAATTTGACCTCAACATAAGTAATATGAAAATTATATTTTAAAGTCAAAATGATATCACAAATATTACGTCGAATTTCTTGTTATGTAAACTTGACGTCATCAGTGACATACTTACATAAAATGTATGACATTTCACTTTTAGTAACGCCATCTGATGTTATAAATATGAAGTTAATTTTACCTCACAAAATATCATGATATCACCAAAAATGACTTGGTATTTATGTAAGAAATTTTAGGTTATGTAAACTTTACGTCATCAATATCATACTTAACTATGAGGTCACACTTACGTACGTCATCTGATGTAATAAACATGATAAAAATATTTTGATGTCATCGTATTTCATATGGATGTGAATCACATTTTATGTAAAAAAAATGACGTCTCCATTTTAATTAGCAATATAGGAATATTAAATAAATGTGTTGTATTTAGTAATAAAATATAAAATGGATGAAACACTCACGCCATTTTACGTTCATAATTTGTTACATACAAGTACTTACAAGTCTCTAAAATATTTTTGTTTTCATTTTTTTTATTAGGATTATAGTTGCCATTTTTTCATAATTTTTGCAGTCTATAGCATATTAATAACTATGTAGTTTTACAGTTAATAAAATGTTAGTAACTTTTTTTTTTTGTAAATAAAAAAAACCACTAAATTGTTAAAATAGAAGAAGCATTCATTTTTTTTCCCATTCTATATATAAATATTTTTTTTTTTTTGATTTTTTTACGAATTATTTATTGTCGATCAGACGTAACGAGATACAATTATTTTCCTTTTGAACCGTCTGTCGATTATGTTAGTTTTTAAATTTTCTCGTTAATTTTTTTTTTTAGTTTTGTTTAAAAAAGTTTTTCATTTTTTTTGTTTAAATTTTTTGCAAAAAATTTGTTATGGAAATTTGTTGTTGTTTACTGTTGTTGTTGTGCTTGGATTTATGTTGCATTTGTTCGAAGAACGTTGATGAATTCAAGCATAGAATTCTCGATTTGAGTTCTTCGCATATGAATTTACAGTCGGTGATCTTTTTGGTTCATCTAACGCATATGATCCTTCATCTTTTTTACGCATACGATATACGATGAACATAACCACTAATATTGCGCATAATAGTCCAACTACGGCACCACCAATGACAGCTGCTCGTTCAAATTTTGTACATAAAAAAAGAAAAATAATATTTATTATTTGAATTAATGATGAAACAATAGTAATAATGGGGTTTAACCTCCGTTTTTCAGATAACAATCTATAACAGAGGCCATGCCACATCATTATTTTTTAATCTTTATTTATTTTATTTTAAATTACATCCAATATACAATTAAATTTGCATGATGTGGGTGGAGTCGCTTCCCTCATTCTTATTCAACCGACGACAGTGTGATCAATTTGACAGCCCCATTAATGATAATTGTTCACATTGCTGTTGCTTGGTTCGAACCCGCAACCTCCCAGTCAGTAGCCGAAGACGATTTTAATCGCACGACCACTGAGCTGGCTTGAATTAATGATGAACTGAAATCATTGTTCCTTCTCTTTCTGATGTCAACATATCGTAGATCGTAGATATTTCGTCAATTACAGTTGGTGATCATAAAATCTCACGAACAATTAAGCCGGGTTTATACAGGGTGTCCTGTAAGTACCGCACGCTTTTGTTGCATCAGGTAGAAAATAAAATTCTAGGACGAAAAGTCCTCTTCAATTTTTTGATACGATGCACGGATAGTTAGCTATTAATTAAAATAGGCAGCAAATCAGAACAAAAATTTTGATAAAAATGATTTTCTAAAGTAATTTTGACCTAATAATTGAATCCCCTTCACGATTGGTATAGTTTCTGAGATGTCCATCTAATTTTTTTGGCGAAAGAAAACTCTAGGTCCAATCGTGAAAGGAATTCAATTTTTCTATATTTATGTCAAAATCACGCTTGACAATTTAAATGACAGTAGGAGTTTGTTAGGAGAAATCGTTAGATGACGTCTGAGCATATTAACTTAGAATTGGACCGAGCGAAAAGTTCTAGAAGAGAACAATTTAGATTAACAGCTGCAACTGAGATCAAGGCGATTTCGAATCTGTAGAGCCGAGTAATTAACATTTAAAAAATTTAGACATTTATAACAGGCATGTTATAAATTCAGACATTTATAACAGGCGAGTTATTTAAAGTCGAAGTCACCATTGTTATAACTTTATTGTGTGCCTCTTTATCCAGGTCGACATTGCTCATAGCGGAGGAAGCGGGACGGGTATACGATTCTCTACCTATCTCAGTTTCTCTAATAGTAATGAGATAGGTAGAAAAAAATTTTTTCTCTCTGGTTCACTCGTAATTTTTGTTGTCACTGTCTTACTCGTATTTTAGTTACAGAAGTCTCAGGGACTTTTCTAAGTCACGTTTGCCCATGCCTGATTTATATGACGAGAGTATCCGGATAATCTTAATTTCTCTATGCCAAATATTTTAAACACGTGCCGATCGTTTGTTCACAAATTTTACAAGTAAAATATTGAAATAATTTTATGAATAATAAATTTTTATTGCAGTCAGACTTTTAGATATATTCACAATGAAACAATTCAAAATTTTATCTTAATCCAAACTGTTGTATAATCAAATCAACTGTGTGATAATTTTTTTTTTTTAATAATTAGCTCAAACAATCAAACTCATTTTTCTAAAAATGCATAATTTGAAATGTCTTAAGGTTATTCGACTACCAACTTAAATTAAAATGATAATTTTAAATCAATATGCTAAAAATATTACCCGTTATAGCAAGATAAAATTCTTACAAGCGGTTGATAATTTTAGATATCTCGATTATTCCGATAACGGTAAATCGACAATATACGCATGAGGGAAAAGGAAAATTAAGTACAGTTTAATCCTCAATTAGTGCCAATTACGACACTTCTTTAATTTTTTAGGGATAATCTTTTCTACACGAACCAAAAAAGTCACATGATCTGGAAAAATTGACCCACATCTCCGATTTAGATGTGTTGATTGGGATATATCCCAATTAAAATTTTAAGTGTTCGTAATTAAGTGATATATTCCCCAACCGGAGACAAAATAGCTAAAAATAGAATGAAAATTACTAAAAATGTGTCTTCGGGATTTTTTGGGTCGTTGAATCTATATAAAATGACAGTTTTAAAATTTTCACATAATCAACCCCTGAAAAGCACTATAAGAACCTAAATGGGGGGTTAAAATGTGATTTTTAGAGTTTGACTATGGGAAAAAACTGAAAAATGGCATATATATGGATTCAGTGAACAAAAAAACTCTTAGATACCAATTTTCAGTAAAGTTTAAATTTTCTTTCTATTTTTAGCTATTTTACTCCCTCCTCTCCCCAGATTTGGTGGATATATCTTCTTAAACACGAAAATGCTTACAATTCATATACAATTTGGATTTAGCGATCCAAAAACCCCTGGATACTAATTATCAACAAGACCTCTACGTCGCGATGTATAATCAACGAGGCTAAACCGTTTAGGCGATCATCAGACATTGTCGATATAAGATATGTTTAGAGACGACGCAAAATTAAAAAAGACCATTCATTCATCACTGTTGCCGCATTCTATCACAAATATCGAGTGTTTCGAGTAACTTTTGACGACCTGTCCGGCAATTGTGCCAAAGTTAATGTTCGTCGATTCAGATGTGACGGGAATCATAAAAAATTGAAGAGTATGGTTCAAAAAGTTGAACGCAAGAGTCTTCATCAAAATTTTTGATTTTATTGGGAAAGAGACAACCTAAATTTGATAAAATAGCGTGACGATTTTGTAAATATGTCAGAAAAAAATCGATGTACTACGGTATTTAGATGGTGATCCGAAAATTCTTCTGCGTTTGAGGGTTCACCCTAATTACACTCACTAACGATTCTTGCTCTGATTGATATACTTATTATACTGACATTTTTGTTTTCAATAATTTCAATGCATGGTTTTTTACACAAAAAATCCAAGGTCAACACTCTCCGGATCAAAAATCAATAAATGTCGAAATAAATTTGACTAGCCATGGAAGGGGGAAAGGGGATTGTGACCCCCCAACTCCTTCCCATGCGCACGGACCTGGATCTAGCCTGTGCTATCATAATGACTTGCGCCAGCGGATAGAATTTGGTGTAAATTTTAAATAAATTTCGTTCACGCAATCGTTAAAGAGATTCTTATTATCATATGCGATACAATCTTATTAATTGAGGGATAATTTTCGATAAAATTACCCTTCATTTAAAATCTGTAGCTAAATCGTAAAATTTATTCCGATTTTATGAAATTAATAGTTCGAAATTTTAATTTTGAATAAATAATCGAATATCCTCGATTGTTAATTTTGCTATTTTTATCACATTTTTGTGGCCTATTTGACGATTTTTTTTAAGATAAAATATTTCCTGATAGATGATTGATAAGGGAACAACACCTTATCAATGACCTTATTTTTGTGAATATTGTGCATTTGTTACATTTTTAAACAGTGAGTCAGAATTATTGTATCATTTAAATAAAATATAGCCCTGAACTTCATAATGTACAGGTTTTTCGAAATTCAGTGTACATTTTCATATACACGGTGTCCCGTGACTCGATTGTCATAGCTTAAGAGAGTATTCTCCGAAAAATTTCGAGTCGAAAGTGTTTTTTAGACTTTTGTCTAAAACTCTATGGTTAAGGAGTTATGGACACTATTGAACTTAACCAACAAAGTAAAGACATTGTTGGATAAATTAGTTTATGTTTTGGTAATTTTATACAGCAATAGCTGATGTACTTCTGCACATTTTCGTTTTTTATTAAACTTTCTAGCATCAAAACTGGCTTAGATATGCCACTTTTAATTTTTAATTAATAACTGCTTTACTCATTGGTTAAATTGAATAGTGCCCATAACTTCTTAACTATTGGGTTTTGGACAAAAATCCAAAAGGCACTTTCGATTTAAAATTGTTCAAAGAATAAACTTTTAAGCTATGACCACCGAGTCACGGGCACCCTGTATAAGTTTCTTAGTTTGTAGAAATAACCTCAAATACAATTTCAGCTAAATGACTGCTAAGGTTAGTTGAGTAGTATCAATGTCGGAGACTTGCTTATCAAATTTTCGTGGCTGTAAACTTGAATGGACTCCGATTCTGGTGACAAAATGTGTATACAAGCTTCGAGGCACTGTCCTTAAATTATAGTAGATTTGAGCATAGCATCAAATACACCCAGAGTTTAACGGATATTGATTCAATTTGATTACAGTCGATTTGAGCATGGCATCAAATCCATCAAAGTTTAACTGATAATGATTCAATTTGTTGACTCTGCACTTATCACATTTGTTATCATCACCATGTGTACGCCATATTGTGTGTAAAAATCATAAAATAAAAAAATAACAAACCCGCAAGGATGCCAGGCTGTGCAAAGAATGATGTAGCACGATCCTCCGTTTTTGGGTTCATGATGAATACATCATTATTCAATTGATTTGAATCACCATCAACTGTTGATACTTTGGTATCTAAATGATCTAAGTCGTTATCAATTTTTACACCCTTATCGATGTTGTTTCGTTCATCTGGTAATCTGTCTATCTTCTTTGGAATGTCTAAAACAAATAAATTACGAATTTTAATCATCAATATTTTATTAGAAAGTAATTGTTACAAATTTAATCCAGCGAAATAAGACAAAAAAACCTCTGATCTACTTAAAAAATCCAAGTGAAGATTTTCCCCCGGTAGTATTTTTATTGGGATGCATGACCTACAAAAAATCAATTGCAAAATCGCAAAATCATGTGCGCAAAAAAAAATTATTCTAGGTCAAAGGCCGGGAAAATATGTTTTTCTGATAATGCTTTGGAAAATTATATCTCTTGGAATTGAATAACAGTCAAAATAATCTGAACGAAAAAGTAGTTTCCTGCTAACAGGAAACGGATCAAAATATGATGCTGAGCTTTCAAATTTGGAAAAAATTGTACATTTGAAAAACTTACTATATTTCTTTTCACCAGAACTATTTAGATCATGATTGATATCCGAACTTCCGGATACATCATCTTCATCATCCGGTCCAAAACCAGAACCACTTGATTCGAGATCTGTTTGTAATTCACTTCCCCCTCCACTACCTTCGATTGCTTCTTCGTCAATGTCAATGAGTGAATCGTCTTTTGGGGATGAATTATCGTATGTTGATCTTCTGTTTGGATTTGTAGAAGCTGATGCACCAGCTCCTATCCCACTATCTGATCCCTGAAAACAAAAAATCCAAAATAAATTTCTTCTAAATTCTAAAAAATATACAAATTCGAGTAAAAAATATTTCGAGTTTTAAAAAAAAGTTTAACATAACAGTAATTAATTCGACTTAACGAAGTAGTAGGTGCAGCAAAATCATTAAAAAACAGTAATTGCGGTTTCTGTAGCGATAAAGCTGCCATCTAGGCAGCCACAAAATGTTAAATGCGGCACTGATTACAATACTTCCTGTATTTCGAACAAGCAAGTAAAAATGTATATATTATTGAATGTTGCCAAGTTTTACGTTTTACAGGCAAAAACTGTGAAATAATAAATGTTGAAAAGTTTGATTTAATATTTATTTTCATCTTTTGTCTTTCTGATTTTATGGGTTTGTTAACGTTGTGTCATTATTCATTATCATATTTTAAACCATTTCTATAAAATTACAAAATTGTGCCAAAAAATGTCGATGCCAATAATACAACTAAAAATGTTAAAATATATCGAATTTTTTTAATGGTTTGTTATTAAAAAGCTAGTAAGTGAAAAGTGCAATAAACAAGAAAAGTAACAACAAGCAACCAATTAAATACACTGTGTATATCGAGTTTAGTATCAATGTTTCAAAACAAGGGAAAATGGAAAAAGTATTTTTATTTTAATCAAACCTATTTCCCATTAATTTACCTGAAAAGCGGCGTGAATTTAGAGTTAAATTTGGGGGGGGGAGGAGGAGTAGGATCACAGATACTAGAATCCGTATTAATAAGGGTGTGAACCGTGGACTCTTTTTTGTATTTTCGTGTAGAGGTCCTCTTTTTCTACTATTCCTTTTATCTCCTTTCATCGTATGGATGCCATTTGCCAAAAAAACTTGTTAAAAATGATTTTATTTAGTTTTTATACCCTATATATAAAATATATCAGAGAAGTTTAATCCTAAGTTTGTAACGCTTAGAAATATTGTTGCTATAGACAAATTTTTGATATAGGTATTCATAAAATGAACCTTATAAGTCCATTTCCGTATATCTTCCCGTTAAGACGGATACTCAAAGACGAAAAGAGACACCGAGCTGAAATTTTATATCGTACTCGGGACCCAAAAGAGTGAGTTTGAGTTCGAAAATGACCAACATGGGTCCATTTAGTCTTGCAAACCACAAGGGAAAGAACAAACATTAAATGTAAAAAGTGTTTCATATAAAGAGTAAACAACTTTTGTTTGCAACATTTTTCTTAAATAACCTTGTTTTCAGTTGCCCGTATCTGCCCCCCCCCCCTCCTTGGCGACGCCCATGCTTCAAAATATATTAATGCTTAAAATACTTGGATGAAAAGTATTATTTGTTTGAGCAAATTTTAATGGTTTATAAAATATAAACGAAAATATCCTAGATGATTCGGAGCGCCTCAAGCTTTTACAACAACCAAATTATTTTCTAATTTTTATTACAATAACAGCTTGTTCCTTAGAAAGTATTATTTTTTATAAAAATTATATTTAATTTAAACCGGAAATTTTACATAAACTTCAAAACGAATTTGATCGTTCTGTTATCATTTGAAGTGTTATTATTATCTATTCAAATATCGAAAATTTCCCCTTATACCTCGAAAAATAGGAATATCTCGCAGTACTCAGGATAAGCTTTTATTTGCCTAAGGAAGTTTTTTGTCGAAGGTCAAAATGGCCGTGAAAATGGAGCCTAAATCATTCATTGAGTATGGTTTATTTGTTTAAAAAAATATCCGTTTAAAATTTGAATATTTCCTTTAATATATAAATATTATGGAATATGCGCGCTGTAAAAGTATACGAGCTTGTAGCTAAGTGATCCATAATATTTAAGCAAGCATGTGATCCATAATATTTAAGCAAGCTGTGCTCGTGGAGACGTTACACATACAATATTCATGTGTACGTATACAACACCAATTCTAACACTCTTCTGCCTGATTCGCGACTACTTCTCTCTGTCTTACTCGCTACTATGTATACTTGCTTATAAATTGTTGAACTTTAAACCATTTTTTTAAAATAACTAGACGAGAAAATTATTATATATTTTTTTTTTAGAATCGAAACAAATCAATTAATAGACTGTTAGTTTTTGGAAAATATCTGACAGTTAGTTTGTTTTTTATAAATAAATAACTGATGCAAAAGTATAAAGAGTGTAGACCATACATGTTAAATATCGAACTTTAAATTAAATTTATCTCGGATTCTAGACGGTCAATCAGATTCAAATTTTAAGGGTGATTGTATAATCATGTCTTTAGTAAGTACAAAAAAATTTAGAATTTTCTGACGCTACTCAAATATGGCGACAACAACCTTAAGTTAAATTATTTACAACTAATAAATTCAACGTCTTATTAAAACATGACAATTTCAATTAATTTCAAGTTGATAAGATTATAAACTCAAGTGTCTTTCAATTGCATTAATCCCCTAAGAACCTTATTAAGATTACCCTATTTTATTTTGTATTCAGTTCAGTCGAACCAGGATAATCGAAAGTTCAACGCATAGGAAATTTTTTCTTACTTAAATGTTTATAACTTCTTTCCTCTAATTATCTTTTATTATTTTAACAAGTGAAAACAAACAATTGACTGAGTTAATTGTTGAAATACCATGTATAGACAGTATTGATTACACTGTAACATTACACATACATACATGTCACACATATATAACTGATATTCCCATATAATACGTACTATACAATTTGCGCTCTCACGGGTAAACAGTGATGTTTACAAAAAAAATGGTATACAAACTTTGACGTTTAAAATTGGTATACAAATTTAGTAAACAAACATGAATAATAAATAAAAGTGATTGGAAATAAAGGATACATATCGATAAATAGATCCATATCCTGTTTATGAAACACAAAAAATAATTTATGAAATTTGAAAAAAGTTAAAATTTATGTAAAAATATATCTACAATATTCTGATTTCGAGTCATAAAAGCACATTTTTCTTTTATAATATTAAAATTAAAAATCGTAATTTTCTAACTGTATATCACGTGACCTAACACGCGGGCAAGCCCTGATGTGATGCCATATCGGTATGAACCATAGACCAGCTAGTTCAATGTAGACAGTTGGGTATAATATATCCATAGATAATCAATATTTATATTTATTATAATTAGTTGTCAATGAATATATCTGTCAAACTTATCTCTGTTATTTCGTATAATGATACCAATATGATGTCACCAAATTGGAATCCCGCGTTTTTAACAGTTAAAAAAAGGTTTAAAATTTAATTTAAGTTTTTGGCAAGAAAGCGTGTGAATTTTTCCGAAATAAATTTTTGGTGGCTTTTTATTAGCAAAATCAACATTTTAAAGTACTTTTTCAAAAATAGTAGAATACCCTATTGTAAGTAAACATGACATAATTATTATTTATAGATTAAAATCTGTATTATTTTTTTGTCTACTGAGTAATTGAGAAATTTTTGTGTGTTTTATAAATGAATGTAATGAGAATTTGCGTATAAGTCAAATGAGTAAACATTATTAGATATATATATTTTTATTAGTAATTGCTTTTATATATATTTTTTTATTGGTAATTATGTTTAGGGTCAAAAGCTTAATTTTATACGTTTTAAATATTTGGTAGACATATTCTGAGAATGGGCCATGACCTTAGAAACGTATTTGGGTCTACGCACAATTTTCATAATTGTGTTATTTGATTCCTTCATCTGATTAATAGCTAATATATTATTTGTTGATGAGAGTACTGTTTAACATTAATTTTTTTAGGATTCCGTTGCTCAATGGCTTATAATTTTGTCATGTCCGCCTGTCTTACTTAAAAAAGCTCTTATAACTCTTAAGTCTGCCATCTATTGTTCGATTCTGATATTAATATTGTCGGACATTCATTCCTTGAATGTGTCCTTATGAAGTTTTAAAGCTGTAATTAAACAAGAGAAAACAAACAATTGACTGAGTTAATTATTGAAATACCATGTATAGTGTTGATTATGCTGATCATTTGTTTTTTTTTACGTCAGCTAAGTAAAGAAAGATAGCCACTCTTAGATAGCCATACATACATACATACGGTATGTATGTGTTACACACACATAACTACTATACAATTTATGCTTTCACGGAAAAATAGTGATGTTTACGGAAAAATGTTTCAAACAAAAAAAATTTCAGCTGTGTTCGTTTTTGATTTATCGTGTTTACGGACGGACAGACATTCAAACGGACAAACGGAAATGGATTTTATGAACCCCTATACCAAGCATCAATATTTTTAAGCGTAACAAACTTGGGACTAAACTTAGTATACCTTGATATAGTATTCATATATACATATTATCAAAATTCTCCACTTTCTATCAAAACAATTCAACAATTGATGAAATTTTTGTGTGTTAGTTCAAGTGGATTCGAGAATGGTTTAGATTCAATGGTTTAAAAAATTAGGATTCCGCACCAAAAAATTAAAACCTATGAAATTGTAAAAAAAATTTATTTGCCTCATCTAAATCTATTTTTAACGTTTGTAGTTTTACTTGTTAGTTATAATTCATGAATATTTTCCAAGTTTTATCAGATAAAATAAAATTCAAGGAAAAATTGTCACGATTTATAGAAAACTCGTGATACGACTGTCTCTTTTATCACTACATACATAATGAAGAAAAAATGTTAATATACTGTTAACATTTGGACTTCTATCTAAGTGTATTCATAATTGTATTAAATGCATTTTTACTTCCATAGACAGAATAATGTTGAGGTTTCAGGTAAATTTTATCAATCTTCTTATTTTTTAAGGTAGTATGGGTAAAATATAAAAATAAATTTAGAACAGTTAACCTTTTACTATATTAAAAATAAGCATCTAAATAATGTTTTATTCAAGTTTGAGGTGGCCTTAACGACTTTTTTAATGAAATATTGAAAATTAAAAATCGTAATTTTTACATTGGCTCAATAGAATCCCGTGCGTTATTCTTTATACAAGACCAAAATTTTCATCTTTCACAAAAAACTGTGTTCACATAATAATGCCACAAAAAAACTTAAAGTTTAAAGAATTTATATATATAAAAAAAAAAAACATGTTATCGATCATTATCAAAAAATATTAACGATTAATCATAATTCACATTTTAATTTCCGTATGTTTTATTATGAGTATGATAACTTTAAAAATAATTAACAGATGTCGTTGACATCGCTTGACAAGTTTAATAAATATGTCACAAAAAATTGTTTTTATAAAATAGACAATCGACTCCGAAAATTTTAAATAACCATAACTCGGCGCTTTAAACCGTTGTAACGTTGCCAAATCTATTATTTGCATTATGATAAGGAAGATTTCTAGAGTAAAATATGTCGATAATATAGGAATTATAACTACAATAACTAATCAAATGAATGATCAAAATACTATTTTACTTTTTTTGTAATAGAATTTTATGTATTATTAATTGTTATAAAATCAGTTTAATTATTATGATAAATTATGGTAATGTGTGTATTAAATTTTGTGCGATATTTAAAATTTTGAATAAATAGATGGGCTGTTGACGACCCATACAACCTTAACTGTGGATGGAAGTTGTATGAGTATTTGACATGACATATTTATTTAATTATTACTTTTATTTTTCTTTACAATGTCTCATCTTTTAATATTCAAGGATTTTCATATGAATTTTAATGAGGTTTTCAATAGCTGGCACATTCATCTTAAAGCACAAGTTTACAGAAATGTATTATGCAATAATGCATAAAAATATTTAATACTAGCAGTTAACCACCAACTTCGCTTTAAAGTAATTCTGAAAATTTTAAGTAGGGTTGCCCGATTATATAAATAAATAAATACTTCAAAAGTAGGCATATTAAACATTGATCTAATGAGAAAACAGTAGATAGATGATATGTTTTCATAGATTACTCCAAAACTAGTCTGTGGAAATTAAAAAATACTATTTAAATTAAAGTTAACACTTTAGTAAATTATTGGAAACAAAAAAAATCTGTTGTGTCCGATTAATAAAGAATGTATGAGCACGGTCGTGGGGACACAAATTTAAAAAAATATATATATTTTCAATTTTAATGGTGAATTAAAATTTTCAATTTTCGATAATATAACAAGAAAAGTAAGAATAAAATTTTTCGATATCTGGAATAATTTTCAAAATATCGACAATTTTGTTTATTTATTTAGCTTTCGATATTCCGAAAACCAAGGCAGATATGAAAAATTAAATTCTTATTTTTCGTCTACATTCATGAAGTTAACAAAATTCATTATCAAAGTTGAAAATAAAGTACAAATCATTTCAACCACAAGTTAAAGTTTGCCTTGGCGCTCGTACCACCTTAAAAAAACTTCTGAAGCAAATTAAGCACCTTCGTGATTTTGTGCCATACATGGAAGCCATTGTGTAGACAAAGGCCGATCCAGGGGGGGGGCGAGCCTACATATTTTAGAGAAAACTAGTGAAATACCATGTATAGACTGTGTTGATGACACTGCCACATTACAACACATACATACATGGCACACATTCATAACTGATATTCCCATAAAATACATACTATATAATTTACGCCCTCACGGGTGATGTTTACGGAAAAATGTTTGTTTCAAACAAAAGTTGTTTATTTTTTTATAAAGAACATTTTTTACATTTCAACTTTTGTTCTATCTCTAACGGTTTACAAGATGGGTCCTACGGACCCAAAACCCAGTTGACCTATGTTGCCCATTTACGAACGCCCTCACTTTTTATGTCCTGAGCACGCTGTAAAAATTTCAGCCTGATATCATATTTCGTTTTTGAATTGGACGAACAACCGGAAATGGATTAATTAGGCGATTTTTTGAACACCCTATACCAATATTTTTTTTATCATCAATATTTTTAAGCGTTAAAAACTTGGGACTAAACTTAGTATACCTTGACATATATTACATATATACATGGTATAAAAATAGGGCACCTTTTTTACATTTGCTCAGTGCAGATTTTGTGACACAGAGGAGTATACGTGTTTTTCAAATAATATTACGTTTTCAATATTTCAATTATTCTATACATATGTACATAAAACAACTTTGATTGATTGATACAACTACTAAGCTAACATTATACAATAATGATTAGATTACATCCAGAGATCATAGATAGAGATGACTAGATCTAGATGAGATGTGAACTTGAATTAACTTAAACAAATTGCATGCAATTACTTGAATGGACATAGGCAGCTTACTTTATTCAGTTAGTACACTGATATGATTGTATATACCTACCTATCGTACGTTTAGTAATACATTTAAATTGGATTCGAAGAAATTATTATAAATATTTATATAAATTGATGATATTAAACTGACTGACCATGCTTAGATGCTTAACTCAGCTTAGCTTATAATCAAAATAAATATTTAAAAAAAAATATTATACATATGGTATGTAGTCTAGGAGCTAAAGGTCAATTCTAAAATCATAAATTATAAATGATTATAACTTTTTAGATTCTTTTATTTGTAGGTACTGATACTAGCTGTTACTCGATAGCATCCCCACTTTCACTCTGTCCCACCCAAATCCCTTTGCGTAGGAGTTACATTTTTGTAATGTACACGTTATGCATTTTTATTTGATACCCCCGAAGGTTAAAAATAGATAAAAAAAAGTGAAAACAAACAATTGAATAATTGTTGAAATACCATGTATAGACAGTGTTGATTGAAATACGCATTTATTTGTTTTTTTACGTTATGTAAGTAAAGAAAGATGAACAAACAAACATATACATAATATACGTATAAATAGTATAAACAATAGTAATCTATTTATACATACTATATAATCTTTCTAAGCTAATTTGCGTTCTCACGGGTAAGTAATGTTTACGAAAAAATGTTTCAAACAAAAGTTGTTTACTTTTTTATATGGAACATTTTTCTATCTCTAACGGTTTACAAGATGGATCCTACGGACCCAAGACCTTAGCCTACGTTGCTCATTTACAAACTCGACTTCACATTTTACATCCTGAGCTCGCTATCAAAATTTCAGCTTGGTATCTCTCTTTACTAATATATACTGATTATCATTGGCTACTGGTTATCGAATGATAGTCAGTGAATGAACAAATGTATCAATTTTTGCTATACCCGTATCTCCCAAATTAGGCCTCAAATCCAAATTTGGAAAAGATTGTTTTTGTGGCTCTTGATGAGCTTATTTTCGGAAGCTAGGTGTCTGAAGTAAATAACAGAACACGTTGTATATCGAAAACGGTGAGGTTTGGTGAAAAAAATTAGAAATCAAAAAATGCTTAGAATCATCAAGTGAAAAAGAATAAAAAGTTTTATCTTTAAAATCATATCTAATACTATCCATTCACCAGCCAGTGCACGGTTATGGTATCATAAAATAAATGTCACTTAGCGCCTAGACTAATATATGTGCGGTGGTGTGTACTTTAATTCGCTTTGAAAACTTATGTAGGTCACAAAGACGACACACACTAAATTGTTATTCAAATTGACTTCTCTTATTTATCTCAAATGGAATTGCTTTATTTTTGACATGTCCTTTTAATAATGTCATTCCAGAAAGATTAAGATCGCATTTTTTATAGCATGCTTCTCCTTTATACCAGGATTTTCTTATGTAGGTTTGAAAATTTTGAGGACCAATATTGAGAGAAGGGAGTCAGAATTACTGGTCACAATAAATAGGAAACATTTATTCTAGAATGACTTCCATCAACGAAGGCGGATTTAGGTATAGGTTGAGTAGCCTAGAAGCTCATGTGTACATTTTTAAAAAAAATTAAAACCCTTCCTTCGATTTGTGAGACTAAAAACTAGACAATAAACCTTTCAAAGGTTAAATTTCATTATTTTTATAAACGTTTTTCTTAAAATTTAAAATTACACTATTTTTTAGGGTGAAGGTACCTTTGTTTTCTAGCTTTCTAGAGGTTTATTGTCTAGTTTTTATAGTAACTACTCAAAAACTGTTTGGTTTGTTAAAAATAGGTCGCGTATAAGTACTATCAGAAAAACATTATACCAGTTTAAAACATTTTGTTTCGAGAAAAACACATATATAGTTTTTTAGAGCGCGCAGTTTTGTATAGAAACCAATTTGAATTATACGCAGATACCGTTACACGGCTATAAATTTTTTTTACTTCGTATTTCTTAATAAAATATTAGGAAAGCATTTCTATGATACTAAAGTACATTTTTATATACAAATTTTAAATGCGAAAATCACCTTAAAATGTCTTTGCACCGCTAGGGTCGGATTAACCATGTCGCGACTCTCCTAGGCAATGCAATTCTCGGAACCGCTTTTTATTTTTTTTAAATCATCGTAAATCAATTTGGAGCCCTTCTTGTAAATTTGTCTTATTTCTTTTGCCTACTCTGCCTAATGGTTAATCTAAGGGCCATGCCCGTCGTTCTAATTTGTTGGAAGCGTTCACTGATTATTTAACCGTTTTAAATTTCCACGAACTTTTGGACCATCTATATAGAATTTAAAACTGTTCAAAGTTTTGTAAACGCAGCTATAATATACAAGTATTGTGATTTCTTTCAGTTTTTATTTTATATGGGATGTTCTATAAAATTTGGAAGAAAATGAACGATTTCGGTATCACATTTTTTCTTAACATTCAGTCTATTACCAAGAATATAACGTCTTTTAGTCTTCTTAATTGGGACATTTAAAAAAATTTTCACGTTTTAAATTTATGGCCATTTAAAGGTTAGGTTAGGTTATATTGGCTGTCCAGGAAGGACACACTTAGGCTATATAGAGCCATTATGATACCCTATATGTATTTTACCACCTATCCGGTGATAATTTCATTTATCAGCTCCTCAATTTTAAAGGCTGAGTGCACCTCCTTCATGCATATACCATCCACTACACCAGCCCATCACAACTATTAATTAAATTGATTTTGTTACGCCTTAACCAACTGAGCTAATAGAGCGGCATGGCCATTTAAAAGAAATACTGAAATACGCACGAATATCGGCGGTGTCGCGATATTCGTGCACAGCGACTCCCGAGTAACGAGTTTGGACCGCTTATATAACAAATTTCCCGAAAACTCCAGGTACCTCGGAGATCATTTCTGGCGCGATATTCATGTCCAGCAACATCCAAAACCCCTGGGTAAAAAATTTGCAATGATTTTCATCACTATTAACCGATTTGCGAATTTAGTATATTTACGGTTAATTTAAAATGCAATTATAAGATGCATATTTTTTAAGAAAATTACAAATTATTAATTTCTTACAAATCAATTTAGGTCACAAAGTTTTCTGACGCTCTAACGAATTGAATGCCGAAACCGCATTGAAATCCGACTTAATGTTCAAATTTTTCGAACTTCATTGCATCGTTTCTGCGACTATACGTAAAATTGACCCAGCTGAATTACAACGCTCCGCGTTAATGATTTTGAATATTCGCTTATTTTACATTGAACAGGATCCTGATATAAAACTCAAGGGACAAATTCTAAGAAGGGCTTTTTGTGGGAAAATAAGATAATATGTCTCCTAAGCAAGAAAATTATTTTTGTTTAATTTATGGCCTTAATCTTGTAGTAAATAAATCACGTTTAACTTTTGACTAGATTTTTTTCGAGGGATACTGCAGGTTCCTGAAAATTTGGCACTTAATAAATGGTAATTATGTCAAGAAATTAATTTTAATTGTAAATTAGTTTTAGGAGCTAACGAAACCATGGTGAAAATAGCAGAATCTTATACAAAAAAATTCAGTTTTTTTCATCATTCGTTAATATTACGAGTATGACAGAATACATGCGTTAAGCAATGCATTTAAGTGAGAGGAATTTATATACATGTGTTGAAGCTTCGATATGCGTTGAGATAGTTGCAATAGTTGAATAGATGAACTACGACAGAAAAGCCACGATACAAGTCACTTTTGCAATTTCATATAACACCTATCATACCTCTTACTTAGATGGATTGCTTAACGCATGTACTCTGTCATACTCGTGATATTTATAAGCCTAGATGTAAATCGAACATTCTGTTACGATGAAATTGTGATTGTTAAAAATATTTCACCTATTACAAAATAAGTATACATTCTTTTCAAAGCATGTTGAGGTCGTACATGCAAAAAAATTCAACAAAATGACAAAAATAAAATTGTTCCATTTGATTAATAAAAGAATGTGTCATTTTGTCATCTTCATGACCTACAAAACTAGTTTTAAAAGATGAATTAAGGTAGTGCATTCGCAAACCTTTTTTTATGTAGAACTTAATAACATTTTGGATAGTTGTTAAGAATACCCACCCAGCTTGAAAATTATAAGATTCAAAATTTTTTGCCCATCAATTTAAAAAAATATCTGTTATCAAAGTTGTAGCTTTTTGCACGGGCTAAATGCAAAAGAAAAATAAAAAATTCGTGGCGCAAGAGCTGGTTTAGCTTAGCGAATTCCCTTAGAGATTGAAAAAATAACACATTTTTCCAAGAATTTTTATTTCGAAAACTAAGCGTCTAGGGAAAAAAATATAAAAAAAAAAAATACAAAAATATTTTTTATTTAGAAAAAATTAAAAATTTTGTAATTTGAACTTGACCTTTCAAATACCAAAACCCATCTTGATACAAAATTTTATTCAAATCGGGCTTAAATTGCGACCGCTAGAGAGTTTACAGACACATTAACATACACCTATATATGTATTATAAATGTGAAAGAAAGAATGTTTGTTTTTTTGTTTGTTACGCTTTCACGCAAAAACTAATGAATGGATTTGAATGAAACTTAACAATAATGTAGCTCATACATGAGAATAACACATGAGCTCAATTTATAGAGATATATTAAACAAAAAATTAAATTTAATCTGACATTTTACTGCTCCATAATTTTGAACCATAAATTAAAGATTACTGTAAAAAAAATTAAAATAGTAAAAGTAAAACAATTCATGTGATATTTTACACTTAAAAAAATTGAAAACTGTGCATATATTTTAGCTGTGTTAATCAATCCCTTCGAGTGTTATGAAAGGGGTATAAGTGAGATCTGGAGACGCAGAGCCCAGTGGAACCGGCGGGTCTCAAGCTAGTATGTATATACACCCATAAATTTTAAATCTATTTTAGGATCGATGACCATTTTCAGAAATTTTTTTAAAACTCCAGTACAAAAGCAAGAACTCCATTTCCTTAAGCAATTCGCTAATAAATTATAGCTTAAAAAATTTTCTACACAATTTTTTCAAAAATGATTAACTTAAAATTATTAAAACAATAAATCGAACACTTAAATTTTTCTGAGAAAATTTCAATCGTGAAATGTATAAATAAATCGTGCAAAGTGAAAACGATTTTATTGTTTATACATTTTGCATGATAAAATGAAAATAAACAATTTGACATGAATAATATTTTTTAAACATGAACCACTTTCCTAATTAGAGAACAGATGTTGCGACCTTAAACTTGATTTAAATGACACACTACAGTCAACAGTATACAGTGTACACCCACCCACGATCAATTCAATACTTAAGTAGGTTGGATTGTTTATATATCATTTATCATTTATATTGTACTGCCACGTTTAAATAATTATTGAACGAACTTTTCAATCAGTACATTTGAACTAAACACACTGATTAAAATTCTTAATACCAACCGATATGAAGTTGTATCAACCTCATCGCGAGATCAAACATGGCGAATGGGGTGACAAATGTGATACAACTACCATACGGGGTTGAGTGGTGAAGTTGACACAAACGCATGAGTTGTTTGTATGAAAGTAATATACTGTCTAACAAATTTCAAATATTGTTGTTTTGAAATGCAATATAGTTCAAACAATCTTTACACCATGTATATGAAATATATACAAGGTATACTAAGTTAAGTCCCAAGTTTGTAACGCTTAAAAATATTGATGCTATGAACAAAATTTAAATGATGGTATAGCTGGTCATAAAATTATCTAATTAGTCCATTCCCAGTTGTCTGTCGTCTGTACGTCTGGCATCACGATAATTCAAAAACGAAAAGAGATATCAAGCTGAAATTTTTATAGCGTGCTGAGGACGTAAAAAGTGAGGCGAGTTCGTAAATGAGCAACATTGGTCAATTGGGTCTTGAGTCCGTTGGATCCATCATGTAAACCGTTAGAGATAGAACAGAAGTTTAAATATAAAAAACAACTTTTTTCGTAAACATCACTGTTTACCCGTGAGAGCGCAAATCATATAGTATGTATTATATGGGAATATAAGTTATATATGTGTGACGTATGTATGTGTAATGTGACAGAGTAATCTACACTTTCTATACATGGCATTTCAACAATTAACTCAGTCAATTGTTTGTTTTCACTTGTTTTGATTGTTTCTTCTAATTATAAATATTATAACAAAATACTGATGTGATTGACACGACCACATGGGCAGGTTTATAAGGTTTATTTAAAAAAAAATTACATTCCTTCGATTTGGACTTGAACCAGCGACCTATGGATTGCTATTGATTTTAGTATCTTAAGTCAATCGCTGTACCAATTGCTTTACCGATGTTTGTTATATATATACCAAAAAATATGTTATATATTATAAAAATGATCAATAAGTTTATTTCAAACTCTCTGTCAATTAGTAACAACAATCTTCATGTAGTTGACACAACCGCATATTGGCTAGGCATGACAGGTAAGTGTCCGTAGTTATCATATAGTATATTTAAAGTAAACGAATGCATGACTTTAAGCTAAAAATAATCTCTTTCATAGAAGTAATGATTTTGTTTATTTAACTTCAGTGATTTTGTATTAATGAATTCATATTTTAAATGCAATCCCATTCTATTGTAAATAAAAATATTTACCTGTACTTGTTCCAATCGTTAGGCAATTGTTTGGCCAACTTCGGAATGAGATCATTCATTTTAAATTTTTTTAGTGCACCTCGCATTATTCGAGCAAATTTGGATAAACCAACCCTACCCCATAAGTTGTCTATGAAAGCATCTACATTCAAAAACTGGACAATGAAGCAATGGAGTTTGATAAGGACACTAATCCAAATTCGGATTTGGTAAAAATTTCAAAGTTTAAGTTGAATTTTTAGAAATAATAATAAATTTTGAAAGTGAAAAATTATTAAGATTCATAATTTATTTTTAGTTTTATAATCAGACGATAAAATACTCGAACATTTCATTGGCCAGACACTAAAAAGTATAAATTAGCGCCACCCAAAAATCCAAACCATTTCGAAATACTTTTGAAATCATCCCACAAAAATCCTTTACCGGTAATCAAGGAACTGAGCCAATTGGACCTGCGTACGTTGTTTATCAGGAAACGATACCGCATGCTACATGATGTCGATTACAACTAAGTCGGTGTAATCTTAATTCGAAAAATTTTTCTTTTAGGTCTAGTTTTAGGGACAGCTTATCCGTCCAACTTAGGTTAAGTTTTTGATATCAATGGTTTTTTGTATAAGATTTTTCCATCGATGCATTTATTTACTAAGATAATGTATTATAGGTAAAGCTTAGGCTAGGAACTATAGATTCTAAAAAGTATAGATTCTAAGACGTATTTGACCTGAAACATCAATGTGCAGACTGTCACCAAATAAGTAACGAGTAACATACACTCTTTATAAGAGCACATACTGATGATGAGTACATGGTAGTCGAAATAAGTATTTCTATATTACAAAATTGATCTAGGAAATTGGGGAAAAAATCGAAATTTAATTCGATATATCTTAAGAGTTTGCATTTATTATCTTTGATAATACTTATAACTTGCTACGGGACCCTAAGGATTGAAGCGTACAACACACACTTGACCATTTGTTTACATACTTGTTTGACCTATTGCATGCTAATTGCATGATTAATTAAGCGCATTTTAATTACGATATTATCTAATAAACGCACCAAAACAATTTGATATTTTGAAATTAAATTATGAACATCGATTCAGATAATTTCATATACATATTTTTATTTCTTTAAAATTTTAAGAAAAATGAGTTTATTCTTAAAAATTTCTCTATCATTCGATTTTTTGGATTTATAAACAAAAAGTGCAAAAAATTTCCAAGTCATTTGAAAGCGAAAAATAATAATTTTTGAAAAACAAGAACATTTCTTCAAAAGAATTACATGCATATCTAAAAAGCTCCTAATTGGGAAGCTGTGAAGTAGATTCAAAATAAAAGTATTCTTAATGGAACCCCCAAAAATATAAAAGCATTAAAAAAAAAACCAATTGTTATATGTAAGTGTTATGTAAGGAAGCTCACCTTGTCGAGCTTTAAAAAAACATATTGGTCAATAGGTCAAATCTTTTGAGGCTACATTAACACACCTGTCAACTTTGAACCCATTTCACTAGACAATGCTCTCTGCATCCATATTTTCAAAGAAATTGGACTCCAATCCGAATAATATTTTATGGCTTCCAATTTTACAAAAAACAAAGTTAACCAAAAATTTCATTCAAAAACAATAAGAAATTTCAAAAGCACAAAAAAAATTTGTTTAATCATGCAAATATTTCAACATTTTCACAGTAAAATTAAAAAATTTACAAACCCTGTAAGTTTTTTTGCACTATCGAAATTCGTTTCACAAGATAAAATTCGAGGATTAAAATTTTCAGTTGTTTTTATGAATTTGAAAGCGCACACAATATTCACACAATTAAAATCAATATAACAAAGTAAGCAGTTTTACGGGTAAAATGGGTAGCAATGTATCTCGAAACACATTGTGACTACGAGCTCAATCTGTTAGTAAATTCTAGATGTTCCAGTTTTAATATACGCATGTCTAAAGGTATAACATAATACTGTGTATCAGGGAGGTTGCAAAAAAAACAAAAACAAAAAACGAAATATTAATTTTTAAAAGAAAAATATATTTTCTTGAAATATCAAATCTGAGATGATATTTTGAGCTAAAAAATTACATGAAAAAGATAAAAATTTGTTAATTAGTCTGTCCCATGTTATCAAAAAATGTACTCAAGTAATTTTCTTATGCCACCATGTCAAAACGATGCAGGAGAAGGAGACGAACAACTCTTCCTCGGCGTTTTTCCGTGAATCAATTTGAATTTTTGCTTGTACCTAGGTATTTTTTCTAGTCCCGGCAAAATCCGTCATGTTTATCTTTTGCATGGTTAATTTTTGCAGTTTAAAACATGCTCCTGAACGTAAACGTAAAAAAACGGTGGGTAATTCGGTAGGATTTTGGTTAAAATAATTTTTTTTAACAAATAAGTAATATTCCAAAAGGTTCAGGACTTATTAGGAATTTTATTATATAATTGGTTCCATATTAACAAAAAAAATATTCATTTTTTTCTTAACACTCCGGTTTTCGAGTAAAAATTTGTTATATTTTTACTATTACAGGATTTTTTTCGCAAAAACCGTTTTTCCAATTTTATTTCCGAGTAGTTACGTTGTGGAAAAAGAAATTTTTCGAACTGCTCTGTTAATTTTATTTTACTTCGAATTGATCGGTGAAAATTCCATCTTTCTAGTATGTATAGAACAGAAAATCGTCATTTTTGGGTGCTTTTCGCGTTTTCTCTTAACAGTTTACAATCAAACTTTACAATGCAGTAAGGCGGTTTGTTGTTGAGTGAGCTTTATACTTCAAATAAAAATTTTTTACATATTAAAAATCTGATTTTTTCAAGAGAGTTGTTGAGGGATAAATATCTTAAAAATCAAGTTTTTCAAATTTTACTAATCTTTTACTCGAAAACTAAAGCGTTTAGAGAAAAATATTTGAGACCATTTTTGTTAATTTGGACCCAATTATATGATAAAATGTTTTCCGAAGCGGTTCGGTCAATATTACTTTACTCGTTTAAAGAAAATTTAGTTTAAACAATATCCTACCGGGTTACCCACCGATAACCTGCACCTTTACGTTCAGGAGCATACTTCAAACGGGATCCTGCAAAACTTTTCCATGCGAAAATTAAGCATGCTCAATGAGAATGATGGATTTTGTCGTGACTATTCTGCCAGTGTGAAAATATAGTTTTCCAAGACTCAAATATTATACACCAGTAGGTACAGTATTATTATACAAGGAGAAAAAACGTCGAAATCTCTAAATGTTGACCTATAGCACTGATTTCAATGAAAAGTTATATGGTAATATGGTGCCGATTGGTGTGTTTGTCCAGAGGGGATGGATGGATATATATGTTGAAAATGACTTTTATTATTTTTTGAGTTGTTTAACGATAAAGCCATTTTTTTTCCGAAAAGTTTTTTTGCATTTAAATTGTAATATTTCAAAAAATATATATCCGAAATTGGTTTAACTTTTTGACCATGTTGTTAGTACCAAAGAGGATAGGATAGAGGAGAAGCAGCCCATCAGAGCTAATGTGAAATCGTAGTATACAAGTTTCAGCATCTCTACCGAGTAAGTCTTTCAAACTTAAAAGTTAGAGTAGTCAAACTTAAAAGTTGATCGCCACGGACTCCAGATGTCACTTTATTTTGCGATTCACTTTCGGGCTATTATGGATGTACATGATTTATCCTTTCAAACTACTTTCAAGCCATTATGAAAATTAAACAGAGCAGATTGGCGAAAAATGCAGTTTTTTCTTTTTTTGTTTTTAGGATTTGTGAGTGAATGATATGACCTAAAGACATCGTTCTTTGCTTATATTTTTTCCCATGATTTCACCCATAAAATGAGTATTTTTCTCGATATCTGAGTCGAAAATAGACCAAGTATGAAAATTTCACTTTTTTAAGAAAAAATTACCAATTTTACGAGAGCTGTATCTAAACTATAGTAAGTATTAAACCTACAGAGCTGGTTTTGATCTCAAATTGTAGCAATTTTCTTCTATTTTAAAAATTTGTATAAAATATTTTCTAAAAAAAAGCATAGTTTTGGACTTATATTGAGAAACTAAAAAAAGGGGCAAAAATCTGACCGCCATCTTGAATATCTCACTTCCTGTCGAGATTTCGGTTGGGCAACCGGCATATTCGGATTCAGAAAGGTCGAAATAGGGGGAAGAGACCTTTTGCCCAAGAATAATATGATTTGCTTCTAAAAGTTTTTATTTTCTTACAGAAAGCTTAAAATAACTCCAATTGTACTAAATGCACTCGAGTAGAATTATCGTAATAAGAGCATAATGCAGTAAAAACCATTCTCCTAAAATAATAATAGCTCCGTCACTTCCCATTCAAATAAATAATACTCGGGTGTCGGGTGGAAGAATAAATCGTCAGGTACATAGTTTAGTGAGTCACTACGCATTCCGTTTTAATAAAGTACCACTCATACTCGATTAATATACCTTTTGTCGCATCAAAATAGGAATGTGTATATTTATGATAACAAACAGATTAGAGGAGCACATAAGCTCAAAGTCGTCGGGAAAAAATCTCGGATAAAATTTTTTTGCATTTTCACATGTGAGTTTTTCACGCCTAAAATTTGAAGATATACTGTAATTAAGGTAAAAAAAAAGCTAAAAATTTAGCTCGATTGATGATTAAAGACGTAATTTTCGAGATATGTCCCGAATCGCTCGGAAATAAAAGCTTTTCGTACATCTCACCCAATCGGGTACTTTCGGTAGTGAAAAATAAATAATTAAATTTGAAAAAAGTTAAAATTTATGTACAAATATACTTAAATATTCTGATTTCGAGTCATAAAAGCACATTTTTATTTTATAAAATTAAAATTAAAAATCGTAATTTTTAAACTATATCACGTGACCTAAAACGCGGTCAAGCCCTGATGTGATGTCATATCGGTATGGACCACAGACCTTCAGTTAGTTCAGTGTAGACAGCTGGGTATAATATATCCATAGATCCACTTAGACTTAGGTTGCGGGTTCGAATCCAGGCAGCGGCAGTGTGAACAATATATAATTAATGGGGACGGTAGAATTGATCACATTGTCGTCGCTTGGATAAGAACGTAGTGACCGACTCCACCCACATCAAAATGTAATTGTAAAAATATGTTTGTAAATGAATAAATAAATATTAATAAATAATGATGTTTGTGGCCTCTGTTATAGGCGTATATGTCAGAGAAACGGAGGTTAAACCCCATTATTATTATTATTATTATATTACGTCACCAAATTGGATGCCCGCGTTTTTGACATTTTAAAAAAGGTTTAAAATTTAATTTAAGTTTTTGGCAAGAAAGCGTGTGTATTTTTCCGAAATAAATTTTTGGTGGCTTTTTATTAGCAAATTCAACATTTTGAAGTACTTTTTCAAATATAGTAAAATACCCTATGGTTAAATTTTTATACCCTGTATATATGTAATATATATCAAAGATACTAAGTTTAGTCCCAAGTTTGTAACGCCTAAAAATATTGATGCAACGAATAAATTTTTTAGCATAGGTGTTGTTCATCAAATCACCTAATTGGTCCATTTCCGGTTATCCGTCCGTCTGTCTGTCTCTCTATAGACATGATAACTCAAAAACGAAATGAGATATCAAGCTGAAATTTTTATAGCATGCTCAGGACGTAAAAACTGAGGCTAAGTTTGTAAATGACCAACATAGGGTAATTGGGTCTTGGATCCGTAGGACCAATCTTGTAATCCGTTAGAGATAAAACAAAAGTTTAAATATGAAAAATGTTTCTTATAAAAAAATAAACATCTTTTGTTTGAAACTTTTTTCGTAAACGTCACTGTTTAATCGTGAGGGCGTAAATTAGGACTTTTAGTGTCCATTTTCTCCAAAACTATAAAAGATAAAAATTTGAAAATTTGCAGGTAACTTCAACTAGTGACCTTGTGTGAAACATTTTCCAAAAACGAAAAAAAATTTTAGAAAATACTGTCGAAAACCAAATAAATGGCTGCTGAAAGGCCGGCATAATTGTATTGGTTTTTTACTCTTCTCATTTATAAAAAAAAAAAATAATGCAACCACTGATATTCAACACTTGCTATACAAGGGTATTTCAACAATTAACTCAGTCAATTGTTTATTTTAACTTGTTTCATAAAAATTCGAAACTAAATTTTTTTTCGTTTTTTTAATTCGGTAATAATTTTCCTAAAGGTGTAAAAGAAAAAATTAATTAAAATAAGAAACAATAGTAACAATATGAGCTGCTAATGATCTCAGTTATCGGTGCGGCCCAAGAACCTATGAAAAAAAATATTACAATTAAACTCAATATCGAAAAGGGAAAAGTATTGCATGTTTGAAATTTTCCACAGTTCAGTCCACACTTTCAGTTTCCTGACGCTTGATTTATTTTAAGTCCATAAATCTAAAACTTTAAAAGAATTTGAGTGCTCCACTTAATATAGGTTAAACGATGTAGTATTCTTGAGTATTGACTCAATTTCGGAAATAGAATGTAAAAAAAGTGTCGAACCAAAATCAGTTTCAATTTCTCCTTTAGTTTGTAAAATAATTTCTGAATTCATGCTACGAATCCGAAATTTTTTGGCGACGAATGGGTACTTATGCAGCTCCCTAAAATATTATTAGCTATTCAAAAAATGCTCATATAAGTTCGTATTACCCCATCCAAGAAATTTTCTAATTTCATGCTTCGAATCCGAAAAATTTTTCCAACCAATGTGATTTTACGTGCTTCCCTACAATAGAGAATGACATTGAAAATAATAAATAAATACATTCGCCATTTTTAATACATAAACAACTGTTCGGGGAAATACTTTATTGAGAAAAATATGCCAAAAAAGAAATATATATGTATTCAGATAAATACTAAATATATACGATTTTATTAAATGATAAAAAAAAACTATTGAATGTGTTTACTTTGAAGAATATATCAAAAATAAAATAAAATAAATAATATTTTTATTTGTTTGTCTCTGTCTTTTATACAGGGGTGTCTAATATTGTATTTAATTCATCATAGTGTGAACCAGCCATAAAATATTTAACCGTTTGTTTCTTTGTATGTATTAAACAAACAATTGACTGAATTAATTGTTGAAATACCATGTATAGACAGTTGATTACTCTGTCACATTACAGCATACATACATGTGACACATACCATATCAGATATTCTTATATAAAACATACTACACAATTTTCGCATAATTTGCTCTCTCACGGGTAAACAGTGATGTTTACGAAAAAATGTTTCAAACAAAAGTTGATTACTTTTTTATAAGGAACATTTTTAACATTTACATTTTTA